>NC_132881.1:36504972-37139972 GCF_030463535.1 Salminus brasiliensis | reverse complement strand
GACCCAGAAGACAATCTACATACCCTGGTGGCAGTATGAACAAAGGCGAAGTTTCACTTTCTCAAATGTTTGGGTCACTCAAAGAAAAGTCATTACATTTTAAGCTAAGCTAAAAAAGGAACAGTTGTACATAGTGGCTGTTTTTTTTCACCATTAAGACAATACAAGGGTTAAAAACTTGCTGCTACAGCAACTACAGCTACAGTACATGACTATCCACACTGGGCACTGGAGAATGCATTAGCATGTGTAATTGTAGCTTTCTGTGTGCTATTGTGTTTGATCACTAAGTAAAGGAAGCATGACGCTTCCTTTATTGTTGGATGGACTGTGATAGCTTCTTCTTGAGTACACAAACACATTCAGAACTAACCATCCATGATTGACTAGTTTAATCAGAGTACCAATAAAAGGTGACTTTAAGTATGAAATATGGTAATGTGCTTGCTTGCTTTTGTGAAACAACAAAAAAACTAAAATCTACTTTCAGCTTTGATAAATTATGCTCTTTAACTATCAAAGAAATGCAACAACAGCACTAACAGAATGCATGGTATTAACAGAGAGAAGTCATTTTTTATGTTAACATTAAAGGGAGCAAACCCACATCGAGACAGTAGATCTGAAAGTCTGATTGATAGGAATTATTATTAACACCTTGGAAATTTCCAACTGATTCTATGGACAGCACTCTTCTTCCGATAGCGGAGAGCTTTCGACACACTGCTGTGGATGAGGTGTCTGTGAGTTTGTCTTCCGCCTGAACAAGAATGTCCTGTTAGGAAGGAGAATGTAACATCATGTTTTCAGCCACATTATCAATGGACAATGCATGCGTTATACCTTAAACACCCTTTTTAGATCATCATAAATAGTTATCACAGCCCAGAAGAGCTGATTGACTAGATTGCCAAGAACAATCATTTGTTTAGTAGAAAAAACAGTGCCTGGTTAAACAATAATTAGGTAAAACATAAGAATTTTAACAACAGGTTTAACAAACAGTGACCACTAATTATATGGTTGCATAAATATTCTTTGTTCTTGTTTTAGGAAAATGTGGATAGGAAAGGTGGTTCACATTTTACCTTCACTTTCTGTTAGAATCACACAACACAGACATAGACCACTGTAGTTTAAGTCTTTTGGTGCTCAGTAATGCTTTTTTGCATGATTTTGCTCTGACCCTGAGGCCATCTGACAAAAGTGTCTTTCAGTACACCACTAACAAAAATATCCACACTAGCTTATTTCAGTGAACTGCAGCTGTCATACCAACAAGCCCATGAATAGCTAAATTCAGAGGCAAAGAACAGTCAAGACTGAGATTTTCAGTCATAAGGATGTCAGAGGGAAAATGTACCACCATGATTCGTTCTTTCCTATTTCATCTTCTTGCCATACATGACAGCACTCAATTTTCTGCTGATAGATCACTGAGGGAGGGCTTTATGGCAGTGCTTAATAAAATTCACAGGAACCACATGTTTGGAACATTTGTAGTCATCCAGCAAATTGTAGTAAACAAAGCAAACGTAATACATTAATGTTTAGTCATTTATGATATCATGCATCATTGAAAATGACCATAAAATGAGGTGTCCCTCACCTGGGGGCAGGGCCTATTTTCTGGTTTCTCCTCTTGCATTTGTTCAAGAAACCTTCGTGTCTCCACCCCCAATTCCACCTCAAGTTCAGGCTCAATGACATAGTCCAAAGCAGCTGAGAGGGTGGAGCCAAGAGAAAACACATGGCCCTGAAACAGAGAGAGTGAGAGAGAGAGAGAGAGAGAGAGAGAGAGAGAGAGTGGGGGGGGAAGAGAGACAGAGAGAGAAACAACAAAGGCTCAGTAAGAGACGCAGAGCACAATAGGTCCATTAGTAATAAAAAAGCAGAGAAAGAGACAAATATTGATGATGATGATGATAATGTAACGACCGAGGCTGCTGACCTACAGAGATGGAGATATCTATATCAGAGATAGAGATTTTTGGCCCACAAGTAAAGTCGTCATGAACAACCTGTCAGTTCATCAAATCACAGTCAGATACTGATATTCATGCCAAATTTAAAAGTGTGAATCTTAGCAGGGTCTGCATCTTTCCCGTACACCTACACATCATTTTGTTTTGGTTATGTCATCATGCTATTCCTCAAGCCATTAAGCAGTCTGCACAGACAAATACAGATGAAAGCAAAGAGCGGCATTCATTTTCCTGCCTGGAGCCAGGCTGTGTTCATTCAGTCATGCACTCTCCAGTCGAGGCTAACAAACGAGCCCTTATCCGCGGCCCTGCTCCCTCACCACATCATACACAATAGCCAGAATCATAAATACTGTGCTATAAACAAACACCACCGAGTGTTAATAGGGCCACTGTGTTTTAGCCATATTGTTATGTAAAATTGTGCTCTTTGTATCTGGTTCAAATGGATATCTCATTAGACAGAGAACAGGCTTACATCACAGCCAGTTTTATTATCTAAATCAACTAACATACTCGATTGGGTATATAAACTCTTAGTATTGGCAATTTAAATAAAAAAATCTATATCTCAATCTCCAAACATATCAGGTATGCTAAGCACTATGTCTTGTTTGGCTCCTCCTCCACAGGTAGTCCTGCCTACTAGCCCTCATCAAGTGGAATTCAGGTGCCAGTGAGAGCCCTCAATGGAGTAATTGGGGGAGAAGTCAACCCTCTAAAGGTAGGAGCTAAGCTAGCTGAAAGAGGGACTGATATCACATTGTCTGCGCTGTGATATTTGTTTTTTTTATAAAGATATTATTCTATATTATTTTTTTTATTTTATGTGATAAAAAAAAAACTCACAGCACAGATAATGTGATAGCAGTCCCTCTTTCAGCCCACCATCGAGGGCTCTCATTGGGCAGCTAGAGAATATCACATACAAGAGATTTAAACACAGACACAACTGTGAGGTAAGAAAGGTGCACCTATACATTCTGCACCATGTAGGACTCTGTTCTGTTTAGTTCTCTAGGCTAGGATGTGGGCACCACCTAATGTATTTTTGCTTACTGGCATAGGGAAGTTTAGAATAGTTTACTTTTGTTTTTTATTTATTTTATAACTAACTAACTAACTAGTTTTCTTCCAGTGTGATACTAGAGAATGCAGCAGTTTTAGTGTGTTTTATTGATCAATAGTTTAATAATTACTCAAAATCTGCTGCACTTCAATCAACTGAACAGGACTAACTATACTGTTAAAAACAGTGTTCGTCAAGCACAGTTAATACCCTCAAGCCGCTTAAAGCATATTGTGTATCATGATTAAATGTAACAAGATGCGATAACATTGGCATATTGCCCACTCCTAAATCATTAAGAGCAAACTTAATAGTGTCCCGTAATAGAAACTTAAGAAAAATCTGCAGTACACCAGTAGAATGCTACATTTTTTTGGTTGATAAGCAAAAATAGCTTTTTTCTCTTATTTTGGTTACCGGCCCCTGACCTGAAAGGATATCTCCACCCAACTTAAGAGAAAAAGAATGACTTGCGTGTGTGGTCTTTGTCCCAGTTTGTCCTGGTTAATTGGTGTGCATGACACTGACCCTGTTACACTCCACACTGATTCATTTATGTCCTGAATTAGGTTTCATACAGTGTTTCGTATCCAGCTAGTACCACAACAGGCTTGCAGCAAGAAAACACACTACATTTCTATGCAGGATTTGCACTCTGCTTTGCTCATACACATAAGAAAACCATAAAAGGTACAATTTCTTATAGTTCTGAGTTAATGTAGTTTACAGCAGCTCAGTGCCCACGTCAGAATATACAGTGTATCAGTTCACCTCAAACGTGCTCCCAGTCTTGTCGAACTCTGGTGGCACAAAGGAGCCTTCTGGGTCATCTGGGAAAGGAGAAACGAACAATGGAAGAAAAATCAAATACTGCCTCAGAACAGCAGGCAAACCAACAACAGATCAGCAGTGACTCTGCTGTTAATCACATTTTCTTCATCATTAATGCAGAGCAGGCTCACAGTGCTAGACACAAGCACAGGCTGCTGTGGAGATTGCTGCAGCATTGACTCCTCTAAGTAGGCCACAGACGGTGAAGATACTGAGCCTCCTTTAGACTGCTCTGCAGAGTTTGGAGGAGTTATATAGGTCAGGCTTCCTCTCACTGCCTTCTTATGCTTTATTACATATTCCCACATATTGCTGCCATCCTGTGGTCTAAGGGGTATCCAGAGGCAAGCAGCAGGGACCCTCTAAAAGCCAACAGAACACTGTTACATCAAAGGGCTGAGCCATGAGAGAGAGATACACTACTAATGCAGACCTCTCAGATGTGGCAAAACATTAAAAGAGATGGGTTTAGAGGGTAAAATTAAACATGTGGCTTAAGATGACGTCATAGCCATGTACCTAGCGTTGCTGCTCCAATTCTCCTACTGGCCAAACACGCTGGGTCAATAAGATTTTAAATGTCAGTTGCATTATAGCTGCCTGTCATCCAAATTCAATTTTATTTTCCTTAACAAAGTTATGAAATTCACATTCAATATTTATAGATCTTGATCCAAGACTGACATCTAGATATAGACCACTTTGAGAGAGAATTAGTCTTGCCTTAAATGAAGAGCGTTTTTTTAATATATTTTGCATTTACCTAGTTCCGTCGCTCCTGAACAGCTTAATCTTTGTCCCATCTCTTAATACTGGTTTGTTCCAGAATTCTATAGGTCTTAAGCCCCTTTTCAGCCAAATGTAATCTGACCTTTCTATTCTTAAGGTCAGGCCATATATTTCTTGCTATAGTAATCTTTAATGTACATCTTGGAGAGTGTCCTTGATCTGCTAAGGTAAAGAAGGCTTTTTCCATTACGTAATAAAATGTACCACCATAGTCATTTATGACAGTTTGCTATTTGCAATGTACAAAATATTTCAGCACTTTCACATAAAATCCTTCACAGGAGAAGGAAAAAAAACATTCTGAACATTCATCATGAAATTGTGACACATTGTAAAGGAAAACTGGTGTTTTTTAACGGATCTCTGAACTTTAACTTCTGACATGACATGAAGGCAGCATTCGGTTAAGGATGAAATTAAATTCAGACCAGTGGATCCCTAGAAGAAGGGTTGGGCACTAAGACAAATTAATCAAAGACAAATGATTTTGCTTGAGCTCTTACACATGCCAGCACATACACACTTACTGCCAACTGGAACTGAGCTGCAAATAATAACATAATTATTTATAGATAGCTGCTCAAGGTGTGCTTTTTAAAACTGAAGCTCATGTGTGTGCCTCATGTACATGCATATTAAAGCCTTTTATGAACATGACCTAGGCTTTATCAAGAGTACTTCCTGAGGAAAGACATTCAGAAAGCAAACCCTTAACTTCCAGAATTGTAAGGAAACAAAAGAAAACGATAATCACAGTGTTCATTCCATGTCAACTCACTAGAGGCCTGTCTAGTCACAGCATGGATTTTCCTGAACTGCATGCAAACTATCAAAGCTGTGCTCTAATTAATCCTTTAGTTAGGAAGTTTGCCCCAGGTTCTAAATTACTACTTAAATACTGAGTTTAACAAATAAAGCGATTTAATTAATTAATAATAATTAATAAATCAATCAATTCTCGCAACAAGTTTAATCTGTCACCATTTTATTTAGTAATAAAGTTTGTGTGTTTGCTACCAAGATAAAATAATTATTAGATGCTTCTGCAAAATTCAGTGATTTATATATGCATAATGAGGCCTGTCACAATAAGTATTCTTTTGGACAATATATTGTCCCAGAAATAATTGCAAAAAACAACATTATTGTCACTTTAAGATGATTTATTTCACTGATAAAATGATAATATAGTAGCATAATATTGTAACAATAATCAATAAATAGCATCATAAATTAAAACTACTGGCTGGATACTGGTTGGGGGCGTCCAGGAGAAATCAGGAACCAAGCTTTTTTTTTTTTTTTTTCCTATTCCCTTTTTCCCTTTCAATTTTTTTTCTGAATAACGACAGCTGTGTTTAATTAAACATTCAGGGTTTAGCACGGTTTTGTTTTGGCATGACTTATTTGTCTAAGAAACACCACAGAAAAACCAGCCAGTAAATAAAAAACACAGGTGACAGTGTTGTATGTCTCAGCGTGTCCAGAGATGCATGTGCTTTAGGGGTGGCTCACAACCTGCTATAACTAAAACAGCTAACTGCCTGAGTTAACCTGAGGTTTCTGAGAAATGAATCCAGGCATACTCACCGCTGAGCTGTTCCATGAAGCACACATTGCCATGTGCGTTAAAGGCTAGAGTGTCTGGTGTAATGCAGAGTGTGTGAAAGAGTGGAGACATCGCAATGCTCTGCAGGGAGCGGACACACTCCACACACACCGCCCACACCTCCTGTTCAGACAGACAGCTGTCCCTCAGACACAAGACATCCGCCAGAGACACGTTCTCCTGATAAGTGAAATTATACTGCAGTTATATTGCTATACACAATGACACATCACATCATAGTTTTACTTTTAAACTCAAAAAATAGTTGGACATTCATTTAAATATCAATCTTTAGAAATACACAAATGTTTATGAATATATGAAAAACTGCTGACCACAAATCTGATCTCTCAACTTACACTGTTCTACGGTTCTTCGGATTGTTGGAAAACCCTTACTGACATTATTGCTTCTTTTTTGCTTAGAGAGTCTCTGCAGCCCTGATGTGTTTAAAAGTCCTGGCAACATCGCTGTGCTTGATACACTCATTCCAGTGCCACACACACTACCAGTGTGCCAGTGTCACTGCTGTGTTGAGAATGGTCCAAATAATATCTGATCAATTTTTGACCCTGTGGTCTAAAACTTACCAGTGACGAATGTGGTTGAGGGTGGCTGGCAAATAGAGCGCGACAACAGATGGGCGACAGTCTGTAACCAAACATCTACGCAGTAAGAAAAGGTGCACGCTAAACACTGCTGGGTAGTTTCTGTGTGGCCCAGCCGCTGGGATCCTGACCATGATATAGTAATAAATCGGCCAGTGGGTTGATTATCAGAATTAATTAACAGCGCCTGAAGAAGTCAGTTGTAATTAACAGCACTGAAGGTAGCCCATTAGAACAAAGCCAGCCAAACTAACCCAGGAATTCTGGGTTAGTTTGTTGGGTTGTGGAAATGACCCAAACTGAATTGTTTTAACAAAATATTTTTTGCAAGGAAATTCATAAAAAAGTGGATAGAAACTTAAATGAGATCTTGCAGGATGTTCTATGAGGAAAATAAGCAGAACACTGCTTCTCATGTCATTCCTTTAAGATGGTGGCATACCACTTCTCTGCATGCTGTATTGTTTCTGCTCCAACACATCCAGCTCAGGCTTGAGAATGATGCTACATTCAACTTGTGGGAAGATGGAACTTGAAATTACGTCATTTTATCTCCATGAATTTGCTCTATGATGTGGGAAAACATGGGATGTCTCCATGAAAGCTGTCATTGTGTTTGCTTTTTCCAAGGAACAAAAGGTCATCAATAGACATACTGTCCACACCAGTGAAGCCTATTACTTTTACAATCTCTTCAAAAATAAAAAGCAGTAGTACATTACTACAGCTGATGGTGTAAGCAGCCATGTTTATTTGAGCTCAAACGTTTTTCATTCCCAGATGAGGGGATGTTTTCTTTGACCTCTCTTCATTAGAGACTGGAAAGATGTTCTGAGAGCAGGAGAAACTTACATTAGTAAGTGAAATGAAAAACACTGATTATCTTAATTTACAGTGCCATCTGTTGAGAGATGGGAAATATTAGGCAGCAAGTGAACAGTCAGTTCATGAAGATGACGTTTTTTAAAAGTAGAAAAATGGGCAAACATAAGGACCTGAGCCACCTTCACAAGGACCAAACTGTGATGGCAACATGACTGGGTCACCAAAACATCAGGCAGGTCTCGTGGGGTGTTCCTGGTATGCAGTGATCAGTACCATCAGTACCAACATAAAAGTGGTCCAAGAAAGGACAACCGATGACTGGGTGGTCCAGCAACAGGGTCAAGGGTTCCCAAGGTTCATTGAACTGATCCCTGGTGGACCCACCTCTCAACTTGATCTGATGCTAAAGGATCTAATGCTAATATACTGATGTCAGGTACCACAAGAGATGCAGAGGTGCTGTGAAATACATGCCTCCAATGGTCAGATCTGTCGTGGCAGCACAAGGGGGACCTACTCAACATTAGGCAGGTGGTGTTAAAGTCATTGCTGATTGGTGAATTGGAAATACAGATACTCAATTAAACAAAACAAAACCCTTTTTCAACCCAACCATGTATAATTTCGATGTTGTGCTGATATCATGTAAACCTGTGCTCTTTTTTGCTTTTTATTTTTTATTAAAGATGTATGCTGTGCACTCATTCTGTCCCAGAAAAGGAAAAGTAACACTGAAAGCCCAATATTGTCATGAAGTTCATGTTCACAGTGAGTGTGTGTAAATTTCTGACCACAGCTGTATAAAGCACAACTTATATTAGTTATTATAGAGTTATTTATAGATGAGAAGAAAGCATGTCAGTATTAACATATCATCCTTCTTCAAATCTGACCTACTTCTAGAGCTTATATAAAATCTTTCCCCTGAGACTCTATGCTATATTACAGAACATCGGAAGTGCAGAATGTTGGACGGACAAGTTCTGTCTCTAAATAAAGTCAAAACAGAAATAAAGTAAGCAACACTTCAAACGCTCGGCACTGGAACTAAGCTACCACTGCTACTCACTTCACACATACTTTTAACTGAGCAAAAACTTTTGTTCCAACATTCTGGCTTCCTCTGAGATACAAGACCAGCTACTGTATGTGATGATGTCATGCACTGTGAAAGAGCATTTGATTTTTTAACAGATGGCCATTGTGCAATCAACTGGAAACTACTGCCCATTGCAAACCCTCAGTCTGAACGGTCTCTGTGAGACTATATTCATGTCCACACACACAATACACATGTGATCACTACATTTTTTACCACTGAAGAAACTGGCAACAGTGAAAAAAAAAATATATAAAAATGGATCACAAAACATACAGTAGTGTATCCTCCAGCAGTACAACATCCATTCACACACATTCAGAGTGAAGGAGCTAGACCCCAAGAAGCGAAAGAATAAGACACACTTACAGAGCAGGAAAGTGCCACTTGACGCAGCACTGCGAGTACGGCCCATAAATAGGCAAACTCCCCTGAGAACGGGGCAGAGAAACAGTGCCTCTCTCACTCTCTCTCGCTCCCCTCTGTAAATTAAACATTCCGGCCTAGATAAGGTCCTCTCTCCTTCTGGCTTTGGGTAAAAGTTGTCTTTTTGTACATTGATTTAGGACCAGATGTTTGGAGCCAAATCCATCATTCAACAGAGCAAACCTCCTTGAAAGGACACTCAGCACTGTAAAGATGCATCTGTGGTCTGCAGATGGCCAGATTGCAATCTTCAAGCTAGTTAAGTGCCTGCATGATCACATGGTAGTTAGACAGTCAGGGAGTCAGGATATAACGATTCACAAAATTCAGAATTTGGTGTGATTCTATGTTGGAGTAGTGTAATGTCTCTTTTCGACACAGCAAAAGTAAAGATTGCCTCAGGGTAATCTTTCAGGTTTATTACAGTGTCCACCATCATAAAAGTGCAATCTCCTACGATGAGGCTGATATGTTAGCCGCAAGCTAATGTAAACTAACAAGTGTAGTTTTCCTTTCTGCTCTAGATAAAGAAATGTTTTCAAAGCATGGGTGATCAACCCTAATGTTGGGCTTGAATCTTTGATTTTTATCACAGTTTGTGCAGTTTAATCAGTGCTAAAATAATCATGAGCAAACACTAACGTGAGCAGAACATGCTTCTAGTGATATTCTCATCATTTTACAGTAATGGGTAGATATATAGATTCACTCAGATAAGATTCACTCAGTTTATGTATCACAAAAGTGACCTTCATTCCATCCAAAGTGCTTTTCTGTGTTACACTATATAGACAAAAGTATTGGGACACCTGCTCATTTATTGTTTCTTCCGAAATCAATGGTATTACTGTCTATTGGAGGCTTTCTACTGGATTTTGGAGCATTGCATTGGGAATTTGATTGCATTCAGAAATAAGAACTTTAGTAACCTCAAGATGTTGGACGAAGCACCATCATTCCAGAAAACACAGCTCCACTGCTCCACAGATCAATGCTCTTTGCTTTTTACCCCTCTCTAGCCCATGCCTGGCATTAGGCATGGTGACAATCTGTTCATGTTTATCTGTTCCACAGAGTCCTATTCAATTGGCAATACCTGTCTACAGGGACTAGACTGGCACACACACATGCAAGGTAAAGTAGCTAAATGCAGAAGGAGTAGAATGGTTGTCCACAAACATTTGGACATAGGGTGTATTAGTATTAGTCACTGTATTTGCACCTATATTATTTTCTATTATATTGGTGGCTGAAAAATATGGCATTATTCTGAAGCATATATACAAATCCCAACGAGACCCAGACAGAATAAAATACAGCTGCCAGACAATGGGGTTAATCATAAGCTTCCCAAAGAAATAGGACCAAAGAGCGGTCTAGTGGACTACGACCATAACACTATAACCCAAGGATCACTGGTCCATGGCTCCTGCCATTAACAGCCAGAGAGCGCACTACTGGCCTTGCTCTCTCCAGGTGGGTAGACGGCTTGCTCTCCCTCCCCACATTATTTTACTGATGTGATTGGGCTAAACGGCACAGGTGTCCACTGGCCAATGTATCAGAGCCACGATGCTTTCCTCTGCTTGCCCGATGTTGTTGTATCGGCAGCAGTTTGAAAAGAGTATGCAATGGCTGGTTGTGCATGTGTCCCCTATTACATTTCCTTGAGTCTGTTGAATGTATTGTTTGATGCCTGGGTATACTGAATTGAATATAGCCTACTGAATGGGTGCAGAGGAATACTGAATACACTCTGCTGGCATTCAAGCTCAGATGACTGGAGTTTATATATGGAGTTGCTGATGAGGTCTAGAGGTATTGAACTCTGAGACCTATTTTAATATTGGACTGGCACAGCAAACATTGAGAGTTTGAGAGTTTTTATTCCTCTGAGCTAAACTAATCTGGGTTTGCCCAAGCCATCCTTGCTCAAAGGGTTGACCGAGACTCACACTGAACACTCTCTCTCTACCAGTTAAAATAATCCTTATCCTTGAGATGCTTTTGGGAATCAGAGTCCTGTTTTGGTGTGTAATTAGTGCTGAGTAGTACAAACATGCATTTAAAAAAAAATCACAATAAACCTAAAAAAATATAGTAGCAGGCAAAGGTTTGGTCACCCCTGGTCAATTGATATCCAAAAGGCATAAAGTTAAAGATGAAACATCCACTTCAACATTTTAAACAAGAGTGTAATATTTCAATTTGAAAACCCCTGCAAAAGTTTCAACCAAATATTAAAGCTTTGTAAGTACTCTGACTCCTTAAACCCTCCTCTAAAAAGCTGCCTATAATCGATACCCACAAAGAAGAAGAAGGCTAGAAAAAAAGGAAAGCTTTTTCAAGTAGCCGTTTCCTCAGCTCGTAATGTAATTACGAAATGGCACTTAACAGTGGAGGTCAAGCTGAGGTCTAGAAGACCAAAAATAAAAAATCCTCATTGGACTGCTAGAAAAGCAAGCCAAAACCATTGTTTGACTGCACAGGACCTTCAGGAAGATTTAGGAGACTCTGGAACGGCGGTGCACTGTTTTACTGTGCAGTCACACCTGAACAAATATGAAGAAGAGTGGAAGAGTCATCAAAAGAAAAATCATATGAAGTGAAAATATAACTTTTCACAAAGAGAGAAGTAGAAATGTTTGGAGAAAAAAGTGCAGGATGTCATGAAAAGGACACCTTTCTAACAGTTAAGCATAGGGCTGGGTCAAGTATGCTTTGGGTTTGTGTTGCAGCCAGTGGCACAGAAGACATTTCACTGATAGAGCAAATAATTGATTTAATAAAATACCATCAAATTCTGGAAGCAAACATCACAGAGATTGAAAGAGGATGGCTTCCACAGCAGGATAATGGTCCTAAACAAACCTCAAAATCCACAATGCACTACCTCAAGAGGTGCAAGCTGGAGGTTGACTTTATGCCTTTTATAAATCAAGTCATCTTATACTTGTTCAGCAGTAACATAAAGTTTGACATGGGGTGCCAAAACTTTTGCTTGCCACTGTATATGTACTTTGGCTCCTGATTGGCCCTGAGCATTGGTCCTCACCTAATGAGATTGCAGGTTCAATTGCAAGCAATGCCACAGCCATCCATGGGTGGGAGTGCCAGAATGTCACTGGGGCAGAATGGCCCTCTTTTCTCTTAGTGTGGGAGTCGGTTGGCTAATGTAACAGAATTGGAAGTTAGTGGTCTCCTCCAAGCGTGTTCAGCTGTCCAATAACGCTGCGTTAACGGCAATTTAAAAATGCAGGTATGGGAAGAAGCACATGCTAGCCGCTGCCGCTGACATTGTGTAGTAAGGCGAGTAGGAATTGGAGATTATTGCATTATAAAGAAAGTGGAGATATTGTCACATACCTGCTAAACTGTGAATAAATGGTAAGACTTTATTTAGGACTTCACCATGGTCCTACGCTCAGTTCTGGCCCTTATCCTAACCCTAACACTATTAAAAATAAAACCTTCCAACACACAGTCTGTTCACATTTAGAGCAGCAGATGATCTCAAGGGATATAAATGTACTATCTCAATAAAGTCAGACCAGATAAATAAATAATAATAATAAAAACAGGATGCAGAGTCCATTACCACTGGAAAGCACAACCCTGATTTCAGAAGGACGACATATGCTCAGCCCCTGACGTGATTTATGTGCTAGTACCAGACCAGGGGCGCTTCCCAGGCTATTACCCAGGACCCTGACCTAGTACTGGACGGCTCTAGATAATCAGAGCCAACTCGTTTCCTATAGGATCTCATTAAAGAGCTGTGTGTTAATGTATGAGTCACAGTCAGTGAAATGCAACAATAATGTCAGAAGGGAAAAGCTTCAGCATTAGTCTATAAGATACTGCCTTACACATACACACACACACACAGAGAGAGAGAGAGAGAGAGAGAGAGAGAGAGAGAGAGAGAGAACAAGGCAGAGGTGGAGAGAGGGAGAGGGTACTGCGGTTCCCCCCAAAAAACAGCGTCATGTAGGTTCATTTTCCAGGCTGATGTTGTTGACACGTCTGTCACTGGTCTGTGTCCTTCCAGTGCGTCAGAAAGCCAGACTATGAGGCAGTGAAGCTGAATCCGCCAAACAGCACGACATCATGCCATCGTGTCAGTGGCTACTGGGAAACGACAGCTCGTTACACTCGCTTTTTAAGCCAAACTTCAGGGCAGCCGAAGCAGTGAGGGGCTGCTTTTCAGATTTAGCCATTAGTCTGACTGGGCAGAGCAGTGCTAGCTAACTCAGTAGTATTTCATGGTTCATACGAAGGACACGATCTCTCACCTCGTCCTCGAGCAGTGGCGGTAAACGTTCAACTTCGCAACACTCTTCCCCTTCTTCATCCTCCTCACCAGCCAGCGTGACTGCATCCGTGCCGAAGCTGCCCATCGTCCTCAATTCTGGACCGCAAACACAGACCCTACAGAAGCAGCCTCCTGCTAGTGCAGTGTGCTAGTTTGAGCTCATCAACAGTGCGGTGACTGTCCCCCCCGGTTTTTTTCCCCCAGCAGCTACCGAGGCTACCAAGCCGCATGCCAATACCTAAAGAAAGTGGGCAGGACCTCGCGGCTCCACCGGCAGCGAGGAGAAACGAGGAAACGGAGAAGAACCGCCGAGACGTTTCGCTCCTTCGCTGCGCAGAACCGACCGCAACGGGGCAGTTTGCTAGCTAACTACGCTGCCATAGCAACGGCCAGCGCGCGTGCACGCAGAGTCCGACTCGTGCACGCATCGCTTTCGGTTCTCTTAGGTGAATCAGTCGAACCGATTCATCGAGTCCTCAACGCACCCAGGCAATGTTTACGTCCAATGTTAAGCAATGTTGTTCCAGGATTTTTTTTTTTTTCTGTGAATGAATAAAAAAAGAAAGATAAATAAACAAATAAGTAAATCATAAAAGAAAAAAAAACACTATGTTTAAATAAAATTAAGAGTAAACTACATATGTTTAATAGCTTAAAATGAAAGAACAGTAAAATAACACCTGGCTACTTTACATAGAAAAGATATGACTAAATAACAAATTACAGAATATAAGTACATGTGATAAATTGTTTAACTAAATAAACATGTTTTTTTTTAGTAGACTTCAACAAGAGTCTACTACTACTACCACAAACCTCTGTGTATGGTCCCGTGTCCACTTGTCAACTTATGCAACATCAGACTCACTTGTTGAACTAAATTTAATTATAGAGGAGATGAAGCTGATTGGAGTAGTCACTGTATATGTAGGAGATTATAATAAAGACAATTCGGCTAATGCTTGTAGTGTAGTTATATTAAGGAGCTGGAAATAAGTTTATTTGACTTGTGAATCAAACTGACATTTGATTCGCTGAATCGGTTCGCTAAACTGAATCGACCGTCCCATCACTAGCGTGGTAGACATGTTCACGACCTTTGAAGGAGCAGCGTTGCTGAACAAACCCCCAACAGTTCAGCGAGGAGAACAGAGTTTTGGAGTGACTGGTCTCCAAAAGGGGTCAATGGTTTTACGCATGCGACCACACAGACGTCATTTCATCTAAGCTGTGCGTTAGGAGGACCATGCTGTGACCTGCCTGCCCAACCATTGTGTTTACATGCTGCCTGTGGCAAACAGTAGGACTGTAGGTAGGCTGCAATTAGCAAAGAACTGGGCTTCCATAACCTTCTGCCAAGCTATTATCACAGTGTCACATTACACACTAACCACGCATGGTGTAATACAGTATGAGCTCATTGCAGCTACAATAAGGCAATTAGAATAATAGTTGTTGTGCAAGTCGTAGCTGAATGTCCATCCAGTGTTAGACAAGATATTAAACATGCTCTACCATTAGTAATGTGTAGAGAATGCTATTATCTATCTATATATATATATATATATATATATATATATATATATATATATATATATATATATAGATAGATAGATAGATAATAGCAACATCCAAAACACTATGTCAGTAGGGGTGTCGGATGCATCCCACATTTAAATGGGCTACTCCTCTCCAGTGTCCTCTCCAGAAAACAACCAGTGTTGATATTATTAATATTTGTAACGGAGTAAAATCCCTGTCATTGCTTGACATGGTGTCTAAATCCCAAATCCAGATGAAATTAAAATGTTGATAGTCTGTGTCAGTGACAGTCACACACTATAGCATCTGACAGTCCCTTTCCAGTCACACCAGTGACACTGGAAATGAACTGCCTAGCTATCTACTGATGACAAATGTTGAAATGTACCATTACAATTATAGCAAGCCATCAGAACAGTTACATATTACATTATAGATTTGCACTTTGTATCAACTGCAATATGAGCAGGATATAAAAAATGTGCATTATTACAGTGGTTTAAATCAAACACACACAGGTTTCCTATTAAGCAGATCCAATTAGACTGAATCTGACCAAATTATTTTACGACTGTGCGCATGTTCACAATTTTCGAACTGGACTTATCCATTGTAACAGTGTGGCAGTGGTGGCTCAGCGGTTAGAGCTCTGGGCTATTGATGACAGGGATGTGGGTTCGAGACCTGGGCTCGGCAAGCTGCCACTGTTGGGCCCTTGAGCAAGGCCTTTCACCCTCTCTACTCCCCGGGCGCTAGATTTGGCTGCCCCCTGCCCTGGGTGTGTGTGTGTGCTCACTGCCCCTAGTTCACTAAGTGTGTGTGTGTGTGTTCATTACCAGATGGGTAAAATGCAGAGGACACATTTTGCTGAATACAGTACAGTGACAAATACTTGCATCTTTACCTTTACTTTTTACCATACTGTGCTCACAGCAGACTGCATAAAAACTGGAGCAGGACATCCTAGGCTTAAAAGAATTAGCCTGGATGGATAATAAAAACTCTGGGTGTCTTGATGCACACTCTGATGTTTGGGATAGACGTAATGGGCAGGATATTTTTCTTCTGACCTTGTGGTGGTTAACTCCATGTAAGCCTAAAATGACCAGCTTTGAGTCATTGATTAACTGCAAACTAAAACAACGTGGATACTCCAAAACAACGCCATATTTTGATGACCTTTTTCTTTAACATGTAAGGTTTAATTTACCATTCCTAGACATGTAAAGTTATATTACAGCATTAAAGTGGGAATCCAAACGATTTTCAAGTTTTCTGTGTAATTCAGTGGTAGAACGTTCAATAAAAAGGCATTCAGAGCAAATAGTTAATTGTAGAGCAACTTACAGGCTCACATTACTTTACTGTGGTGGTGATCGGAACTAGAGGTCACTCTGTCTACAGTACTAATATAGCCATTAGCTATTCTACTCCAAAACCACCAGTAAAGTTATTTTTTGTAAGGTTTAAAAACAAAAATTAGTAATATTAAATTACAAAAAAATGGTTTAACAGTTATTCATAAAACTATTGTAAAACTATGTGTCAGGCATCAGACAGTGTATTCATAGTCAAATCATGTAAAAACATTCTGTAATGTAGATTTTAGAGGCATTCAACTTCTCAGATGTCTGATTTCCTTCACCACCACTTTCTCTGGACTCGAGCTTTTTTTTTCCTTCTTACATCTAAACCAGCTTTTTATGCTGAAAATATTTAATCTTTTGAATTTCCCCTTTTAATACAAACTGTCATAAAGGGATTATTTTTTTCACTTGTTACTCTTTAACCCCTTAAAAAGCCTATTGCCCTTCGGTGGGCCGAAGATTTTATTACAAACTTCTATTACCAAACAACAGCCCCACCAGTTTGTACAGCAGTCTCTATAGTTACTGAATAATACACCTTAGTGTGTGTAATAAGCCGTGGAGTGTTAAGGTGATAAGCAAAATAATGCCATTGCTTATCCTAACTCCTCAAATCGATCTCTGGCTGTTACTTATTCTTATGTTTTGAAACACTATTAAACCAAGGATAAATGCAAGAATAGAGACACATTTGATTGTACATGATAATCGTGCCCTGCTTATCCACCACCCTTAGCTTTGGATCTGGCACTTTGCTGTCCTGATCAACCTGAGGGGACAATAAGCACTTAACAACTCTTCAGTGTTTTAGTGGAACATTATAAAGAAAGTCTCTGGTTAACCTGGAAAAAGGGCTGCTATCACTCTGGAGTTTGCTGCTTAGTGCTGAAGTATCTTTTGAATGAACGTTTAGCCCTCAGCAAATGAAATGTTGGGATTTTTTAAACGTAGCATTAGGCAAGAATGTGCTTCACAGTCGTGCATGACAGCTCCAGTAATGTGAGCTAATTATCAGTCTGCTGCAGCTTGACCTTGAGTTGCCTCTTAATGACACACACACATGCACATACACACAAGAGACTAATTATGCAAATGACGATGACTCCATTAATTGTGCCGTCAAACGAGACAAAAAGCCAGATATAATATCAGCCTATCACATGACCTAAGAAATGTTACACCTGAGCTCCAAAGCCAGATAAAAAAGTTAAAGTTGAAGTTAGCAGACTTTTATAACTCCCCAGACAGCAGAACTGCATTGGTTGGAAATTCTAAACTAGAGCTGAGGCTGGAGTTTGTCCAGTCTGACTTTGTATTAGGTTATGTTCTTCTCTCCCACACAAACACTCCCTCAGACGGTGACTCACCTTGACAGCACAGGTTCTGTCTCAGTAAGCAGTGTTGTCTGGGTGATACAGCTCAGCATTGTTGACAGAGCGAAAGGCAGGGCATGCGGACGCTCACCCCAGAGAATTGTGACAGGCAGCAGACAGGGGCTCAGATCTATCGTAGTGTTGCTTTCTCCAAGTCTCTGAGAGGACATGGCTGCCGTAGTGGTAGTTAATGTTAGCCCACCTTTCTCACACAGTCCCTCTGGGGCTGTAGTGCAGTGTGGCTGAACGGAAAACCTGCAAACACATGAGTCTTGCGAGGTGATGGCCATCGGCTTTGCCCTCTGGACAGGGTTTCAGGAATGATTATCGGTGCACAAGTGGAAGAGGAAAATAAACTTCAGAGGGCCACTAAGACATTTAGATAATGGCTGTGGCTGAAATGAATCCCTACTCCCTCGTTACTATTACACTGTGTAGGGAGAGACTCTTTAGTTTACAAAGCAGTGGATGGGAAAATATCTGAAATTCATACCTTGCAGTTCCTTCTAACTATCACTTGACGTTTACAAACATCATCCACTCCAGTTCGTTCGACTGACTGTGGCTTAGTAACAAGAGACTCGCAATGCATTTAGGTCTACATTCAGCTGATGTAGTAAGCT
The DNA here is from genome assembly GCF_030463535.1 of Salminus brasiliensis. NCBI lineage: Eukaryota > Metazoa > Chordata > Actinopteri > Characiformes > Bryconidae > Salminus > Salminus brasiliensis. Next base: position 37,121,511 of record NC_132881.1, on the reverse strand, counting down.
ATGATGTTAACTGTAAATTATGAGTGCACTGTGGGAGATTGTAGAGTCCTTAGTCACACTCGAATTCCACTTTATGTATCAGACACATACTCATCAGTGCCCTAAAATGTATATAGGGAGCCATTCTGGTCATAGCCACTGACTTATACTAATGGTACTTTGCATTTTGCTTAAATCCCCTAATTGTTCTTAAAGGAATGGTCCACAAATTGACACAGCTGTCCCTTTAGCCTAAATAGAGTTGATTTTCCAAGACATGTTTAGAGTCTGAGGTTTGTGTTTTTAATCTTATCGTAGAGCAATGAAGCTGATGTAAGAACAGGTCTTTTCATTACTTATTAGCTACATTAGGCTCATAGGCTTCAGCGCTAAACAAACAAATTTCAGACAATGTCTTAATTTATCTGCGAATCCCCAGCATTGGTATCTAAAGTGTTTATTTTGATCAGTCGTTTAACATAGGGTGACCATATTTTGGTTTTCAAAAAGAACACACTGGGGACACACAGGCATCCATCATGTTTAGGATGTTGGGGCTGGGCAGCTTCAAGTAGACCCAGGTTTAAGGGCAGTGGGCGTGTGTATGTAGGAGAGTTCAACCTCTCTAAATTCATGCAGTGAACCTTAGAAATTAAACATTTACCCATTTACTAAAACTAACAAGAGCTTTACATTTGTGTTCAGGTATTTTTAGGCTGTGGCTAATCGTCTGTGGTGGGAATTAAACAGACATGTTTAAAACTGTAGAATCCAATTCCAGAATGAGTGGCATCCCAAACATTTTATTCAGTTTCCCTAAAGAGGACACGTCCAGGAAAAAAAAGAGGATGTCTGGTCTACCTATTTAACCTAGTTAATCTAAGGTCTTTTTGGTTCCCAAAATAATACTGACAAAAGTTCTTAGTAATTATCAAGCTGAGTGGAAAACCTTTACATATTAAACACAAACTCAGAGGGCCGCAGCTCAGCAGAGACGACCATTTTGCCCCTTTTAACAAACTTAATTCAGTCTGAACTCCTGAAGACCATGCTAATGCTAACCAGTTGTGCTAACTGATGAAGACTAATAAACTGCTGTTCTATATACTGGTAAAACCCAGTCAAATATTTAGAGGTATTGTCAATTGTTTATAAATAATTAAGTGTCCCTACACTGTACACACAGACACAGGTAGGACAGATATAGAGTTCCAGTATGTTATTCTATTTATGGCATGTCCCCACATTCATTGGCCATTGGTCATTTTCATGTCTGGGACATATTACAGCCCACAGTAGCATAGAGTACTATGGTTAGAGTGCTTAGAGGCTGTGGCTCAGAAGTGTTTGTCCACATCACTTGGAGGTGAGGTCAGGAGATGTTAAATGCTGGACTGACAGCCAAAAGGTATTTTACCACACTCAACTTGTATCTGTTGCACTTGTCTTACTGTCCTAATCTTAATGTGGTTAGTGTTAGGGTGTTAATGGGTTTATTATGAAATATCATACACACAGAGGCACTTCTACTTTTTACACAGCATGGTTCTAGACCATCTGTGCTGTCTGAATATTTAATATTTTACTTCTTAGCTCTAGAACCACATCTCTTCCAAGTTGAGTAAGTCCTGTTCCTAAGTGCTGATGATGATATAGAACATAAATGACATACAGAATGATGTATGATGTGTATGCGTCATTGCCAGTGTGGTATCGTTGATCCAGACGTAAGTAGGTGGCTTTTAGTTGCATGATGTGTAACAGCAGATCTCAGGGCTAGCATTAAAGGATCACACCTAAGGCAGTTCATAATGTGCAGTTTGATGTATTCTGAACCACGTGGGGTGGTTGATACCAACTGCTGACACAGGGGTTCAGTCGCGCACACAGTTTGTATACCCACTATTAAAAATAGAATGGGAGCTGCCGCACATGAGCCTAAGGTCACTATGCACATAACAAGCGTTGGTTAGAGGGATATAAAGTCCCCCATCATTGGACTGTGGAGCAGTGGAGCTGGGTTCTCTACAGTGATGGAGCTCCATCAACCTTTGGAATGAGTTGGTATGTCATTTATGTAAAACTGTCCATCCCACATCAGTATCTGACCTCTTTAACGCTTGTGTGTGTTGCCAAATGCAACCAAATCTTCACTGCAATGTTCCAGTGTCAAGTATAAAGGTATAAAGCCTTTCTAGAACAGCAGAGATTGTATACCAACAAAGAAGAGGCAACCTCCATATGTATACCCTTGATTTCAGAAGGATTGTTGTACTTAAGGAGCTCTAAGGATGGAATAGGTTTGAAGCAGCATAGTGGCCATGTGTTCTAGAGAACGGATTCCACTATAGGCATGTTGTTGAAGCCGTATGTCCATCTGCTGCATCTGTACCTGGTCAATTACCATAGATGATCATTTCGAGTTCATTTTTGATAATGTGAGCCCTTCCCACTGTAGCGGTAGTAAAGGTCAGAGTGCTTCAAACGAAGCTTGTAGGTCTTCCAGTGTATCTTAGCTGAGTGCTAAATTACATCAGCCAGCTAATCGTTCACTGAATTAAGGCAACCAAATTAAGGCAGGTCATAAGGAGGCAGCAATTCAGTATGCTGGAGTGCTGCCGTGGAGTAGCCCAGCCAAGACGCTACACTCATGTCTGCTGACCTTGCCTCTGTAAAGGGTACGGCATGTAGAACATCAGCAAGAACGAGGACCGAATCCATTAGGTTCACTAAGCACTATCAGATTTACAGCTCGACATGGCTCCAATTTGCCAGTAGTTAATCAGATATACAGTGCGTTTAGACAATCCTCACACCACTGGAGACAAACAGAGTTTATGGAGTCGTTTCCCTGCCCCCCTGGCACCTGTCCCAGAGCCGGTTATGATTCATTTGATTAAAGGCCGGAGGCAACAGCGAAATGCTGCCTCCTGAGAACGGGTAGTCAGCGGTCAGAGATCTTGGCCATGGGCCCAAAAGGTCATTGGCTTATACCCTCCACCTTGTACTGCCACTGTGCCCTTGAGCAAGGCAATACAAGTTCCTTCATGTAGACTTGTCTAATGCAATCGGAATCTATTTAGAAAAAGCATCAGTTTTCCCACAATTGGCATATGCTCTAAAACAACATCTGCGGGAATAATGTCCTTATTATTAATGGCTTTTTTTTTCTTCACTCTTATTTCAACACAAACACAAAGGTGTGTACAACACTGCAACCACCAGGTGGCAGTGTCTCACTTAGCCATGAATGGTGCAGGAAAAGTGAGAGAGCATGCAGTGTGCTCAGTGCTGAGACTGGAATATTCACATTTACCTAAACAAGTCTTCCTACTTTTCTACAGTTTATATTCAAAAGAGATTTGTAGTAATAGTTGCCATGGGATTAAAATTTTTCCCTGATCTAAATAGAGGGTGGCATGGTTGCGCCACAGGAGTCAGACAGCTCCAGGAGGCTGGGAGGTTGTTGGTTCAGTCCTTGCTCTGGTCCATGTTGAGGAATTTGATGTGTTATTCCTGCATCCTGGTAGGTTTTCTCCCACTTCCCAGAAATACACATGGTAGGTGAATTGGCTATGCTAAATAGCCCACCAGGTGTGAGAATGCATGTGTTTGGGGTACCCAGCAATGGACTGGTTTCCTGCCCATGGGCATTTCTGCCTTGTGGCCAGTGATTCCAGGTAGGGTTTGGAATTACTGCAGCCTTGCACACAGGGCCGGTTCTGGGGGGGGGGGGTCGGTTGTAGGGGTAGGGGGGTGCCCAGTGCCACTGTGACAACAAGCTTGGCACCATGCATGGCTTCCTTAAATGATGCATGAGTCACCTCACCTTTGCAAACACACAGCGACAGAGGGGCACACCAGTGTAAAATCACATATTCCAATCCGGTTATGTTAAGCTGAAGGACAGAATTTACCTCATTGTGTTGATCTGCTTGTAAGAAATATGAGAATCTATAGAATACAGAATATAACACAGTAAATGTAATTAAAAACTGTATTAATATAATGTTAAATTTGCCTCTTGTTGTCCATAATGCACAATAAAGTCAATTATATTAAAAATATGTGATACATATCGCATCACTAGGTTCTTGCCAATACACAACTCTACATGGCCCTAAGTGTGGGTTGACTGTAAGGAGTCATTAAATGTGAAGGAAGAGTTCACTACTGCTCTTATATAAAAACACACAAAGAATCTGGTATTGAAATAAGCCTCCCGTTGTCTGCCTTTGATTTGGAGTTAAATGAGGCCAGATAAAAAGAACTTCACAGAAACTCCAGTCTGAAGAAAATGAAGAAATGCCGAAGACACACACAGACACACGCAGTGCAAATCCCCATGAGCTCCTTTGTCCTCTTCATTACACTCTGGGTGTCCTCCATCTTAGCGCTGTTTAGTTTAGAGCAGAAAATGAGTGGTGAAGGCCAGTTCAGTCCTGATCTTCTGCACCAGTAGGCCTACAGCAAGAATGGCACCGCACTAAACTGTCTAAACACACACACACACACACACACACACACAGGTTTCTATTGCTAAGTTTGGTATGAGTTATGTATAGAATAGTGTTTAGGGTATAAGTCATGTGTAGTAAAATGAGCTGTTTTTAACAGCACTTCACCTAGAAGTCATCTAAAAGTAGGCAGCCATGCTCAAAACACAGAACTTCCTTAAAATCCTTAAACATCCCTCCCACCTTCTTAACACCCTCTCCTTCCCATTTCTCCTGTGTGTTTAGTATCTCTACGGCACGCTGAGCGTGACAGGTGAGAGCGGGTAAATGCTCTGATGTTCTCTCTCTGGCTTTATACTTCACAGCTTTCTTTGCAACGCAATCAGATCAGCCTGTTAGACTGAATCGGCTTAGCTTAGCTATCACTGCCAGCATACCTGCCAATACTTACCTCTCCCATCTGTGCGTCTGAGGTAGTGTGTGTGTGTGTGTGTGTGTGGTGGAGGGGGTACATGTGTGTCAAGGATGTATTTGTTATGGTAATCACTATTTACTCTTTGTTGTGTCTCCATTTGCACAGCTTTGGTTAAACACCTGGTTGGCTCTCTACTAATGCAGCATCCTTTGTCCACATGTTGCAGTGTGAAACCAGCACTGTACGTCAGTGTCAAGCTGCCTTCATCCATGATGCAACATGGGCTGCTCTGTATGCAAAGGCAGTCTAAATAACCTGACTGGATTACAAAGGAAGCTGTGCAAATACTATACCAGAGGGCATTCTGCCTTTCACAGAATCCAGTACACTCAAAGGAAATCATAACTGGAACTTGTGACAATTGTTGATATTGTTTAACGCAACAGATTTCGATAAAAAAAGGAGAACAAAGCGATATTAGCAATGCTGAATAGCACAGCTGTTGAAGAGAATGCAGGTACTCACTGAATGAGGATTATGCAGCATATGTGAAGGCTTGCAATCTAGAAATCTCCACAGCACAGAGATGACAATCACACTGACACAAAGACAAACAGACACACACACACACACGCGTGCCAGCACCAGCCTGGGCATCATCAATGCCCTTCATCACAATACTTATAAGCATTTTAATGGATTCAATTCTTCTTATCATAATTACACTGAAAAGCTTTTCTGAGACAGTATAACAAAACAGCATCCAGCTGGGCTTGAATATGCCTCAGCACTGTGTGATAACACACCAGGGAAGCCAACTCCACCTGACAAATTCTTATTACTGCGCACCAGTGGAGAACTATCAGGGCCTTCTTGGCCTAATTATTTCTAGGCATTAGAAAATACATGTTTGTAACTGTGTGTGTGTTTCTTTTTTATTTATGCTTGATTTTAAACTTTTCAGGATTCTGGGGGAACCCCTGAGTACCATCCAAGACCTAATGATTTCTGGGAATGTACAAAATACGTCTGTAATGTAGTTCATTTTTATTTAATCATTCCTGCTTTTAAGTTCTGAAACTATTACAGTACTAGTAACCGCACTGTTGGTAAATTTGTGAAACACTAAATGAAAAATTGTCTAATCATAATTTTAATTCACTGCCTCATCCCCAGCTAACCGAGACCTGTGCAGGCCATCATTTTAAGAGTGATGAGGGGAAAAATCTACCCACCTAGAGAGAGCATGACCTGCTCTGGGCCAGAGAGAGCAACCCTGGTTGCTGATGGCAAACAGCATGGCACAGGATTTGAATTAAATAGTGCAAACCCGCACTATTAAGATTAATATTTAGGCGCTAACATACTACTATAATCACACAATGGGGGCAGGCAGGAATTAAAATACTTACAAAGCTGTTTTTATTTTCTTTTGTTATTGGATTAGATAACATGTGGCTTAGATTGAAGGCCCGGGTCTACAAGTCACAGCATGCACACATGACTGTTAAAATGTCTCTTTCAGTAAATGTACAGAAATATCTCTTGCTGGGGGGCTTCACCCTAGGTACTCCATCACATTCTCCTTCATAGGTCTTTACAATTAGCTATCTAGTTTTACTACTTTGCTCTGGCAAGCAGGTACAAGTTCCAGTGGTGGTGACTGCAGCCTCTATAAACCTGATAAACTACGAGGTTTTCCCTGTTTTGGGTTGTTTATCCTGGTCAGATAAGATAAACAAACACCACTGTATTTTACTTTAGTTGTATTGCCACAGTAGGGCCAGTATACTACATTTGTGATTTACTTACCTATATATATTATTTTTCAAACTCGCTTTATCCTTTATCATTAAACAAGCTGTTTTAGTTACTATGCCTTAAACATTGAGAAATATGTGAAACGTGTCCTCATTGGCGTGTCTGTATTGTACCTCACAATGCATCTCTAAAGCAATCTAGGCTGACATTATGAAGGCTGAATAGGCAGATGTAAACTCACAGAGCATTTTTTGAGCAACACTATACTAATACTGGGTAGTGCTTTCTGTTCTTAGCTCAACATGATCTTCAGCTGTTGTAGTCCATTGACCCCAAAGTTTGATGATGTGTTTTTGCCTTCTGAGGTGCATTTCTGCTCACCACAGCTGTACAAAGTTCTGAGTTTCTGTAGCTTTCCTGTCAGCTCGAACCAGTCAGGCCTCTCTGTCGACCTCTAATCAACAAGGTGTTTCCATCTGCAGAACATGCATTCCACTGCTACCACACTATTGGCTGATAGGATAATTGCATGGTTGAGTAGGTGTACAGGTGTTTAGTGCTCAGTGAGTGTACAAACAAAACAAATGCATTGGGCAGCGGGAGCTCACTGGGCTATTTATGACAGGTTGTGAGTTCAATTCCCAGGCTCGGCAAGCTGCCACTGTTGGGCTCTTGAGCAAGGCCCTTAACCATCTCTGCTCTCTGGGCACTGCAGTGAGGTGATGGCAATGGGGTGCTTACTGTCCACTGTGTGTTTGCGTACTATGTGTGTGTTTACTTCACGGATGGGTTAAAGGCGGAGGCCAAATTCCATCAGTGTACAACAGAAATGCTGATTATGGGTGTCTGGGTGAAGCCTTGAAATGGGAAATTAATGGTTTGTTTGGAAATACATCTATTATTTATACATCTATTAATACATCTATTTCAGGTCTGGATTTCCTTGATATGGGCCTTTATTACCTTGCAAACACCTCAGAACCATCCGTGGTTCCTGGCCTTTTCCTTCAGTTATACTGTTATAAGCAGTTACATCTTAAGAATATTTTTCTTATACCTCGGCCAACATTAGGAAAACCATACAACTCAGCTCAACATAAATCTTACAGTCCTGTCTATTCCTCTGTGATCCAGCACTGTCTGCTTCTGTTAGTAGCAGCCATAGTTTCACCTTGCATGTTCTGAGTAGCCAGCTTTCAGAGCTAGTTTAATTAAGTATGAGCTAATTACACAGCAGACTGCTTCAGAAACACATGGAGTGATCTTATGTGGATGCTTCTGTCTGTCTGGAGAGTCAGAGCTAACTGCATGTTTTTTTTGGCAGAAATTGCTACACTAATTTAATGGGATAGACAGGAGTGGGTGGGGGGAGTGCTGTAGTGGCTGGTGCCGGAATTTGGATATATAAATTAAATGAGCTGTTTGGGCAATTCATGGTCTGTCAAATCCGGCATCATACACTCAAACACACTCACACATACACGCGCATACACACATGCTGCGAGCCTAGCAAGCTATTTGTATAGCCCCCCGGAGTGACTCCTAAAGACACCTCCATCTTCCCTGCTGTCAGAAGACATAATATTCAGCAGAAGACACACACACACACACAGAACCACACACAGAGACACCCATGCACATACCCTCACCACATAAAACAAAGACCCTCTGCGTATAGTCAGTGGTGAAAAAATACATTTATTGAAGTCCATGGTGAATGTAGAAAAAAAGATGATGGAGGCTGTTGGCTTTGGGTTTGCTTACAGCACCGCTGGCATATGCTAACACACATACACTCACACATGCACTCACAAATGTGCCAGCAGTCTCACCACTGTGCTCCGTATTGGATATTGTACAGATAACAACACAGATCCACAGAGAGCAGATCAGGACGCCTCTGTGGACCGGAGCTCACAGCAGTAATGCAGGATTGAGCAGGGAAGGCTGAGTGGGTTGCCAGATTTCCTCACATTGACACACCGTCACCCTGATGAGGACCAATGATGAGGCCCTTCAGAATCCAACCACTTTACATTCCAGGCATTCGGAAACACGTTCCTACATGAGGGAAGTTACTGAAGATGGCCACAGCTAGGAGGAGTTGTTTTATCCTGTTTTATTCAGGAGCTGACAAAATACAAACGCACTGTAGAACAAATGGGTGACAACAGATTTGGCATCCAGATATTTCCACAGGTTGGACAAGGCCATTAGCCTATTCATATTCACTGTTAAAACAGATTAACCCTGTGTACGACTGCCGTTGCTTGTGACTGTCCCATAAGCCATGCAAAGAGTATTTGTGATTTTTCTGTTAAAAAACGGAAGAGAGTGACAAAGAAACCGTTAGAAAACAGTGGACACCGTAGTCTACAAGAACGCAGTTTGGCCATTTTTAAATACACATTAACCTCCAAAAAACAAACCTCCCGCTCGCACTGCACATTTCCTTGAACATGACTGGTAATTTCTTGCGAGTCTAAAACCCTGTGGTCATGAGGAACTTTCAGACCCCATGCTGTGATCAATTTCTGCATTTAAAACCTTGTTAAATTGATAAATTTGTCTTGGTTTTTCCCCCCACTCTCTCAAAAGGGAAATGAGAGAAGTGGCTGAACTGAGTCAGTTAACAAGTATTTAAACTGGCCTTAAATTAAAAAGTGAAGGGAACCTCGCATCACTGCCGGCACTCCTTTAAACCACAGCGCCTCTTGTTGCAGCTCCTTTCTTTTCTGCCACCACCATTGGAATCAAATGTCACAGTGTATTCACATGTTCACACACCTGCAGTGACAGAGATAAATCAAAAAAATAATAAAATCTAAACTCAGATACTGAGCAATAACCAAAAAGAGGGATATCACTGGTCTTATTAATCTTAGTGCACAACTTGCATACATGTCTGTTGTAGTAAATATCTTCAATATACTCATTTAGAGGTTTGATAAATAGGTTCATCAAATCTGATAATCAAATAATTTGATCACACAGGATTGACAGCCAGCAGAAGAAAGCAGTGGAGGAGCAAAGCTAGACTCCACTATCACCGACTCGGCTCGCAAAGAAAGCAAGGCCATAGACCAGGCTAAAACTCCATTTTCCTCCATACTGTGATAAAATCCTGGGCTTCTGCTTTCCTCCCGCTCCTCGGCCTCATGAATGTGGTAGCTCTCCGAACACGACGTCTGACTGAATGAGTGCAGAAATCAAGATTCAACAGAAGGCCCTGAAATGTAAAACTGAGACTTGAATGCAGTCAGAGAAAGTGCAGGGTGTCTCTCGGACTCGTTCTCTTTTCGCAAGGGAGGAACCGGACATGGCACACAGTCACGCACAGAGCACACATGGCATGTAGTCACATACAGACAGGAACCAAGCACTGCATGGCAGTCTTAAATGGCCAAAATACACATAAACAAATAAAACAAAAGAAATACAAATAAATAAATCTGCTCAAAAAGGTTCCTCAAAACTTAGTGAAGGCTTATCATATGCAAGTGAACAGGTCACATAGTATGTGTGTTGTGTTTTCCTTCTCAGTGGTGACTAGTTTGGTCTGCCTGCTACAGCTGGCTGATGACTGATGGACCACGGTTATGCAATAATGTTAATTGTCCTTCTAGCACCAGAGGTTAACACAATAGGACTGTTGAACGAACGTCTCCATGATGACAGGACGGTGCTTCACCATAGAAACAGCATAATTAACACATCATCTGCAGTAAAACAACCAGACAGGATCTCTGTTTTCTTTTTAGTTTGCACACCCATAGAGGCAAAACAGAACTCAGATAGAAGCAGTTTTTTTTTGTTTGTTTGTTTTGTATATTACTAAGATTCAGCTGTTGTTCACAGTATATAGTAAGCATGTTTGTTAAAATTGTGGAAACACAGATGGGTTAAAATTGCTGGTGATGTTCTCGTTTTGCACTTGGACACTCAAGACTTATTCTAAGTACATTAGTTATTTATGAGCTGGGCATTTTGGGAACTGTCAATATTCAATAACGTAGATCTTATTAGAGCATGATCTAGCATCTCATGACGGTCTTCTTTTCACCAACACTAAATTCGGTTGCATTTTCATTAGGACATTGCAAAATATCCATATAGTACATTCAAGCACACGCACACGCACACACACACACACACACACACACACACACACACACTCACACACATGCTCACTATGATGATGTTTGTTATCTTATAATGACACCATTACCTTTGTGCCTAAAAGGTAAAACAGGATATATAGGATGAGACCCAAATTTGGCAGCAAAGGTCAAACAACTGTTTGTTTGTGAGATCCATGTGGGCTATCTCGAATGTGGGAATTGTTGTACAACGAGCAATGAGGGGGAAAAAATAACTGAATGAAAAGATTGCAATATTATTTATACCAAATCAGAACTCGTGAATCATTATAATATCCGATTCGCTCTTTAAATCCTAGAGGTGAGTGCTCAGACTGCTGCAAGGCCTTGAACTACACAGTAGTTTCATTCCTCCAGGGTCCTGTGCGTATATTCCCTGTGCTGTCGGAGGGGTACAGCAGCCCTTCATGCACGCTTCCTTTTAGAAGCCCATTCTGGCTGGGCAGGCTCTGCGGGAAGGACTGTCTGCGAGGGTGGAGCTCTATGTGGCTGTGGTGGGACGTTGCCGGGTCGTCCTCTGCCATTTTCCCGCAGCCACAAAGAAAGCCTCCAGCTTCAGTGCTCTCTGCCTGGCACAGGGGGGCGGGAAAAAGCTCTGCCTTGGTGCAGCACACATGCCTGTGGCACAGGGGGGCGGCATGGCACACGGGGACCTCGTGGTGGGAGCAGGCATGGTGGTGGTGCCCATCCTGGGACGACAGATGGCAGATGTGGCCCTGGCGCTCGCAGGTGCTGTGTGGACTGTCGGTGTGCGAGCTGTGCACGCTGCCCCCGTCCACGCTGGCCGGGATATGAAAGGTCAGCTCCGCTCCGTCGCGGTGTCGCCCAGCCGGACGCCCCTTAGTCCTGCTGCCCTTGGGGCAGCGGTGCACGTGCAGTGCGGGCCTATAGCCCTCAGGGTCAGCGTGGAGCAGCAGGTGAGGCGTGGCTCGCTCCTCCTCCAAAAGCTGCTGGGTGTGCAGGGCAGCGCAACACGGGGTCACTGGAGTCAGGCAGGTCACGTGATTCTGTGGATTCATCCCACCCAGCTTGCAGAGGCCATGCGAGTGCGAGTGGCTAAGGATGGATTTCCCAGGGCACGGGGAGTCTAGGTGGCAGTGCGCGTGGCTGTGGGCATGGCTATGCCCGTGTGTGTCCCCGTTCACATTAACTTTAGGGCGCACGTGAGCATGCACATGACCCTGGCATCCATTGGCACGCCGGCCGGGGCAGCAGGTACACCAGCAGTGCCAGACGTCGTCACGCTTGGCGCAGTGGTGAATAAGCACAAAGAGGCCCAGTGTTACCGAGAAGGCGCCATACAAGCAGCTGAAGATCATATCCAGGAAGTGACCCTGCGACACGGCCAGAGCACCAAATGTCCACGTGGCCAAAAACAGGAAAAGTGTAAAGGCGGCGGTTCGCAGCTGAGCTTTGAAGGAGTGCTCGTTGGCCAGTAAAGACGGGTTAATCAAGCCCGGGCAGCCCCCGTGGCAGCCACCCCCGTCACCTCCGGCAACACCAGGCTCGCCTTGGTGGTGACAGTGAGCCACGTCCGCTGTGGAAAGCCTCTGCTGCTCCTCGGAAACCGCCTTCAGCTCGTACTTTCTCTCCGGGTGTCGCCGCAGCTGCACAAAGGTGCACATAAAGTAGATGCACGTGACAAGGACGATGAAGGCCACGGGGCCGTAGAAGGCCCCCAAACTGGGCTCCCACGCCATCCAGCAGCTGAAACATAAAAGCACTACAATTACCCACACAGCTTTTGCATGCAGGCAACCCACATTACAAACACAAAATAAGCTCAAAGCACAATGAGAAACGTCCTTGCCAGGGCGGAGTGAAATGATAAGAAACAACACAAGCTATTTATGAATCTGACTAGAACAAATTATGAGGCGCTGGTGGTGCCAGAGGCATCTCTAAACTAAAAACACTCAGCAAACACACTGGTCTGTGTTTTGAATACTATCTCCAAATCTTTATATATAGTCTGTATTTGGACTGAAGTAGGACTACACTGAGTTGGCAGTTTATAAGGTGCCTTTACACTGTATAGGGTTACTAGCATGGGCTGAATGAAGAGGCAAAAACATATATAATGATTCTAATATATATTTGATGATGATAATAATAATAATAATAATAATAATAGCTATGGTCAGAAACTATAAACCCTGCAAAAGTGGCCAGTGAGTGTATGTACAAACTAATAAATGAACCGAATGTCAATACATGCACACTGTGAACTGTTACACATCTGAAGAATTTGTTGACATAGAAGCTACAGATGGTTATCTGAAAAATGTATATATATTATCATTATTATTGTTGTTGTTGTTATATATAAATATATTATAAATAATATAATAATATATTATAACATATAATAATAGGATAAGTTCTGTCCTAATGCACTAAAACAGTTCTAAATCTCAGACAGGAACCTGTACATTCGATCAGGAATCCTGAGTGAATTATATCACTCCCTTGTTCAATTTGCATTATTATACACTTTTGTAATTACACTGCATTTATTAATAGCCCTATCGTGATGGTGACTCTGCCCAGTAAATCTCAACCAGGCATATCGGTTCAGTTTCAGCTTTAGCAGGCAGCCTGCTTCAAATCTGCACCTCTTCTGTGGTAAATGGCATCATTTTAGTTCAGTTGCAGCTGAATGAGTCCCTCATTATTCACCATCTTGGCTACAGTGGCCAGGAAGAAATGGTATTAACACTGTAGCAGCTCCAACAGCAAACAAGCAGTAATTTAGAGTATTTTTTACTGTACTTTGATTAGTTGCATGTAGTTTATCAAGTGCTTAAGCACCAGCATAAAAATCAAGAGATAAGGTGGATAAAGTAATTGCTTTGCACTGCTGTCATCTGTTGTGATATTCTGAGCACATCATGAAGTGAAGGGAAAAAAGGCAAATTCATTAAATTAGCCATGTGTCTGTGAGATGTATGCTCTGAAGCATTTAAAATTAATAATACAATGAAGTCAAGTTTAAATTTCAAGAGTCAAAAACAGAGCAGTTTGCTGGTAGTGGCTGGTGGAAAATCTAATTAACATGATTTCTCACCTTCCCCAGATGTAGTCAATCAGCTAAGCCATGTTTGATACCTGACATGTGCTTCTTTAGTTTACAATGGAAGATGCTAGGCTAACATTGCTAACGAACACTATTGTAGCTGGTTTCAAAGTATTCTGTGACATTAAACTAGCATGGTATTGCTGCAACTGGGATTAGAACATACTGCTGGGATTAGAACATTGCTCCCTACTTTATTGGTGGGGACAAAGGAACTGATGCCACTTCATAGTTGGGTCCAGTGCTTAGTGGCCACTTTATTCCTGGGGTCTAGCTGGTTTGGTACGCATTGTAGGTATAAGGTACAGACTATACCTCATATTTGCACAATATGTACATTTGTCATTGACATCCTGCATTTAGTCTTGGATAGTTTCTAAACATCACTGTTGACTGGATGTTTTTTTTTACTGGTGGACAATTCCAACCCAACAGTCCCACAACCATTTCCATTGCTATGTTGACAACAGTTCACCTCACAAATATTATCAGCGGTGACAGATGAGCTATGGTCAGAAACTATAAACCCATAAACCCATAAATTGGCCAGTGAGTGTATGTACAAAGTAATACATGAACCGTATGTCAATGCATGCACACTGTGAACTGTTACACATCTGACGAATGTGTTGACATAGAACCTACAGATGGTGTGTATTTACTTACTATGGGGTTTGCTCTCCACTGCCATAATTTTCTATGTTGATGGCAGCAGTGATGCCACAGATAATGAAGGGAATCCCACCACCGACTAAATAAAACCTGCAGAAACACACACACACACACACACACACACACACACACACAGACAGTCATTAGTCAAAGGAAGAGATGGTATCAGGCAGTTTGGTTGTATTATACTAACAGTTGAACAGACACAAAGAATGGCACAGAAACATTTAAGGCAAAGTAGAAAAGAAAGAGAAAGAGAGATCACACAGCGTAAGAACCTACTGGTGGAAAACAGTTCACTGCAGTTTGATTTTTTAATGGTTAATTATGCATGTGTTTATCTTGAGATAACCATTTCATTACCATAGACTGGTATTAATGCTGAGTAATGCTCTAAATCACTTAGACAGTTCCAAGTATGTCCCTTGGGTCACTCTTGTCAATGGAGATGCACTTACAATTATACATGTGAGTTATAAAACTTCCATTTCACTGATCTAGTCCTCTCTCTCTCTCTCTCTCTCTCTCTCTTTCTGTTTCTCTCTCCCTCACTCTCTCACACCTATGTTTTACTTCTGCAAACATCCATTGATTCCTTATTTTCTATTCCATTTTCTCTGTCTGGCTTTACCAGGTTGATCTGTCATTTTAAAGCTCTCTCTCTCTCTCTCTCTTTCTCTCTCTCCCTCGCTACCTATTTTTTATATCCTCATAAGACAATGAATAAGCAGGTGTCCCAATACATTTGTCCATATAGTATATGTGGAGACTGTGAATGGGGGCATTGACATTAAAGTAATGGTTCTCAAACAGGGGCATCTCGTAATACAGTGTATAATGGTAAATTCTAGCAAATAAAGCAAATGCAAATGATAAAGATTCAGTGTAGAAATGAACGTGTTTAATCACTATTACATATGTAATGGTTTACCAACCTTAACACCTAAGCCTCAGTTTAATCTCGCTGACCAAAAAGAAATGGTGTGCTCGTACATGGAGCTTATAATACTGAAAGCCTGGACTATTTTTAGGTTAGCCTTGTTTCTCACTGGTCTTCCAACAAAGTCAGGGAAATTTTGACCTAAAAATATACAAAACAAAAGGACAGCCACACACCCACACATATACAAACACACATGCATGCCCACCCACACACAGTCACCTCTCTGCATGCACACACACACCTGCTTTGTACACCAGCTTCTGTTTTCTGATCTTTGGTCCTTTATTTATGGACTTCAAACATCTTTTCTCATCCTTTCACTCATCATTTTACAGCGTCCTTTCAACGCACCCCTTTTTCTGCTACCGTTCAAATAGCTTACAAAGTGGCAGACCAGAGGCAAAGCTGCTTTTCAGCTTAAGTTCAAGAACAACAATTATCTGATATAAATAGACGGAGAGTACACCCCAAACACCTTCTACCCTCCAAACACACAGTACACACATACACACACATTACATGGACACAAAAAACATTTAAGGCCAGTCAGTGACTGAGGACATATATCCATTGCCTGATCACTCGGACAGAAGCTTCCTCTGTTAGTCGAGCCCTCTCGTGTTCCTTCTGAAGTGGCATTCTGATGCTGAAATTCCTACCCCAGATAATTAGCATGTAAAGGAAAGTGTGCTGGGGGAAAGACTGTGCCCTAGTGAGGGGGCACTTCGATAAGGCTGATTTTGCTGGCAGGCCAATAAGCTGCTCTGTCAGTGGGTTCTATTTAAGAATATGTGTGTGTGTGTGTGTGTGTGACTTCTCAGTGATGTGTGTGTGTGTGTGTGTGTGTGTGTGTGAGAGGTGAAGGAAATTGATTTGTCTCCAGCTGCTGGGCCTCAGTGGTGGGGTCTTGTGACAGCTAGCATTAGAGTCAATCACAGAGGATCAGCCCAGCACCACCGTCAGCACATTATCTGCTTTTAGAAACACCCTGCAAGCGCTTGTTTTTAGACAATGTCAGGACGTGGGGACACTGCATATGTATATTGTCACTGTCATGCAAATACCTTGTATCTCCAATCATGGAGATACAAAAATCTTGTATCTCCAACAATGTAAAACTTTTATTCCAGGGAATTTTGGAGGATTTCTACTCAGACAGATTAAAATTATGTCCAAAATGGATATACAGCAAAAATGGAGATACAAGGTTTGTGTGTGACAGCAGCGAATGTTACTCTATACATCGAACGCCCATAACCTTAACACCACCTGTCTAATATTGAGTAGGTCCCCCCAAAACAGACCATCCGAGGCATGGACTTCACAAGACCTCTGAAGGCGTCCTCCTGTGTCTGACACCAAGACACTAACAGCAGATCCTTTAAGTCCTGTAAGTTGTGAGGTAGGGCCTCCATAGATCACATTAATGTGCCCTAAATGTGCGTGCGGGAACCTCCTACAAGACCTGCTTGATGTTCCGGAGATGCTCTGACCCAGTCGTCTTCTTCACAGTCACAGTTTGGCCCTTTTGCTTGTAAATTTTCCTACTGTTAACACATCACCTCCAAAAACTGACCTAATGCCTAATATATCCACCCATTGACAGATACCACTGTAATTAAAGATAATCAATGTTTTTCACTTCACCTGTCAGTAGTACTAATGTTATGACTGATCTGTGTATATATATTATATGTTTTTAAGCCAAACTATACCACTTAACAATTTAACCTTAATTATTTATAGCTGCTGTGAAATCAGTAGGTGGAATTCATTATTTTCTGTCTCCAATTCATTATCTGGAACTCCAGTCCTCAGTGTACTTCATTTACACACACAGCAGTGAGTTGCCCTCTGAGCTGTAATGTGAGTGAATGTCATGCTGGTGAGCTGCCACACAGGGAAAAGGCTCCAGAAACAGCATTTTTCTTTCTTAATTTTAGTTTAACAATTAATCATCATGAGGTCTTTACTCGCTGAGTCACTTTCAGTTGGATTTGTAATGGACTGACACCTGCACATCAGGTCCTCTGAATGCATTTTTTTGGAAAGAAAAACAACAAATAGATTCATCGATTAGCAGCAAGGAAGTGGTTCAATGAAGTGCTTCAGTATATTTAATAAACAACTGAAAAAAAAGAAAAAATGAAAACACTCTGATGTGAAAACTGGGATTAGTGTTAATAGGTGGTTTATAATTGTGACTCACTGTGTGTAGAAGCCTTGAGACCTTTCTGGTGCAAATAGGAACAGTCCTAGATCAAAGTACAAAATACAGGTGGGGCACTGGGGGAATGTGGGACTCCTAATTAACCATTTCAACCCCCTGCAGGTCTCAAAATCAATATTCTGGTGGGGTCCCTGAAAACCAACTTAGAATGACATTAAAGTGTCCATTAGGGAACAACAGACACTTAAATACCAATTTCTGACTGAAGCTGCAGCACTGATCTGCCTCAAATTGGCACAGCAGCAATTTAGTTCACCCAGTTGGTCCTACGTAGCTCAGCAGCTGTAACTACAGTATGACCAGGATACTTCTGAAAACTACAACATGTTGCAGTGTTGTGTGAGGAGTATGTCTGAGGGCCACAAGTTTGGCCTCAAACCAACAGAGAAGTAGTGTTTTCTGCAATGTCATTTTTGTGCTTCAAGCAATCATTAGGAAATTCCATATATTAAAATGTAAGCCGTAGAGCAAAAATGTGTAAATAATGTTTTGCAGCTGTTGAAGAGCCCTCAGATTGGAAAGAGATATTTTATCTACTGTTACATGTAAGCGGCTACATTTAGAAAAAAAACAGTAATTAACAATAATTTGATCTCTATTGATATTTCAAAAATCCTACTGGTCCTTCGCCTTAAACCTTAATCTCCTGAGACCCAGACTTTTGTTGGTAGGACCTAACAAGTATAAAAACTAAACTTGAAAAAAAACAATGTCCTCATATGAGGACAAAGGGTCAAAGTTTTTAAAAAATTAACTAATATGGTGCAGAGAAGCAGAAATGTAATGTCACAGGGTCTCAAGAGGTTATATAGAACACAGTCCAAGGTCTGAACCTCATGGTTCAGTATGGGTTTAGTACAGGTTTGATACGAATTCGGTACAACAGAAAAAACAGCAATAAAACACCCGAAATACATGAAGCTAGGTTTCTTTTCATTTGTTTTGGACAGCAGTGCAACAGTTTGTTCCATCTAGTGTTGTCTAATTGTAGTTAGATACAGTAAAACACAGTGAACATATGTCCCATTTTATGTAGGGCTAATTGAGAAACAAAAAGCAACAGATCAAAATTAGCTTCAAAACTGAAAAACAAAACCCACATATGATTTAACAGCAAAAAATTGTTCTAGTAATAAAAAAATAAAACCTGTGTATAATAAGAAGTGCTTAGAAGGCTATATTTAAACCAAAACTTAATCCAAAACTTAAGCCCACCCCTTCCTCAGAAAAGACAGATATAAAACCCTAGCAGATTTGTAAGAAGCGGGCTGGTCCTGGAACTCGTGCTTGTGAAATTTGGATCAGCATTACATTCTTCAATCTTCGCACATAGTCTACCACATACAACACGTGCACCATAATGTTTAATTCTGTGGTGGTTCAGGACAAATATACATTCCTTTTTTCAGGTTGAAACATTTAGATTTAGTAAAACAAAATGAAGGTCTGGGACTGTGAACTGATAGCAGTGATCTTGCAGTATAAAATTCTAATTACTCTTTTAGACCCTTTTTACACCTGGTCACGTTGTGTGTCTTAAGTATCAGGATTATATCTGGATTAAGGCTGAGACACATAAAAATGCAAGTGTAAATGCACCCAACATGCATTTAAACCAGATACAAAATCTGATCACTCAAACCAATTCAGGAGGTTTAGACCCATTTGAGCCACATGTTAAATCAGATAAACACATTAGTCTCTCCAAGACACATTCCACAACTAAAACCCCTCAGAATACAACTGAAACACCAGTAATAGTTGCCACGCAACAAGCAAATTTGCATATTCTGTTCCCACAAGTGGAATTTAGCCTGAATAACCAGAGATGCATTTGATTTCCCAGTGTAAATGCATGTTGTCAAAAACAATCCAGATACTAGTCACATGAAATGACTAAAAGTAAATGGGGTCTTAAGTTTTCTGAAAATAAATAAATAAATAATTTTTTTACATTATTAGTAAGAAATTTGCTCTTCACAACTGTACCAGTACAAACACACTTAACACAATCTCCGTTCACACAGCAGCAGATGTACATCTAGGGCTATGAGACAGTGAACAGGGAATGTAAGAGAGGAAATGTGGAGTCATGGGGTGATATAAGGTCAGCTATCAGCAAAAGACAGCAACTTGGGAACATTTATTAGACAGGCTTCACTCTGCCTAAAGACTGTGCAAAATGTCATTTAGGCATTGACGTGATCACCCAGCGGCTTCAACAGAGCAGTTTGCCTGCAGGCGCAGAACGTCTTAGTTTGATGAAAGAAGGCGCGCTGTTTTAATGAGAAAAACATCTTTTTGGCCAGAGTTTCTCTAATAAAGGTCTCTAAACTAGGACACTGGTTCTCATTAAAAAGATGAGAAATGTAAGAGGTGCCTTGGTGTGAACTGTTTATTTTACTGCAAACAACAAGAAAACATTTTCCAATGCACATAAACCATCATCTACTTCTTACATCTATAAACCTGCAGTAGTTTACACTGTCTGCTTGTACACATGTTCTTTTGTATGCGCATGCGCAAATCTGTGTGAAGACACCAGGCTTTCTCTCTGGAGACAGTCTGCTGAGCCAGCTGAAGATGCTGACATGATGCAAGTCAGTCAATAGAGGATTTTGCTGAACATGTGGAAGCAATGATTACTTTTTCTAATGCTTATCTGTGCACCACATCTATTCAAGGCCAGTGGAATAAGCTATAGATGAAAACAGCTTCTGTTAGACTGCTTGTAGACACTGTTGAAAGCTTTGTAGTTGCAGTTATAGCATTAGAGCTGCCTGAAATACATATGTGAAAAAAATGAATGACTAAATTAAAGGGCATTCCAAAAACACCTCAATTAGCCATATGTTCTAACAGCCTGAGCAGCAGCTAGAAAGGTTGCCAGGTAACACTTATTAAGAAAAAAAATGTCACCTCTAATGTATAAGCTCGTTTCAACACCGGACTCTCAGCTGGAGGAACTGCTTATAACTGGGCCCTGCCCACTTTAAAAAACACTGATGCTACACCTAGTGTGACCTTCTCCCAAAAGCAAAAAAAAAAAAGAACACTAAAACCAGTCAACCAAGAAGCTCCTCAAAAAACCTGGCTGATTCTACAGCACAGAAGATAATAATACATCCACATTAACCTGAACAGCTGATAACATAGCTGGAAGACATGGCTGTCTTTAGCCTTCCTCTATGTAAAAAGCATGCCGGTAAAATAAACAGTGACTACTCAGAATTACAATCTGCTCTCTGAGCGGTTCTGGCCATTTTCTCTGTGGGTGGCTAATTCGCATGCTAAATTCTACCTCTCTGCGAGGCAAACAGAAATACCCTGTAGCTTATTAGCATAACATCGATAGCAGGCCAGTGCGGAAGTTAAAATCAACATCCCTCGTAGACAACATTAAAGAGACGAACACCTCGAACACCCACTATCTTCAGTTCAGCGGGCAGTAGGTTGAATAGAGCTAGAATGTCAGTATACTGTATGAATGTCTCTGTCTCCACAATGTATATTTGTATATATATGCATGCATGCATGTGTGTCTTACCTCAGCATGGGAGATCTGGGTGGGTGAGGAGGTGTGTCTCCATCCTGAGGCTGGGGGGGTTTCTTGGTCACCTGTTTGTAGATGTTGCGGGCTGTGAATCCCAGCCATAGCATAGTGGAAAGAGATGAGTAATGAAGCACTACGCCAACCTGCAAAACACAAACACACACAGAGCCCCTTAAATGACAAGGGCCCTCTATATGGGGACCATGCTTTGACTCTTTACTCTTATAATTACATAACTTACATATTAAGAGGCGTGCAAAATACAGTTAGTTTAGTAATTATGAATCCTTTGTACTTTACATCAGAATTGCTGAACTAGTATTCTTATACTCATTGAAACTCTTGAAACTCATTGAAAGACCCAGTGAAATGGGCATTTTTAAATGTATTGCCTATATCCAAATATAGCCAATTCCAGCTCTGAGGCACCATAATTAGGCATTGCAAACAACCAGCAGCAGTGAGACTTTTGTTGCCACATGCTGTTGCTAAAAAAGCAATGATTTCACTGCAGCATGTTGAAGTAAGTGGGAGCTAAATCACCAGGTTAGACAAACTGGATGTAAATACACAATAAAATGGTCAGGAAAATTAATAATAACAATCAAAAGCTCTACAAAGCCAAAATGTATGAGGGAGATCAGTAGTTGGGTTTCCACTAGTTCAATCCTTGACAACACTGACTGCACCATCAGTCTTGGTCCCAATGACTGTTATTACCACAGCTGAACAGACAGCAGAAAGAGCAAACATTACTTTAACTGCAATGTCCTTGTGTGCATCACATATGTGCCGCTTAACACTTTAGCACCCATACCCTAAAACACCCTCCTACAAATCTTTTAAGGATATGACTGTATGTTATGCCTCGCTCTCTGGCTTAAAATTACCATCCAAATCAAGCGTAGCCTAAAATGTTTCCCCCATTTAAGAAGGCTGCCACATATTGCGTTACTCTCATACAATCCTGCTGTAACCAGAACAGTTTGTCTCAGGAGGACACAGTGTGAAAGAGGATGTCCACCAATGTGAGTGCACTTGTTCCATATGTATACAAATATAGCTAATTACGTTGTATTTCACATTGTATCAAAACATGTGCCTGAAGAAAGAGACATAGGATGAGACTGAATGGGAGAGAGGAAGAGGACAAAGGGAGAATCTCTGACTAAAGGCAAAGTATCGCACACAGCACTGGCCAAGACCTCCACATCAAACATTCTACATCACAGCTCAAAGCCACTGACCAGTTTCCAGTCCAATATGTATACCAAAAATACACTAATTAAACATCTTGGTGTTGGATTAGGAAGGTGTTTGCTGTTTCAAATGGGTAAGCAGTAAATATACAACCTGCCTTACAGGTAGTCAGTAAAGCCACCCTGAATAACGTTTTAGAGAAGGAGCCTTTCATAAAGATCTCTCCTTAGTAAGAGGGGTAAATCTCAGCTTTGTGTCAGTAATCTCTGCACAGTGAATCATTTCATTTATTTTTACTACATTCACTGCATTTCACTGGAACTCCTATTTCAGTATGTCCAGCAACCTCACAATACATATTGTGATATAAGCACCACAACACAATTTCCAAAATTTCCATTAAGTTACAGTTAACTGAAATTGTCTAGGAGATTTAATTAAGATTAAATGCAAGAAAATTTACTTGCATAAGAACTACAATAGAAAATAAGTGAAATAATAAGAGAAATTAAAAAAAACAAACACTACAGTTACAGCACTAAAAACATAGGGGAACTAAGACCCACAATAACCAAGCAAGAGCTGGTAGACCAACAAGACTGCCTCTATAAGATATGGTGCACTTTGAATTTTCATATTTAAGAGAGAGAAGAAGAAACCAACCTCCCTTATCGCTTTAGATCTGAAAAAATCACGTTAATTCTTCCACTGTAAGAAGACAACACTGTGAGTCTAAAAGGATGTGAAGCTGACCAAAGGTCAAATGAAAACAGACAAAAAGAAGAACATCTGATTAAACCAAACTACAGAAGCTGCTGCTGGGACTGACCACCCCAGAGTCTAGATCCCAACACCCCTGAATGTGTTTGAGTGTACCTGGATAGTAGAAAATGCATCAAATTCTAAGACTGAATTGTACGCATGTAAAATCTCCCTGTAGGCTTTCTACTATATTTTGGAGCATTGCTGTGAGGATTTGATTGCATTTAGCGACATTACTGAAGTCAGGATGTTGTATAATAACTATCATTACCTACCTCATTCCCAACTCCCCTACTCATCCTAAAAAGTATACCCCTCTAGCCCGCCCCTGGCATTAGGCATGGTGCTATTAGGTGCATGTTTATTTGCTCCAAAGAGTCCTATTCTATTGGCAATATTTCTCTACAGGGTCTAGACAAGCTGTGTGTGTGTGCATTTGCACGTCCATGTCAGCAATGGGTGCAACTTAAAGTAGATGAATGCAATTATTAGAAGGAGTGTCCACAAACATTTGGATATATAGTACACATGAACAACATCACACTCTCTCAGTAGCTGTATTTCCCTATTACTTTGCAAACCACTGTGAAGAAGTAGACTTAGAAATACATCCACGGTCATATCAGTTGGCATCGTTTCCCTAATATATTGCCTCATCAATATTTTGAACACAGCCCTAACCACAAGTGCTCTTTTACATCTCTAAGACCTTCATTTCCATCAGTCTCCACCTTTTGCCAGTTTTCAACAGCAGCTGCCACCACCATTAATATTGAGAAGAGCACTCCCTGTTGCACAGTGAAAACCAACTGAGACATACTCTAGCTCATTAATTAACAGTCATAGCAGTCCTAAAAAAAGACATTCGAATTTGCTGGAAGGGAAACTGAGCTACCTTCCAACCTGCAGCTCATGGCATGTTTGAGTGGGCTAGCCTACAAACTCCAGCAGTCATGAGGCCTTTTCCCACGATGATGGCCTGGGCTGTGCCCAGAAGCTTTTCACACAGCTTGCTAGTTCAGCAGAGTGGACGCAGCCAAGCTGGTGTTGATCAGCACCCGTACCCTGTGGGACACTTGACACTGCAACCACTTCCACCTTGACAGTCTGCCTGTAATAGCCTGCAGCACAGCCCACTGAATCTGCTTCAGATTATCCCGAGTCCTCAGAACATTCCCTGCAGCTTTAGCCCCTGCTCTGCCTCTCTCAATGCTGCTCAGCAGCTCAGTGGGTGCACAGCTCCTCCTGCGCTCATGCCCTGTTCTATCTGCAATTAACATTTTAATGCCATGGCAAACAGCAGCTATTGTTTGCCTTTTAATTTACTCTTCCACTGACATGACTTCATCAGGCTGTTTTGGTATATTCATAGTGAACTGAAAATACTGGCTATGAATGATATGTTACTAAGATATGGGTAACTCTTGCTGACAAGTCCTTTTTATTAGGAGGTAGGATGCAAGTATGGGTTCACTTTACTAATCCTTTTAATATCACCCCAGAGAAAGATCATAGAATGCAGAAGAGAGGAACTATCCCTCAAAGAAATGCAAAAAGAAAACAAAAAACCCAAACTAACAAAACACAGAAACAGCAGCAGAACATAGCCGCCGGGGACTAGACCACTGCGGACAACTGTATGAGCACAAACATAAATGCACCACTGCAAACACAGGGGTATAAAAACACAAGGCAACCAGGAACACCTGGAGGGATAACGAGAGGACAGGGCTGCAAAGGAGGCACAGGTGGGAACACTAATGTCTGGGAGGAGCCAGGGCAGAGACAAGGACAAAACACAAACAGAGCCATGTGCAACAATGTGCATGGTAAGCCAAAACAAAACACAGGAAGGGAAAATACAAGGGCAAGACGGAGACACACTTAATGGGGCCCTGCTGTCGGGAAGTTGAAAGGTGATGGAATCTGCTTTTTTATTAATCAAAGTTGGTGAATTGATGTCATGCAGAATCATGCAGTCCTCAAATGACTTTTTATACACTGTATACCATTCTGCTGTCCGTGAGCTCCTTCTTTCATCGTTCTGGTTGGAGTTAATATTCTAACTCAAGCGTGCAGGAGCGAGGCACAGCAGGCTCTCACAGAACAGATCACCAGCGCACTACACATACACACAAACTCTGTTTTCATCATTTTGGGAACGGAGCTAATTTCACTCATGAAGTACCCAAATCAGACAGCATGTTACCTGCCCCACCAGGGAGAGTACCAAATTAGGCCGCTGCTACACTGCTTTAAAGAATGCATTGGCTCTGTTCACTGTGCAGCCCTGGGTCTCTCATGACTGCCTAGATCATCTTCTCCCAACCTACAGGCAGAAGCTAAAATCTGCTAAAGCTATGGTCAGTACTGTGAAGAAATGGACAACTGAGACAAAGGACAGACTACAGGACTGTGTGGGAGACACTGATTTAAGTATGTCTGAACATGCAGCTAAAGACCTGGAAAGATATACGGACACTGTGACATCTTATATCAGCTAGGACTCAACCCAGGAATTAAATACAACAATGACAGGTTCTGCTGTAATGACAAACTGGGACATCTGCATTGGTCTAAAAAGCAGGCATACACAGTGTGGAAACTGGGTGCTGTACAACAAAGCAGAAAATGCAGCGAACATGGGCTTTCACCATGTCTTTGACCACCTTCACTAGCCAATGACATTCAACATTGTTTGGATTCAGCTTAACATTTAACACCATAATTTCATATTTACTCAACAATGAACTCTTCCAGCTCAAGGTACCTGCATCCACCTGCCAATACATAACCAGCTTCTACACAGGCAGACAGTAAGAGGTTAGGCCAGGAATATTCTCAAACAATCCGTACTGGCACACTGCAAAAATGTGTGCTCTTCTCCCCTAACTATAATGCACCACTGCTCCACAGACCCCTCAGTCAAAATCCTGGAATTTGCAGACGACACTAGTCATTATTATTATTGTTCCACCACACATTTCAGAAGAGTGGTGGAACAGCTGGTACTCTGGAGCAGTCACAACAACCTGGAGCTGAACACGCTCAAAACCGAAGAGATGATGGAAGACTTCAGGAGAACCCCCCCCATCTTCCCACCCCTACAATCACTGACAAGACCATGATGGCTGTGGAGTCCCTCAAGTTCCTGGGAACCATGGGCACAAGATTCTGAAGTGGGACATCAACATTAACTCTATAACAAAGACAGTCCAGCAGAGGATGTACTTCCTGCGAAAGCTGAAGACGTTCAACCTGCCTCAGGAGCTGCTTCGAATAGAGTCTCAAAATCACCACCTTAACCACAGTCTGATGCAGCTCTTCCAGCCAAAAGAGCAATCAAAACTGTAGCACATCATCAGATTTGCAGAGAAGACCAGTGTTCACCTTTCCAGCTTCCCTGACCTGCACACCTCCAGAGCATGCAGAGAAAATCATCGCTGACCCATCACACTCTAGCCATCAACTACTTCGGCTTCTTCTCACAAGCAGGCACAATAACTGCATGTAGACAGTCCTATCCTTGCCTCCTCATATGTTACTTTATTTTATTGACTTTTACTACATGCTTATCTTATTCTAATGTGTTGCTACCTGCTATGTGTGTGTATATGTGGTAGAACCCAGGTATGGTTGTGTTAGTCCAAGAGGGAGATGTTTATTGTGTGTTAGTGCACACTATGAGCTCCTGTGCAACCAAAGACTAATTACTTCTATGCATAAACATACTTGCCCAATAAAGCCTGATTCTCATTCTGATGAGCACTCATCCTCTCTTCTGCCTATGCAGTAAACCTCAACAAAGGCTCTATTCCCATAGCACACAGCTGACCTCACAAGCAGCCACCGTGACAAATCCTCACCCAGTCTGCCCTGCACTGCTACCCCCCTACTAACCCTCCAAACACTTAACGAGAGTGAAAACACTCAGGCTGCCCTTTCCAACAACTCTATGACATGGTGAACAGATGAGCCATGATTAAGTAACAATCTAAAAAAAGGGAAAATTTTGGCTTAAACTAATCTGCAACTGTTGTTCCAAGAGAAAGAAAGAGGGAGAGAGTGAAAGAGAGAGAGAGAGAGAGAGAGAGAGAGAGAGAGGGGACAGAGGGAGATTTGTGAAAAATATCCTGGGAGTTCACAGAAATAGCTCCAAAACTGCCTGCAGGGCAGAACTGGGACTCTGTCCCTTACACAATCAAATACAAAAAAAGATCAATGAAGTTCTGGCACCCTCTCAATCAGGCCAACCAAGATTTTATAAAATAATAATCTAACAGACCTCAAAGCCTCATGCACACTGCATTCTCAATCTACCCCCCACTGGCAGGCAATCTAAGAACTTAACCTTGCCCCAAAAATCTACTAGACAAATTGTTGAAAATTTAAGACAGAAGCAAATGCTGAAACATAAACGGAGTGCAGAACAGATTAAAATGTAATACTGCCTTTACTTTAGCTGCCACTTTCTCAAGAATGTGATGAAGTTGCCACTGCCCAATGCCAAACTTAGTATGCGTCTAAACCTCTCCTGTATCCGACTTTGGGGCAGTGGAACTGCCTTCTCTGGAGTGATAGATTTTTTATCCAATACCAGTGGGATGATTTAGAGTGGCATTTGTAACCCAGAACCTTTCATGGCAACATCAGTGACTGACCTCTCTAATCACAGCAACTGACATCTGACATCTAGTGTAAAGCCTTTCCAGAACAGTAGAGGCTGTTACTGCAGCAAAGGACAAAACCCTCAAGAATGTTTGTAGCGTTTGGCTCAAAAATGCACAAAACATTTTTTATAGCTTGTTTTGACTGTCAAAAGTATGTGATCCTTGAGAAACTTTTGTAGGTTCTTTTTCATAAGGTGCTTTAAGGAACCTTCAAAAAAAGTTTTTTTAGAAGAAAAGGTTTTCTTTTAGGGTTCATCAAAGCACCTTACGTTTCAAACTGAAGAACCTCCAATAGTTCAAGGATCTTATCCATTGAACAGTGTGTTTAACATGCCTGTGCAGATTTCTATCGCTCAGAGTGTAACCAACAAGCTGATAGGCTCTTTTTGTTAAAGGGGCAGGTAAATACGCCATGTTGAGCTACTTCAACCAGTGTCCGGTCTCTTTATTTACAATGCCTCTGGGGCAGCATAGTGGTAACCCATCATTGTGAAACACCCATTTAAAGGCATACTTTTGCAAACTTCTGGGAGTGTAATGTACAGGACTGTGCATGAGAATTGAGAAAACAACTGCATACTTTCATCTAACATTTCATCATACGTAACAATGTAGCATTTGATGAATTCCGTTACCTTCTCTAGGCAAAACTGTAAACAACAAAAGCCCAATCAAAATCCAACCTTTTGACAGTTTGTAGATCATTAGAGACAAATAGTGAGCTGGAATCAAACTGCTGCTCCAAGGCAGTCCCAACTCCAAAGCAAAGAAACAGCATCCAGCTGATTTCGGGGCTTTGACAGCGAGTGCAAGAGAGCAGCTTTTAAAGTTTCTCTTCAAGCAGTTCCTACTGTTTCATCACTGCTGGCATTGTATTGCATCTCAGAACACTTATCTTGCATCGCATATCAGAGTACTCAGGCACGTATGAGTGTGGTTTGTGATGTGTGTGTGTTAAATATTAATAACAGGTGGCAACAGAACGACAACGGCAATGAAACCACTGCTGCAGGTTAACAGTGTATAGGGAGTCTGTAAGAGAGATAATTAATCTGTTTTGGGAGAGGGGGGGGGATTGGGAAAGAGAGAAAAAGAAAGACAGACGGGGAGGGAGAAGAAAGACACAGAGTGAGAGTGAGAAAGTGAGGAAGAAAGAGAGAGAGAGAGAGAGAGAGAGAGAGAGAGGTAGAAGTAGAGAGGAAGACAGAATGTAATCATTACTATAAAGAGAGGGTGGAGAGGGTATGTCTGATCCAAAGTGAAAGTGAGATGGGTAGAAAAAGAGAAAGAAAAGAATGAGTGAGTGTGACAGTGTTGGTTTGCACACTCCTTGATGTTGTGTGTCATGTGTAAGAGGGGGCGGCACACTCACTGTCCCTGAGATAGAATGACTCCCTGCTGGGCAGAGAGTTGTGGAGGGTGGGTGAGGGATGATCACATGGAGCTGCACAGCCGCTACCGTGAGTGTTGCGTGTAATTATCCAAAACACACAGACACACACACACACACACACACACACACACAGAGAGAGAGAGAGATACACACTCACATAGTCATAGCCGGTAGACTGGTAAAATGACAGTGAGTGGGCCTGATGTGACACTGAGAGATGCAGGTTCTAACAGAGAGATGAAGGCTCTCAGCAGGAGACGGATGTTTTAATCCCTCGTGTGCTGTGCGCAGTAAGCATCAAGATTCCAGGCATATTGGATAGTCACAGTGCATGAAGTGCTAAATGCACTGCTGCGCTGAGGTGGAGATTCAGAGCTTAGCCTTCAGAAGTCACAGTCATCGTGGGTGCTAACAAAAGCTAATAAGATAACAAGTGGGAATTTCTCACTCAAAACCTTGCTGAAAAATCCAGCTCAAGACCACATTTCACTGGTATCTGCTTTCAGTGGTTGAAAAGCTGGTCATCCAGATGAAAACATAGCTTATGCTGGTAAAACAGCTTAGCGCTGACCAGAATAGCATGTGTTTTCATTTGACTTTGATGGAATAGCTGGTCTATCAGCATGATCAGCTTGGCCAAGCTGGTCATTTAGTTGGTCATATTCGTTTAGTTTGGTCAAGCTGGTCAACCAACTTGGTCAAGCCTGTCATACTGGTGAACCGGTTTAGTCTTGCTGGTTGAGGTCATGTTGGTTCAGTAGTTTGGTCAAACTGGTAAGCTTGTCATAAAGTTGGCTGGTCAACAGTACGACAAGGTCTGGCTGGTCATGCTGGTGAACCAGCTTGGTCATATTAGTTGACTAGCCTGGTTAAATTTGTCATAATGGCAGACCAAAAACATACCCTATGTTGGTCAAAATGTTTTCAGCAGGAAAGTCACTGAACGACACGAAAAGGAATGCAGAACAACCCCCTCCTGGAAAACTACTTTCCCACATACTAACCCAATGCATCCAACCATAAATTACCTCACCCAGGGACATATTAGGACAATTGTAAGGGTGACTGACAGAGGCTCAAAAAAATTATTAATTGAGCATTCTGGCAGAGCTGTTAGAGTTGTGGGGCCAGTGTAATATATTTTTAGGGGGCCCAAAATACCTGGCAGCACCCAAGACCCCACCTGATCCAACTAATCACAGCCTTCAGAAGCCATTGACTACATTAAATGGATTGTGTAAGATTTGAAAGGGTTGGAGTTGAAACCTGCAGGGAGGTAGCACTCCAGGAGGAGGTTTGAAGAGCATTGTTCTAAAGGTTCAATCAAAACCACGTTTGTGAAATTGAATGTATACTAAAACAACAGCTTGATATCTAAGGGCACAGTTCAAAACTGTTTTATTGTTTTGAGCTCAGCTGTCTTTCAAATGTATGAATATATAATTCATAAACTAGAGCCAGAGGCAGAAGATTTGCAGCAAAGTGTCAACATGTTTCCCTCCAGTGCTGACAATGAAACAGAAGGATTCAAATTGCATCTGTCTACAATATGTTTGTTCCTGTCTATAATTGTGTCTGCTCTATGCTATTTCCTTGGTTTTAAGCAGCTCTTCTGTTGTCAGTTCAGTGTCTTTTCCATTTGTGCATGTGTCTGCATTCACATAAACATTTCTGTGTATGTACTGCATTCATGTTAGTGTGTGTGGCCCAATTTGTCAAAGAGGTTAGGCTGCAACTTCTAGTGCTAGATAAGTGAGTCGGGAGGGGTATCACACAGGTGTAACTGAGATAGCTGATTCAGGGCCATAGTAATAATACAGTACTCTACTCTAGACAATAGGCCGTACACGCTAGCATACCACTCCAATAATGCACCTATAATAGTTACCAACTTAAGTAATCCACCGTGATACACTGTGCAGTACTCACACAAATGCTCGCTCTTTTTATCTTTCATCAGCAAGTATCAAGTAAGTCTCAAGGATTACAGTCTGAAAGAAGTTCTAAGTCCGTGGGTCAAAGTATTGAATTTTGCATTTCAAGGGTCGGTTTCCTGACAGGGTCTGAACTGCACCCCAGATTCTCTAATCATAGGTAAAGCTGTCTAGGACTAGGGTTAATCCTTGTCTGGAAATCCAACATAATGTCCTTGAAGTTGTTTTTTCAAATTAGTCTTAAATATATTGAGAGGTAATAAACACATAATCCATAACTAATCAAAAAGCACAATTTTTTTTTAAGAAATCTGAATACAGTTACTCTGTATTTCATAAAACGTTTTGTGGTCACCTAAAAGTTTCATGCTTCTTGTAGAAGGCCTCTAGTTCTCATATATTTGTGGTTCATCTTGCATGCACAGCTTCTTTAGGTTCTGTCCTCATTTTTTTTTATGACTTGTAAAAGTCAGAACTGTGAGGGCCATTCCAAAAGCTTCATTTTCAGCTTCAGCCTTTACAATGCTGGTTTAATTTTTTTTCATCAGCTGGTATGGAAAAAACCCTTATTCTCTCCTCTTATGCAATATTATCTATGCCACTGGTAACAACACAGTTTGCAACACTTGAGGTGTCAAGGCATTTGAACAGGTCACATTGATGAGTATCATCTTATTATTTTTTTTATGAATCCGTTTCTTTTCTCCCAATTTGTTTCTGCCAATTAACCCTCCCATTTGTAACTCCCCCTAGCACTAGCAATGCTCCCAACACTATGAAGGTAAGGTCTTAACACATGACTCTTTTGATACATGCAAAGCCAGCCACCGCCTCTTTTCAAACTACTTCACTGTGCAGCTGTCATGTCTGTAGAAAAGCAACGGATCCCCAACTCCACCGCATCAGCCAACAGACGGCTATACCAGTCAACATGGCTTTAAGAAGGATGAGGGGAGAGAGTGCCATCTACCCACCAGGAAAGAGCATAGCCAACTGTGCTCTTTCTGACTTGGAATTTGAACTCGTGACCCCCAGGCCACAGTGTTAACACATTAGACTGCTAAGCGACTCTGAGCTCTTTAGAAAAGTTTATGCCAAGTCTAAATTATTATCATTGGCTTTAGTTCCCCCTTTCGGAACTACACAGCAGATCATTGTTCACTTACTTACCTGCTAATATTTTGTCTATTTTGAGGATTCAAATCTATGAGAAGCTGGGGGTAGATCAAGACAAAAACATCCCTACCAGCATAGTTATATTCTCTTGGACGACTTCTACTTTTGATTTTGCACAGCAGTGAACATGACATGTTAATCATCATGAGGAAAGAAAGAAACCGATGTTAGAAATGCTTGTTGTCATGGTTGGTTCAGTCTGCTTACGTCACATTATGGCATACTGCCTCCACAGTTTGTGCTGGTACTGCATCTTGCAGATACGTCACATTCATTTCTGCGGCTGTGCACGATCAAAAATCTGAATGGACGCAGCATGCAGAGAGGCACACGTAGTTAAATCAAGCATACCATAGCTCTGAGAGTGCATTTCTATTTTTTTCAGCGTTGAAAAGCCATACACAATGTTCTGAAAATCCATCAAGTCTGAATGAAAAAAAATTAAAAGACTGCTCTATGAGTCATCTTTACAATTGTGTTTCTACCCAGATCAGAATGAGAGAAGGACCATAAGAGGCTGCTGCCATCTTAGCCTCCATTCCAGCTGTTCTGAGTGACCATCTAGGCATAACACAGGGAGTAAAGCCCCTTACACACAAAACCTAGGAAATTATTAGGATATTTTTACCAGTAACATTCGGGCTTTGTGTCATTAGCCATAGAATCGAAAACTGTATTTTCCTTGGCATAGCTGAATAAGGAGAGCTTGGTACATGGATGTGAAATATCATTAACCTCAAACACTGTTGTGTCCTCATTTAAATGCAAATTTCACATAAATAAAGGGAGGCAAGTGTCTTGTCTTAATATTCGTCAAATTTAAGTTTAACAATGTGAGATTATGGTGTTTTTGTTACTACTGCATTTCGTTTTTTTGAGGCAATCATTCCCAATTCATCACAGCTTTGCACAGAAGGGGTGCACAAGGAAGCAAAAGCTAGGGAAACCAGCAGGTATCTGTGCTAGGCTGAAAAAGCAAACCCTAGGCTACCAGCTACTTGACCATCTCTTCAGTTAGCTAACCGCTCATTGTTGCTGAAAGGATAACAGCAATATCCGTTCAGACTTCTGATCCTGTTACAGTACTAAAAACAACACTATGCTATGATATGCTAAGCTATACAGTGCTATGCTATGGGACTTTTTCTATTTGAATTGTCGCAGTGCCTCACTCAACAGCCAGAGTTCTTTCAATTTTTGCAAGTCCACTATAAAAGAAAAAGCACTTAAATTTTATTTTAAGGCCTAATTACAGGGCTGTAAGTGGGGGTGTAATATTGCATCTGGGCCTTTCTCCCCACTCAAGGTCACATGCCTTCTATGTAGCCCAGAGAACAACTGAAACCAATGCTGAATAAATGCATTTAATGGTATTTTACCAGAATCATGTGATGTTCTCAAACATGGAAACTTTTCTCCCACAGACAACCAACATTGTTTTGCTTTTCTGGCCATGCTGCATTAATGTTGTGCAGTAGAAGCCATGGACACAATCAGCTTCTTTCTAAAATTACATTAAAAAAACACTCTTTTTTTTATTCACAAACCTAAACTACTGTTCATACACAGGTCTTCCAAGTAATTTCTTGATAATTGTAAGAGAACTTTAGACTCTAGCTTCTGTTCACACTTAACCTCATTCTGCTTAATTACAATTGCATTCCCTGGTAACAGTGCAAGTGTGAAAGAGGCTTAATTGGGGGAAAAAAATTACACAGCACTGTGCCTAGCTGCTTTTTGGCTCATGTGTCTGACTACGGACATTTTTTTCTCTCTAGAAAGCAAGGCCATAACAATCTTGAGCTGGTTACTATTACTGCAGGTCAAGGAATAAATACAGCAAACTGCTACATATTTCTCAGCTAAAGTAATGCTTAGTTCAATGCATGATTGCACAGATGAAAAGTCCCCTAGAGGTAAGGCAAACCACACACACACACACACACACACACTCTAATTAAAACAACACAACAGTCTGTAAAAAAGCTCCTATGGGATAAAGGCCCCCCTGAGGGCCAACGGAATTTGCTTTTCTCTCACCAGTAATACATGTATTATTGCCAAGAGCAAAAACACACAAACCAACAGACAGCATGCATCAAGGGAGAAGGCAACATGCAAGTAGCCATTGCAGGCAACACTGAAAGCTGTCACACCCACACACACACATATATTTAAACACAGAAAATAGAGAGTGCACTATACTTCAGAAAGTCAATGCACATCACTAGACAAAAATAAACAATTCAGTAGGCAGTGATGGTTTAACAGAAAGAGAGGGGGAGCGAACGAGAGAGTATGTGATTATGAGGAACACTCACAGCTTGGCAGAAGATGGGGTATTTGATGCGGTTGATGCCTCCGGCGAACACAGCGAACGTGAGGGCCGTGTGGAAACAGAAGTTCAGGAGCATGTGCCATCCCTTTCGACTGATCCTGATCGCACTGTCAAAGAAAGAACAACACACTTCATAGAGTGTTGTGATGTGTATGTTGTGCATCTTAATTTAAGGCTTCCAGGTCTGTCATGTGTATATATGGGAATGCAGTGAAGGGTAAATATACATAAACATCATTTACTCAACTTTTTAAATTTCAAATAGCAAAGCTTTTTTATGCAGTTTTCTAACTAAAAGTTCACACACTGTATACCCACGCTCAGCAAGCTGCCACTGTTGAGCCCTTCACCCTCGCTGCTCCCCGGGCACCGCAGCGATGGCTGCCTACCACTCCAGGCACGTGTGCTCACAGGCACTGTGTGTGTTTGATCACTGGTGTGTATGTGTGTGTTCACTGCACGGATTGGTAAAAGGCTAAAGCCAGATTCTATCTGCGTGTCAAATTGTGAATTTGGATGTCTTGTTGTCTTGTCTCATTTTAACAGACCATGGCTCCAGACAGTTCTGTTTTGTTTAAATGTTCTCGCCCTCAATCACCACCTCCTCCCAGCTTCCTAGCTCTATTTATTAAATGTGGTGCATTACTGTTGTGAGGAGGAGGAAAGGAACTGTCCCTCATGGTCTAGTTGGTGATGGTAAGTAGTCATTTAGCACATCACAGCTAACATAATGTTGAATATTACAAAAGAACTAGTTTTTTGTAATGTACTGAAAACATATTGGAACTCTGTTCTGTGCTACAAAATGTTCTCCAGCAATGCAAAGAACCACTTAGCCAGGCACAGAACCATTTAAGCATCCAAATAGTTCCTTTAGTTGTCATTTTCTATTTAGGAATCACTGCCTTTACTAAAGAATCTGTGAAGAACCATTTTGTATAGCTTGCAGGCTCGTAGCTGACATTTGTAATGGAGCAGCTAATCTAACACAAGACACAATGTTCTCATAAATAAAACAGATTTACGTTGCCGAGGAGAACGATAGAGATGGACTGCTGGCAACATCCAGCGGCTCAATGTAAAGTGAGACTTTATGAAACAGGCAGAGAAATGTTGGCAGTGTTGGTCACATGAAGTGGTCTGTTTATTCTTTTTAAGAAAATTCAATGTAAAATGGGATGAAAAAGGCTAAATTAAATATTAATTCATCCACCCATCCATCCATCCATCTTATCGGCTTCTCTTTGGTCAGGGGCCTACCCTGAATCATTAGGGTAGGCACAAGGCAAGAATACCCACTGAGCAGAGTGCCAGTCTACTGCAGTGTTGAAACATTTAATAATATTTCTATAATCACTAAAATCTAGGTTCACTGGGACATTAGGCTAGGGCTGTAATTTTTTTTTTGCTTCTTCATAAAAAAGGAAAATTGACAATATTCTCATTTTCCATGACATATCTACCAGAGGCGTATTATATCTGCCCAATATTGTTTATTTTACTCCAATCTTGGATACACAGGGTGCATTATTAATATCATGAGATGTATCATTGACTTGCAGTGAAATGTGTTTAGGGTCCTTGTATTTTTTTAAATATTGCAACACATATTGCAGAAAAAAAATACCATGAATCATTTTTTCCCAATATTGTGCAGCCCTACGTTACGCTAAAGCAAACCTGGTGTTTATCAATGGTTTCATATGTGCACTCTTGCACAGCATGAAATGCCAAAGTTATCTGTCGGTGGATTTGCTTATATGTAGTGTATGTATACATATATGCACTCCATATATCTATCTATCTACAAAATGTGAATAGACGTATTGGGACACATGCCACCTACAGGAGCTTTTATGACATCCAATTTCATAATCCATAAGTGTTCATATGGAGTTACCTCTTTGCAGCTCTAACAACAGGTTTAGAACTTTGCAGTCACTGAGTCAGCAGAGGGATGCCAACTTTTATGCACTATGCACCTCAGTGCTCTGTAACTTTATGTCTTCTGACACTTTGTAGCTGGGTTCCTAAGCGCTTCCACTTTTCAATAATGCCACTCAGAGTTGATGCTGGAATATCTAGGAGGAAAGAAATTTCACCAACTAAGACTGCAATGGTGGCATCCTGTTAAAGTACCACACTGGAATTCAGTGAGCCCTTTAGAACGACCCATTTTTCCCCATTCTTGACTTTATACACCTGTGGCAGTGGGACTGATTGAAAAAAATCTGAATGCAATCATTAAGAGGTATGTCCCAATACTTTTGTCCATACAGTGTATATAAATAAAATGAATATATTTTTTTTTATTTTTAGTGATTTTGAAATGACAACAATGAAGCCTCTACTAAAGCATGGAGATAACCTCAGAGCTAATCATGGCTAAGATCTAAAGTCACTTAAGCATTTTCTGATTAGGATTAATGAGTGTCCAAGATGTCCGTTGGTGGAGCGTTGTCATTACTGAATGTGCATGTATCTGACACACATATCTACATAAAAGCACTATCATAAGCCACCTCATCAGTAGAGTGACTAAGAGAAACACGTGTGCCGTTGTTGTACATTATCTAATCAATGTGCTAATAAGTGGCTCACTGCAATATCACTGCTACAAAGAAAGAAAGCAAGAGAAATTAATTACAAGAACGAAAGAAAGAGCACATGACAACAGCAAGGATGAATCAACTCTCTCTCTCCTCTCTCTCTCTCTCTCTCTCTCAGCCCATAAATCATCTGCAGCGTCGGGGCAGGAGAGAGCAGTTGAGGCAGCAGCAGCTTCAGTAGGTCAACAGCATTAACCTGGCACCACCACCAGCACACTGTGTGTGTGTGCGTTTGTGCATGCGCAGGTATGTGCAAGGAAGAGCAGGTAAGGGGAGGACAGCAGTCAGGACTGCTGCAGGTTTTGGTTAATAGCATTTGTTTTCATCAGGCAAACAGCAGGAGGAAGGAATTCCTCTAATAAAACAGAGGAGGTGGAATCAGTGTGCAGTATAATACCATCTGATCTGAGTTAAAGAAGGCCTAACTGAGAAGCAGAAGTGAGTGGAATCAATTTCTACACTTAAAAAAAGTATGCGGGTGCTCACGCAAACACACTCGCCCCCGACACACAGTGTGTAGACGCAGGCGCACGCACACCTCCCATCTAAATGACTCAAGCTGTCTGTTAGACAGGCCTGACTCATAGCAAACAGCACCGCACCAGCTTAGAGAAGAAAGTGCAGAGAAAAAAGAGAGAAGAGATGAAAGCTGAGGCGAGAGAAGTGCGGTGAGGGAGATTCATGAGCTGAGACACACCGTCCACTTCAGTCCAAATGCATTTTTCCACCTGATGAAGAAAGCTCTGCTGAACTGTCTGAAGTATGTGAGCATGTGTGTGTGAGTGTGTGCTGGGGTGAGTTGGGATAAGCTCTACTGAAGAAGACACCTAATAAACCACTGCAATTCTGTTTGATGAGACAAAGCACTCACCTATAGAAGCTGTAAGAGTAGGGGATATATCTTTAACAGTGAAATAACGCCACTATCACTGTGACAGTCATCAGTGTCTAGGTAAGGTATGGTGACCAAACGTTAGACATTGGTACTGTATGTTGTTACCTTTAAGACTTATGTCAATTACAATTCAACATCTGTTCTGTGTCTTTCTAATGTCAAATCAACATTGTCATTTGTGGGTGAGAATTCAAGGCAGCATAATCAGCCTTGCTCTCTCAGGGTTGGTAGAAAGGTTTGTGCCCAAACGTGCACTGATGTGCAGAACTGCATATAGACGCTGTAAGAGCTTTGAGCTTTTCAGTGAGAAAACAATGACAGTTGTATCACCGGGAAACTGATCACTATACGTTTAGGAACTCAGAGACCAGAAACAGGATCACATGCATCTCCATCAGTGCCATTCAAAAAAGCCCCAAAGGCAACTGCGCTAACAAAAGGCCTGTAATGCTTAGTCATAATGAGAGTGGATGGAAGCTGCAGGCCTACCTGTGATGCACTATATACGTGATGATGGAAGCAAAGAGGCAAAGCAGCATGACAGCAGTACACGCATACACAACCGGGTGCAGGAACTCCCCCGGGTATGGAGGGAACGACAGCACCTTCTTCAGATCCTGGAGGGAGAGAGAGAGAGAGAGAGAGACTTTTGAGTATTGAACTGTTTTGGCAGTGACATCATCAAGGACAGCTTGGTATCAGACAGCAGACAGAGAGAAGCTGAGTAACCATGACAGCAAAGCAAATCAGAGCCAATAGGAACAGAGCATGTGAGCAAGGGCACTTACTCAATCCTGCTTATCTGACAACAATAATAACAACACCAGCAGCACCATCTTAAAGAAGAGCTCCACAGACATGTGAGTGACTGCTTATACAGGTGTTTCAGGAGACAGAGAGGGAGAGAGCAAGAGAGAGAGAGAGAGAGAGAGAGAAAGAGAGAGAGAGAGAGACAAAACCAATTTTTCAATCAGAGCATGCTCCATTTGCTGTGTTGTTCAGATACATTAAAATCCGACCGACCAATCAAAGCTCCGTTGTCATGGTTGCAGAGCAAACAAATGAGCAATAAGACAGCAGCAGAAAAGCTCATCTTGTTTATAGCAGAACACAAAAGCTTATATGACAAGCAACATATAAATAAACCATAAATCGACTAAAAATGTGAAGGTTAAAGAAAATATATGGAGGAGCAGAGCTGAACGGCTGGGGAATGAAGGTCTCTACAGTGACTTTGTGTAGCTATTTTTATGTTTGTCCAGGTGCATCCTAGTCTGTTCATGTCCACAAAGAACTACAGACTACAGATTCCCCTGCTATGAGCACTCGTGTGGAGGTGAGAAATTAAAGAGAGCAAAAACAGGACAGGTAGCAGAGAAAAACAAAGCTATGGAGTTTCTAGCCCTGTTTACGGACCACAGATGGCAAAAAAAAAAAAAAAATCACATCCATTGTTTAGTCTAAACAAATCCTACTTAGTTTGGTTCCCCTTTCATACAAAAACGATTTCTACAGACTTGAGAAACTTGACCCAGAAAAATGCTGCAGATTAAAAAGCAAAAACTAGCCCCTGAAAACAGTTCCCCTCAGTCAGGTGGTTGTGAGGTTCTGTAATCCAAATGAGCAACAGCCTCAGAGACCTACTCAAGAGCTGCATTTACTCAGCTCATCACACACAGTAGGAACAGATCTCTGGAACACTTAAGGAACCAATTTCAAACTCAGAGTAAACTGGAATGTTATCAGGCCCTAAAAGCTCCAGACAGTCAGAGATTCAAAGCAGACACAGATCCTTACCAAGTACCGGCTCAGTGACCACAGCCTGGCCATAGAATAGGGCGGATATAAAAATCCTGGCTGCCCAGAAAAGGCAGGCTGTGTTGTCTGTGTATGCACTTTCTACTGCCATTCCAACCAGCGTTTCACACACACATTTAAACAGCTGATCCCAGATTATGAAAGACTTGCAGAATTTAAAAATTACAGTTCATTCTTGGAGAGGAGCTCATCCCCTCCCTCAAAGCACAGTATGTATCTGCGAATCACCACCTGAGAGAAAGTGGGTAACACTCTATTCCCCAACTTCAGAGAAGTACTGCCAATGATCAATTACTGTAAATAGAATACGACTATATTGGAGTAGATACATTTAGTATAGTAGATACCCCATAGCTTTGAGCTGTAGGGCAGTGATACTATGTAGTTTGGAATGATGGTGCTCCATCCAATAGTTTTGGAGTTGGAGATGAGGTAGTGTGGTAATCATCCAACGTCCTGACCTCATTGACGCTCTTTTTGCTGAATCAAATCCTTACAGCAATGATACAGAAATATAGTAAAAAGCCTTCCCTGGACAGTAGTCCAAATAATTAAAAAACAATATAAACTCTTTTTAACCCTCTTGATTTCTGAGGTGTCCCAATACTTTTGTCAATTTAGTATAATGCAGCTATTATATACATTATACAGCAAAGCACTGAGTCCTGAGAATATAATCTTATTTAGCTCATTAGTTGTTAATTATCCTGGGAAAAAGGTGTTCGCCAGAAGCCAAAATCCGCTTCATTCATTTAGTTGACATCAGCTGAACTGGGTTTCCAGACCAGGTTCTAATAACAATGGAGACATTTAAAAATAGCCCAGCCACAGTCTGGCCAAGCTAGATGAGGCATTACAAACCCTTATATAGCAGTTTGTTCCCACCGTCTGTCTGCGTGCCTTTCGAGCACAGCTAAAGGCCAAAAAGGACAAACTTGTCTGTCAGATTAGGACTGACACCTAGCCAGGGAAAAGGATCACCGGCACTTTCTTTCAGTGGCCTGCTGCAGCAGCTGTTTGATAAGGTTTGGTGGTTCTCTAACAAAGCCTGCTGGAAGGTAGCCAGTGTTTGGTCGATGCTACACCACACCTTTGTGCTATTGTATCTACATTCTCCACAGCAGCTCTTGCAAGCCTGGTCAAGTGTTTCACAGCTTGTGCTTGGTAGAAGGGGCGGTAAAGGTTGTGTGAGGGGATGACCGTGGCTATAGAAGTGTCAAATACACACACACACACACACACACACACAGAATAGTCCACCTCCATCAGTGTGTGGTCAGCCAGTGGAGCGTAAGGCTGACTCAGGCTGAGTGGTTGAGGAGCTAGGCCTGCCAGGGGGCTCTGGAGCTGTGAGATCCACAAACAGAAACAGAGTTGAAGTGTGGCTCACTGACTGGGGTCAACCTCTAGAACACAGCAGGGGATAATACAAAAGTGTAGGGGTGTAACAATACACACATTTCTTTAGGTTGGGAATTATTTCCAATGCTGAGGTCCAGATTTGGGTAAAATTTAGATATGTTATGAGCTCATGATAGCTTGATTCTACAGAACCTAAAGAACAAAAGTCACACGTCCCTGTACAAAATAGCTATACAGCAAACAGGGGCAGTGGTGCCTCAGTGGTTTGAACACCGGGTCATCGTTGACAGGATTGTGGGTTTGATACCTAAGTTCACTAAGCTGCCACTGTTGGGCTCTTGAACAAGGCCATTAAGACTGTCCAACAGTTAAGGCTGCTCTGTGCATGTTTGCTCACTAGCGTTTATATGTGATATGAATTCACTGCACGGATGGGTTAAAGATCAGTGTTGGGTGTCTTGTCCTGTCTTGTGGCAAATGGTGGCAAATGACAGACAGAAAAGAGGCTCCAGGAGGCTCCTGGGCGGGGCTGGGTTTTACACCACTGCTATAAATACAAATCCTCAAAAAAAGAGACAAACTTTTAGATACAAAATTGTTTCTGATGATATGCTACAGTACAGAGCAGATGTCTGCACTATTTATCTGGGCAATAAGTGTACTTTTCCAGAGCAACTTGACGTATGTCTGACTTTCGGATTCTTCAAACTGTGATCAAAGTCCTGCAGCACAATAACACACATCAATATGGGCTAACTCAAAGCAAGCCTGGCCTGCAGGCAGAACAGGTCTAGAAAACAATGATTAGAAGAGTTTTCACTGCTGGAGTTTTGTATAACGCACGGCCACAAATTAGGCTAAACTACTATATGCGGTTTCCATGCCTTGTTTGTGTCATTATCTATCCATTTTTTGAAGGGCAATTTTCAAACTGCTTAGACTGTCTATTCAATTCCCTCAACACACACTTTTATTTGGAGGTCGTTATAAA
Organism: Salminus brasiliensis; assembly: GCF_030463535.1. Lineage (NCBI taxonomy): Eukaryota > Metazoa > Chordata > Actinopteri > Characiformes > Bryconidae > Salminus > Salminus brasiliensis. The sequence goes on along the minus strand of NC_132881.1, from coordinate 37,079,117 downwards.
CTAAATGCTGTCAGTCTAGTTGTGGTGACAGTCTGTGTTGAATATATCGCATCCTTTATATGCTAATAAATCAATTACAGTGAAAACTGGCATCCCGTAGTGCATTTCGCTTGTCAGAGCATATGTTCATATTATGGGAAACATAGTCTAATGTGAAATGTGATATTTTTTTCACTTGTATTAAACATTTTTGCTGAATGTCAATGGTGTCGCACAATTTCATGTTTCTGCTTCTTAATGACCCACAGAGCCAGTTTTTGAGTAAAATGGAAATAGTGTCGCCTGATTGGACCATGGAAGTCTTTTCCTTAACTTTCTGACATTGTCCATGTTCCTGGTTACAAAACTCTACAAGAAAGGCAAAGACTCTAATTGTGACTTTGCTAACAGAAAACAGTGTTATAGTTTAAATAGTACAAATGTAAAATCCCTGTAATCACATTAGTTAGTAATGTAACTAACTTAGTAAGGACTACATGCTTATCACTCTGCACTCTGACGTTTTACTGCTGACAGTTATAACACTCAGCATTGTAAGCTCTGTGCTAAAGGTGGAGAGTGCTCTTTATCTGTGAGGTGGGACGACTTTAAAAAAGAGAGCTTACAAAACTCATTCTAATGATTGGATTACACTGCAGGTGCCAGTTGTTTTTTACTGAACTTGGAAAATCTAGTTTTATTTACAGGGCACCAGCAACTTGAATTCTTTACAGAACAACTGAAAGATCATCTTATCTTTATTCCTTTCCCTTTATTCATTTAACATAAAATGCCATTTTTAATGACTACTGCAGTCTTTGAATTATTTGACCCCTTCATGACAAGCATCTTTAGTACGTAGTAGAGCACCCTTTTATTTTTACTTTTATGAGCTGCTGCAAACATAATGCATAGCCTGAGGAATCTTAGTCCATTCCCAGTGGGCAGTGATCTCCAGTGCACTAATATTCATGGGTTTGTGTGCTGCAACAGCCTTCTTCAAATGCCACCAAAGATTTTCTATGGAGTTCAAGTCAGGTGACTTCCAGAAGGTCTTCTGAAACCAAGCCTGGGTGGACTGGGTGGTTTCTTTGGGATAACTGCTCTGTTGGAAGGTCCTGGTTCCTTACAGAAGGCATGACATTTCTCCTATGATTTTCTGATACTTGAATAATTGAATCCATCTTGCCCTCTACATGCTGCAGGTTTTCAGTGCCAGAACAAGCAAAGCAAACCTCATATCATCTCTGAGCCACTGACAAACTTCACTGTAGGCAGTGTGCTCTTTTCAGCGTATGCTTCATTCTTCCTCCTCCAGACATACCACTGGTCCATAAGCCTGAAAAGTTCCTGTTTTGTTTCATCGCAGCACAGAACAGAATCCTAAACGTCTGTGGAGTGATGAAACAACACTGGACGTTTTTGGATCAGTGATATGGAAAAAATACATTTTTGACTCACAGTTATGACACTGATAACAGCAAAGTACTAAAGACGTTTGTCATGAAGGGGCTGAATAATTCTGAGATTGCAGTAGTCAATAAAAGTGGCACTTTGTGTCAGATTTGGAGAAAGCATGTGCACATTAGTTGAGCTCAGCAGTTTAAATTGGTCTTGTTTGATTGGTTTATTGTAAACAGCTGAAAGTTTGTAAAATGTACTACTGAACCCAATTTGCAATGGGGACTGATTTCAATTTGACTACTGATTACTGATAATTGTATGTCTTTTTTGAGATGCAAAAAAAGCTTTGTATGTTTTACATTTATTCTTAACAATTTAAGTTTTTAAGTAGTTTCCAATGATTAATAGGCTGTTTCTGGGTTCTCAAACATGTCAGTCATTCATTATTTTCATTTCCACCTAGCAGTTTGTCCAGAGTAAAGGTAGGCTAGGTATTGACAGGTTTTCTCTGGTTTTTCCCTGTTTGTGTTTGACTGACATAGAAGCAAAATATGAGTAGCAAGAATGGTGGAAACTAGGACCATCCAATGAACACATGGAGGCAGCATCTCTTCTGTTCTTTTTTTCCCTACTTTCCATCTCTCTCCTCACCTTCTCTCTCTCTCTGTCTCCCCTGCAGTGTTGGGTAACAGGCTCGGCTAAGTCCAGCCTAGAAGTCATAATAATTATTACCACTGTATTACATCATGGCACAATCCTAGGCTTCATTACCCTGCTCACTGTTAACACTGCAGATCATTCCAGCTGAGCTCTCACAAAGTCGCTAAAGCCTATCACTGCGTTAGCCTAGCCAAGCAGCTAAAGCCTATTGCCACCTCAGCCTATAGCCAAGCAGGCAGAGCCTCAGACTTTAGCCTAGCCAGAACACGGAAACCCCAACTGCACGTCAGAAAAGCCATGGTGCTGAACGTAAGCCCAGCTATGGCACCAGAGCCTGCCACCACATTAACGAAGCAATGCTGCAAAAGCATTAGGCTAGCTGCTTTACTAATCCCTGCAATCCTCGCTAATACAACCGGGCCAGCATTCCGCACGTGGAAACCAACCCTGCTGCTGCTTCTGCTGCGGCTGCTGCCGTTCTACATGCTCATTATCCACACTGTCTGATCCAGGCCTTGCTAAGCCTCAGTAGCCTTAGCCGTCACTGAGTGCACAGACTGAAGGGGGGAGGCGGGGGGGGGGGGGGGGGGGGGGGGGGGGGGGCAGTGGGACAGAGCAGACAAAGTATTTTGAGCAAGAGAGGAAGAGATAGAGAGGATTTGGGTTTGGAGAGAAAGAGAGAGTGAGAGAGCTAAAGAGCCAGGGGGAGAGAGAGGGAGAGAGAGGGAGAAGATAGATTGGCAGGGGTGAGGGCAGGGGGAGAGAAAATGAGGGAATAGTGGGAGTTGTAAATATTTATCTCCACAAACGAGGCAGGGGATTTGGTCTGAGCTGTGACACACACAAAAAGACACACAGAGAGAAGGAATTACACACACATGCACACACACACACACACACACACACACACACAGACGGTACTGGCTGGTCCAGAGATGAAAATCCTTTGGCTGGCTGCCCGAGCGCTTGCATGCTTTATCATCCTCACAGAGAGGTGAGGAAGCTGGAGCTGGAAGTTAGCAAATCAAACCTTGTGCCATCAAAAACCCAAAATGCTGCATAGGGCACATCAATACATCTCCTCACCCAGAAACCACATTTTTTTTCATCAGCACTGAAAGCATTACACTTCTCAAGTACAGCCAGAGCTATACTGGCTCCATCTGTCCTAGAGTTAAAACACAGCAGTACACAGTATATGCCAGAAATGTTATCTGCCTAAAATAAATCTACGCCGATCAGCCATAACATTAAAACCGATGACAGGTGAAGTGAATAACCTTGATTATCTCGTTACAGCGACACCTGACAAGGGATGGGATACATTAGGCAGCAAGGGGGCAGTCAGTTCTTGAAATTGATGTGCTGGAAGCCACTCTAACAAAAGCCGAACTCTGATAGTTAGATGACTGGGTCAGAGCATCTCCAAAACGGCAGATTTTGTTGGGTGCTCATGGTATGCAGTGGATGGTACCTTCTAAAAATGGTCCAAGGAAGGGCAACCAGTGAACCAGCGACATGGGTCAAGGGCTCCCAAGGCTCACTGGTGTGATCGCCTGGCAACTTGCAGGACTTATTCAATTCAATTTCAATTAAAACTGATGTTGTATCACACTTTTTACAACTGACATTATCACAATGCTGCTTTACAGGAATCCAGTAGTAGGTCAAGAGATCAACAAATCATGAAACATTAAGTGTATCAGGTTTGCTAATATAATCATAATATAATATAACTAATATAATCATATTAAGTAAGAGAATAGAAAATAATGATGGTTAGTGGTGGTAGGAATTATAATACTACTAGCACATAGTTAGAGTCCATGTAAACTTGAACATAGTCAGATATGGGCAGATAACAGCAGTAACAGGAGGGTGGGCTGCTAAAGGAGTAAGCTGCTAACATCTTGGTGCCTTGTGGACTCCCTGACTTGATGGATCAGGGCTGTTGGCAGGTAAATTTAATATTATGGCAGATCTGTGTATGTAAAGTTCACATATAGCTTGTTATAATCCATAGCCATGCTAATAACCCATGGCACAGCATGGGTTATAAAATGACCAGAGGACTGAAGACTATTTTTGCTATGACCTTAAACAAGGACATCATAACCTAAAAAAGAAACTAAGAAAGGAAAAAATGCAAATAACGTTGGCTGGGGATTTTCAATGCTGTAGGGAATAAGGACTCTGTTACAGTGTTAAGCTGTTAAGTCTTAAAACTTTCAATGAAATAAGACAGAAATACAGCATGTGTTCTACATAACCTCTCTCTACAAATGCATACACACACACACACACATACACACACATGTGAACATGAACACAGGCAAGCAGGCACTCCCACACACACTCACACAAGCTTTCACTTGACAACTCAAGGCAAATTAAAGAGCCTAGCAAATTAATAATAATTACTCCTAACCGACATCATCCCACCTGAGTTAAAACTGAGGATGTGTGGATTGCTGCAAAAGGCAAAGTTTATTCAGGGAGACACAGCAGGGAGAAATAATTCTGTTTCCCAGTAGAAACTCTCATGAACACTCTCAGCGGAGTGCTGTTGGGCAAAAAAGAGCATTTAACAGCAGAAGCACTAGACCTACATTTTGTAAAGCATCCTAAAACAGGTTTTCCTCACAGATATAAATAAATACATATCAATTCAACAACTCCACGGCTGCATTTACAGATCTGAGAATGTGGCCCCAGGCCAGACTTTGCATAACAGTTCTCAAGGTAAGACAGAATATTACACAAAGATTATAACATCCATACAACGACCTGACATCTATTCACAATTTTCTTTGTGTGTAACTATAACTGTAAACACAAGTGTAAATTTTAAAGGGTTCTAGTATGGTTGCATTTTGGAACTGTCATAAGGGGGTTAGTTGGACCATCAGACCTAGTTACACAATAAAATGAAGGAGGGTGCACTTGGAGTAAGTGGGGGTGCATATATCGGCACAGAGCATGTTATGCAGGACGGCACCAAAAAGGTTTTTCACACTTCATGCCAACGCAAAATAACCCATAACAGAGTGTCATTAATGTTACTGTTGTTATTTAAAGTGGAGGTATGTAGATTTTGATTGACAGCTTGGATGGTGTCCATGAGGTTATTCCTACTTGTTTTACATCATTTTGGTTTTATTTAGTTAGTCAGATCAATCCACAGTTCCCCGATAAAAGCAGTCTTTTTCATCTCCCAAACGTCTCTCTGTTTAACAGCACTGCCAATATTTTCTCCAAAATTTTCTCCAAATTAACCAAGTTATCAATTTTATATATAATTTAATTTTCAATAAAACCTTACTCTATTTAATTACCAAACATTATCACTTTTATTTTCAACCCTCTACGGCATTTATCAAATCAGTCAGATGTCACTAGATTTGCTTTGATTAAAGTTGCTGCATGTGATAAAGTATTTATTGAGGGGAGACATGAAGCAAGCTCAGATGACTTATATAAATAAGGAATAAAAGACATCCAAGAAGCAAATTGCTAATTATGAAAGAAGTCCAAGCTGTAAACAGATGGGCAAAATGGGCAAAAGTTCTATTAGCACTTACAAGGTACATTAGGACACAGGTCTAAGGGCAGGTTTGGGGATAATTATGGGGCAGGAGCTCTAAGAGGGGGTCCCGTGACAAAAAAAAAAAAAAAAAAAAAAAAAAAACAGATTCATTTGCTCTGAACATTCTGAACATCTAATATTTCTCATTTTGAGTTTAATATAAGGATATTATAGCTATTTAACATTACATTACATTTTAGGTCCTTGGCATTTATAAAGCAATAATATCTGCAACAGTCTAATGTTAGCAAGTATAATCATATGATCTACTCATGTCTTTTGGTTAGATGATAATGGTCCAAAAATAACTCTTTAGTACAAATGACACAGCACTGGCTATGTAATGCAAGTTTTTGGACCCCCCTCAGTACAAAGCCTGTGGAGTATTATGCTGCTATGTCAGCGGAGATAGGCTCAACTGATTCACAGGCCAAACACTTTGTGATTATATCTAGCAAAGAACAAAATCTTCAGCATTTTACTCTCATGCACTAAAACAGATGGGCAGAGGCCTGTCCAAGTCAACAACTGGCTTCTGCAGAGTGGAGCAGCTGGAGTAGAGGGTTTAGACATGTTTGAATGTTTGTTCAAGTCTGCTCTAACAATTGTCTCTAATGTACCACCTCCTTATGTGTACAGTCAAGCTACATAACTCACCAACCCACAGCTACAATCAGGATGTTATGGAAAGGAATGTAGCTATGCAGTGACTACAGAAAACGAGATATGGCTATAGAACTGATTAATGTCCATATGTGGTACATTTTCACGTATCTACAAGCAAATTAATTAGACTAAGTTTTCATCATATTATTAATAACACAGGCCAAAAAGACGTCTTATCATGTCTCCATGTCTTATCGTGGTAAGTCCTTGACATTTTGTTTTGACTATGTACTCACATCTTGTCAGCTATTTACTTAGGCTGGGCAAAGTATGTTTGGGCCAAACCATACTTGAAGAATAACAACAACAGTGGGGAAAATGAAATAACTGTGGTGCAGGTCATCAGAGCCATGGGAATGTTTTTGTTCAGCGAGTGAGGATGAGAGGACGTGTGAAGAAAGCAGCAGAGCTCACATTACTCACATTTCTGCTCCACATCTTTTTACTCTCCTGCCCCCCACATGTCATCTCCATGCACCTGTCCTTCAAAAGCTATTATACAAATGGACTGCGCCAGAGCAGGGTGTTACGTAGGGGAGAAGTGCTCATTGGAAACAGCACTAATTTCAGTACTGCTGCATTGAACACCGTCACAGTGAAAGCTTTTAAGAGGCATATTCACTTGCAGTGTTACTGCACCCTGGCATCACAAAGGATCTGTAATAAATAATATGAAGAAAGTGCAATGTGTAGAAAAAACATGAGGGTTCTTATAGAGGAGCTTAATGCTGTAACTGCATCCAGAACTATTAATATAACCCCACCCACAACCATGGCCATAACGTCGCCAACAAGTGTAACCATAACTTCACACATAGCTTCCAGAGCCCTTCACGTTACTGTGACCATATCTCACCCCATAATTATGACCATAACTCCATCTACATAACTCCAGCTACAGCCATGAATTAACCCACTTACAGCCATGACATAACCCTGCCCTCAGTTGTCACCGTAACCCCGCTAACAGCCAAGACCACAACGCCATTAACAAACAGAAGATATGATCATAACCCTACCTACTGGCACAATAACTCCATCAACCCCTACCCATAACCATCATTCATAACCATCATTCAACAATCATGACCCAACCCAGTCATCATTATATCACCTATAGGCACAAGCTCAACCCCTACCCACACCCTTGTCATCTTAACATTACTCACAGCCACCATAGCCCTAGCTGTAACCAACTCAACACTGCTCATGGTCACCATAATCCTACCAACAGCTCCCTTAACACTGCTCACAACCTCCATAGCCGACCCACAGCCACCATAACCCTGCTCACAGCCACCATAACACAACCCACGGTCATCATAGCCCTACCCACAGCCACCATAACCCCATTCACAGTCATCATTATACCACCCACGACCATCATAACACCAAGAAGATTCTACGCATCTGCTGCTATCATCCTGCCAACTCCCACCCTCTCTATCCCTCTCCCTTTCCCTTCTCTCTGTAACATTATAGCCCGGATTAGTCGATTATGATCTACAGAGAAACCACAGTGTTTTTACATCACTTCAAACACACAGCATGCTAAAGCAAACTTACACCACAGTCAGTCCTGCTGCAACAGCAATAACAACACCACCTAAAGTCCCAAACGCAGCCTTCAGTTAAAGGCCGGGCAAGCACAGTCAAAGCGAAGAAGTCAGCTGACCGTTCAGTCAGTCATTTTTCTCAAGTAAATCAAATAATTACAAATACATACATAATCACATAGATGATAAATGAGACCAATCAGACTGACTCTCCTCTTTTTCCACTGTGAAACTGTACTGGAACCAAATGTGTTGAGATCACTTCAGCAGTTCTTCATCTGTGACCCTCTCCCATTCGTCCCCTCCACCACTCTCTATCTGTATCTGTATCTCTCTCTCCCTCTCTCTCCGCCTCCAGGCGAAGCAATGCAATCTCCTCTCCCCTCTTTGATTATGGAGTGCATGACACGATCTCAGCCATTCCCATCTCACATACTGACAGCTCGGCTAGCTGCGCCATTTACCACTAAGTGGCTTCCCTGTCCCATCCCACAACCATTTTCATGGCTAACTCTCATTAGGTGGTTTCGGGGGGTGTAGGGGGGCAGGCGGCATACTGGGGGGCTAATCTCAGTGCCCAGATTAAATTTCACCTTTGATAGTCCGGTGCATCGCTCATTCAGCCTGTGGGGATTATCCGCCGAAAGGAGCGGGATTTCAGTTCAGACGTGACATCACAAACCTCGTCTCCACACACATTAGCATGTGGAAGATGGAGTCACAGGGAAATATACATGCATGTCACTGAAAAGCATAGCTCACATAAAACCAAGTGGAAAACATAAGAGGATGAGCCCAGTCTGCCTAATGTTCTGTACTGTGCAAAGAGGACCCTTTCTACAAGTAATGTTTTTTTGTTTAATCTTTTACAGCTAATTTCCATTTTACAGTCCCCAGCATCTCACAGCATAGAGGGGTCGATATGAATATGAAACTTTGACAAAGGCAAAATTTGTGCACTACCTACGTCTGTATTCACACAAAATATTTATTCTATGATTCATTTTGTAAGTTCAAACGATTCCCAAACCAGAAACACTCTTTATTTATTAACTTTTCAGCAATTTGTACTACAGCTGCTCTTCTGTGGGGTCGGACCAGGCTAGCTAACCTTCGCTCCCCATGCACATCAATAAGCCTTGGGCATGCATGACCCTGCTGCCGGTTCACCAGTTGTTCTTCCTTGGTTTGTACTAAACACTGCATATCAGAAACATCCCACAAGACCTGCCGTTTTGAAAATGCTCTGACCCAGTCATCTAGGCATCATCCCACCATCTCTCAGGATGTATTGAAGATGCATGCAGCTTATTCTCTGTGCTGGCACCAAAGTGGTGGAACGAACTTCCCCTGAGTGCTGGGATAATTTGCTATCTTCCAACATCAACTGAACACCCACCTCTTTTGAGAGCACTTAATGAAGCACTTGTTTTGTTCTTCTCCACAGGTTTTGCGTAGTTTAGTAATCTCTATATCCGGGTTTTAGAAATTGTGTATTGGAGCATTAGGGTTATTGTGTGGTTCATTTCTGGCAGTGTCAGCTCAAAAGTATCTTGAATTCAGGGTCTATCAACACTAGCCTTGGAATTTCTGAGTGAATGATTAAGCACTTTTGTAAGTCACTCTGGAAGAAGAGCGTCTGCTAAATGCCAGAAATGTAAATGGAAATGTAGCCATCGCAATTTGGCAGTTGTCAGAGTTGTTCAGATTCTTATGCTTGCCCATTTTTCCTGCTTCCAACACCATAAACTTCTGGAGCTGACTGCTCACTTGCTGCCTAATATGTGTATCCCACCCCTGGACAGATGCCACCGGAACCAGATAATCAATGTTATGCACTTCACTTAATATCACCTCAGTAGTTTTAAAGCTATGTTCCAGACTGCAACAAAAGCTGAAGCAACAAAAGATGATCTGTTCGTTTTTGTGATTGTAATGCTCAGTTGCTGTGGGCAGAGTCAGACTGTCCGATGGCAGGGTCAGCCTGTGTTCACACTGCAGCCTAATGCAGAGAGAACTGTCTGACCCAAACAACCACTATTAACTCACTGCATATCCTCCCCGCTCCCTGAACATGCTATTTTACTCACTCTGTCAGAGAGAGAGAGAGAGAGAGAGACCATGAGAGATACACAGTACACAGTACAGACAGGCACCCAGAGTAAGGAGAGGAACATCAGACAGACCAACAGACAGACAGACTGACAAATACACACACAGTCCAATGCAAGCCACTGACAACAGTTTACACACTGTACAAAATCTACAGAAGCCATGCCCTTCAACAACCAAACAAAACAATACAGTAATGACTGCTGCCTACTCTGCACACTGCACACAAGGCCCTCACCCAGAGGAAACATTAGGGCTGAGACTGACTCACACACACTGACTTCCTCTCATCTCAAATGAAAGAACAAAGACCACGGCCCCAGCGAGGCTAGTGTGTGTGGGGACCGATCATGATGCTACTGAGGAGCGCTGGGTGAAGGAGAATTCAGAACTCTACAATACAAATACAAAGAAAACAGCTAAAACCTGCAGCCAGATGGGCAAAATGCCAACATACAACGAACAAGTGAAATATTAAAATTCTGCAGAGCAACAGAAGCAGTTAGAGAGTTCATCACAGACGCTGGGGGCTGCCACCCTTCATTTAGCCTTATCACACTACTCAAGTGACAAGGGACTCATTTTCCCAGAATCCTTATCTGTCAGAGGAGAAAGTGGAGGGCAACGTCACATCAATATCACTGCTCTAATTACAAGCGGATGTTCTGCAAGCCATGTATCATCACACCAATGCAATGTCTCATCAGGAACACAGAAGAGTACAGGCTACAGAAAAATATACTGAAGGCTTTCTGAAGGCCAGTCTGTGGAAATCCACTCTTGTTGATGTCAACAGGGCTACAGGCTAAAGGTCAGGGCTGAAATCCTCAGTTGCAGTAATAAGTGACCTGTGTTTCAGCTGGACACACATATTATAAACCATATTCAGGGATGGGAGAATTACTTTAATAGGGTGTTCTGGGACAGACTGCAGATTATCAAAAAACTGAATCTGTAGCCTAATCCTCAGATTACTGTTTGAAATAATCTGATTATTTTCTGTAAATTCTGGATCATTTGCCTGTTTAAAGTTGTCTAATTACATAAAGACAAGCTAAACAAATTCAGCAAATTTCATCTTTAAACAAACTAACAAAAAAAACAGAACCTGTCCTTTATTACAAAACAAAATGATATACAGGCATGTGAAAAAGTTAGAACACCCCATTAAAAAGAAATGTAAACATATGTACATCTGACCCTCATTTGAACATGCATCTGAAGAAATGTCTTTTCAAATTTGTGAAAAATCATTTGTGAAATATAGTTAATAGAAATATGTTTTTCTTGTGAGTTAAAAGTTAGGACACCCTTGTAGTCAGGTGTGTCACAACAGCTGCAAATGATTAGAAAATTATTAGAGAGGATTTTGGAGGAGCCCGTCTTATTTATATTTATTTATACAATAGACTCTGCTCTCTCTACATATGCATTTAATGTGATGCTGGCTGGCATGGTTGTCTGCTAGCTGATGGCGCTGTCCTCTGTCCTCAACACGCTGAGTGTGTTGGTTGCCCAGTGACGTTGGGCATGTGACAGTCCTCACCCTCCCAGTGTCAGGTGTCAAGCATATGATAGGGGAGAATACTAATGAGTGGAAAATATAGTAAAATAAAAAAATAATAAATAAGGAAAAAGGCCTAACATTTTAAGAATAGTTAAGATTAGTACAATGCTTATCTCTCTAGTTTAGATAACTTACTACAATTATAATTGTAAACAATATGCACACCAAACACCAAAGAATCCTAAAGTGCTATTTTGTTGCTCACAAAAAATGCAAAGAGTGTCATTAACAGGCTACTTTCCACTTTAGACAAGCATGCGTAGCAACCCTCTTATCCTGAAGCACAGTTTAAATATCTGTAGCCCAGTTTAAGATGCCTGAGATACACGTCACAAGTGACAAAGCAGAGCATGAATAATCTGTTTGACACTTGTTAAAAGTCCTGGTTACTGGGACCCAACTGTCCAGTCAGCTTGGCTGTTGCTATGCCAGCCACAGAAACAACTAAAGGTTACAAAAGCAATTTTATGGGGGGGGGGGGCTTATATCTGAGCAGTTCACGTTTTTTGTATTCTGATTGCATCACTATTTACAGTTTAGCACAGATATGTACTTCCAACCTTAATCAGGTAATCTGTCCAACATATCTGTCAAAACATTCCTAAAGAACATCCCTGCTGTGCAGCCTACTTAGCTAGTTAGCACTCAACTCTACATCCATGATGTTTCCATCAATTTTTTCAACTGTGTGTTTAGCACTTAGTGAATACTACATACTATGTAGTCAAAGGCAGCTGAATTTAGGTATGTTGGTAAAAGCTGGGAAACAGCAGCTGTCTTTCTTTAACAGGCTGCACTTTAACATACAAGTACACTGTACAGCAGTGTGTGGGTCGTGTGCAGCATCCTGAAAGGCCAGTTAAAACTTTAACAGAATAACAAGCTCGCTCCCTCTTCACACCTGCTTTTTTCTTGCTCAAAACTGCCACCAACTGCCACATACACACATACACTATATAGTCATGGTTAAAGTGCAAGAAAATTGATTAAGAAAATACAATAAATAAGTACCAAGAATTTCATCCATGAGCTCGTTCAAATTCATCACAAGAATTAAGCTTAATGGTTAAATAAGCCAAACCAGGTATTGGATGACAACTACAGTTACTACTAAGCCAAAAGAGAGAGGTTTGGAAATGGTTAAACAAGTGAATAGAATCACATACAAAAACTAATATCAGTTTTTGAATAAATTAAGGTTTATTGTCCAATTAAACAAAATTTTAAATATATTTGTGTTAAGTCACAAAAACGTCTACACAGTACTGTATAAGGAAAAACATATAATATAGATTTACATCTCTGTACTAATGAGCAGCTCTTCCCACTCTTGCCTGTCACTCTGGTGTAATAATTTGTTTGGGCAGGTAACAGTGGTGGTAGGCACAGTTTTAGCACGACAATGTGATACTTTAACTGCAGGTGTTGTTTTTTTAATGAAAAAATAAAACTTTTCACTTTATTTAGCAAATGCTCTTATCCAAATCAAGACAACAAAAGTATAACCCATAGTCACTGCCATAATATTTAGTCATCACTATAACTGACTGCAATATAAAATATACCTACTCTCTCATAACATTTTAACATACAATCATAATCGCCACACAGTGATACAGAGTCATTACTATGGGTGTAGGAAAATATGGATATATCAAAGCATCACAATATTAGTTTTGCAACATTCAAAAAGACAGTGTTGCTTAATTAATTATTTAATTAATAGTTTATATGTACAGATTGTTGGTAGACAGTGGTTCATTTTGGGTTGTGTTTAAACCCTGACCAGTAGATCGCAGTATTGTACTCTGTCTTCAGATCTCACTGTTCTGACTGCATAAAAAGTAGACTTCTCTATCACTCAGATTTTGTGCATATGATGTTGTGTTTTTCATTATACTTTTCCTAAACCTTTCCTAAATGTTACAATACATTGCCTTTCTTACACTATCACCAAGTTCTTGCCGATACACAGCTGCAGTCACCAGAGTAAAGCACAATCCCACCACTATAACATACAATCATCACTGTAACATACAATCACAACACTAAAACACACAATTGGAATCACTGCACAATAATAAACAGTAATCTGTGTAACCAACACACTTACCACACTATAACAGTCATTACTGTAACACACAATCCCACCACTACAACATACAGTCATTACTGTAAAATACAATCACAACACTAAAACACACAATCAGAATTACCATACAATGCAATAGTCACCTGTGTAGCAGGCACAATTACCATACAATAACAGTCATTACTGTAACACACAAGCACATTACTATAACATACAGTCATCACTGTAACATACAATCACAACACTATGACACACAATTGGAATCACTGCACAATAATATACAGTAATATGTGTAACAGACACAATTACCACACTATAACATAGTCATTACTGTAACACAAAAGCACACCACTATAACATAAAGTCATCAATGTAACACACAATTACAACACTATAACATCAGTGTAGCACACAGAGACACATAACACATCTCTACCATAGCTTCTATAATCATCAAACACACCTAACCCCATCATCATGACACTGTAACATCGATTCAGCACTGCACTATTACACACAGTCAACAGTGCATCAAAACCATTCAGCAATGGAGGCAGGTAACAGCTCAGTGGCTAACCAGAAGGAGAAAATGATTCTACCTGTTAAACCAGAAGGAGCCATTAGATGAGTGATATTGCGGCAAGAAAAGTACCTGGGTGTAAAAAGAAAGGGGCTTCTGATTTTATAAAAGACTGCTGCACAAAATCTAGCAGTAACTTTGTAAAGCAATGTTTGTTTGCATCCACCAGATTGATGACACCTGCAACTGTTTTCCTTGTTAAAAGATAACAGTAAGTGCATAGATATAGTCATAAAATAGTCTCTCTGACTCTCCCTGTCTCCAACACACACACAAACCCTCACTCACACATAATTACTTTAGGAAGAGGCCTCAGTACATTAATATGTAAGCTACTTAGCAGACGTGCATCAGTTATTTAAATAACAATAGGTTAAAGCAGAGCAATTTGTATGATAAAAGCAGAGTAAATCATTTCCAATACAATACTTCTAATATGGCCATGTACTGACTACAGCAGCACAAATTGTGTATGTGTGTGTGTGTACCTGGTGATGATTCAAATTAATGACAGACAGACGAGTCAGAACTCATTATTCAGTGGGAAAACTATCTGCATCATAAGACGGATTATTGCTATACTGCTATCTTTAGTGAGCAGTGACAAATATAAAAAAGCTGGGCCCACATTAACGGCAGCGTCCACTGAGCTCAAATTAGTGCGAGCTAATGATTTGACCTATCCTCCAAACAGTTCTGGGAGAAAACCATGACAATAATTCTGCTCTATTTACTGGATGCATAAATATGTGGCAATGTGGAACCAAAAAAACAACAACAGCAAAAAACCCTGACAAATTCAAAAACAAGAAGATAAAAAGAATATGGAGAATTTGTACCACATAATTAATCCAGGACCCTTGCTCTAGCTTTACTATGCCACTGGATTCAGCTATAGCACTGCATTATGCCCAGAAAAAAAAATGACTTTTTGTGGCGCTGTCAAATAGTGAGGACAGCATGAGGGTCCTTATCTGATATTGTTCTCAGGGAACACCCACTCTCAAACTAACACATTCCACACTCCAGCTGAGACACAGAGAGAGAGCAAGTGAGAGAGAGCCTGTGGGTCAGAGGTATTAAACATTAAGTGATTCAGGGATCACCTTGGTGAGCTTTAATTAGGCCCTTATGCTCTTCATTATCCCCTGCCTGATGCCAACATAAACAAACTAACACACTAATGTGCTGCAGTACAGTGGCTGCATGACTAACATTGTATTATCAACTATTGTGTATGTACACGCTTCAGTTAGGGTGTTAGTGCTAGTTACACCACAGCACCAGACGAATCTGCAACAATGCACATGCTTGTACAGTAAAGCTTGTACTAATACTTAAGTATGCCTGCAGAAACAACTGATCTATCCACGATTTGGCCTCAAATGTGCTCTTTTGTGGCAACTGGCGGCAGGCTGGACAAGTTTTAGTTAGCTACAACAATAAGGTTCACACAGAAGCCTAATGCCAGGCATGGGCTAGAGGCATTTAAAGCCACCTCATTGAGCTTGAGCATTGCGCTGTAGAGCAGTGGAACAGTGTTCTTTGGAATGATGGTGCTTTATCTAAAACTTCTGGTATGAGTTGGGGTGTTTAGGATGATGCGGGGTGTGGTGGTGACCATTCGACATCCTGACCTCATTGCCATCAAATTCTCACAGCAATGCTCCAAAATCGAGTAGAAAGCCTTCCCTGTACAGTAGAGACAGTTACTGCAACAGAAGCTAGATAAACTCTTTGTAATAGCCTTGATTTCAGAAGAAACAATGAATCAGAAGATCCCAATACATTTGTCCATATAGTGTATGAAATAAATAGTCTAAACCCTGACTCACAAACCCCAATGTACTCATCAATCATTAACTGGGAAGACATGACAATATGTATAATGGGTATTTCTTTCCATCAGCTCTTGTGCACCCATAACCACCTATGCGGACAAGCCTTGAGAACATATCATTTGTAACACAGCAGCAAGGCTCTTTACTTTTAATGCATATTCTATTATTAGACTCTGGCCATTTTCCACCAAGTTGCTTTTTGAAACAAGGGCCAGCAACAGCTAACATGTGTCCTCATTTTACTGCCCCTGTGTGTGGTCTATTTCCAAGTGCCAATCAGAACACAACTGACAATTTGCCAACAGGCTATTGCTAGATGCGTTTCATATAGTTAAATAGTAACTAGCTATAGCCTGGCTATCCCTGATGGTCAAGATACAATTTGTCAATTGTGTTGATATATATATATATAT
The DNA here is from genome assembly GCF_030463535.1 of Salminus brasiliensis. NCBI lineage: Eukaryota > Metazoa > Chordata > Actinopteri > Characiformes > Bryconidae > Salminus > Salminus brasiliensis. Next base: position 37,062,661 of record NC_132881.1, on the reverse strand, counting down.
ATATATATATATATATATATATATATGTGTGTGTGTGTGTGTGTATGTGTGTGTTAGTGTGCATGTATATATGAATGGAATGGGTGTTTAGAGTTGAACAGTGACCAAAAAATGTACAGCACGTCATTGGAAAGTGAGAAAGACAGGCTATAGGATTAACTAATACACTCCTAAAAATTATGGTGCCACAAAATGATATTTGAGCGATGCCATAGAAGAAAAACTAAAAACCTCATATAGAGCTGTGAGTGCAAGAAACCTTTAAATCAGTAAAGAACATTTGCATCTACTTCTTCCAACCTAGCACTCTAACTTCTGAAAAGAATGTGTGAAACTGCTGATAATTTACATGTCTATGTATTTCCCTGAGCAAAAATGCAATTTTTCCAAAGGAACAATTATTACTGCATGATAGCCCAGGCTTTTTACTGAGACATCATTGTGCTTTCATTCAAAATTTATATGGTTGTATACTCTTTACTGCTTTAGCCACTTTCTGTAGCTTGCCACTCTGCTACACGCTCAACATACACTTCCAAAGTACCAAGCATGGCCCTGGCTTTTAAAGGCAACAGGCGGAATGACTGGGACTTTCCATGCCGAACCATGTTCCTCTAAAAGCACAATGCTTGCATTCTTTTCTGAAGACAAGCGCAGGAAACAAATAAGCAGGCATTAGAGACAATGTGAAGTGAGGCCTTGTCATGGTGATGGAGAGAGACGCTGCTCCAGGAGCACTAGAGTAGGGTGACTCAGCCCTCTCTCTCACTCCCTCTCTCTCTCGCTTTCTCTTCTCCCCGGCAGCAGCCTGGCTTTAGACCTGGCTTACTGGAGCTGTCCGTGGTGCTGAAAGGCTGCCACACTGAAGATACTAAGCACTAAAGTGGTGTTCTAAAATTAGAGCACTATAAAGTTTAAAACCTTCCCTTAAGCCGAAGCGTACCCTAATCCAAAAAGTGTGCTAAAATGGTATTTACGCACCAGAAAAGGAAACTCAGTTAAATGATGCATGTGAGATTTTACATTCGATTGGCTGGGGGGAACAGAGGCTTTTTATCTCTCGATGTTTCTACATGGACTTGCTGGTTATAAAAGGAAAGTCAAAAATATTACAGATGGGCTCATACACAATACAACAGCGTGTGACTCATCAGCTATGAATAAGAAGGCCTTGAGAACAACACAAACTCCTTGGTAACCCAAGTACATTTGATAACCCAAATAAAGATACCAAAAAAGGCTTCTTCAGAGCAATGCCATAGAGTAGTGGTCCCCAAACTTGGTCCTGGAGGCTCCCTGTCCACCACATGTCAGTGCTTCCCCTGCTTTTATCACACCTGACCCCAAATGATTAACCCAATTACCAAAGTCATGAGTTAAAGCGGGTGTGTCAAAACACATGTGCAGGGCATTGGGCCTACAGGACACGGGTTGAAGACTACTCCCACAGAGAAAGACCAACCAGTGGATGGTTTAGAGAATCACATCTCCAAATGAGATGTGTAAGTGTGAAGAGCCTTTTTAAAATTGCAAGAACTTCCCTAGAAGGTACAGTCTGTATACTGATTAAAGGATTTTCCCATAATTGTACATCCAAGCCAGGAACCTCTTAGAAACCTTTTTAAGTGTGTACGACCACCTTGAGCTGAATCACAGCTGTCAAATCCAGTTTGCTGTCACCTATAAACACTGCACAGTCACATCTGATAACATTTGCCAATACATCCTGCCTCCAATGGAATCTTAAAATCAATAAGCTATTTCCTATCACTAGTGACCAGCAGATGGTGGGGGTGGGGTGCCTAGTGTGTGTGTGTGGCTTTCGCCTTATGTGTGGGTGGGGTTACATTCAAGGTGAAGGACTCAGCTGAATGTGCATTAGCCACCATGAGATCAGCCTCCAGTCCTGACCATCAGCAAAACGAAGACATGCTGTCCTTATCCACCTCCACATATACGGACACACACACACACAAAACCCTACTGGGACCTGGTGCTGGAGAGAGCTCCTATTTACCCGTCTCTTACACCACCAGTGTAAGGAATTGTGTATGTGCGTGTGTGTGTGTGTGTGTTTAAATTAGACTTATGGTAAGAGGCATAATAACACTTGTCCTAGTGAACAACAGGCCTGAGACACGCATGTGGTGATGGTAAGGTTTACACTTAAAGAATACTCTTAAAGGCACTAAAAGGGTTCTAAAACGTCGTAGACTCGGGGGTCTCCAATTTTGGTCCTGCACTGTTGAAAGTATAGGAACTGAGGAACTGCTGGAGATTCTTCAGTGTGAAACTGAGGAGGAATCTCCTAAAGTGCTTTGAGGAACCTTCAAGGAATCTTTTTCTTCTAAAAACCTTTCCTTGAAGGTTCCTCACAAGATTCCTCAAGGGTCTTATACTTTTTTAGTGTGGAGGTTCACTGTCCACCACGTGTTAGTGCTTTCCCTGCTTCTATCACACCTGACCAAACTGATTAACCCATTAGCAAAGTATTTACTGAGTCAAAGAAGGTAAAAATGGGGCAAAGTGAGGCAAACAAAACAATATGCAGGGCAGTGGGTCTCCAGGGGCAGCGTTAGGGAATCACTGCCAGGAATCACATTTGGAGAAAGACGTTTTAGTGGATGTCTCTTTATCCTCTTAAACTCCTAGGAATCACCGGTAGTTCCTATCTAATTTCCCTGCTTAGGAACAACTCAGCCAGTTTGCATGGCTCTGCATGTAGTAACTGATAAGCAATTCTTAGGATGTAACAAAAGTCAGGAGCATAAGGGGTTAAAGTTTGTGAATGCGTGTGTTAATGTGACGAGCATGTTTACAGCATTAAAAACCGCCATGTAATGTAATGGCTGTATCCTGAATAATACGTTTATCTAGAACTGTACATCCAATTCAGGAAACACTTAGAAAGCTAATTCTAAGAGTTTGAGACCACCCTGAGCAAATCCAGCAGCAGTCACATCCAGCTCTTTGGTGTGCAGGTCAGTAATAGTCCAGGACCAGGGTTGGGAACCACCAACAAATTTGGAGAAAGACCTTTAACCGGATGGCTCTTTAAATGTTGTCTATTATGAACCCTCTGTCAATCTGTTTGAAGTCCTTATCATTCAACAGCTTTAGAAAAGGGTTCCCTGAGCAAGGAAGAACAATGATGACTGATATAATTTATAACATGGTATAACAAACAGAATATGGGCTATTATCCGCCATCACCCCCCCTCCAAAAAAAGCAGAATTAATTAAATGAAGACTCTGATTCGAAGAGGGCGTCTTGAATGTTAAATGGCCTCTAGAAATCTCCCACAAGCCAGCACAGTTTGACACTCTGAGCCAAAGACATTACTTTCAAGAGGACGCACTGCTTTATTGAGCTAAAGAGAAGAATACACCAACGGAGTGCCTGCAAGCCGAGCACAGGAAAAGCCCCCATAAAGAGACGTTCAGATGGTGGTGGTGCGATGAGCTCGAGCAACAGGTTCAGCAGCCCGTTCCCGGACCCAAACTCGCCAAATCCAAATACGGACGCTCGAAAAGGAGGAAAATAACGTGATGTCACAAATCCCTTTAAAGGGCTCTCTTTTTTCTCGGGCACTGCGCAGAGGAAGGACTGCGGGTGTGGTGACTGCATTAGCAAACGCACTATCCTGCACACACACACACGCGCGCGCGCACACACACACACGAAGGAATAAAGGGCACCATCCTCTCACTACAATAATCGCCGCTCCCGTCGGCAAGCTCCCTCAAATTCATCAAGCTGCTGCCACTTTCATTTACCAAATCTGCGCGCGCGCGCACACACACACACACACACACACACGAACCGTTCCCCCAACACTGTATATGAAAGCCGCACGTCCTGCCAGAGCCCCAAGCAATGAAAAGCTGGTATCTGCCCTCTGTATGCACACACACACACACACACATACAGGCGCGCGCGTCCAGCATCGCCCCCAACTCCAGTCCCTCCAAAGCCTTCCTGTCAGCCGCGTTCGTGCCCACGACAAAACCCCTCGCCAACCCCCCCATATACCCCCCCTCACCCCCCGCCCAAACCAAGCGCGCGTGTATGTACCGGTACGCGTGCAGCAGCAGCAAGCATTAACTGTGAGGACCCGCGTGCAATAGAGCCTCACCTCCCAGTCTATGGAGTCCCAGTCGTCGGTGAACATCCGGAGGGCTCGGTGGTCGCCCGGCGGCGGACGAGGCGCAGCGGCACTACGGGGCGACCGGGGCGCGCGCTGCCATGGCGCGCTCGCGCACGACTCCTCATCAAAGCCGTCGCCGCCGCTCGAGACAGTGCCGCGCGCAGTCCCGCGAGTCCGAGCGGAGAGTGGAGGGAGGCATTGGATGGAGCGAGGAAGAGGAGTAGGAGGAGGAGGAGAATGAGGAGGAGGAAGAGGAGAGCTGCTGCTGTTGCTGCTCTTAAAATCCCGTTAACGATCCGCTGCGTGCTCGCTCGCGACCCACTGTGAATTTGGGCTCTCCAGTGAAACGTAAAAAAAAGAAAAAGAGCGAGAGAGAGAGAGAGGGGGGGGGCGGTGTAGGGGGTATGGGGTGCGGGGGGGCATGAACGAATTGCGTATGGCTGCAAGCAAACGCACGCGCGCGCTTCGCTTCGCTTCTTTAACGAGATGCAGCTGTGCATAGCTTTGCCTCGCGCTTAGCGAATGAGCGAGCATTAAACGCTTATGACATGCTTATAGAGATCACGTGACAGGGCTCTCTTAAGAGAGGGGTGTTTAAACGCGCGAGACCACGAGCTAACCACTAACCAGCAGCATAAGTGAGGATAAGGTGGAGGAGAGATGGAGCGAGCGTTAAACAGACACGCGCACACTCACCATGAGCACGGCGAAGTTGTTGTGGTGGGTGCAGTGGATGGTGGTGGTGTTGCCCGCGGTGGCCGTTATGTGGCAGCCCTCTGCCCTCCAGCCCCCGTGACCGTCCAGCAGGTCGAAGTCCCAGTAGGCTGCGGTGGGGTCAGCGCCCAGCACCCAGTGCCGGAGGGCGATGGTCACGGGCTGGACGGCGGTCTTCGAGCTGCACCCATCTACAGGAGGAACACGCTGCATCAGGACCAGCCAAGCGGAAACAGCTCAAAGTGCTGAAGTGCTACACTGGTGTGTTGTGATAGCACGTTAACACACACACACACACACACACACACACACGCGGACACACATGCTCACATACAAAAAGATCAACATGCCACACACATACAAACACACGTCTCTACATGGCGGTGGGGGGGAGAGGGTGGTCTTGTATCCTTCGGCTCCCCTCAGCCTTGTTTTCCCGTCAATGTCAATGACGGAGAGACGGACGATTAAAGGTGTGGCTTCATTCATCAGTTAAAGAGCACTAGGAGCACGAGCTGTGCGCTGGCCTTCATGTGCACATGCTGCACAAGTACTTCATACACACGCACACACACACGCACACACACACACTATTCTCATACATCATGGAGATATTGCGTCATTTAAAGCTGCATTTAGATGATGCAACATGTAGAAACGAAACTACTGTTTAATATCTTCATTTACATTCTGTCCCATGATGGTCCTCTATTTCCAGAGGAAACACGCGCACGCACTCACACGACCTCCCCCCAGAAAGGTTAGCTAGGTAGCAGAGCTAACGCAGCCAGAGTGGCGTATTAACTCACCCCTCTCTTACCTAATTTGATGAAAGCAACTGGTGTGGCGACGCTCCTGCGCTTGCCGTCGTCCGCGAGCTTCGACGAGTCGCCCGTGCACGGGAAGAGTTTGCCATTGCGGAAGACGATGAGCTGCAGCTTGCAGGTGGAGTTGTCCGCAGCTCGCGGGGCGGCCAGCGGCAGGTGGATGGACGCGACGGCCACTGCGTCCTGGATTTAGCAAAGGAAGAAAAAAAAAGAAACGCGCTGAAGGAGGTGTCTGACAGCGGCGCGCGCGACACCGAGCGCATGCACAGCTCGTGTGACACTGACTGACTGACTGGCACTGGATGGATGGCTGGCTGGCTGGCTGGCTGACTGTCCCGGGCTCTCCTCGTGCGCTCCGGGGTGCCCCCCCTCCCCCTTCTCCTGCCCGCGTGCCCTTCTCCTCCTGCTCCTGAGTGAGTGTGTGAGGTCCGCGTTATCGGTCACGGATCACCGCAGTAACGGCCCTGGTGAGCGCGCGGCTGGTCTCGAGCAGCGCGCGCACATCTGCGCTGGTTTAAAGAGCCAAGCCGCCTGACCGCGGCTTTACGGACCCAGAGCACGTCCACAGCCAAGCGGGGGCGAGCATTTAAAGCAAAACTCTGCGCACAAGAAGTTTGGGTTTCCTAAAACATCCCCCACACCCCCTATGCCCACACAAACACACACAAACACACACATTACTTTCTGTAGTGCGTCAGAAGCAGTGAATGAAGGGGTTACAGCTTGCTTGTGTTACGCCTCAACAAACTTGTGAATTTATAGAAGACAAGTGTGACTCAGATGTAAAATACGAGCAGCTGTGAAGCGCCTGTGTCTACTCTTTTTCCAGCCAATATGGTGTTGGTGCTCATTCTCAGATCTGGCCTGCCTTTCTGTTCCTCAGTGTGCTACAAATACCTGCATGTAATTTCCATGGTAATTAATACAGTAACCTGTTTTACAGTAAATCTACTTTTTTTTGGCAGTAATAGGGTTAATGTAATGTATTTTATTAACATAGAAATAATATACAGATTCTAATAAAGCATGGGGTTACACTTTGTATTGACTATATACACTGTAAAATACACAGTCATATCAGAATATTATGAACACATAAACACACAATAGTGAGCCACCCTTGGCTCGAATGACACTAGCCGGACATCATGACATTGATCATATTAGGTGCCCCTCTGGCATCAGTGGCCTGTTGGGCACCACTGTTATGCCACTGGGTGGCACTCAATGTGTGAGAAGTCATTCTCGATACACCTTCACTACAGCAGCTCTAGAACATCCAACAAAGTTAACGGTTTCCGAGATGCTGCCACCCTCATCCTGGTACCCTTTATTCATGCCTTTGTGAACATGAGGACTTAGCATCTCGGAAACCACTAACATGCTGGGACGTTCTAAAGCTGTTCTTATGTTAATGTTTATGTTCTGTTGGACGTGTTTCTGTGACAAGCTATGATGTGCAAGAATTTTAATGAACTACACTTTCCAAATCCAATTAACTACACTTTCCATTATTTTCCACTTTGTCCTGATTGAGGATGCAAAGGTTAGGATTTAAAACAAATGTGCCCGCTCATCACCAAAAGTGCTTTTGCAAACTTCCAGTATCAAAGAATAGCCCAACCAGTTTGTACAGAAATCCCTGTAGTTACTGAATAATACAAGGTGTGTGTAAAAGCCTTGCTGCATTGAAGTGTTCAGGGTTCTTAATTTAACCATTCAGTGGTTCAACTCAGAGAACCTTTTGGTTCTGTGGCTGGTTAAATGGTTCTTCTTTATGATGGCAAATATGTGTATGGTTCTGCAAGGAATCCTTCACTCCTAGCACTGCTTCCACCATTGTTACAAGCCAAAGAAGCTTATTTCCAATCCTATATAAAGCCCATTCTGCACAAATCTTTAACTAAACAAAAATGCAGATTCACAGGTTTCCTGCAGGCTAGTCACAACTGTAGTCACAACTGTAGAAAACCAGTTGCAGTTCATTCAGAGGTTTTGGTCGCAACAGAAGCAATCTAAGTGTCAACAACATGCTGAAGTCAGCACTCTACAGGGCTCTGAGGGAAGTGTGTGTGCGTGAGGAGGGCAGTGGAGTGTTTCATTCAGAAAGCTGGGCAGTGCTTTAGTCACTGTTATTCCATATCAAAGATCTCTCTGACTCATAGCTACAGCAGAGAGCTGATTCAGTGTGGGGATGCTAGAGGAGGGCACTGTTACATTGCTAAACAACTCCAGCTTTTCTCATTAAACTTAGCCCAGTTCAAGGAAACTACAATTATTAATGAAACTCTTTCCTGTCTTTTGCAGAATGTACGGTCCATGACTGCATCCTTATTCACCGCTTGATTGGTATGCCAGTACTTATAGAAATTCACTGTGGTTATTTATTGAGTGAGATCAGAGACTAATAGTGATAATCTTACCAAAACAAAGCAAATATGATCCTATTTGCTATTATAAAGCTGTGAGCCACTATAAGAAAAATGCAGAGATAATAATGCCTATAATAACTGTGATAAATGGGGCTAGATTACTGCTATGACCCTCAATAATCATAACCAAAGTTCCCATTGTATTCCTGCCCACTGCATTGTGCTGGAATCACTGTTATAACAGGGGAAGAACATGGTGCTAAGTCTCTGTTTTTATGACATCGGGTGAAGATGAGACCATGGTCTTTTATATGCTGCCTTTGTTGGCTATTATGTTGTCACTGACTCACACTTGAGAAGTCACTGATTTTCACCTACTGAGTTGTGGCAGTGTGCACGTATGTGTGAGTGTATATGTGTGACTGAGTAAGAAAGGGCAGAGTACATGTTCATGTCTACACAAGCAGTCAAAGGTCTGCTGGAAAAGCATCCCAGGTGGCTCCTCATGAAGCTTCTTGGGAGAATGCCAACAAAAGTGTGCAAAAGCTCATTGCTGTCATATCATCAGTTTCATAGGCCCTAAAATAGAACCCTGTGGGACTCCACAGGACAGGTTAAAACACATCAATAAAACAAATCATTCACAATGGTTTCCATTAATATTAAACACCAAATAATACATCTATGGTTCAAGGGATTAAAGCACACTTTACCTGGAATACTTTAGCACTTCATACTGAATTCTTCAGTACACAAAGCTCTTCTAAGAGTAGGTGTCTACATTTTTGACCTTTGACTGGTACTGTCAGATTTGTTGTTTAATGTTTTAATGACACATACAAAAGGCATAAGCTAGCGTAACATTTGCTCTTACCTTACAGCAACTCAGCAAATATGATTTATTCAAAGCTTGTCCTGCTGGCCTCAGGTACAAGCTACTGCACAATATTTTTATTAATCTGAGTGCTGCTGTCTCAATAGGTCATAGTCAGAGGAAGACTGAGTTGGGCAGAAGATTAGCCGGACTTGACTTCAAGAAGGGGGTCAAATGGGGGCTGTAGTTGAAAATCTGGTCTCCGCCTCAGAGCCCACAGTTTGGATATTCCGAGCACTGGCACAATATCCATTTGAAGACCATACTGTGTTGTCAGATTTGACAGAACTCTTCTCTGTCTCTGTGAAGAGAGTTTGAAGTTACCCATTCTAGACAAGAACTGATGAGGCTTGACTTATATATCGTGACTGTCCAAAATAAAAATCCAAAGCAACAACAAAAATAGTAACTTTACAGTAGAAGGCAAAAACAATCCAAACTTGTGTAAAGAGTTTTTATTCCAAATAATTGGAATGAATAATTGATCCATCATGAAAGATGTTAGGGTTGCACCGATATGGGAATTGCGGAACCATATTGCACCTGTCTCTGTTCCTTTGTTTTCACTCTCTATGCATTTACTTCATGGTTTATGTTTCTATTCTAGTCTCCACCGCTGCCCCTCCTGTGCCCTATTCACTATCCCCTACATGCAAAAATCCAGGTCACTATATAGAGTGCTATCATAGGAAACAGAATTCGACAAGGTAGTGAACGATTGTTATATGTGTGTGCCCAAAGGGCGTTGCATAACAAGCTGAACACGAATCTTTAAACCAAACAATGCAATGAATTATGTGTATTTTACGTCAATTTAGTGTACATGGTTTGCTCACTATATATCACAGTATTATATTACGATTAAGAAAATATTGCGCACCTGAGCAGTACAACAGTCCAGGTGGTTTTGATGACTTTTGTCAATAATTTAGTTCTATAGTTCAGACCAGAGGAGAATGGGTCCCCTTGTCAGTCTTTTTTTTGTGAGGTTTCTTCCACTTCCACTGACACTGTTGCCGTTGGCTTGCTCACGGGGGGCCTTAGATTAGATGTCTTTTTCTATTGATTTTTTTGTGTGCATCTTTTACTAATTACTGATTGTGTAAAGCTGCTTTGTGACAATAACACACAACAACTCGCTATACAAATAAATTTGATTTATTGCACTGTGGGACAGTAACAGTGCACTTTTTGGACACCACTACAAAAAGGTTGATCCCCAAAGGTTGAACAATATTCACAATATTGTGAATAGGGCACAGTTTCAGTCACAGCTCAAATTTCTGCATGTGTCTCATCTGTAGCGCTGCCTCCTCGTTTTTATCTCAGGTGTTGGTCGCCTTGTTCTGTGTATAAGTAGTGCGTCTGATTTAATGTGGCTTTGTCAGGTTTTGAGTCTATGTGCATGTGAGTTTTCATCTGCATCTCCATCTGGCTTCTTGTTTAGTTATCTAGTGGTTTGTCATGGTTCTTTTCCCTGCTGTGGTTCTTGTGTTTGAGTTGGTTACAGCTTTTGTTTGGTTTGAAGTAAAGTTTACCACTTGTGCTTTACTTACATCCTGCTTCCAAGCTTCCCCAGGAAGTGACTCAGTCCTCCTCTACCTCATCTATTGATGACAAAAGACTGCCGAAGGACAGCAATTGACAAGACATTACTTGGGTGGTGGACCACTTTCAGCGCAGCTGTGGTGTGACAGTGGGGATTTTTAAACACTGTGTACTGGCCAACTTATTACACACACTTAACTTGTAACTTTGTCAGTTAACCTCTAGACCAGTAGTTTTTGACTCCCAACTCCAGTCCTGAAGACCCATCGCCCTCCACAGTATCTACTATCCCTTGCTTCAAGTACACTGTTCAAATGTTTGTGGACACCCCTTTTATTAAAAATACATTCAGTTACTTTAAGTTGCACCCATTGTTGACACAGTTGGGGTGGTTCCTTTATTAAAGAACTCTTAAAGAACCCAAGCCTACAGTCAGACCAAAAAGTATTTAGTCAGACATTGATTGTGCAAGTTCTCCTACTTAGAAAGATGAGAGAGGTCTGTAATTTCCATCATGGGTACACTTCAACTATGAGAGACAACATGAGAAAATAAATCCAGGAAATCACATTCAGATTTTGAAAGAATTTATTTGTAAATTATGGTGGAAAATAAGTATTTGATCACCCACAAACAAGCAAGATTTCTGGCTCCTACAGACTTGTAGCTTCTTTTTTAAGAAGCTCTTTTGTCCTCCACTCGTTACCTGTATTAATGGCACCTGTTTGACCTCATTATCTGTATAAAAGACACCTGTCCACAACCTCAAACAGTCAGACTCCAAACTTAACCATGGCCAAGACCAAAGAACTGTCGAAGGACATCAAGAAAAAACAATTTAGACCTGCACCAGGCTGGGAAGAGTGAATCTACAATAGATAAGCAGGTTGGTATAAATAAGTCAATTGTGGGAGCAATTATAAGAAAATGGAATACAAGAAATTGATAATCTCCCTCGATCTGGGGCCCCACGCAAAATCTTATCCCGTGGGGTCGAAATGATCATGAAAATGGTGAACAAAAATCTCAGAGCTCATCTTTCTAAGTAGGAGAACATGCACAAACAGTGGCTGACTAAATACATTTTGGCCCACTGTATATAATATTCCTCTCTTTAGTTGTGGAAGGACTGTTAGTGCTGACACAGTCTGATCACATTCTCTATTAATATTCTTAGTCGCCTAAAGAACAGCTGCTCATATCACACAAACACATTGAATGTTGAATGCATTCTTTAGACCACAATACTCAACCTGACGTCCTTCCCACATATCTAAACACAGATGTCACTTATGTCACTGTTCCTGTGGACACATTATCCAGGAAAGGTCTTTGTGACTGAAGCTCCTTCTATCTGTGGCTGAATAATAAACCCTCTTTTTTACTTGCCATCTTGACCAAGGCCAAATCAAGGTCCTGCTATTATTTTTTATACATGGCCCAGAACTTGGTAAATTGCTTAACTGCTTCATGCAGTATTGTTTCTTATTCCATATTTTTCATATATCGTGCAATCGTTCTATTACTCCATGGGTTGAATGTTTATTGATTTTATTTTCATTGTGATTCTAGCAGTGAAATGTGGGATGATTCATTTGTTTTTAATAACTCCAAAATCAATTCCTTAATTAAAATAACAAGTCAGATGTTGAACAAATTAATAATAATAATACATACATATTTTTCAACTGCAGGATTCAGTCTTTTGTTTTCAGTTACCACTCAGTGGATAGTCTCTGTGGTAGCAGTACTGGGTTGATTGACAGAAGCAGAATTCTAACATTTCAAAACTAGCTCTAGTGGGTAAACCTCTTAGTCTTCTATGTCTTCAGAGAAGGCCTTATGTCTGGGATTATAAAACAGTTCCTTAATTTTTAATTCATTTTCGTTCAGTAGATTCATGCTAGTATTTAACCTCTACCCGATTACAGTAGTCTTGATTGTTAAGTTCTGATTATCAACAAAAGGGTTACTTTTTTGAATCACCAAATGGAAAATTGTCCATTCAGGATTTTGCCTTTGGTATAAGGCAACCAAGCTGGCTCTTACTGGCTGAGACTTCACAAAAAGAAGTCTCTAATGCCCAATGCCCCAGATTAACCATCAACATAACCAACATTGAGAACTGAAAGAGCAATCCACCAATCATGTTTTAATGCACAATCGGTGGGACTGATTTCACTAGAATGTCACCAAATGTTTAATGTATCTAAGAGTATATATACTGTTCATTTCAATGATCAATTTTAATATCTGGATGTCATCTGACACAATATATCAACATATGTTGTAACATTTCATTTTAATGATGAATTCTATTTCACAACCTTAAATTGAGACTCTTTAAAGGTTTAAAGGCAATGGTACTATATAGAACCATGACACCTCAAATAACCATTTGAATGCATAAATGTGTGGTTAAAGTGTTCTTCATATATAGAAAACATCTCATAAATGGTTATTTTAAGAACCTTTCAAAAGATGGTTTTATATATCTCTAAAAACGGATTCCACTATTGCTACAAATCAAAGAACCCTTTTCCAGTTCTATATACAGTAGAACCCTTGTCGCTTAACATTGTTCAATAGTAAAGGCCAAAAAAAGGAAAATGCTTGCAAAGACAGAGGCCAGCATCATTCCCTGTGGTTAAGAAATCACTGTGGATGACTTCATTCTATTGTAGTATTGAACGTGGCTGTGAAGTTTAGGTATTAGACTGCCTGATACACATGATAAACAGTCCACAAAATCGTCTTGTCAACATGCTGAACAGAAGTCAGTTAAGTCGCTTTGCGCTGTTAATCCACCAGGTTGTAACCTGAACGGATTCAGGGGGAAAACAGTGCAATTGAATAAAATGAAACCATCTGCCACTGAGCTTAAACTTAGTTAAAGGTAATCTCTCTACAGAGAGAGAGAGCAAGAGAGAAACACAGGGAGAGCAATAAAGAGTCATACAAGCTCCAGAGAGAGGCGGTATTATTTCCGATGGACTGAGGTCTCTATTGCCAGGAATAATGGAGAACAGCACTGAATATTTTGTGTGCTGCTGGAGCCAGCTGTCAGTTCCAATAGCCTTTCCCCAGATAATTAATTGCCTGGATGTTGTGAATGCTCGATTCAAACTGGATATTTGTTCGAAATAAAGGAAGCTCAGTGGCATAATTGAACAATGTGTTGACACTGTCATTGGAGATTTGCTGCTCACTAAACAATGAAAATGAGTGTGAAGCTTCAGGTTAAAATGCATAACCACTTAATTATCCACCAGCCATTGACTGATAAACCCTGCAGTTGCTGTGTTAATGAATATCCAAAATAAAAAGGCCATGAAATAAGTCTAAAAATCTCTATTACTTACTCCTGCCACTGCCTCAAACATTGTGAAATACCTCTAAGGTTTGTTTGAAACTGATCCAGGCCTACTGCGTAAAATCCTGGTTTGGTTCCTGTGGGCTGATGGTGGAAAGATTAACCATCCGTCCATTTGAACTTGTAATTAACCATGCTTATCATTAGAGGCCTGAAAAAGAACGCCATGTGAGAGATGGTCTCCATAAAAACCTACAGATTTCAAAGGATGGATGATCCCTCAGATTATTTAAAGAAGCCTCTCCTGCCATCAATTTCCATAGATAGCCTACAGTTTCCTTCATCTCCATTAATGAATGATTTTTTTCTCTTGCCTCCTCTCCAGGAGTAAGGTGAGGTCGTAATGGAGGTAGAACACTTGTATTCAACAAATCTAATCCAAGAGTGAAATTAATTCTAGCTGGGGGGGGGGGGGGGGGGGGGGGGAAGTCAAAGGCATTCTCCAGATATCCAAGGCTCCACAGATATCCAAACTACTACTGGCTTCTATTGTAGATATAAAAAATGTGTACGTAACACATCACACTATAGATGAATGAATAGTCCCATTGGGCACGATGCTTTGCCAGTGGTATGTTAATTAGGTCCTATTTACAATGTTACGCTGGTGGTGACCAGTGAGTTTCTCGCTTTGCTGCAATCTCAGAAGCCAGTCAAATTTGTCATGTTAATTAGTTAATGCATATTAATGACCAACACTGGCCTGTTTGAGTGTCAAATGGACTCAAAATCTTAGAGCCATGGATTCAAACAAAAGGTGGTAGAAACAGGCTCCTGCAGATGGCATCGCATGAGGATCATCAGGCATAAAATACCTGTGGGGTGTGCGATTAGTTTGGGTTGAGAAGAGGTGTACAGTGCAGTGAATGTCTAAAATGGGTCGCAAAGCAGATGTTAATGATTGAAATAGTTGCATTTGGGCATGCCAAAGAGCATAATGTGAAGGAATCTGCAGGTTTATCAAAGCATACAGTCATACAGGTTTACCAGCTGTGGCAGAAATTTCAGTCTACAGGAAATTCTTGTGAGCAAAGGACTCATGTGGGAATGTGGGAAGGACATGTGTTGACTTCTAGACTCAATTCTTGCATGGGAGAGAAGCAATTTTCATTCACAAGGTGGCAGTCCCTGACCTTCCGTCTTGGCTTTCAGGCCACAATTCTGACGACAATTTCCTGTAAACTTGGATTTTTGCCACTGCCGGTATGACTGCTGTATGACCGTACACTTCTGCTGTACACAATCTGCTGTACACAATCTGCTTTGAGACTCATTTTCCACACATTGAACGAGACATTCACTGCACTGTACACCTCATCTCAATCTATATCAGTAAATCCTGTTGGTATTGATAGCCCAATCATCTGCAGGTGCCTGAAGTTACTACCACCTTAGCAAGCTAGGCTCATTAAGAAAGAGAGAGAGAGAGAGAGAGAGAGAGAGAGAGAGAGAGAGAGAGAGAGAGAGAGAGAGTGAGAGAGAGAAATGAAAGAGAAAGGAGAAATAGATAGATAGATCATTATTTTAAATCATGGCAGACCAGCAGCTGCATATCCCCACGACCTATATTGGGTCATCAGAAAATACTAATTTAAGAATTCTGCATTAACGAGGCTCTGAAAGCCTCTTCAAAAAACCAAGTACGTTGCAACAGCATTGCAATGTTTGCTATAACGCTCAGATCAAAACGGCCTTTACAAAGCACTGAAACGATTGCTAATGGCAAATGAGGGAGTAAGGTGATTTTCATTTATAAATGAGCATGTCATACCGTTACTTGCTCTTGACATTATGGTAAATCTGGTGGTGTGGTTTTTAAATCTGGCCAATATCTTTATGCTATCCAGTGTACCGTTATGTTTTTTTGAGCATCATAACAATGCATTATACTGTATCTACTGTAATATACTGCTGTATACAGTCATTCACCTACACCTAAACTCATCTTCTATAACTAAAATGAAATCTTTGGACTCGAAGGAAATCTGAAATTTGTGCAAAATGACATTCATCCCCAGCCAAATGTCTGCACAACGTTCCTATCAGTGTGTAGACATTCAGAGAAAGGAAAAAAAAAACATACAGACACACGCACTTTCTCTCACCCTGCACATTAGATAATGGTAACCTTCAATGGCCACTTTTTCTTCATTGTGTCTTTGTCAGCATATGATGCAGCACCAAGGAAGGCATGGCATCTCCATCCCCACTTCAAGTATCTCCATGGCAACAGAGTTGTGAAGCTATATGACTTGACAATTTTCTTGCATCCAAAAAGCATCTGGGAGTCTGAATGGAGCAGAGCAATCTCCGGCCTGAGAATGCGCCGAAACACTGTTCAGTGAATATTCCCAGCCCAACCTGTGGGAGACTGGCCATTCACTTAGCACGAAAAAAAAAAAAAACTTGTGCAGCCGGCACTGCGGTAGACTGAGCAAAAACTACACACACAGCCATTGTTCCCATAAGCCTTTTTAGAACTGTGAAAGGATTAGTTAGGTTAATCAATTCATTTTTGACTCCACAAGCTAATTCATTTACTTGACTGAGGACACATTTCATACAATCTACATTTTCTACTGTTCAAGAAAGCTTGGACATATAGATGGGGCAAAGCTATTACTGGCTGAGAGATTAAACTATATGTTCATTTCAAACTCTGAAATAGGGTGGGCTCTCAGGTCATGCCCCACTATAGTCTTAAGATAAAAACCCCAAAACGTCCAACAGTGAGGAAAGTAACTGTCCACATATTCTTGCAAGATGTACACTCTGAGGAATTTATTAGGAAGACTTAACTAATTATGTGTAGAGCGTCAGTTCTTCATGGCATGGATTTCACAAGATGTTGGAAACATTCCTCTGAGACTGGGGGTGATTTTTGCTTTGTGACATGGTGCCTTATCATGCTGGTAAAAACCAACTGGCCATGAATGGATGGTTAGCAACACATGGTCAGCAACAAACATCATCTCCACATAATTACACCACCTTCACCAGCCTGGACTGTTTACATAAGGCAGACTGGGTAAAAGGATTCATTCTGTTGATGCGAAATTCTGACTTTGTCCGAATTTTAGACAAAATTGAGTTTCATCAAACTGGGCTATTTTTACCAGTCTCCAACTGTCCAGTTTAAGTGATTCTATGCCCGTTGCAGCCACAGCTTTCTGTTCTTGGCTGACAGACATGGAAACCAATGTGATATTTTGTGTGCTGTTGTAGCCAATCCATCTCAAGGGTAACTGAAACAGCCTGGCCATGACTTCTCTCATCAACAAGATGTTTCCATCTGCAGAACTGCCACTTGCTGAATGCTATATCTTTCTTACATCATTCTGAGTAAACTCTTGAGACTTTTTAGGTGAAAATCCCATTAGATCAGCAGTTACAGAAATACTCGAATCAGCCTGTCTAATACCAGCAATAATGCCATGCTCAAAATGTTCTGGGAACAACTCCAAATGATTTAGATTCAGCATTCTACAGTGAAAAAAGTGATGCACTGATTTTACTTGATTTAAATGTGTATATATTTTCCACATGAGTAGCAATACATTACACCATGCAGCTACTGTCTTCATATAATTGCTTTTAGCCACATAGAAATCCCTTTATTCAGTGACCACTGCAACTTATTCAGACATCTTTAAACAGACAGGCTGTATATGTAAACATGTCCACTGTCAGATGTATATGCCGGTGTGCAGGACTTAAAGATAACACTAGCAGCAGGAGAGAGCAGACAGATGACCTCACACATGCCTAAACTGGAACTGGGCTATTTCATCACTGTGCTTGATGGTCCGAGACTCTTGACACATTCCAGCTGCAGCCTCCCAGCAGCAGCACAGAAGAGAAATGAACCCGTGCAGTCTCACACACAGGCACACTCTTAGACATATGGAATAGTGCTCACAGAGGACATCTGTGCTAGCATTAACAGAATTGTAAACATTCAATCTGAACAGACTGGTCAACTAAATAACCTTTAATCCAAATAAAGGCTAACTCCATCTCGCTATCAGTACCCACAGGCCTGACTATCTTTTGCTTTTTAAGCATTGTTACTTTGGCTGTAGACAAGTACTCCCACAAACAGAGACAATGTCTTGAACTTGAATAATATGCATTATGCATTTTTGGGTTTTCAGTGTTTTTTTCCCCATACCAAACTTGTACTGAAGCATGAACATACACATACACATACTGCTACCAAGCTGGAAGGCTGAAGACTAGGACTTGCTTTCTTTGAGTTATTACTGGATCATATCAAAAATACTATTAAGGCAACATCACTGTACAGATAAACATGCTTAGAAGAGAAGACTGTCTAATTCTGTTACATCAGCTAATATATGCTGATGGGGAGAGGCCCCATAGGTCAACCAACCTACTCCAAAAAAGTGGCAAATTATGGTCTCTTGTACTCCCAGTCACAGACTGCTGTGGTATGTGGTATTAGCCTGGGTGTCCAGACAACAATATTAGCAGGACAAACAGACACATCTGGGGAAAGGGAGCATGTTTCCTGTAAAGCAGTCCAGCCCCATTACCTGTTATTTACTACCCTGAAGAATTTAGTTTCAGTACACATGGATCAAATATTAAGATGACCCTAAAGGACTTAAACAATTAGACCTATAGGCCAAAAGGTTAGGGTTGGAAATAAGCTTTCCAGGGCAGTAGAATACCAGACTAAAAAAGGGATGGACACCCCTATACTAAAGTAAAATGATCACAGTGGTTCCAGAAGGTGGGATTCAATGCTTCTTCCTTTGCACATGGAGCTCAATACTAGTTTAACTGAAAATTCATTGCTAAAACTGAGCCTGAACTATCTTTTATAAACTGGTACTTGCTTTGACTTTGATTAAACTTTGCTTTGACCGCACACACTCAGCTTGCATTTCCATTTGTTCTTTTAAAACTTATTAGCTACACCGCAGCTTCTCATTCCAAGTAGGCAGCGCAAGGCTAGGCTATTGATTCAGAAATGCCCCTCATACCACTTTTATGCTCCCAACTCTTTCAGCTGTCAGACTTCACTCTACCCAAACCATGCCATTCATACAATCCATCAGAGATGCATTTTACAAACAGACCTGACGTCTTCGGTAATCAACGTTGGCAGTAAAGCAGTACAAAGCAAAGCATTACGCTAATTTAATTACACCTTTCTTGATTGTGTACCACACAACACTGTTAGTAATGCACTTGAAGGGAGGTGGGAGTGCCAGACAAAGTGTGAGACTTGAGTCCAGTACATAAAGTGGAGTGTAGCATGGAGGTATGGAAGAAGCATTCACTGCAGGTCACAAACGGTTCATGACAGAAACCACGTTCTGTTAATATTGAGCTTTACACACACAGCAGCACACACACACAGCAAACTTGATTTGATGTGGCGTATGACAGCGCGGTGAGGGACAGCGCTCTCTTGCTCAAACATTCATCCTGGCAGGTCTGAAGCTAACCCAGGACAACCAACTAGCCTTTAAGACTGACATTTCACAATATGCTCCAGTGGACTGCATTATGCATACACATTGTGTATTGTAAAACAAAAAAAGCTAGTGGTGTTCACAAACAGCAGCCCACATATCATATCTGTCATATTAAAACCTTGTAACATCTGTTAAACATGCAAGCTGCCCTTTGCCTTGCACTGTAAAATGAAATTGTTGTGAGAGCTCAAAATATTAAAGGCAATATGATGCATGAAGGTTTTTTTTTCCAGATTGTCTGTCTGAAACATCTGCTTTTTATTATTAAAAAATGATATTACTAAAGTGATACGATTTTTTAAATAGATTTGTTTGTTTACCTAATGTTAGGCTGACAATGAAATACTGCAATGTTTTAAAAGTGGGATTTAAGCCTACATTAAATTTATGAAATTTGGCAGACCCTCTTATCCAGAATGATTTCCAGTCTAATCATGTTACCGAAATTCTTGCTCAAGCAACGGTGTGCTGGAAGTCAGGGATGTCACCCACTATGCTGCACAAACCGCAGTCTACCTATGAGAGCATTCAAAAAGATAATGGTGCTACAAAAGGTGGTGCCATAGAAGAATCATTTTTGGTTGCATTTGGAACCATGTGTTTTCATTTGTACAGATGTGAACCTTATTTTTTAAAAGATTCTTTAAACACATTATAACAAACGGTACTTTGTGGGACCAAAAGTGTTTCATCTACAACATTGTTGTTTAAGAGTGAAGGGTAAAGTTTCCACTAAAATATCTATTCAACACAAGCAATGTCACAGACAAGCACTGCTTTCTTCTACCCAACAACAACAGTTTGCTTCCCTGCCTGTGAACCAAGAGTCCTTAGGCAAAACTCCTAATGCTGCATTAGCACAGCTCTGGAGCATGATTAGACTGCCAAATGCAGTAAATAATGTAATGTAGACTAAACGTCCCTTTGTTAATTTCCTTTGTTCTCACAGGAAGGTGTACAACAATTAAAATACAATTGAATTGCAATTTATTAATAAATAATTAATTTAAATGCATGCATTAACGTTATGCATTTACTTTTATCAGTGAAGTTCCTATTAATAATAATTATTATGATAGAAACACAGCCACACAACCAGCCAGACAACAAAATGTAATTTCCAGATTAAACAAATGTGGCAGTAAACATGTACACTCCCTCTGCGCAGTGAGCAATTAGAGGTTAGACCCCCTATCGCTGCTGGTCTAAGGGATCAAACCAGCAACCTTCCGGTCACCATCAAGGCCACTTCTCTGACCTTAAGGCCACGACTGCCCCTGAAACCAACCCCTTCCACCTCTTAAGAGGGGATCTCTTTCTTGTCAAAAGTAAATCTGCTATGGAGAGAGTCTAATAGGGAGTAAGGTTGCAAGTTGGGTATTTATGGACAACCATTGCTGTATTAATTTTCTCTGTCTCATTTCTCTCTCGAGCACCAAATAAAACTCTAATCACTCTGAGGTCCTTCCCATCACAGAGCTAGATGATGAACACACTGGGCAAAGATGACAAACTCAGTGCCCGGCTGTGGTGCATTCATCACACGTACTTGCACAGTCTGCCTGCTCATTTAATATATACAGGGCCTGAGACGCGTGCAGCTGTGCTGTTGTTAGCCTAGCCCCAGCTCTTCCTTTAGGAGAAACTTAATAAGGCTAAATGAAATCCCCTCTTTTAATTTGCCAACAGCTTCAGGCGTAATTCAGACACATTCTGCCCACATAATACATGCAAGAAAAAGAAGCCTAAACGCCCAGTCTATGGATCAAGTAATTGAAAAAAAAAATGCAAACTTTGCTTTTCTCCCTCATACATATGCATTTGGGGGAGGATCCTACACTTTGCGAAATATGTGGAGATTTTGGATGTGCGTCTGATTACATTTTCCATTTGATTTATTAACATCTGAGCATCTCACAGTTGAAGATACAGTGGCTAAATGATGTTCGAACCTTAAACACATGAATAACACTCTTACACCTCGATCAGATCAGATGCCTGCGAGTGAGATGATGCAGGTCAAAATGTGCCTCGATTTGGCCACAACATGTATTCGCAATCTGTTACTGCTTATATATATATATATATATATATATATATATATATATAGCCATTGTAGATTTATGGCCCTGTGGAATGTTTTGGTGAGAACTTCATCCATCAAGTTCTTCATCACAGAACATTCAGTTTCCCTTTTGTCTCAAGTTTGTGGATGGTCCTATTTGCCTGTGCAGTTTTAAACCCTGTCAACAATGAACATGATAAACTACAGCCTCAGTATGTTACATCTTGCCAAGTGTATGAAACTCCATTCCACTGAAGTTTAAGTGGAATCATGCACTGCACAGCCAAAAGTTTGTGGACAAACATACTGGGTCATCTGGTCATCCACTGTTTCTTCTGAAATCGAGAATATTAAAACAGTTTATCCTGCTTTTCTTGGAGTAGCTGTCTCTACTGTCCAAGGAAGTCTTTTTACAGGGCTGTGAGGATTTGATTGCATTCAGTGACATAAGCATTAGTGCATGTAAACCACCACACCTCATACCCAACTCCTTAACTCATCCCAAAAGTACTGGATGGAGCACCACCATCATTCCAGAGAACACAGTTCCACTGCTCCACAGACCAGTGCTGGGGGGCTTTGTATCCTTCTACCCCATGCCTGGCGTTAGGCATGGTGCCAATAGGTTCATGTTTATCTGCTCCAGAAAGTCCTATTCTATTGGCAATACTTCTCTAAAGGGACTACACAAGCTGTGGGTGTGCATTTGCATTTAAAATAGCTGTATGCTTTCATTAGAAAGGGTGTTTGGCCATATAATATATATAGACTTTCCAAAAATGAGCATGAGCATTAATATGGTTGGTGATTACATGCTTACCACATACCATATTTAAGACTGAGAGGAATTTGAGAACTGCCAATCAGATTTGACAACTTACAGTGGATAACTATCAGCCATTAGTCAGTACTGTCTGTTTTGTTTCCATTTGTATTGGTTACAAAATTGAAATACTAGTCAGGCCCCTAAAACCCCAAACTTCTAAATATCTCTGGTGTTTCACAGCTTGAATCTGAATACATAATGTCTTCATACTGTTACACACTCTAATATCCATTAGATGTTATATCACTTTAATCATCTGTACATCTACAACATTTCTCTTACAGGGGCCATGCTTGTTGTATCAAAACCATGAGCCTGGAACACCTCTATAGATTTCCCGTAAAGAATAGAGTGCCTCCATTTTTCAGGGTGCAGTTCTACTGGGGAAGGCTGACCATTGGAACAGTATTTATGGGTGAGACTCAACTGGCTCAAACACACATCCTTTAAATGGAGCCAATGAGGCACTGCCACAGCTGCAGTCTTACTCCCCCACACCTGCTCTTAATCAATAACCGCCCAAATATAAATCAGCAAAGGGAGATTGCATTCAACAATGAGTTCTCTTTTAGTTAGAGGAGATCTTCCATCACAGATGATGCCTATAGCCGTTGGCCAGGTTGTTCTACCCCTAAGGTTTCTGTATTTCTATGTGCAGTCAATAGAAGCTATATTTTAAGATAATCATTACGAATGAGTCACATAATGACTAGGCCAGACTGTGGTTTAGGTTAACTTTAGTGATTCATGGATTTCTATTTAATCTCACAGCAAGTTTTTCAAAAACGCCTACAAAACAATCCCTTTCTTTATTTCATAGCATGGCTTTGCATTCAAAGCGCTATTTCCTAAACTTCTACAAGTAAAGTTCTGAACGTTCAAAAATAGCAGTCCATATATAAAAAATATGCTTCATACAATAAACAGTGTAAGCACAAATATGACCACATTATAATATTATGCCTGTATTAGGTGAACCTCTAGAACATCCCACAAAGTTAGCCACCCTTTGCCCAGTATCTTATTATCACCTTTTGGACATCAGTCAAATCACATCTTATGCTTTGCTTGCTTATGCAGCTAACCCTGTCACCCAGCATCTGTGAGGTCCCGGGCCGAGTTAATTCCAAATCAGTCATAATATTCTGATATGACTGTGATAGTGACTGGGCGGAGGGTGGGATGTTCTAGAGCTGCCGTAGTAAAGGTGTACTGAGAATGGACATCTTGCATATATTGAGTGCCTCCCAATGACATACCACTGGCCATGAATCTGATAAACAGATTAATTCTGCATTCATCTCATACAGTCAAGCCGAAAAAGTCTGCACACCCTTTTCACCTTCTCCATGTTTTTTTTTTTTATTATATACTGACTTATTCTACAACAGACTGAGTTCATTTTTTTGCCTCAAACATCTACATACAATCACCAATAATTACAAAGTGAAAAACGTTTTTTAGAAAGCATTGCAATTTCCTTGCACTATTGGTAGCAATTACAGCTTTAAGGGGTCTGGGGAAGCTACAACCTTGGCACAATTGTTTCTGGAAAATTTTGCCCATTCATTTTTGCATATCCTTGTAAACTCCACCAAGTTGGATTGGAAGCATTGGTAAACAGGCATTCATGTTGTAAGGTAAACCTTCACCCCAATGTGAGGTCCAAGGCTCTCTGGAGTAGGTTTTCTTTAAGGATCTCTGTGTACTTAGCTGCGTTCATCATTCCTCTATCAGGACTAGTCGCTCCGGTCCCACTGCTGAAAAACATCCCCACATTATGATGCTGCCACCACTATGCTTCATTGTAGGGATGGCATTAGCTAGGTGCTTGGTTTTCTCCAGACTTAACTCTGAAAAAGTTTAATTTTGGTTTCATCAGACCAGATAATCTAGTTTCTCATAGTTTGAGAGCCCTCTAGGTGCCTTTGTTCAAACTTTAAGCGGGCTGTCATGTGTCTTTTACTAAGGAGTGGCTTCAGTCTGGCCACTCTACCATAAAGGCTACTTTTTTGTGGAGTGCTGCCTGGATAGTTGATCTTCTGAAATGTTCTCTCATCTCGGCAAGGATATGCAGGAGCTTTGTCAGAGTGGCCCTCGGGTTGCTGCTTACCGCCCTGGCCAAAGGCCCATCTTCCCTGATCACTCAGTTTGGCTGGATCGCCAGGTCTAGGAAGAATCTAGCTGGTTCCAAATGTCTTACATTTATGAATGATGGTGGCCACTGTGCTCTTTGGAGAAGGTGAAAGGCAGACTTTCCGGCTTGACTGTATGTGGAACAGCTACATTAGCTACATCTCTGCAGAAATGACCTTGAGTAGTATATTGAAAGGAGGACACATGAAAGTGAACCCTCCCAAAAGGCTTTCTACAACCCAAAAATGAAAACGGGACATCTTTCAGAACCTTTATTAGAGGGCGCAAAAAGGGGCAATCAACCAAAAGACTAAAATAGCCATAGGTTCTGAAAGCATGCCTTACATAAAGGTGGACATTTGGTTTCAGACTGCTGTAGGTAACCCAGAGAAGGTCACTAAGAAGGATTTATTTCAACAGTGTTTGTAAAGGCTTAACTTCACATTCTCAAGTTCTTCTCGGTTTCTCACTCTCACTGTAAGAATCATAGCTGTACTCCCTCTGGTACTCTGTGTCTACATGGTGGAGAGATGTCTAAAATTTGTGGATACAAGTACTTAGAAGAATCCTGCCACCCACATGAGAATTTTATTTTAGCGTCTGTGTTTCAGGATTCGCTGCTTTTGTCCCATTCACAAGAAAACACGGCCAGAGTAGTCTCTTACAGTGTAAATGGTGTATGTTCTAAAGAGTGTACAGGGGAGGTTGAAGAGGACAGCTAAAAAACTATGATAGGACTAATTTTTTTTTTTGCCAATATGAATATGACTAATTTATTATTTGTCCATTAGTACATGAGAATAATAGAACAGAAGATATTAGGATTTGTTTTTTTTTTGCAACTGTATTATTATCAGATATGTATCATATCTTACTTTTTAATGAGATCACTGGCCAAAAAATAATAATAATCGCATATGTCATTTCTTTTTTGTCAATACTCGGTTATGCATCCACTGGCCTTCATAACAGCGTCTCTCCTGTCAGGTAATAATTATACCAGTCTCTTCTGTTCAGCTGGTGAGTGCCTATTTTAGCATTTCACCTGCTATTCCAAATAGAGAATTAGGATTGAGGTCTGGTGATTTAGCTGGTCAGTCAAAGTGTCCCAGTGTCCCATCTTGTCATTTGAACCAGTCACATTATAATTGTCATGCTGGAATGTATCAGTATCAGTGATGTGGACATGAAACACAAAGTTCATAGAGGAGTTGGCAAGAATGGGCAGAAACTGGCACTGTTACTGAGGAAAGGAGACGCATAACCAATAATTAGAAAAAAAAAACCTGCCAGACAATTCTGTCTGCCCTCAAGAGCAATATTCTTTCATTTCCAGTAGTTCAGCTGGTCTACACTCATGCGGGGTGAAAACAACTTAATATGGGCCATTTCTACAACCCAGCACTGGGTTACTGTATAATAAGAGAACACAAGCTGGGTTAAACTGACAAAGCATCACTGGGTTATATGAATGACCCAAAATGGTAACATCATAAGAAGTACTGGTACCTTTGACTGGGTTGTTTAGTTAACTGTTTTGTTGGGTTGTTTTTCCTTTTTAACATTAGCTTATGTTTCCTATTCTTAATTAGTCTTAATTATTAGTCAAACTAACTGCATAGTAAAACCATTGCTCAATAATGATGTACTTTTTCATAATATTTATGCTTTTTCTCAGCTTTCCATTGATATTTTGGTATGACTGTTTCAGATGTATGGTCTGACTTTAGTTTTATATGTTTCATGTTTCACGTTCCTAGAGTCATTTCAAATGTTACTGTAATCTTTAATATAACCAAACTAAGGGGCAATATTAAAACCAAGAGGCAACATATGAAAATATAATGTTTAGTAAGGTTAGCAATAAATATGACCTGTAAAATAGTAAAACCTTAAAAATAGTTTTACTGATAGTTTGACTGACCAAAATGTTTTAGTTTTGTCAACTACAACTAGACTAAAAAAATAATAATAATAATTAAAAAAAAATAATAATAATAATAATAACTAAATTACTAAAATAAAACTGAAACTAATGTACATTTTAGTCAAAAGACTATCAGACATTCAGCTACAGACTGACAAATACCCTACATTTTACTACAAGTGATTTTTTCCAGTAAGAAAACAGAAACAAATTAAAGCTTCATAGCTGCTTAACTAAGCTAATCCTATCAGTTTCATGTCAATAGTTCTGTACAGTATTTTGTACATACATAATGTTTTATGGAAATTTACTTTCTAATTTCTGTGAGTGGTGACTCCACACTGCAGCCTCAAGAAAAGCTGTTTAACCAACCAGCTTGTTGATCACCTTCCTCAGGTGTATACAAATACTGCCCAGCACTGTGGAAATTACAGCACAAAATGACCCAACAGGCTCAACCCAGCATTTAGATAGAAAAATACCCAACATAGTTTTTAGAGTGTATGGTTGGCTTAGATGTTCTGCTGCTTGCTTAAACAGTTTAGTACTTATTTACATATTTAAATTATTTTAATTTGTTTTGGTTTAAGATAGCTTAGCTGCTTGTTTAGGTAATTTTCAAAGTATTGCTGTGGGTTTATCTCAAGACTCAGGTTTAGGTAGTTTTGAGACTGTTGAGTTACTGGTACCCTTAAACTGAGTCTGATGGCATAGTTCCAGGTAGTTCTACATTTGATAGATACGGCTTAAGCTTCATGTGATTTAGCTTTAGACTCTTTGGCTACAGCTACAGAGCTAGAAGGCCCTTGTTATGGGCGTTCATTCCTCAATGAGAGAGATAAATGTAGGCATTTCCTTTCTGACAAGAGCCAGTGCCAAAGCCCACATTACTGCCTTACTAAGACTGACACAACTGAAATGAGCTGCTCCAGAGTCCGAAAGGTGGAGGACACAGCAGAATCGTGGAGAGAGACCGAGAGAGAGATAGAGACTCAGAAGCTTCATAGAGCAGGATTATTATTTCAGATTAAACGAACTGCCCTAAAACTAAAACTACACTGACAAAATCAACCACAATAAATGATGATGGATATTATTTTGTGAATGTCACTTATTCCAAAATGTCTGCAGGATTAATTTATGAAGATGTAAACAAGGTCATTCAGCATGGTCAAGTCAGAATGATGGTATGAGTGGTGATATTTTTATGCAGTTTTGAAAAGATTTTGGTCTAATATACTTGCATGATGCATTTGTGACAGAGAGGTACATGCAGTTTTAAAATGTTATTATTTTAGTTTGTCTTTTTATATGTAACATTATTTTACTATTATCAACACTACATAACTCTTATCTAAGAACAAGCTTAGATCCACTGGAAAAATAATTATATATTTATTTTGTAGACATCTAACTAACCTTACTCATACTCAGCACCATTGTAAAACAATACAGTACGAGTCAGTAAATTTGCAGTAGGCACATAGGTAGTGGAATTACTCTACTGTCTTTTTCCAAAGGCCCTCTAACGGCCATTCAACTGACGGAATGGAAACTAAATGGTTGAATAGTTTTTTAATGCCTTAAATCTGCTCTCAGAAGAACAAGTTAATGAGATACAGAATATCCCCAGAATAAACCCCATAGCTCTAAAATGGTAACTTTACAAGAAGGGAAAAAACCTTCTTAACTTTTAATGGAAGTCAAGTCAAAGAGATTGCAGTCATTTTGGAATGTTTCTATTGGTCCATTTATCATAAACAATTTAAGAACAACTGCCAGATTCATCATGTCAAAAAGTGGAGATACAGGGTTTTTGTCAGACAGCAATTATATGGTACAGCTTCTAGAATCAGTGCTTTCTATGTGCTGTATAAATGTTGCACATGGCTTTTGTTCATGTTGGATACACTGTGTTTGGTTATTGATGCAAACTAATCTGTGCTCTCGATCGGTAAGCGGGAAAAAAACTGAAATGGTCACTAATGGTCAACTCTACCAGGTTAACACTAACACTGCTTCTACCAATGTTCATCCTTTATCAATTAAAACATTACACTTTTGTGCACTGTTACTATAGTGCTTAGTACAGTCATAATAGCCAAAAAGGCCGTAATGATTCTTAAATTATTGAGGAAAAAATTGTGAGTGGTCATAAAATTGTCTGAGGAGAATATTATGGTAACAATATTGTAGCAGCAATAACAACTCATGGTGTTAGTTTCCCTGTATTTACTGAATAATACGCCTTAGTGTGTAATAAGTTTTGAGTTTTAAGGGGTTAACTGGGAGAACATCTAGTTGGATTAACATTACATCCATCTATCCATCTTCTTATCTGCTTCTAATCTGATTCCTGCAGATCCAGAGCCTACCCGGAATCATTGGGTGCAATACAGGAATACCCGCTGGACAAGGCACCATTCAATTGCAAGGTACCATCCATACACCCATTCCCTCTTATACTCACACCTACAGGGGTAATTTGGTATAGCTAATTAATCTACCATGTGTGTTTTCGGGAGGAAACCAGAGTACCGGGAGGAAACAGTGGCAGTGGTGGCTCAGCGGTTAGAGCGCCGGGATATTGATAACAGGGTTGTGGGTTTGATTCCCGGGCTCGGCAAGCTGCCACTGTTGGGCCCTTGAGCAAGGCCCTTTACCCTCTCTGCTCCCCGGGCGCTGGAGTTGGCTGCCCACCGCTCTGGGTGTGTGTGTGTACTCACTGCCCCTATCACATGTGTGTGTGTGAGTGTGTGTTCACTACCAGATGGGTTAAATGCGGAGGACACATTTCGCTGTACACTGTACAGTGACAAATACGTGCACCTTTAAACCCATGTAGCCATGAGAAGAACAACAAACTCTAAATATGAATAGTAAAATAGCAAATAGAGAGACACTAGTTTTAACTCTTGAGGGTTATAACACAGACATGGCTGGCATCCACTCAGGCAGAGAAATGAAGGACCCTCCACAATGCCCCGTTTCCAAACACACTGAGCCTCTCTTGCCCTTAGGATAAGCTATAAACCTATGCCATGCTGTTTCTGGATCATCTGCAGAGTTCATTCATTCAGCAAATCCAGGTGAAGTCCACTAAAGAAACAGTATTTCTAATTTTATACTGAGAGAAAGGAAACAGAGAGTGACAGCATGAGGGAGAGATATAGAGGTGGAGATTGTCTGAGAAGAATATTATGGTAAAAATATTGTAGCAGCAGTAGCAACTCATGGTGTTAGTTTCTTTCTAACTGAGTGGAAAACCAACTACCATCTCCCTACAACTCACACCAGCATCAAAAACATCACACTCACATAGTAAAGCATGCACTCGCCAACTATAAAAGCAGAGCATGGTCTCTGGAGGCCTGGTGGAAAATGTAGATCTTAAGTGCACTAGTGGCTCACAGAGTTCATTCAGCATCATGTGGACAGTGCATGCAGAGGAAACGATTCAAAGCCAGGTACATAGCAAACCGCTGTGAGATATCTGCACTGCCACAAACACCACTTGTGTTTAGTTTACTTTTCTGTGACTTTTTATATTGGTGAGCAATTCATAACTATGAATCGCTACAACAGCTACATAGCAATGAAGATAACTCTATCTGCACCTGCACTGGTTTTGAAGATCTAAAAAAGAATTAAGGCCATTTTGAGAGTTCTCTGGGTAAGGTGGTGCAATAGCTGTGATGGATCACAAGAGAAGAATGATAAAAAGTTCAATTTAGCAGTCCAGCCTTTTCAGAGCCTTTAGGGCACTGGTCTGTTTTGGTTCAATGTAAACCCCCCTCCCACCACCCCACAGAGGAAACAGTGATATATAGCGCCTGAAGCCGCTCTCATTCACAATTACTGAAGACAATGGGGCCAATTACTACTTGTTTCTAACAGTGTTATTAGCATACGGGAGAAGCAGAGCGAGGTAGAGAGAAAAAGAAGAGAGGAAAAAGGAAACAGAAAGAGAGCACAGAGAAGCAGAGGAGCAGACAGCTAAAGTGGGAAGACGAGCAAGAGAGAGAGAGAGAGAGAGAGCTCTCAGAAGGATGAGTGCATTCTCAGAAGAATAGAATGCTTTAGCAGATAAGAAAAATTACGAGAAAGGGGGTTTGTGCTATAAGACTGCATAAAAAATCAGCTGAAGAGAATTATTTTCATTTTTAAACAGAGAATATTTTGGTTATGCTTCACTGACTATTATTATTTATTTTTTTTTGCTTTTGCATTGATTAACATTAAAATGTTTAAGTTATCATTCAAAAATGCCACAGAAGCATTATGGAAATACCATAATGACATTTGCTGCACCTCTAGGGCAATAAAAGTGCCATGCTCCTTGGCAAAACAGCTCACTGGCAAAACAGCGGTGGAAGAGAAAGGACACTGGAACTAACAAAAAAAGGAACTGTATAAAGAGGAACTGTTCCTTTATTTTTCAGGTATATATGTATATATATATATATATATATATATATATATATATATATATAAACCTTTAACCCCTTAAAAAGCCTATGGACCTGCGGGCCGAAAGTATTATTACAAACTTCTATTGCAAAGAACAGCCCCAGAAGTCCCTGTATTTACTGAATAATACACCTTAGTGTGTAATAAGCTTGAGTGTTAAGGGGTTAAGAAATGCAGAAACTGGGACAACATCTAGTTGGATTAACATTACATCCATTTGGTATAGCTACCATGTGTGTTTTTGGGAGAAAACCAGAGTACCCATGTAGCCATGAGAACTCTTTAAATCTGAATAGTAAAATAGCAAATAGAGAGACACTAGTTTAACTCTTGAGGGTTATAAAATGACATGGCTGGCATCCACTCAGGCAGAGAAATGAAGGACCCTACACAATGCCCCGTTTCCAAACACACTGAGCCTCTTTTGCCCTTAGGATAAGCTATAAACCTATGCCATGCTGTTTCTGGATCATCTGCAGAGTTCATTCTATTCAGCAAATTCAGGTGAAGTCCACTAAAGAAACAGTATTTCTAATTTTATACTGAGAGAAAGGAAACAGAGAGTGACAGCCTGAGGGAGAGATATAGAGGTGGGGGCAGGGGGTAAATACAGAGTAAACCAAGCTATCAAACATCTTAGTGAAGCCACAGATGTGACACATCTCCTGCAGACAAGCTACTTCACAGAGAAAAAAACTTAAAATGAAAGTTGACTGTAGAAGTGCAAGCTTCTGGGAAATGACAGGGACAGGAGTCATCCTGTTCTGCGGAGTGTGGTCCAAGGACAAATGATTGGTCTCACATCAGCGGAAATGGAAATTTCACCCTGCTTGGGACATGTGCTTCCCTGGGGTCTTGGATTAATGTGGGTGAGTCATTGTGTACGGCTGTGTATCCACGCTTTAGGAATGGCGCAGTATACTCAGCCCAAAAACAGGTGTTCTGACAATTGTGTCTCTGAAAGTAATGGAAAATTGGACCACACTGGCAGATCCTTAGTCTTCCTCTCCTCGTGTCGCTCAAACAAAGGCTAAGCCACCAGTATTGTACAACACTCAAAAATCTACACATTAAACAACAAATGACAAGAAACTACACATTAAACAAATAGTATAGTTCTTTACTCTTCTGCTTTTGTCTCAGGGTGAAGGACAGTAGCCACTGCAAATGTCTAGGAAACCACATAGGAAGGAAGTCACACATAAAGAAATGAATGGGGAAAGTGAGATTTGGGGTGGAGTAATGGCCTTGGCCTTTTCCTGTCATCTTATAAAATCTTCTGCTTACACTGTGCACGCCATAATATTTGAAACAAAGACATACTTTCTATTTTTAAGTTTCTGGACTCAACTGTTTTGTGTTTTTCTTCAAATAATTCACATGTGGTTAAATTCCACATTATCACTGTAATTCTCAAGAACGAACATTTGGGTTCTTATTTTTTGGGTACGTTTTTTTTTTTTTAATAGGTTTTCTGTCAGAATTCAAAAGCAAAACTACTGTAAAAAAACATCTTAGGCCTAAGGTGGTATTTACTTTATGTTTAGGGGTATTACATGCTTCAGATACTGGACTGTGCTGTAAACAATTCTGATGTGCATTTCTGAATGACACTGTGTATGTCTTAAAATATACAGAAATGTTTTTTTTTGTTTTTTTGTTTTTTTACTTGATTAATGGATTACAGTTGTGACAGAATATCCCTTTCAACAGCCCTCAAACTGTCTCTGGTAGAACATGATTTACATGGTTAATTTATTATCAGTTTCTACATTGCATTTTTTGTGAAGCAACACTACCCCTATCTCTGACATACCTTACATAGTTATCTTAGACAGCAAGATTTATTTTTAGAGAAACTCCGACACGTTACACTGTAAAATTCAGCAGAAAAAAACTATGCAAAATTAGAATATTGCTTTTTGATCAATTAATGATTAATCAATTGAGGACATCAGTTTAGTCAATTTCCTCTTATATTCTCTTACATAAATCTTTTTTTTTTTGTTACCTTAAACTTTTAAAGCTTTGTAAACCATATAGAATATATTTACTTCGGTTTTCACTTTATTTCTCCAATATATATATATATTTTTTTTTTACAACATACAATGCCACCCAGCATTTCTTGCTCTAAGTCTGGCTAGTTGTGGATGACATGAACATTACCAGGGTTTGAACTCACAATATCCTAATGGTTTGTTTCGATGTGGTTTTTGTTGAGCATACTAGTTAAGAAAGGATCTCAGATCTCAAAAATGATCATGTAGATCAGTCTTTTGCACACACACACACACACACACACACACACACACACACACAAGATTTAAAAAAGAAAGGCTTGAACATACAGCCCATCTTTTAGCTGCAAACCACACAAAACTGAAACAAATAACTGCAACGGCTACAGCATCTGAGCACTGGATAAACGGCAATTCATAAGAAAAAATACATAGTCTTTAAGGTCTGCACAATCTAACATTTGTGGTATCACTGGTATACTATTGGCCATCTTTCAAAAAAGCCCCTAATCAATTACTGAAAGTTATGGAACATGTTCTGAGAATCCTAGAAAGCAGAAAGCAAAAACTAGAAGGGCACACAGGCAGAGTTCACCTCAAAACAGTCATGAGATACTTCAAGGTCAAAGGAAAG
The DNA here is from genome assembly GCF_030463535.1 of Salminus brasiliensis. Taxonomy (NCBI): domain Eukaryota; kingdom Metazoa; phylum Chordata; class Actinopteri; order Characiformes; family Bryconidae; genus Salminus; species Salminus brasiliensis. Next base: position 37,029,219 of record NC_132881.1, on the reverse strand, counting down.
TTGTGGAGTGTAAAAGAAACAAGTCTGGGAAAAAAAAACAAAAACAAAACAGAAGTGGACAGTAAGGGTGTGAGTACACTGTGTACATGTGTGTGTATGATGTGTTGAGGGCATGTGTATTCTCACATGCCTCCCAGGAGCACTAGGCATTTTAAAGGTCTTTTCATCGATGCGGCAGTAATTGCACTGGATCGGTATCTACAGAGCAGAACACTATTTTAGCTTATCTCAATGACCTTCCTCCATTATCCTTCTATCCCTCAGACAGGAGGAGTGGAGATCACACTGACGCGCATCACTCCACACCTCTCTTCACGTCTTCAACCTTCACACACTCACACGCTCAGGCAAGCACCCATGCACTCACACAGGTTTGTCTTTGTACAGTGTCAGGATGTGGAGTCACATACACTCATTACACACTTTAATAGGAACACATTTTTACGTGGAACCTGACGTGGTCCTCTCTGCTGTTGCATCCTCTCCGTCTCAAGGTTGGATGTGTTGTGCATTCTGAGCGGTTGTCTGAGTTACTGTATCCTTTCTGTCAGCTCCAACCGGTTTGCCTGTTGATCTCTTCCATATAATATCTGCAGAACTGCCACTCCCTGGATGCTTTTACTTTATTACACCATGCTGGCTAAACTCTACCGACTGTTGTCAAATCAAACCACTTTTATTGTCACATCACATTACACAGATGTAAAGGTGAGTGAAAAACTTGGGTACATCATCGTCCCTCACAGTAGTACAAAAAAATACATATTTACAAAATAAAAATATTATTTACAATATTGCACTGGTTTAAAGCAGTTAAATGTACATTTTACATAATTTGAATGTTTACATTATTTACAAAAGGCACTGGATGGGTGTGAATTCAGGTGTAGGGAGATCAGCAAAAAAAAATCCAAACCAGCCAAATCATGCTACACTCACTGAAATCACAATTCTGTTCCATTTATTGTGAGCTATTCACACTGTGTACAGGGTAGCTGATATTTCAAATGGTATAAAAAAATATAAAGCCATTCTAAACTATTATTTGATTACTCAGTAATCAAAATAAAATGTTCTGACATTGAGACTGGCTACTAAAATAAGCATGACTGCACTTGTGATGTAGATGAACTGGCCAGACAATCTTCCATCTTATTACAGACATGAATCACTTAAAATTCACAATCTCTAGATCCTCTGTTCCCCTGGTAACCAAAGTCAAGCTGATTGCGCCTTTACACAATTGTTTTTGGACATAGAGAATATGTACAAAGCTCAGGATCCTGCTCCTCAACACCAGTGGACCGCATCCCCATTCCAATCAATCACTCTATGCGACAACTGATGACAGCAGCTGCAGCCTGTCAATCATATGAAGACATGAGACACCCTCCGTGACGCTCCAGTGAGACACACTGTGGCGAGACAGCATTGTGTTTGTTTTGATGCCCGTTTGTGCTGTATGTGTCGAGGCAAACTTGTTGCAGACGGCCTAAATGAGCTTTTAGTGTCTCTCTCCAACGCGCTCTCTTGCCGAGTAAGATTATAAAGCTTTTCAAATCAACACCAGGAGCCTTTTCCTCCCATTGGAGCTCTTAAGCAACACGACCTGCCACTTTCCTTTTATCGCCCATCATCTCAGCACTCTCATAAACACTTCATGCCCCAGCGTTCCTCTCCATGGGCCTCCCGGCCATACACGTAATGCCACGCATTGCTTCTCTCTCTTCCTACGTTTTCTGCTCCTCTTTCAAAGCAAATGAGTGCAGGCGACCCAAGGGCTCGTAAAGCAGCCAGAGACGATCGATTTCCCTGAGGGAGAGTGTCTGATTGATACAAGGCTGCTATACGGACGTCTCCATCCCTGCATTGACAGATTCATTAATGCCCAATCCCATCTTATATATCACTTACGTGACCACAACAATTTTACAAGTCCTGCCCTCACACAGTCAAATATATACATATATTTACAATGACACATAAACATACACACAAATGCACAATACATGAATACACAAAAATACACAATCCATAATATTCTTTCCCATAAAAGTGAAAGTATTCAATTGCATTCAATTTCATTCCTGGAAGCCTGCTGTCCATCACGGTTGTGGTGATTTTCCCACTTAAACGTGACCCGGCAATGATCAGATGAGTTGAATCAGGTGTGTTTGAAGAGGGTAATCACCAAATTGTGTTGGACATCAGACCTTTAGGACTTGAACAAAATAGCTGTGGTTTAAGATATTGCCTTTAATAAGTTACAAAAAATGCTACGGGTGTCACAACTTTGATGACTTTGGATAGCCCTGTATTCAAAACAAACCTAGAGTTACAGATTTTACAAGACAAAAAGCTCTTGCTGTGAGGGCAAATAAAGGTGCACGTATTTGTCACTGTACAGTGTACACTGTACAGCGAAATGTGTCCTCTGCATTTAACCCATCTGGTAGTGAACACACACTCACATTAGGGGCAGTGAGTACACACACACACCCAGAGTGGTGGGCAGCCAACTCCAGCGCCTGGGGAGCAGAGAGTGTAAAGGGCCCAACAATGGCAGCTTGCCGAGCCTGGGAATCGAACCCACAACCCTGTTATCGATATCCCAGCGCTCTAACCGCTGAGCCACCACTGCCCCATTTGGTTTACCTCAGGTAGTCTCAATTCCCTAATAGTGATTTGTCCAGCTTATCAGCTGTCAAACTGGGCCGTCCAGAACAAATTGAACTGGTCCAAAGTATGCCCTTTCTAGCCAAAGGCCTCTAGGTCAACAGAGAAGAAGGCTTAAAGGTAAAGTCTTAAGTGGAAAAAAGTCTTAATCATAAGTTCAAGAAGATATAAAAGTCAAATTCTCAATATAATTAATTCAACTGAAAGGCACTGTACTAGTCTGAACAAGTGCTGGAAATGTACATTTCAGTGAAATTTGTCAGAAAAACAAACTCCTAGATTGTTTATAGTGTTAGCAATTACCATACAACATGTCTTAAACCTAACTAAAAGTACAGAAATGAAGAAAAAGGCATATTATGCTTTGATTTAGCAGTATGATAATAATCTATATCCTGACATCGTCCTGTGTAAACAAGCCTTGGCTAAAAACAGCCCTGTGTGAGCAACCTACAAAGTTTGCAGTATGTATTTTATTTATTTATTTTATGTCTTGTAACTGCATGATGACTTTCACATTTTACACATAGAAAAGGTCATAGTAGCTTTTGTGGCTTATCTTTTTTTTTTTTCAAATTATACACTGCACATTTCTATGATTAAAGCAAACCTCTGTACCGGGTCATCTTTGCGAATCAAGCTGACCTTCTCTTCGCATCATCAGAAGCGCCATGTCATATCATGCCGTACTAGACCATATCATACCATGGATTCGTTATAGCTTCACTCAGGAGTATGGGTGAATGTGACAGATTGGTTGCACAAAGCCTGCGAAAAGGAAGGAGGGAGTAAATCCCACCTCACTGTGTCTCTGGGGTAATTTGATTCACTAGTGGAAACTGACAGACATATGAATAGCTCCCACTGCTATGGCTGTGCCTGTCCAGAAGATATGGCTGCCTGAAAACCAAAACTTATTATCTATAATAGAAACACATCTGGAAGATGTAGAAGTCAAGGAGCAACACACTAATTTGCTTAATTTAATGAGATATAAAGTTGATATAATCAGACTGTTTCTTTTGGGGGGAAAATAAATATCTTGCTCAGTTAAAACTCATCTAAGAACATCTTCACTGTTCCCATACGCATGCAGGAAGAAACCACAGACTGACTGTGTCTACCTGCATTAAAGCTTACAACAGAGCTGGATATGCACGTCCCCTAATGGAACACAAAAAATTCTTACAAACCTGCAAACATGGACTGTTAGTTCTGCTTTAGTAGTAGTTGTAGAAGTAGCCTTTTTGTTTTTTCTCTCTCTCTTTCACATGTATTGAGATGCCCAGTTCCAACTGTTCCATCCTGGTTCCGCCTGACCTGGCTCTTCTTTACCCTCCTGCCCGCTGTCCTGCACTGGGACCTCAGATTGATTTATCCTTACCTCACTGCATGATTATGCTTCTGACTGTTTGCCTGCATGGACTTTATCATTCTCACTCACATTTTCATCTTGTTTGGCTTGATGCCACATTTACTATTTTATTTTATGTATTTTTTTTGTGTGTGTATTTTGTGAATATATTGGTAAATTATATATGTTTTTGCATCTGAGTGTCTTGCTATCCCTTTTCTGCTGTGACACTGAGAATTCCCCCACTGTGGAACTAATAAAGGATTATCTTATCTTATCTCTTATGTCTTATTATTCTTAATTCAGTTTTGTTTTATTGTTGTTTTATTGTTTATTGTTATTCCTGTTTTGATTTTCATTATTATCCGGTGTCGACCTGAGGAGGATGGGTTCCTCTTTTGAGTCTTGGTTCCTCTCAAGGTTTCGTCATCTCGACCTGAGGGAGTTTTTCCTTGCCACTGTTGCATTTAATTAAATTTTATTTAATTGAAAAAATATATACAGTGGGGGAAAAAAGTATTTAGTCAGTCACCAATTGTGCAAGTTCTCCCACTTAAAAAAATGAGAGAGGCCTGTAATTGACATCATAGGTAGACCTCAATTATGAGAGACAAAATGAGAAAAAATTGTCTGATTTTTAAAGAATTTATTTGCAAATAATAATGGAAAATAAGTATTTGGTCACCTACAAACAAGCAAGATTTCTGGCTGTCACAGACCTGTAACTTCTTCTTTAAGAGGCTTCTCTGTCCTCCACTCATTACCTGTATTAATGGCACCTGTTTGAACTCGTTAACAGTATGAAAGACACCTGCCCACAACCTCAAACAGTCACACTCCAAACTCCACTATGGTGAAGACCAAAGAGCTGTCGAAGGACACCTGAAACAAAATTGTAGACCTGGGAAGACTGGGAAGACTGAATCTGCAATAGGCAAGCAGCTTGGTGTGAAGAAATCAACTGTGGGAGCAATAATCAGAAAATAAGAGACCTACAAGACCACTGCTAAACTCCCTCGATCAGGGGCTCCATGCAAGATCTCAGCCCGTGGGGTCAAAATGATCACAAGAACGGTGAGCAAAAATCCCAGAACCACACGGGGGGACCTAGTGAATGACCTGCAGAAAGCTGGGACCAACGTTACAAAGGCTACTGTCAGTAACACACTACACTCAGATCTTGCAGTGCCAGACGTGTTCCCCTGCTCAAGCCAGTACATATCCGGGCGCGTCTGAATTTGGCTAGAGAGCATTTGGATGTTCCGGAAGAGTATTGGGAGAATGTCTTATGGTCAGATGAAAAAGTAGAACTGTTTGGTACAAACACAACTTGTTGTGTTTGGAGGAGAGTGAATGCTGAGGTGCATCCAAAGAACACCATACCAACTGTGAAGCATGAGGGTGGCAACATCATTCTTTAGGGCTGTTTCTCTGCAAAGGGATTAGGACGACTGGTCCATGTACATGAAAGAATGAATGGGGCCATGTACTGTGAGATTTTGAGTGCAAACCTCCTTCCATCAGCAAGGGCATTGAAGATGAAATGTGGCTGGGTCTTTCAGCATGACAATGATCCCAAGCACACTGCCAGGGCAACAAAGGAGTGGCTTCGTAAGAAGCATTTCAAGGTCCTAGAGTGGCCTAGCCAGTCTCCAGATCTCAACCCCATAGAAAACCTTTGGAGGGAGTTGAAAGTCTGTGTCGCAGCCCCAGAACATCACTGCTCTAGAGGAGATCTGCATGGATGAATGGGCCAACATACCAGCAACGGTGTGTGCCAACCTAGTGAAGACTTACAGAAAACGTTTGGCCAACAAAGGATATATAACAAAGTATTGAGATGAACTTTTGTTATTGACCAAATACTTATTTTTCACCATTATTTGCAAATAAATTCTTTAAAAGCAACCCATATTTCAGAATTGAGATCAAGACAAGTCAGATCAGATTGACCCTTATCCACACTGGAGTCTGGGCTGAAAGAACTGAAAGAGCAGAATGTTCCTGTTCCTGTTCTTGTTTTTCTACATCATCCTTAAATTAAAAATTAGTGGCTATATTCCAGAAACATAATAGCTCGGACAAACCCACAAAAAAAGAGGTCAATAATGAAATAATCAATAATCAATCAAATTGTTTGTTATAGTTAGACAGCTGGTGACATCTCACATAAATAAAACTGAATTGTGGCCACGATTCTTAGTAGGACGGCCTAATAAGGCATAGGAACTAGATAATTAAGACATGTCCATGGCTTAGTAAGGCGTGGGAACAAGATAATTAAGTCAAGTCCATGACTTAGTAAGGCATATGATTGAGATAATTAAGTCATGGCCATGGCTTAGTAAGGTGTGAGAGCGAGATCAGAAAGTGATAGTCGTAGAAAAGATGAGATCTTGTTACCATGCCTAACTGAGACAACTTCATTATCTCATTCTCACCCCTTACTAAGTCATGGCCACAACTTAGTTTTTAAGATGACTGTGTCACAACATTCTCAAAATGGCAGGTCCAGCAGGGTGTTCCTTTTATGCAGCGGTTGGTGCCTACCAAAAGTGTTCCATAAAAACGCCCAATCAGTGAACCAGCAACAGAGTCATGGGTGCTCAAGGCTCATAAGCACCAAAGGCTCATTGATGTGCATGGAGAGCAAAAAGCCAATCTTGTTTGGTCTGATCCTATAGTAGAGATACTGTAGTACAAATTGCTGAAAAAAGTCCCATCTGTCTTCCTGGTCAGGGTTGTGTTGGATTCTGAGCCTACCAGGAATCATTGGGCATAGGGCAAGAATGCCACCTGGACAAAGCGGCAGTCCATGAGCAATCACTCACACGCTCACAACTAGTAATCGACTACTTTTGAATTAACTTAACTGGATAAGTTTAATTTTATAAGCAGTAGGCTGTGCTTGAAAATGAACTATGAACCATAGCAGGGATGTGTTAAACATTCTTAAAATCATCCCTGCATCTAAAGCACTTTTCTCTCTCACACACACATACACACACAAGTCAGCTTCTAAAGAACCATGAATCACATCCTCTGAAAAACGGCAAACTATTAATTGAGTCAATTAAAGTAGACAAATGCCTGGAAGCAGCCTAGGCAGATGCTTTCACTCTTCCATAAGGTAAAGCTGGTAAAAATAATCATTACTGTCATTTACCAGATGTTCCTATTACTTCAGAAGAGGCCTCAACACCATCAAATCAAATCCTTACTTAACAACAAGAGTCTAAAATGAAAAGCAAATTGCTGTAATTGTTTAAAACCGTACTGCGAGAAAAAAAAGACTCACATAATCACTGTTACACCATCAACTTACCCTCGCTCACTGTTCTCCTGTGTGATGTCTGTGTTAACAGAATGGCTGCAGTGTGGCAGTGTGTCACAGCAAGGCTCTTTTCTCTCTCGCCGTCTGTGAAAGGCCTTATGTCATCCTAGCAATAACCAGCTAGAAGTGCTACTCTGCACAGAAAGAGCATGCCACTTTCTCAGCCTTAATAATGCATAGCTTTCTGCTGGTTTGGTGCCTGTTTGGTTTATTTTGTCTCCCCCCTTTTCACTGTAGACTGCCTAAGCCACCCAGCGTTAATTGCTGCACTCAAGATCCTCCACTAAATCCCTAATCAGGCAGCTTCATTTACTTTCTCAAATCTCTTCCTTGGCGAGGTAAAATCTTTAGCGCTACATCCAGACTAAACAGTTAGTGGTGTAGTGTTTTTTTCTACAGTTAATCACGAAAACATCTACCTGCAGCTGGCATCTGAAAAGGGCACTCTCCAGGGGTGCTGCAGTATTGAACAGTGGGAGAAAGTGTTGTTTATCAGGGGTTTAGTCTCAGCTGCAAACACATCTTAAATCCCACAAAAATTCATAGTAATGATCTTGCTGTAGAATTGGACATGGAAGAATGCAGCTGGTCCTGGACAGCGGATGTCTTTCATAACTACCAGAGGCTATTAGTAAAACTAAACATTCTGGTAAATGGACAATAGAAAGGGTGTAGTCCTGAAACTTTCAAAATAAAAAACTTTCAAAATAAAGGTTGATGCCAGCTAAGCAGTACGCCGCAAACACATGGTACATCAGAGTTCCCCTTGAAATGGGTTTAGCCTTTTCACTACTTATTTAAATGCAAGAAAACAGGCTTCAGTTGAGTGTTTAATCCATTTAAATGTGCTGTATACGTTTTCAATCCATATCAAAGTCTGGAGTTCGTACTCAGCCCTGGCTCTGTAAATGGGAAACATAGGAAGTAGCTTGGGTCAAGCCACACAACACTATATAAGCATATTGGGTTCATTTGGGCAGGGGAGACCATTTTCCAGCATGCTAACACCATGGTAGTTGATGAGGCCTTTAGTCCAAACACAGCATCAAAAACACACCGACTACCGGCCTCGTCACTAATGTGTTGTCAGCGCATCGTCCAACATATTGTCCAACATTGCAACCGCTATTTTAGCACACCAGCTAATATTCATGCATGAATTTGCGGGGTCAAGCTTCTAAAGGAGCTAAAGGACATAAATATCAACAGTCGGTCTCCAGTATTGTGCTCAGTGCCATTAAATATAAGCAATTGGGATTTCACCATGTACAATGTGCATGCTTAATATTTTCAATACTTAATAAATATTAATATTAAATATTTTTACATTTAACATCCGCAAAAGGAAAATTCAAATACAACTTGGCAGTGTATTCTGATGGAGGTACTACGTATTGGGCGTATTGGAAATTTTTGTGAAAGAAATGTGAATGTGAGGAACTTTTATATCATCTTTTTTAAAACTATGTAGATAAAGGAATCTCTAGCTGTGAGTCGAACAATCCAGCACACCACTGAAAGAATGTTCTCACCTTAAATTCACCCTTAAAAATGTAAATAAGGAAAGCAAAGAATATGTAAGCAGAGTTACCTAAAGCTAACATTGCTGGCTATGCTGGCTTGTTTGACTGAAGTTATGGGCTTCATCAGACCCAGTCAGATTCCACTATATTCAAATTCTGTTAAAATGTGCTGTTGCTCTCACCAGACACCAGAACCAGCATATCTTGAATACTGACTGTGCAATTAGAACACATCAGAACATACTATACTCTCTGCATTAAATAAGATAACACAGTGTACTGGGTTTACTTTGTGTAATTTGTGTCAGAACAAAAAGGTATAAAAATCATTAATGTGTGTGTGTGTGTGTGTGTGTGTATGAGTGTGGTTGCAGATTAAAAAACACTGTGACTATCATCTTTAACAACATAAATATTATGTACAATTTATAAAATTTTCCTCCATGCCCCAAACATTCTTTATCAGCTGAGACACATTTTCTATCCAAAGTCTGCTTGTTGCGTTTGCCACTGGAGCTGCTAAAGAAGTGAATTTCAGACAGAAAATGTGTCTTGGCTCATTGGCTCCGTTTGGGTTCAGGGGGAAATTGTGTAAATTAGATTTTTCGGTCAACCAGTGATTTAATCTCTGGGCCCTCTGTGTATTCTCATCTTCTACGTATATTTCAGTTTATGCAAAACTTTGGATAAACCTTGCTGAAATAACATCTTGTTGATTTTACAAGTGAAAAAAAAAATCAAACTGTCATTTAAAATACATTTCATTTTACACACACACACACACAGCTTGAAAAAAGCTCCATAGAAAAGCACTGAAAATAGAATGGGAGGCCCTAAAACAGCAACACATGAGCCAAGAGAGGTATAACCGTCCACACACACACACACACACACACCACCATGGAGCAATAGAACTGTGTGTTCTAGAATGATGGTGCTCCATCCAATACCTTTGGGATGAGTTTGAGCGGCATTTGATCTTCATTTCAACAATCATTAGACACGGTTAGAGAGGATTTTGGAGGAGCCTGCCTCATTTCAATCTCAGACATTTAGTTTGGTTTGACTTAAAATTCGTCAGAGAACACATAGACAAAGACCAAGATCAACAATGTGATTTGGGCAGATCAATCTTGAGTCTTGCCCTGGTGATTATATTTCATTTCTTTTTTAATATCATCTCTATCGCTCAATATAGAAAAGGGGGGGGGGGTGTCATCTGACCAGAGGAACCCAAACTTTTGCATGGGACACCAAGAAAGAAGTTTTTTTTGTTAGTTTCTTTGTTTTTCCACGTTAAACTAAATCAAGAGCATGTTCATGCTTCAAGGTCAAACATGTCTTCAGAAACACAGGAAATCCTACCCAAACCTGTTCATGGCCAGCCAATCAATACTGAACGAGTTAGTCTGAAATCATTAGAAGCCAAATGCCTTAATTGAAAAGCCATCCTGAGCTGTGTAAAGCCGTGATGCTCTAAAAAAAATCCATAAAGTGATCAGGATGGTGTGATTGAAGTGTTCAGGCCCAAATGTCTGATGGAAGCGGATGTAGGAGACTGAGAGGACCTCCCAGTGATTGCAGCGCAGCAGGAGAAAACAAATTCTCACTGGATCGTTGGAGCGTGCTGCCAAGCTGCATTTATTGCGTTTGTTTATCTGCCACCATTAGCTGCTAACAGCGCGAGCGCCGCAGGGCAGCCAAAACTGACAGCATAATGATGAGGGGGAATTACAGGCGCACTCATACACACAGCCCTACCTTACACATGTATTCAGGACTCATTCTGCACTGCTGAGAGAATTCCAGTGCCCTGCCACGTCATGTAAACAAAACCTTCAGGCGCTGACCTCGATCACAGTTCAAAGCAGAGAGGTGCTGAGAATTAGCATTATATTACAGGAAATTCTAATTAAGACTCACTTCACTCCTCAATTAAGCTCTGCTCTTGTGGTTTCGCACTCTGCATACAACAAAAGAGCAGAAATAAGACTCTAAATGTCTAGTCAGTGCCTGTACGTTCCTCGTGTGAAATCACTGTTCTGTCTTCAAATGGTATTAACATTAGAAGCCTGTTTAGCAACGCTAAAGTGGCCTTAGCTACACAGGTAGGGTTGCAGCAGTAAAATTGATTGATTATACTGGTACAGAGAAAAAAAACAACAGAACAGAGATTTCCATCAATTTCTTAGTTTAAAAAACAAACAACCAATTGATTAATGATTTTCCATAATAAAAATATACATTATCTGGAAAAAAGAGCTTTACCTCAAATGCAGGTTTCCTTTTTGTCTATTTATGTTCAAAAGAAAGACATTTTACATAGAATTCCATTAAAATGTTTTAAGTTTAACTATAGCATAGAGATAAAAAAAATCATTTATAATAATAAGAAGAACAAGAACTGGATATATACTGTATATGCTTTATTATGTATACTTTGATGCCATAAAACCGTGATGGAAGCGGTTATCATACTGTAAAAATCTCACGCCGTTGCAATCCTGTACGCAGGTGCAGTAGTGTGGCCTTAAAGAGCTGTACTCCAGTTTTTATATGACTCTCACTCTCATTCTTTCCACTGTCCTTCTTTTTCTCCCCTCTTTAAATCTGCAGGACTGCATGAGAGCCGGCACTTTGAAGCAATGAAACAATGTACTAATCACCCAAAACGCACTGCTGGCCCTCCGCTCCAGCAGCTCTAATCCTGAGAGATTTACGAACCAGGGTGGTCAGGAAGGATGGTAAGAAGAGAGAGCTGGAGACAGTAAGAGAAAGAGAAAAAGAGGTATTTTGATAAGGGTGTAAATCTTATCAAAATGGTTTGATTTGGTTATGATTTTTTAGAAAAACAATTAAATTGGATTCTATTATATTGGATTTGACTTTTGCTATTAAAATAAATTTCCTCAAATGTTTTCCCAAGCCTTATCTCCATTATCCATATCTCCATATCTCCATTTGGGCAATTTTTCACTTACCTACTCACCTACTATTATTTGAATCTGGCAGTTGTGCTTTACATTGTGTGTGGACTAATAGAAATGCTCCAAAGTGACTTGGAATAATCTTTCTGCGCTGATTTTCATTAAAAATAAAGAATTTTAAAAATAAATATATATATATATTTTTGCATTATTGTAGGGTCATATTTTAAAGATACGCTGCCTGACAATGGATTTAAAAGGTTTCTACGTTCTTCTTTATTACTCAACATTTATTTTAAAATTTATTTTAAATAAATAAATAAATAACTTATTTATTTTGCTTTGCATTGTACCATCCATATCAGTTATATGAGATAAATAAAACCAGCCAAACTGCTTGTCCCCTCATTAAGCACTGTACTGAACTGGTTAAAAACTGATGAACCGTTTTTACAGTGAACTATGATTGTTTCTAACATTTGAAATTAAGTGCTGTAGTCGATTGCCCACCTTCAGACCGATGAAGGTCACGCAGCACTGGAGTATTTTTACACCTCTACTTCATAACATACTTGCTACAGGTTAGGCAAAAGGAGGACAATTCTGCCATCAAGAATCGTTATAGCTGAGAAGAACATATTCAATATTAATTTCTGCCATTTTATGTGACACAGGCAAGCATTCCCACACGGGCGTAGGTGGATGAAATGATCTCATTATCCGGTTGCTGTTTTACAGCTGCTAAATGAGTGAAGTTTCTTTAACAGGCGTGAGAACAAAAGCGCTGTGGGGTTCTGACAGTGCTATTGCTGTGACTTTCATGCAGCGTGCCTGAGTTCAGCTTTTCTCTCTGTGCCATTCAGGATCCTGGGTACTGCAGTGTTTTTTCACCTACAGTGTTTCTCACCAAAATGCTTCCCTCCGTATCCCTCTCTTTTTTGTTTCGTTTTCATTCTAATTCTCTCTTTCTTCCTATCATCTCATTTTTCTCTCATTCCACTTATGAATAATGCTTTTAGAGCTTTGCTTGCTCTTCTTGTATGATGGGATCATCGGGTGACAACCTCATTTCTAACGAGGGCGAATGCTCTGTGCTCTGTTCCTCGAATGGAAGTGAAGGTCAGGGGCATGGAGGTCCGCTTTTTCACCTTCTCCACTGGGAGATCTTTTTTGAGGGCTTGCAAATCGTTGGCCCTGTTTCACTGATTAGACTACAAACACCAACAGCCCTCTATTGATTACAGCAAGGGAAAAGGTTAAGCACTGCAGCTGCAAGTGGAAAAGGGCTACAGCAGGCCGGTCCCTCATCGAGTTATTTTGAATTGAATAAAAAAAAAAACTGACAATGATTTTTCTACCACTTCTATTGGACTATTAACCAATCAGCCATAGCATTAAACCACTGGCTGGAGAAGTGAATAATTGATGATCTGTTTCCATTTGCACCTGTCACAGGGTGGGATCTACATATCAGGCAGCAAGTAAACAGTCAGTTCTTGAAGGTGATGTGTTGGAAACATGAATAAGAAAATGAATCACACTGTGGCGACTAGATGATTCTAGAGTCAGAAGATCTTGAAAACATCAGGCAGGTCTTGTGGGGTGTTCCTGGTATGCAGTGGTCGGCATCTACCAAACTACTCTAGAGAAGGCTGAACCAATGACAGGATCATGGGCTACCAAGGCTCATTGATGCTCTTGGAGTGTTAGTGGATCAGGACATTGGATGATCACCACCCCACCACATCCTCAACTCCCCAGCTCATCCCAAAAGTATTAGATGGAGAACCACCATTACAGCGGACATAATTCCACTGCTCCACTGCTCAATGCTGGGGGGGGGGACTTTATACTCCTCTAGCCCACACCTGACATTAGACATGGTGCCAATAGAATCATGTTTAGCTGCTCCAGAGAGTTCTGTTCAATTGGCAATACCTCTCTACAGGGGCTAGACAAGCTGTGTGTGTTTGCACTTGCACTTGTGTCAGCAAAGGGTGCAACTTAAAGTAGCTGAATGCATTTATAGAGGAGGTGTCCATAAACATTTAGAGAAATAGAAATTGAGGATAGTGTGTTTCAGATGAGGAGAGAGGGAAGCATAAATCCTAGACTTTATTTTGGGGAAGGGGGGTGATCAGGGGGTCTGGGGTGGACACATTGCACCACAGTACATTTCATGCCTATTGTCATGCCTATTCCACTTGCATTCATGCCTATTGAGATGTGCCTGAAACGTGAAAAGCACACATTAACATTAAACCAGTGGTCGCTCACAGATAGCCCACCCTCACACACACACACATACACACTCTGACCTCCCCCTTGTCCTTAACATCTCTCTGTGCAGAGCATGATGCAATACACTCCAGTGTAGCTGAGGAAAGCCTTACGGGTTAAGAATGACAATTAGAGGCTTTAAAAGAGAATAGATTCTCTTATTTCAGCTCAAGGGAAAAGCCGAGATTCACAGAAGCTGTGCACGAGTACACATTCTCCACATGTGCATACAGACAATGTGATGCCATGGAAGCTACGTACTTATATTTGAATACCTATTCTTACACAAAACATGTGATACATTAAAAATATATAAACATACATTTTGAAATAAACAGAGTACTTCCTTTCCACAGCTTACAATAAATTATAATTAAGCAAATGCAAAATAATATATGAGGTCGAATAACCTTCTTCCTATTAAAACTGTTTTTCTCTTTCTAATGAAGAAACAGCAATTAATGAAATCATTAAACAGATGGGTAGAGTTGGGTATTACGAGCAGAATGGCCAAAGGCTTTCAATCAACACATCAAGCAGCTGATATCCCAATAGCATGTGATCAGGTCAGAGCGCACCACACAGCCTCAGTCCAGCCTAAGGTGTCAAACATGGGTTTAATAACCAAACCAATCCAGTAAAGCATGGATTTCAATAAAAAGACATTACATATACATTAAAATACTCATGGGCAAAATTACCACCGTCATTTATCCATATGGAGTACTAGAAAAAATGTGTGTGTGTGTGTATAAAAATAATGTGAAGGTTTGTGTGCCATTATAATAACATGGAGGTCATATCCCTTGTGTCTGACAACTTAATGCCCAGCTGGAGGACAGTTTGTGTGTGTGCGAGTGTGTGTGTGTGTGTGTGGGCAGTATGTGCGTCTCTAGGGAGAGTGTAGGGATCAGGCAGATTATAAACCCATCTCTGGCCATATTCGTCGTTCACCAGAGCAGGCTGGTGGCCAGGCCATATGGACGACACAGCAACGCGTAACACTGCTGTGTTTATATCTAACTGTTCCTCCAAATGGAACCCCAGCTCAGAGCGTCTAAAACACAGTCATAGGCCCCAAATAGCTAAATTACTATTACTGTTGATAGCTGATCAGTTACTGTCCGTTGTTCTTATTCCCACAATAGACCTTTCACCAATGTATTCTTTATACATTTTCTTAAATGTGTTCTAAACTAAAAGTTTTTTATATTGCAGTTAAAAGATTTGCTCACAACTATGCTCTTGAATGAATTTATTTGCCATCAATAATTGAACAAATCCCAAAAAAGAAAAAGTAATGCCACAATCCTTTTAAAAAATTGTGCAGACTTTTGCAAAGAAACTATGTGTAAAACATTTCTAGTTATAATCTTAGTGCATATAAACAGAGTCAAAAAGTTTCATCTGAATCGAGTGGGAACCTGACACATTTCAATTAAGTCAGGTATATAGTCGGCAAATTAGTGCTGTCGGACCAAAACGCTCACGTCTTCACAATGGGGAAAGAAAACATTATGTATATATTAACATGTTCACTCTTACAAATGAAGGTGCTACAAATGGTTGGAGTGATGCCACAGACAGACCATTTTTAAGAGAGATATACTCTATCTGGGCAAAAGTATTGGGACACCAAATCCCAAATCCTAAATCCATAGGCAATAATATGCAGCTGGTCCTCCCGTTGCAGCTCTAACAGCAGATTTTTGACAGCAGAACTTTATATGGACGGACACTTCATGGATGGAGTTCCTAAAGATTTCCACTATTTAAAAGTATCACTCATTATCTATTTATTATATATTAATATCTAGGATGACAAAGAAGGCATCCTATTACAGTACCACACTGGAATTAAGTGAGGATAGCCATGGTATGCTAGTGTTCATGCACATGTGACCTCCTTCATTTTGATAATATGCTGTCCTTTCTACAGCACGAGCATACTGCTGCATAACCGCCATACACATACACATGGCATCATAAAAGATAAAACCATAAACATGCTCAAATAAACTCATCTGGTGGGGATAAATGGATAATACACATCTGCCCGGGAGTCGCATGCCACTGATTTCTTTGTCATCTGACACGATGATGAACAATCACATCATACAACAGCTTTGATTTCCTGACAGCAGCCATGAATTACAGAGAGTAACAGGGAATCATTGCCAGCTCCTAAAAAACAGCAGTTAAAAAGTAACGAGGTGTTACTGTAATTAGTGGCTCAGAATCCCCTGCTTTAGGGGAGGGGGGGTGGGGGTGGGGGGTGAGGGCTGCAGCACTCCTGGCTCTGTGGCATTCCAGTCGAGTTTATCTAAGAATTTTAATTGAAGCTCACAGATGGCCCACATGCTCAAAAATCGCACAGCAAGTGGAAAACATCCTCGCTCTATCACGGGACCTGCAGCAACGAATAACTCTCTCTCTTTCTCTATTTTGATCCCTCTCTCTCACTCGCTCTCTCCCCCTCTCTCGTTAGTGTATGTGTGTGTGTGTGTTTATCAGAGATGAGTGGAGGAAGACAGATGTTGAGGAGTTTTAATTTTCTGGTTTTGAAGATAAACTGGAGCAAGTCGAACCTGTAATTGGGTTACTTAACCAGTAAGTAATTAAAGAAAACAGCTCAGTTGGTGTGGGGTGGGGATGGATATGGGTCAGTGTCTTCATTAGTAGGAGTGGGAAGACTAGGAGATCATGAGTAGTCTTGGATTTGGTTGATGTCTGTTTGTTTTTTTTTTGTTTTTTTTATTAGTTCTGATCATGTATTGTGGGAATGTGTGTACAGAGAAAAAGGTCCAATAGCCGCTTGTATAGATGTATGCAAATCAGACTCATGAGTCGCATGTCACTGATTCCTTCATAATCTGACACGATAATGAACCATTACATCACACAACAGCTTTGATTTCCTGACAGCAGCCATGAATTACAGACAGTAACAGGGAATCATTGCCATCTCCTAAAAAATGAGGTGTTACTGTAATTAGTGGTTCAGAATCCCCTGTTTTGGAGGGGGGGGGGCTGCTGCACTCCTGGCTCTGTGGAGTGCTTCATGTACAAATCCTCCGCAACAAACAAACTAAAATATGGCATTTTTGTTTTGCTAATTATATGGCATCATTTGCATCTATGTGCCGAATTTAACATGCAGGAAAAATTAAGCCTAACATATTAAATGTGCCAAGCACTCTGTTTTAACCGTTCCTCAGTATGTTAAATTGAGCAAATAAACAGCATCTTTAAAATGATCAAGGCATGGAATTTGACCAGGGGTGCCCAAGAGAGAGAAAGACTGGGAGAGAGAGAGAGTGTTTACATTTGTTGTAAGAAAGAAATGTGTTTGACCAGCAGGCGGTTGCAGAATGCTTGTGCTCAACACATGCAGCTTTAATGAACTCTCCCAGGCCTTAAACACACACTCTCTCTCTCTCTCTTTTTCTCTCTCTCTCACACACACACACACACACATAAACACACACACAAACCATCACACACACACCAACATATTAACAGGACAGCAGCCTAGAGCAGACGGGGGTAGGACAGAGAGAAAGAGAGCGTGAGAGACGGAGAGCAGGACAGACAGAGCAGGCTAACTCTCCAGATGCTCCATACTACACAAAAAAGAAGAAAGGAAAGAGGGACAGAGAAAGAGGAAGGGAGTGGCCAGAGATGGACAGGGAGAATAAAACGCACCACTGCAGGACTAAAGAGTGTCGAATAAAAGAGTTGTCCAGTAATCATGTTTGTCAGCCTGTCTGGATTTTAGAGTTTATTACATTAAGCCATGGTCGTTTGTATACTGTACCCTCAAGCAGAATGCTACTCACTGACTAAAGAGCACCAGTGTTTCTAATCCTACTCTCCTGAGAGGCATCTCTAACCTTCAGTTTCTCCCTACTTTCAGGCAGTTTTACGACTTTGGGATGTTCTGCGTCTGGGTAATTTTGCATCCTGTGTCTCTCACCTTAAGATATAGCGGCTCCATGGAAACACTTTGAGCGCAGGCCAGGATGTTGGGACTTTCTGTAAAAATGGACTGCAACAGTAATCATCAGTGATTCAATCACTCAATGTGACAATGTCAATGATTTGACCATGCGGAGTGTGCATGCAGGAACGGCATAACCAATGGATGTCCCACAATACACTAAGCTTTGGGCCTAAGTGAAAACTATACTCGGATGTAATAGTAAATATTATATTGTTCCTAAATAAAAAAAATAAGTTGTAACAAAGTAAAAAGAAAAACTGTTTATGTTCTATATGATAAATAATCTTTTTACTTTGTTTGAATGATATTTTCTGTCATTGACTAAAGAAGTACTGATGAAAATTTAAACTAAATTATAAATTTAATTTGATGACTAATATGATTGTTGGAGAAGTTGTCAATTATCTTCTCCCTCCCAACTTGCAACATGCATAGGTCACTGACATCGCCTGCCTGATGAAGACAGAGACATTGTTTGCCTACCAGGCTGCTTACCGGGAGTCTGAGATGTGCTCAGGTAAACTAAAAAGAAGATCATGCAAATCTGTAAATCCTTATTTCAGAATCGCTGCATGTGCACTATATTATGTGCAGATCATAGCAGGAGTTTCTGGAACCCCTGTTGAGCCTCTAGACAGCTCCCTCCACTTCAGCCCTTTCCCTCCACCAGTGCTATTGTACATTTTCGGCTTAAACAAGATTATCTCCAGTGGTTACACCAACCTTGTTTGTGAAGGTTTTTTTGGGTGACTGGATGCCTCTATAAAGGACAGGTAATGGCTGCAAACCATTAGGAAGACTTTATTTTGTCTCCCTATTTTATTCGTTCTGTATGATGTATTCTGGTGTGTGTTTTTAAGCTGTTCTATCATGTCTCCTCTCTCAAATACTTCCGATAGGTAGATGGTTCAGCCACCTTTTTTAATAACACACTTTTACATTTTACATTGTTTTCCACTTTGTCCAAACTGAAATATGGCCAGTTCATTAAATGAACAGTCCTGTGAATGAATGAGCACATCCAATAAAAACATTTAAACATATGGCCATTTGATCTATACAAAACTGAAAGGTGGAGGAAATATAACTAAATAAATAGAATTGAAGTAGCTGCACTTGTAAAATGTAATCAACAGGAATGCAATAAAATGTGATGCATCTAATTTTAGCTGCAAATGATTAGACCATGGTTCGAGAGGATTTTGGAGGAGCCCATATTATTTAAACCTCAGACATTTCATTTGGTTTCCTCCTGATTGTTGAAGGGAGTGGCGTCACCTCTGAGGCCTTCATAAAGGTTGAAGAAACATATCTTCAGTCTGCTAATGGATGTAAAAAGATCTAAAAACAGTTCAAAAATCATTGAAATTTGCCATCCTAGCAAGTTCAGCCCATAAGCAGGCCGCAAGATGCTTCAACAATATCTCCAACAATCCTAAAATGTCACCCACTATCAGTGTTGTATGTGTTGCAGAAAGACATATAGATAGTAATGGCCGAATTTCTCACAAACGTGAATATCCCTGGAATCGGCGAATCAACTCTTTCTAGAATTGACTCTCAGATCTAGCTACCACTGTTAATGTGCATACTCTTGATATGAAGACCCCTGCTGGTTCCTTGCTGAGATCTTGAGGACGTCCCAAGAACTGCTTTCACTCCAAGTCAAAAACTGATTAAAATGTTAGGACTGACAGACTGAATAAATGAGTTTGTTCATTCAGTAATTAATGTAGACTATTACTGAATTGGGGCTTGAAATTGTATGAACGAGAATAAACACTGCAGCATGGCTGTCAAAATATGGCTCTTAATCAGACTCTAAGTATGAGACAGCTGTGGCAGCGGTCCTCGCTCCGCCATGCTGCTGCTTCATGACAGGCTCGCTGCCACAGGCATCAACAAGCATCCATGTCACTGACAATGGCTGTAGGCCTGAGGGCCAGACGAAAAGAGAAAGAGAGAGAGAGCGGGATCTACAGAGTCATGCAGCACACAGTTAGCATCAGGACATGCATGATGGAATACTGGATCAAATGACCCAAAAAGAGGGTCTGTCTATAACAGAGGTGGGTGATGAAGGCCTTTTAACTCTTGTGTAATCTTGAAATTCTGTGTCTATGGTGATGTACACCTTAGACATCTATGTACCCTGGTAATTTACAGCTTTCACGGAAGTATGAACAAAGGCAATGTTTTACTTTCTCCAATGTTGGGGTCATTCTAAATTGTAAGCTTTTTGACACAAGAGTTAAGAAGGAGAATTGGCTGAAACTTTGCTATGTGCACAAAGAAACTCTCTACCTGTCAAGGCTCTCTGCATGGAAGGACACAGGATACACCCTGACACCACCAATGCAAATCTGATGTGAGCCACTTCATATGTGCTCCTGTATCAAACATATATCTAATATGTTGCCATGTGACTGTAATGACAATGATTGTTAGATTGGAATCTCAGAAGTGGCTAATTTGATGATAAACTGCATGTGAGTCCTTGCAGGGCACAGGGCTGTTTGCTCTATTGGCAACTATAGGTTATTACAAAGACAAATTAACCAAAAAATAAAAAATAAAAGATCTGGCCTGGCAGCAATACAGAATCAAGAGCTAGAAATGCCAATAGCTAAGCTCATCTAAAAAAAAAAAATCCATAGTTTTAGTGCTTAACTATCAGACAAGGACTGTCATATTGTCAAACATGAACTGCTCTGCTGCATACTTTCTTAGGCCTGATTGCCTTATACTATGCCCTAGCTCAACTGACCACAATATTATGTTTCGTAATACTATGTAGATTTTCAAGAATACAGTATTGATTTTTAATCAATAGTTTACATGCACTGATTGGTGTTAGACAGTGGTTAATTCTGACTGCTAGATAGTATTCAGATCCCACTGTTCTGATTGCATAAAAAGTCAACTTTCTTACTTTATAAAAATCACAATATATCACCTTGTTCACAGTAATGCAATATCTCGCAAAATATACATTGCAACCCCAGTATCATGATACATATACAAATGGCCAGGGTCTTGCCAATACACAGCCCTAATTATCACAATGAAATAAAAAAAATGTGCTCTCACACAGCACAGTGGACTTCATGACTGTACTTACTTTGTGGTTTATTTGGAGCTGTTTTGGGTGCAGTGACAGACAGTCACTTGTTATGTTATAACAAGCCAGAATTGAATGCATGTTTTGAACCATAATGGTGCAATGCATTCGTTTACCAGCTCAGCATGTGCTGCTGTTATAAAAGCTGAGAATTGTGGCCAATCTGTCCTGTCTGTAAAGAGTTAAGAACATGAAACCACTGAAATGTCACAAGTTTTTAATTTGTTTATTTGTGGAATTATCAACCAAACCAATAAATATGCGACTTTATCAACTTTATCAGTGAATAAGTCCAGATCCAACTGCATCTGGGAAAAATGGACTTTAGCTTGTAATATAGCTAAAGTGACTCCCTGTGCTTAGTCTAACTGGACAGATTTCATTTGTTTTATCTGCTTCTCTCTCTCTCTCTCTCTCTCTCTCTCTCTCTCTCTCTCCCTCTCTCTCTCTGTCATACCTACACACAAGACTTTTAAAATAGTATATATTTGGATGCAGTTAGTACTCTCCACTCTACTCTTTTTCTTTCTCTCAGTCTGCTATATATGTGGTCCCTTCTCCCCCCACCTACAAACCCCCACCCCCCACCTCTCGCTCTATTCCTGTTTGGGCTTGAGAGAGGGAGTGCATTTTCAGCCTTCAGCATCTTGCAGCTCTCTGTGCTGTTTCCTCCCAGCACTGGTGTGAGAGTGAGAGAGTCAGAGAGGCAGCGAAATACATTTTTAATATTCCTCTGCAGAGGGGAAGAATCCTGACCACAAACAGACACACACAAACACACACACACACACACACACACACACACCAAAACAGGCAGACAGATAAGTAGGTGGAAAAGCCCTCACATTCCCTCTATTACCTCAGAGCCCACACCTCCCCCCAGACACACAAACATACACATTTTTAGTGTGTGTGTGTTTTGTTGATTTCCTAAGTTAAAATAAGTGAGTAAAACCTGTATAGGAAATAAACGTAGAGGCACATCCTACCTCCCAAAACTCAGAGTAGGTAAATCGTCAATGCTAAATTGTGTCTGGGTGTCAATGTGTGACTGAATGGGTGTGTGTGGTACAATGCAATGGACTGGAGCCCTGTCCAGGAGATACTCCTGCCTGCCTTATGCCCAAGTGGACACAAATCTTTGGGTGGATGGATTTTTCATGCATTTCTTAATAGATTTATTTTGTAAAATAAAACAACAAAATGTGCTCTAACTTGTATACTTGCTACATGTTGTGCGTGCTTTGCTTTTCTATGAATATGTTAAAGTAAACAATCAAGCAGTAGCTGTGCAATAATAAGCGTAGAACTTATAACTGTTTTCTAAAGAGGACGCGTTTACCCAGAGTAAAGAAAACTAAAAAATCTCCTTAATATCTCTGCAGTAATATCCTAGACAAGATCAGATGAAGAAAAAGGAAACTATAACATAAACCTCCCGCTACTCAAATGTGTCTCCTAAAATAAAGACCACAGTAATCTCACAAGTGTCCCTTCTGAAATTTTTGTATAGACACTTGTAAGATGACTAAGTAACTCAACTATTTCCCATTCAGGACTAAATTTTGATGCTGTAAATACTATTTTATGTGGACCATTTTATTCAGCGTAATAGCTGTTTTAATGATATGTATAGTTGTCTTTGATTATAGTTTCTTTGATTTTGAGGTGTTCTTGATCATTAATAAAATAAACATATCATGTCATTCAATCATGAATGAGCCATTAACAAATCTGAAGATACAAATGAAGGACAGCAGAATATTCTAAAGAAACACTATGCATATATTTTTTGCTATGCTTTCATCCTATTGCTAAATTATTTCTGTTGAAGAAAGTGTAAAACTAACTGCACAGTTGTTTGTGTTCATTAAACTGAAAGTATTTAATTAGATTTACAGAGCTATAGTGCTTCATTTCGGAATGCTTTTTCTAGCTCTTTCATTGCTTTATTGAGTAATTCTTGTTCATTGTAAAAAAGAAAAATCTGGATTCTTTAAAGACTAATAAAAACTTCTCTTGGGCACTTTTCACTAAGACAATTAAAACTTGGAACATTTGCAATCACCTGTGCCAGTAAAATAACTTTTTAAGCCAAGAAGGACCAATTTGCTATGTTTACAAGACATTTTGGAAATATGCTATCACATTCATTTTCCCTCAATGCTACAAAACCGACAAAAAGCTGTAACCTCTCCATGAACTACAAAGCATAGAGCTGCTCTTAGTGTAAAGATTACAACATGAAAGTAATATGCATTCAATGTTTTTCTTTTCCATATTAAACTTTTCAACTACATGTCCTTACAATTTAAGCATTTACATGTGAAAAAACCCAGTCCCTCACCAAGACCCTGCAGTGACACTAGGGCATTTGCTTCCTTCTTTGCTGAAAAGTCAGCTAACTGCTCAATCACATAATCTGACCCCATGATGTTATGGATTGTGGTTATGCATCACTTTCTTTATACTGCTGATATCCAGACATAGTGATTTTTCCATGACAAAGTTGGTTAGATTTTGACAACTCCAAGTGAGCTGCTAGTAACCTGTGTGATCAACAGGAAAATGTGTGCATTGTGTGCATAGACTTCTGAAAACGCAACATTAGCAGCCTCCTCTGCCAGTACAGCACCTTCTCCGGCTGCAAACACTTATTGTTTTTTTTAGAGTGCCAATAAAGACGTGAGACCTCCTTTATCCATCAGCACTATGAACTGTCCTCCTTGGGCAGCTCTATCAGGTAGAGTTCCCTAAAAAGGAGTTTCCAACAGTTCCAGATGTTGAAATTTAAAGCCACACCAGCATGCATTAAAACTAAGTCATAGCTATCAAATATATCTAATGCTTTGTCAAATGAGATTTGTTGTATTTTTACACAACATCCTGATCCTGAGTAATCCACAAGTAAGGAAAGGAGATTTTATGTCACATTTATCCAGCTTGACCAAAAACAGTGAAGAAAATATATAGTGATCTTCACACCATACCTGAAAGACTTCTCAAATAAGAGACCAGTAATAAAATAAATAAAATACCCTGTATACTGTTCATACTGTTTGTTGTGCCAGTAGAAAACAACAGGATCTACCAGTAATATCTTGTGAACACCTTGTCATGGGCAATAAATATTGTGTGTTTGACCCTGTTGTACCAGTGAAGGGCTGTGACAGTCAATCTATAGACAGTTTTTTTTTATAATATTCTGCCACATTTTGCTTCAAGTACAGATCGGCTATATACTATATATAAAGATTTGAAGCGTTAGATGTTGAATGTGCTGGAGGCTTTATTTAACAGTACAAACTCTCATGCAAACATATTCCAACCTCATTCATTAATTTCTTTAAAAAGTTGCTCTTCACCTCTTTCAAAGACACATCATGAATGTCATGTACAATATATGGATAAAAGAATTGGGACACCTGCTCATTCATTGTTTCTTTTGAAATTAATGGAATTAAAAGGACTGTATTCTGCTTTTGTTGGAGTAACTGTCTCTACTGTCCAGGAAAGGCTTTATACTAGATTTTTGGAGAATTGCTGTGAGGATTTGATTGCATTCAGTGACAAGAGCGTTAGTAAGGTCAGGGTGTTGGATGATCACCACCCCATCTCATCCCCAACTCTCTAACTCATGCCAAAAGCATTGGATGGAGCACCAGCATTCCAGAGAGCACAGTTCAACTGATCCACAGCTCCACAATGGGTGCAACGTAAAGTAGCTAAATGCACGCATTAGAAAGGGTGTCTACAAACTTTTGCACATATAGTAAACATGATCATTTGACTAAGGGTTCTACTGCACAATTGTTTTCAATATCACTACTGGAAACATCTGTACCGCTTTCAGTCAAAACTGTACCAATGATGCTTTTTTTATGGCTAACTCTTTTTATGGCTATATACTTTACAATCAAACTGGCCAATATCTGACTTTGTTTGGCCCATTTTATAGCCCTTACTTAAAAAGCAAAAGAAAATCAAAATAATAATTTGGCAAGTTGTAGTTGCTGTCTGTTTGGACAAAAACAGGCTGATTCTGAACATGCATCCCGACTTTCAGTGTCCATTTCATTAGTGGTTGTTCTGTGACTTTTTCTGTTAGACGTTGTTCTGTTGACAAACTCTCATTATCTTTTGAACATGGTGCCCTTGACTGAACTCCAGTAATTTTTGAAAATTTAATTTACTCCTTGTGTGAACACTGAAGTTCTCTTCATTCTGCACAGTAACCATTTTATAGTACATTCTGTCTCCAGTTTCCATCATGCAATTCAGAGACATGCTTTCCAATTACCTATTGAGTACTGATTGTATTGCCCTTTAAGAGTTGGGAGTTTGGACAATGTTCAGACATGAGTTGATATGAATTATGTCCACATTGTGTGTTGACTGTTGTTTTTGTCATCAACCCTCTATGAAAGGCTGTTTTCCAGTCATGTCCATGTTGCATCTCTTTTATGTGCTTGTAAAGAAAGCAGAATCATGTTTCATTCGGCTTTCTTTTTTTCTAGGATGAAACTAAAGTCTGACTTCACTGAGGTGGAATTCAAACACAGACTATCAATGGAAACTGTTTACCCTTAACATCCAAACAAGCTTTATTCACCCAAGCAAAAGCCAACACATCACTGGGAAAAGTTGTGTCATATTTCTGTGTTTGACTGTCTTTGTTCAAACCTGACAAATGCAAATGTACTACAGAAACTCTGTAGTCACTGGTTACGCTGGTGCAATAGTGATTAAGACTCATAAATTCAACTCTGTAACAAGAGCTTGAAGTAATGCATTTGTAATTGTATCTTTCTATAGCTTTATAATGTTTTTTGTCCCATTGATTTTAAGACTGGAGATATTTTTGTTTGAGTTTATACATGTGCATCTAAGCAACAATGAGTCATTGTTAAATCAATGTCAGAAGTGGGCACAGGAAACTGGTAACTCTTTACTTGAACTCTGCTATATAGCAATGACACAACTATGCCTTAAACAAATTAGGACAAAAAGCATGCAACAGATTATATATTGAAACCTGCCAATGTTGCAGGTTTCAATATGTTATAAATATAGAATATACATCTTTATAATTGTAGCAGCAGGTTCTGCATGCACACTGCACAGGTGTATTAGCTTGAATGTGTTTTGTGGCCTAATTTCTCTGTTTATGTCTGAGCTGAATACCAAGCCCGAATGCATGTCTTTGCTTTAGACTGAGCTGTGCAGAGTAAAGCACAAGCACACTCACACTCTTCCTCCCCTGAGAGTCTTCTGACACAGAAGTCACGAGGGACTTGTTTTTGGGCATTTTATTTTCTGATGCTTTGATGGAGGTGACAGCTTTTAAAGTCAAAGCCACTGGCAAAGTATGCCGTGGCAGAATCTTTCAAATCACATCAACCAAGAGAAAGACAGAAAAGAAAAAAAGGAGGATATGGATGCTATCAAGACAAAATCTGTCCTAGCAATGTGTCACTTTGGACAATATCCCAAATCCTGTGAACGTGTATGAAATCAAGTCCGATTACTGGCTGTTCTCCCTTTGTCTGTTGAACTCTGTCCAGAATTACTTGCCTCTTTTTTCTAGCACTGGAAAAGACTCGCAATCTGGGCCTGAAATGAAACAAGCTAAGGTAAACAAGCAACTTCTCCACATCTCATCACAAGGTGGAGCTAGTAGAAGAAACAGCGCTATAGGACCTACAGAGAGTGTGGAAACCCTGACTTGCACTATAAACTGTCATAGAGTCATTGACTCACATCTTCCCAACTTCACTTCTACATGGCCAAATAAGGTAATTATTAGTGGTCAGATTGCCAGTGATATTAGTCATTGGAATTTGACTGAATCCATGTATTTTGATGTTTAAATGTCATATATACATCTAGTTATATGCATAGACTGCCATTATTGCCTACACAAAAGAGAAGTTAAGGTTAATTACAAGTGTGGAAAAGTCCCAAATGGACTTGTGTGTGTGTGTGCGCCAGCAATGCTGATGGAGAGGCAAGTCAGCGCGCCAAGTCGGCAGTAACTGGAGGGGCCTGTTAGTTACCAAGTTTACCCTTGCAGTCCTGCTGCTGTTCCCTGTGTCTGTTTCTCCTCGCTCTGTCTCACTTTCTGTGTCTACTCCTATGTCTGAGTCTCTCTCCCTGCTGTTAGACAAGGTTGCTAATCACTGGAAGGGGCTTGTAGTTGAGGAGGGAGGGCACTGATCAAGGTCTTTCCTTAACTTCCAAAGCAGGAGAGCTTTATTTTGAATTATTTTGTATTCTTCTCCATTACTAATGTGATTCTGCACTGCAGTAGTCACATTTTTGTGACTGTAATTAACATAACCTTACACAACTTAAAATGTGAAGATTTGTTATGGTACACACTACTTTTTTCAATAATAATAATAACATATGTTGTTGCTCTACTAAAGCAAGCCAATACATATTTAGCAGGGCTGTTAAAATGGTAACATTAACCAAATTCAAAGAATGCAATCTAGAAAATATCAATAGGAAGATCTAAATCTACTTACGTAACCGCACCCCTTAGTGTAACCCCTGTGTGTAAGCCAGCACTTTATTACTTTCATTTTAACATTATTGTCATAATAAACATCAGTATCATAGGCCCAAAAATAGAACCCTGTAGGACTATTAACATTTGTATGTATTTGTTTGTATTAAATGTATTAACATTTACCAAATAATTCACAATAGTTTCTGCATTAGGAAACTATTAGGAAAGCATTAAGAACTGGATAATAAGACTAGGGTTCAGGGGGTCAAATAACTTAAGCCACGTTGTCATTCTGTAGCCAATGTCATGCCTACATTAGGAACTCCTAGTCTAAGATGGGAATCAATGGGAAATGAACGTTCTTGCACCCTGTGGTAACCAAAAGTGTTCCCAACCCAGCATGTCTCTCGAATGCCACTGGATTCTCTGAAATATAAGCTGATGTGCACTGAACTGCCTTACCATAAAACCTTGCAACCTTGACAGAAATTACTTAATATGGGCACATTGCTTATTACAGAAAGATACCTGACATGCATGTTCAATAGGTTTATTTCTCAATAAGCTAACAATCACCTAATCTTTAAGTTGCTAGATTGGTTAGTTTAGAAAGCATGTTGTAGTTAGTTTAGCTGTTTGGCCATGCTACAGCGAGGCTATAGACTGCAGCCTTGCAGACATTCATTTCCATGGCCACTTGCCGTTTCACTAGCCACTGTTATTTACTTGCATGCATGCTTTTAGACTATCTCGCTCCTTTAGGCTGAGAAAAACTGGTTTGTAGGAAACAAACAAACAAAACAAACAAGCAAGAGGAACATTTACATTCTGCATTTACGTCCAAAAAAATGCTCAGTCAAGTTGACAGCCTAGTTCTTGGGAATCTGAATTGTAATCTGATACTCACTCACTCATAGTCTACTGCAGAGCATCCAGTAATAAATGTAAAATCATGCTTCTTTTACATAGTGAAAGAAAACACTAGTACTCAGAAAAAAAACTATTCCACATGCTGATACAGTTTACTATGCCCAGTGCTGCATATGCATGTTGCCCTGCTACTCTAGGGACAGGTTTTAATGAGCTAAATGGAACTCAACTATCTGCTCTAGCTCCCATCTGTCTCAATCAAAACAGCAGCCCACTCTCCTACACTGGACATCCTGTGAAATTCTGCTGCATCACATCGCCACCTGGCTCGTTTGTTCTGCAGAAAAGCCTAGCTTGCTCCTGGCAGGCTGGTTGCCGCGGGAGACCGCCACTGCTTTGTCTTCAGCTCAGCAAGCAGCCGCATGCGAATGCATTGCACCGATGCCACCTGCTTAGTTAATCATATAACATGGCACTGTTGCACAGCCCCGGAACTATACAGGTGAACAATACATAAACATATACCAAAGCACACATGCTGGTCAGGTGATATAAATATTGAAATAACACACCAGGGTTCTGTCTCTGTGCCACTCTAGGGTGGTGTTCCTCCCCGCCCCCAATTCCTGCATATGTAGGGGCAGTGCAAAGGAGGATTTGTCATTTGGGACAGGCCCACAGGAGGGCTATGGGAAAGTTCTGATTGAGGGTGACAGAGAGACAAGGACACAGCATCCATCAGAGGGAGTGGCCTACATTCCCAGACTACAGATTAAGACCACGAACACACAAAGACACACACACACATTCAGAGCACAGCCACACAGTTTTTTTCTTTATATAATCTCAGAACAGGGTCATTTATAAAGTGTTTTTAAAACAGAAAGAACACTACTGCAGTTATGGTTATATTTACATATATATATATGTGTGTGTGTGTGTGTGTGCAGTAATGTCATTTCTGACACTAAATGTGTCACCTAAATTGTAATTTAGGCCTGAAAAGCGTATAAAAACAAGCCACCCCTCCAGACCCCGGCAATGATTCACCCAACACACACATTGCTCTCGCACACCTTGCTGTTGCTGCCAACTTCAAAGGTCTGGATGCAGAGTGTGCCAATAAAACAAAGCAAGGTGTCAATACATAATAAACTGTAGCAAACCTAAAATCCATGACACTGCCACACACATTTTGATCTCCTGTACAGCTGCTATGTTATAGTCTCCATGGAAATGGTGAAAGAGCACTGTGCAGTCCAAATTTCCCTCAAATAGCACACTAAATTCTGACATGCAATCTGTGATTTCTAATTCTCTCTGTCTGTTCTACATATGGAAAATTGGTTATAGTGAAAGGAGATATCAAACAACATGATGAGGACTCAAAGAACTCAAATTTCAGACCTGAACGTATATAAAACAATAGTCTTATACAGTGAGATGGATAAATATTTATAATGTGTGAGTGTTTAAACTCTTACCTGACTGAGCTGGCCAGTCGGTGATACTGTGACATTAGCTGTGTGACATCTGAAGTTCAGGAAAGAGTCTCCCAGTAATCCTGGAGCCCCAGCAACTTCAGTAGCCCTGCCTTGACCACTGGCAGTTAAAGGTGGTGCCAAAGAGGAACGCTGCACCACCGTACACAACAAACCCATTACACTGGAGGGTCTGACCATGAAAGCTTCAAGGGCTATGTTAGGAGAGACCTGAAGAGAGAAAGAGAGAGAGAGAGAGAGAGAGAGAGAGAGAGAGAGAGAACACAAGAGAAGTAAATAAAGAAAGCATGAGTCAAAGAGAACAGGACTCAGAAGAGAAAGTAGCTGAGAGAGAGTGGGGGATTCAGTGATTCTGTCCTAGATTCTTTTTTCTTTGTTGAAAATAAACATCATTCATTTGTACAAGTGTGCTGAATAAGTCAGAGACTCCAGTCAGGTAAATATAGAAATATGCAATAAGTAAAAAAACACATCTAGTAGCCAACATATCTACTGTGATAACTGATAATGCTGGACACCTGAAAATCAAGCATACAAGGAAGTGCAAAGTGTTGGACGGACAGCTGTCCTTGCTTCATGTTTAACCAATAAACATTCACAGCTGTTCTTTTTTTAAAAAGAGCCAAAGCTAATTACTGCACTAACGCTTTCTCAAACAGCAGACATCATTAAGGTGTACTTTAACGAAAACATAATCAAGTGAATGTTGATGCAGAACCTATATTTATGGGTAACTGTGGCTGTGTGTATTTGTATGATGTATTTTAGTGAAAGGGTCATGGTTGTGTGCCTAAATGTGTATTAGTGTGTAAAAGATACCTTTGAGATGTTCTGGCTCTGCGTATTGAATATGAGATCGGCGATGCGCTCCACACACTGTACAATGCGAGTACAAGCTCGAGCTTCATTCTGAGCCATCCACAGGATGTGCTCCTCCACTTGCATCATGTTGCTGGCAATGTTTGACACAAAGTCCCCCAACTGCAGAAACAGGAGGATTCCGTTAAAAGGTAATGGTAATTTTTAAATGTTAAATTCAGTTAAAGACATATACAGTATGATGTCAGCAGTTGTGTATCAATCCATAATCAGAGACATGCTGAAGGTATCGCTGTTGTCCCTTGCATCTTTATTTTTGTAAACACAATCTAGAAGCAGTTAGTAAGCTTACGACACAGTGAAGAAATAAAACTGAGATATATAAATAAGTGTTAGAAAGTGAAAAAGGAAGCTAAATACAGAGGCAATGAGGCCTCGAAAGCCGGCTGAGCAGTAGCGCTGAGCAGAAGCGCTGAGTATATACTGTATTTAATGATAAATGAATTAAGAGAAATGCTCCAAAGTACTAGGAATAAAATCTTTGTACATAGAGTTCAATTCATAATAAATATGTTTTTTTTTGGTGCATTTCTAAATGTCATTCTCCATGTCTGCATTAAACTAATGCATTTTATTTAGAAAACTGTATTAAAATGTTGAAATCTGACTTTTTGCAATCAATAATGTACCTTAGTTAAGTAAGTACAAAAGTCTCATTAACAACTTTTCTATAGAGCTGGATAAATAGATGGCGGGATGAATGGATAGATAGGTAGATGGTAAGGGGGCTCCAACAGTCTGGGACCACATTTTTTCATTTAAAAAAATGCAAAAATAGAAAAATTAAATCTTTACGATGAAGTTTTTAAAATAATTTTATCTCTCTCATTGAAGCTCGTATTCAGGCAACTCTCAGGTTAATTTAATCTACTCACCAGAGGCTTTTGCACAACCTTGTACATCATTTCATAGTTGGGGACAAGCCCCAATAAGGAACTCGCCCGATGTACATACCAGCTCAGACATACATATCCACAATGCTTTTGACTTATTAATTCTGCAGGAAACCATGATACCTGCACACAGCACCTACGACTGCACTCACTATATGTTTGCACCTGTCAGGCACAGGGTTTACAAAGCACGGTGAAATAGTGGATACAAAAATATGCCTGTGTTAATACATTAGAAATAATAAACAATAGTAAGTAATGACATTATTTCCACCCAGAACAGAGGTGTAAGTCTAATCTGGCTACAAATAATGTAATTTATGAAACAGCGAGTGAATATTATGACTGCACCAAGATAGATTTTGTGTACATCTGAGTGTGTATTATTCTGTTGGTGCATATTTTTGTGTTAAGTCTTTGAGGACTGTGCATCCCTTTAGCTGATATATCCCCGGACGCTGTTAAAAGAAAAGGGCCTTTGAGACAAGCTGATTTACTGTTTAATATTCAAATATTGCATCCTGTAGTTAACAAAAATGGTCCAAATCTGATACAATGTGTCCTATTCTACATTTTCCTCCTAACGTCATTTCATCCTCTGGACTATGAGGTCATTCAGTGGTCAAAATAGAAATATTGTGCATTCATGCTACCAGCAATTTTACACAGTCATTTTTCCCATAGACAACATCCCTGGACTTGTTGAGATGCTAATAAGGTAACGATAGGTAACATCTGGTAATGCCGCTCCTCAATTACATTACAAATGATTAGTAAAAAGTGTGCTTTGTGTTTTAAGCAGTGGTTGTGCTACAGTGTAATATTACATTCTGTTAAAAGCAGACGAGAAAATCAGGAAGAGGGCAAATACTTCACGGCACTGTATAAATTCCATCTGACATTACATATTCAGTCAGTAGCATGACACATAAGTATTCACTGTGTCCACTGAACCAATCCTAAAAACATCTGACGCTTCCATTTGCTAGAAACAAGCTTAATACGTAACAAGAAGTGGAGTTTACCCACTCTAATATATTAATGTGAGCTTCAGCTCATGTCGTGTATCAGTTAACTACACAAACAGAGTTCAAGTTTCCATCTAAATGCAAAATTCTCACTTTATATTCATTTTGCATGAAGATATAATTAAGATATTTCTTTCTGAGCTGTGTTAAATCCTTTAAAATGGCTGATTTAAATCTGCATAGATCAATTTATTCATGCGTTCTCGATAAAAGAAACATGATTTCGCTGCTAATGACATTCATGGTATTGGCGTGACACAGTGATCCCTGATCCTGAAGCTCTGACCAAGTATACTGACAAACTCTCTAGTATAAATCTACTTATCTCTACATCTCCTGCTTTAAAGCTTATGTAAGCTTGAGTGAAGACCATAGAAACATTTTTGAAAGGTTAAGAAATACCCTTTGAGATATGTAATATAAATATGGATGTGAAAGGAAACTGCTAACACAATCAGAATTAGCAAGCTCATGCTATTTACTGATTTCTATAGGAAATATATTTAAACCCAGTCTCAAGGGTAGGAACAGTACTTGAGCAGTTTATCCAGTGGCTGGGAATGTTTATGTAAAACAAATGTATGGACACAGTTCTCAATGATTACTCTATTAAAACACAAAAAAGCTAATAAATCAGGCACTAGTTGGTATATCTGTCTTACAATACAGAATCTCACATAGGTCTAAGTTAATTATACACACATACATTCCTGAAAGCTAACAGTGTATAGACAGAATTCTGTACCGAAACTCCTCTTTCCTCTCCAATTGTGTAGCACTACCTAAACACCGAAAGCCAAAAAGAAATTTTTTCCCCCTTAAGATATGTATATATACGTAATGTAAACTTCCCTATAGCTAGCCCACTGAGCTTCTGCACTCATCCAGACAACCACGACTCGACAACTTCCTCCAGGAAGCACAAAGCTTAGGCAGACTTCCCCTCATCAGCACCCTGCCAATTGCTGCTTTGGGAATACTAAAAACATAAACAGCACACATCCACAGTCTACATAATTCTGACTTGAAAAATGCATCTAATACAGTGATCTCTGTCTGTAAACTGTATGGCAGTAGGGCTGGCATCCTACTGAAGATGAGCTCCTAGGGTGCAGTGGTTGAGTAGTGGGGATAAGACACTGGACCGGGGGGCTCTAAAGAGATGGTCTGTTCTTCTTTTCACAAAATATACGAACTAAAATGCATTTCCAATTGATGGTTTTAAGGAGTCTAATGGCTTGGTCAGTGGCAATTAAATGTAGTCTGTATGGGGGACAGACTTTTTTCCCCTTGATGAAACATTTGTGATGAAACACGTGCAAGCAGTTTAATTATAGCTGAAATAGTAGATATTACAAAACATCAGTGAGTGCCAACATAATCGACTAACGTCTTACTTACAAAATACAGCAGACCAACAGGAGAAAATATGGCAGCTTTTCCACTGCAGGGCCGAACAGTTCTGAGCACAGAGGGTACACATTCTGGTGGCTTTTCCACAAGTGCACGGTTCGGCACGGAACGCTTACAAACTGGGCTGGGACCGATTTTCGCAGCAGGGTTAGCTAACTGTACTTGGGGTCACAGAACTGTTTGGTGGGAGGGATCCGCTGATTGGGTCCATATCCGCATTACATCCGATGCAACATCCTGGGTCTTTCCAGAAAGGGAAATGTCAGAGACTATATCTAATTAGTTCAAGAATAGTTGTTCCATTTTATCACTCTTTAAGTACACTAATGAGTAGTGTGGCAAAAGTATGCTTTAGTACACTTTAGCATAATAAAGTTTAGCATACTTGACTCGGCTATGACCTCATTCGAACATTGCTAAGGCAGCGCTACCACAACCTGGCTGAGGGCTAGTCCAACAGTGCTACTGTGGTGTTAGCCCGGTCACCCTTCTGGACTTATCCAACAACTAGGCTAGTATTACGTTTGCAAGGCAAACGTATGCCGAAGTCACCACCCACTCGTGTCAAACCTCAATGAGTTTCAAACATACTTGTTTAAGCAGATTCCAACATTATTTGACACACTAAATCTATAAAGTGGCCTCTTTGGCATGGTTTGAGATGAGTGTTATGCATGCAGATTACATGATGCTAACAGAGGAACTACAGCCTCTGTGAGTTAGCTAGAGTTGGCAACTTAGTGCTATATTAGCCTAGAAGTTGTAGTGCAAGACTAAAGAATGGAACTGTCATATACTTATGAGACACAGTGCACTTCCTGCTCCTGATTTAGCAACACAGCAAATGGAAAAAAGAAACAGTAACCAATCTATGGGGTCTGTACCATGGCAGAGCAGCACATCGTGGCCTTAGTAACCAAATGGCTAGAAAATTTCAAATGTGTTAAAATATATTTTATTGATTTTGAATGATACCCGAACACACAGATAATCTGCTACACGTTTAATTTAGAAATAATAAAATAATTTAGTCTGCTAATATAAATAAATAGCACTTGCATGGCATAGCATAACAGTTCCCAACAGTTTAACTTCACTGCACTAAAAGTGGAATGTCCAGTGTGAAGGCTTGAATTTCAGTCACTGGACTAAATTCAAACTGACTCCCTGGACTGGCTGAGATGAAATAAATGGAATCGATCGTCTAAGGCAGGCTGGGAAAAGCCCTTACTTCTCGGATGCGATCAACCAGGCATGTGATCCTCTCTACGAGGTCTGTGACAAAGATGACGTCCATCATGTCTCCAAACATCGCTGCACTGCTGGTGAAGGAAGAGAGCTGCTGAGCCAGGACCAGAGCATTAGATGTGTTCACTGTTATCTGTATAAAAGAGAGAGAGGGTGTGAGCGAGGGAGTGAGAAGGAGAGGCTTAATCACTATAAATTACAGAAATAAGAAGAGGCAGGGAAGCTCCCTGCAGATATAAGGTCACCTTAATCAGGTTGACAGTGCGTTTGTGTATTTAGCATTTAGCTAATGAGTTTTCTGTGGTTTTGAGGAGGGTGTTTGAGGTTGGGGTAGACAACTACAACGCAAAGGAAAAAATACAAATTATTATTTTAGCTACACTATCAAAGGGTATCGTTTAGAATAGCATTTAGAAATGCTCTTATTCTTAAGGCAAAGAACAAATTAACAGTAACATAGTCTTATTTCAACTCTTCAGAGAATATGGCCATAAGCCTAAAATATTAGCCAGTCAAATATATCCAGTTTGTATGGACTAAAACACAAAGATACTGGCAAATATTGCTGTGTGGCAGAAGTACTACTCTATACCCTAGATTGGTCTGTATTCAAGGGTTCATTACAGTAAGAAATATGGTGAAATAAATGATATACCCTTCTGTGTGAAACAGTGAGTGTTGTGTGATAAAGACTTGCATCCAGAAGCACACCAGTGCAACTGTGCTGGCCTACATTAATTGCAAAAACATCTAAAGAGTTGAGGTCAGATGAAGGCCACAAAACACACCTCACACATCTCATAAGCCACTTAAACCTGCATCGTAGTAGAGAATGAAAAGTTGATGTTCTTTAACTGAATATGTGGCAGAGTGACTAGATGAACAAACAAACAGCAGGGATCAGTTTTGCCTGACCTGTGTAAGTTCATGGAGTACGCGGGTAAACTTGCTAGCGTATGGGCACTGATTGTAGTCTTCCTCTGCCCACCGGCCCTGCTTGTCACACCTGCGCCAGGCCCTTTTCTCATGAGAGTTGGAGCTGTAGGTTGGTGTGGCACAGGAAAGGAAAGCCGTTATGCCAGCCAGTGTCTTAGGCCACCTGCAGGGGGGTGAGAGCAGAGCGTATTAAATGTAACACACTCTTAAAAATAAAGATCTTTAAAAGGCTTCACAAAAGGACCAATTTCAGTGGTTGGCTGGCATTTTTGTAAATGAGATATGTGAGTACTCCTTAGGAACCTTTTTCTTCTTCTAAGAGTGTACTACAAACACTGGTCACAAGTCATTTAAAAGTATCATTGCACCACTTTAGTCTACAGTTATATCAAAGTGACGCACATAGCACACTTATTGGTACCAAGTACATCCAAGAGGAACAGAAAGTGACTTGTCCTTGAATCTGGTCTGTCCATTATTTGAGATAGAAACAACACATCCAATGTTCTTTTACAAAAGTAACCATAGTGCTGCTTTTAGAAATGACGTTATTATTTGCTTTATGGTCCATGTACAGGGTGGGTGAAAAAAGTATGTAAAGGACTGTCCAATACAGTCATAAATAATAAAACAAACAAAAAAAAAGATCCAATGTTTTAGC
This sequence comes from Salminus brasiliensis, assembly GCF_030463535.1. Lineage (NCBI taxonomy): Eukaryota > Metazoa > Chordata > Actinopteri > Characiformes > Bryconidae > Salminus > Salminus brasiliensis. The sequence goes on along the minus strand of NC_132881.1, from coordinate 36,992,057 downwards.
CTTGGCTCTGGAAAAAAGAGACACCTAAATTAATTAAAACTAGACAGTATTTGTTTTATTAAAGCATTAAAGCAAACCCATTCTCTTTGTCATCATTAGACAAAGCAGCCCTAAGTAATATTTGGCACAAAACAATTTCAACAAAAAGGGTTGATTTTCCTTACTTTAGCATTATGCATAAACAGCAGCAAAATATCTGCTAGATGAAACAATTATGAAGCTAAAACACAAGAAAAACAAAGAACATACAGTACAACAGCAGCCCCAAACAACTGTGGAGATTCTGATTTAGCCCCAGCCAGCACTGCTTCACCTCATTAACTACTGACTGGTGCCCTGTCAGCCATAGACAATGTTAATGACCATAAAAAATGAGAGGTGTGTGTAATTTGCTATTTTAGGCAGAACTTGTGTTTTTTTGTTGCTTTGTAGGAAATCTGTTTCATGTGTTATTGATCAACCATATGGATGTGCTTTATCTTGGAAAGAAATGCATGTTTATGAAGGTTATGCATGTGCTCTATGGATTTTCCATGCCTGAAAAATGAGTTAAAACACCCTGAAGAGGGTTTGTGTTACTGCTCATGGACACACCTGAAGTCACCTTTGTTGCTGGTCACTCTCTCTGCTGAACAGTACACTGCAGATGTCTCCAGGACGACAATCTCCATGCCAATGGAGCTGTTGCCACGGGAACTGGTCACGTGGCACTGCCAATTACCGGAAACATCAGCATCTACGTTGGAGAGGATTAGTTCGCTAAGAGAAGGAAAGAAGGGGAAGGAGAAGGACAGGAGTGAGGTCTTAAGTCATATAAATGAAAAAGTAATAATGACTGAGTGGTTAATATACTGTTTACTGTTATACACTAGACAGACAGATTTACAGAATTTAAGGATGGCTTCATTTAGAAGAAAAATGTTCCATTTTCACTGCCTCCAGCTCCATGATCCCACTGACCTCAGACTGTGCTGGGCCACCAGCCTGGATCTCCATCAGCCCATTAGCCTAGAGTTCACCAGCTTGCCTGCCCAGGCTTCACCCGCCCGCCTGCCTAGAGCTCCATCAGACTATCATCCTTGGGCTCTGCCAACCCGCTGGCCTTGGGCCCCACCAGCCTGCTGGCCTTGGGTTCCACCCCCTCATCAACCCCAGACTCTGCTGGGTTTGTACAACCCTTTGTCCTCGAATGCTTCAACTTCTGCCTCTTGCTGACATTTGGACTAACTGGGCCATCTGCTGACTAAGAATGAGTACCAATCTCTTCTCTCTCTTCCTCAGTTGGCTCTCTTATACAAAGTGTTGCTTATAGTCCTTAACAAATTTACTTGGTTTGTTGTATCTTGTATGTTTCTGACATTTTGTCAGTTGACTCCCTAACAGAGTCTATTATATGGATTCTATGCTATGGTCTGTTTCATTACATTGCTTGTTTATGACGACTATACATGAATAAAGTCAGCTCCATTCAATATTACCGATTATACTGACTGATTATCTATACACACACTTCACAGAAACATGGCCTCTTCAGGAAAGTGCTCTGTCTAAAATAATGAATGCATTACCACTTCTCAAGGCGGTTATCCAAATTATAAGAAAGGAAAATAGCACCTTGAATTTCATAAACATAGGGCCAGATATAGTAAGCCTTAGGCACAATTGACACGCATTCTGCTGCTGTGTGCATGAACAAACATGAAAATTTCTTTCTCTAATATATATGGATTTGGTGGAGGATCACCCAAAATATGTGAGGGTTGCGAAAAAAGAGGGTTTTATATTGAATTCTTTCTTTAAAAAACCTCTAATAAGGATCATACCAGCTGGAGGGTTGGTGTAGTGGTCTTCGTTATAGCAGAGTAAGGTTATATTTGCCTACCTGTATAACATGATTCAAATGGTTATGCTGCTGAATTTGCTCTGGATACTCTGGATAAGAGTATCAGCATCTGCCAGCAAGTGTCATAAATGTAATTTTGTTTCACAAATTCACAATTTCTTTTACACAATTTTAAATAGCCGATTACCCAACCCACCTGTTAGTACTTTTTCCCTATCACATGTAATGCTCCCGACACTAGGAGGGTGAGGACGGACACATGCCTCCTCTGACACATGCGCAGCCACTCCCTCAGAGGTAAACTACAACCTTAACAAAATAAAAAGTAAATTCCAGATACACTGGGAATGCATACTGTCAGTGCGTCATGACACATTTTGTATATCTGGCCAGCATTGTTGTATGCTGACTGACAATGGCTTCTAGGTGACTGTGAGGTCTTTTACTTTTTCATGTTTGTATAAAGAACACTTTAAAATAATGGATATATTAGGGTTATTTGTCTTCCTCATCTTAAACTATGATAGCAAGAACTAGTTATGAAACTGTAATTCACAGCTACAGCAGTGCACTCAAATCAGTTAATAAAATACAAGAAATACGTTTTCTGGAAGAATTCTCAGCAGCGCACTCATGAATCATCCTGCGATCTACTTGAGATGGCTGATTATGGGACATTTTTCTACCTTCCTGCTGTCCTCCACCACAACTCAGACCACAGGGCTTGATTAATAACTCTGGCCTGGTCCACTGCCTTGGAGCAGCCGTAGGGCTGTATGGGAGGGACCTCAAAGTACTGCAGAAGCCAATCAGACGAATCTAAAGAGCTTGCTCGGTTCGGCAGCACATGGTGATGCTCTGCAGCATGGCAGCGATGCTGCTGCACTCTTTGCTACAGCTGCTTCAGAACCACAGGCCAAAAATAACAGTGCTCTGTTGCTAAAACAACCACTTTCCATTCAGCAGCCACAACCGCAGTGCACTGCATCTGCTCCAGCCTCTGCAGGCCACACTAGAATAGAAAGCCACAGAGCTTTTTCAGCAGCTCTGAAGTCCTGTCTTTCTCTCTCTCTAATTCAGATTAAAGAATGAATGAATGTTAGTTGAAGAAGGATGTGCCTGGGCTTTGTAGATAGGATTAGAAATCCAGTAGGAGACCAACCCACATACCAAAATAAGGCAGTAAATGCATGTGTGGCTGTGTATGTAAGTGAGGATGCTATCTTATAGTGTTCTCCCAACAGAGGCACTACTGTAAAGAAAGTAGCACCACAGTCAAGTGCTTCTGCATACATGCCTCTAAAAACCAGGCCCTGATCTTCCAAGTTCTCGTATTCTCTCTCTGAGAGAGTCACAAGTACAGAGACTGGGTGGAACCCACAGTGGCCGGCTGCCAATCCAACGCTGGACAAGCAGGAGACAGTCTGTGAAACGTGTATGGAATGGCTCCTAGCTTCGAAAACAATACATACATCAAATTTTTACTGAGGTTAGCAAGGTCAGTTCAAGCACCGTAGATTCCACTCTGTAAAGGCTGTCCAAGCTCAAGAACAGCAAAGGGAGGGCTATGGAAGCAACCCAGGCTGACAGAGCCACAGGACACACGCATACACACATACACATACACACACATACTGACCTAAATTCGCACCAACACTACTCTATTGTGGAGCAGACTGCACACAACGCCTCCCCAAGGCCTCATTAGGAGCATTTACGCACTTGCGCTGATATTTAACGACTTGTTTACATAACGCAGCTCATGAGGCTGTTAACGATAAAACCTGGGCTTTTACAGAGGAGCATTCCAACAGCCTGACCATGCGCCCAGCAGAGAGCCTGATCAGAGCTCCCCCTCAAGCTTCCCCTGACAGAGAAAAAGAGTAAGAGAGAGAGAGATGAAGTGAGTAAAAATGTGATGGTGTGAATGTGAGGAGTTTCTGCAGAAAAAAGGTAGGTAAATATGAGTGTATTGTAGGAATAGTAGGACAAAGGCATAAAAAAGTGCATGACTAATGAGGTTGAGCTTGCGCTTGAGCTTGAGCTTAGACACTAGAGCTTAAGCTTAGACACTAGAGTACAAAATAAACACACAATAAGTGTGTTAGCATGCACGCACATATACATGCAAACACCATGCTCTCAGACAGAGTGAGCCTCTCATAGCCGTGTTTTGTGCAGTGAGGAGAACGCTTGAATAGACGGGGAGCTAAAAGTAGATGTGGGCAGTGGTGGGTTGAATGCTTTGTGGGGTGATTTCAGAATAAATAAAAAGTCTTCTGGACTCAGGCTTTTATCTGCTGCTTTGCTCACTTCGCTCCCACTTCCCCTCTCTCTCTCTTTCTCTCTCATCTCCATATCTGTTCATTCAGAAAGCTGGGTCACTCAAGGCCATCAGCCTGTTTCAGACATGTCATTCCCATCTCTTTTGGGCTCCTTTCTGTAACTAGTGACACCTGCTAAGTGCATAAACCTAACAACGTCCTAAAACAAGAAATAGGATGTGACATAATGTCCTCAGATTAATGTTTTATTTTGTGTGCTTTAAAAAAAACTCTTATAAAAAGCATGTGGTTGGAAGGGGTATAAGAAACAACTAATCTGCAAGGTGTTTACTGCATGATAAAAAATGCTCAGAGAGAACTGTGCAGTTAAAACAAATAACAACAATAAACAGTGGGGGAGAGCTAGTCACAAACTATGTAGTTAAAAAGGTCCGAGCAGAACATTCTTTTTAATTGTTCATAAGAGTTCATTAAAATGCATCTGTTCATTCTGAATAATGTTGCCTGTTTTTATTTTGGTACATGTCTATAGCATACAGCGTTCAGTACAGCCTATAACATATAAATACAAAGAGCTGCTACTATTCCACAGCTCTCTAGTTGTATGGAGATCTCTCTTGCAGCCAAGAAGGGCTGCAGTATTAGTATAGGACCAAGGTAAATGTTCCTACATGTGACAGATGCAGATGACTGCGGCCTGAGGTGGTTGGTCATCTAAAACAAAGAATGAGCAGATGAAAGAGAATGAACGCCTGATTACAAGAACAAACTACACTCACTGAAAAAGACCTTGTAATCTTCCAATATGGTGACACTGCACATTGTCCAAAACAGATCTCCCAGTCAATCTGAAATAAACCACACATGCAAGGAACTGTGAAGTGAAAATATAACTTCAAAAAACACCATAAAAAATGTTAAGGAGAAATCCACTCAGTGGGATAAAGAAAAGAAAAATGAAGGAACACTTCAATGCCAAGAATGCTCCAGAGCCCCAGAGACCGAGGCTACAGATAAGGGTAAAATGCAATCAGCAACTTTCTCAATGCAAAAATATATGCTAGAAATACACTTCAAGAAGTCTTGTCAGAACTGCCCAATGCTGGAACTAAATGATTTTGGAGAGTTCAGGGATTTCAAATGGTCATACGAAAGAAGCTGAATGACTTCAAAGATGTTATAAACCAGAAAATTAATGACACAGCTGGAAAACTCCAGACAACCACCGCTATAGTGGAAGAATCTGAGAGCTGCATTGTAAAAAGGAAAGAAGTGAATATGAGATGAATATGAAAAATGCAGTTGTTTATATATTAATGCTAACCATGCAGATTAGAAGACTTAGCGTTGAAAGGAAAAAAAAAACGGCATACTCAGTGTCCTTTAAAGCACAAAGAAAAAATAAGCAGTGGGCGCTATAATTTGACTTGTTAGGTCAGAGGTTAGGAATACATTAAAACATTTAGCCTTTGTATAATCTTAATTAATAGTTTGATAGTTAGAAATAGGTCTGCAGTATTTAGTCTTTGGTGGTGAGTTTCTTGAAAACTGTGGAAAATGAGAAAAATGTTTCTTTACTTTGATAAATGTCTGTTTGATCTGTGACTGTATTTGATTATGACTATTCATCTAAAATTTGAAGAGAAAAATAGAATTCAAAAGGTGTATATAAAAAGGTCCTCAAAGATTTACAAGTACAAGGTCTTTCTAAATTCTTATTAAATATTAATAAAAGTTATGACAATGACAACAAGGACCTCTGCTTGATAGATAAATGTATTCCGTGTGTAAAGAAATCTACATAGCCTTATATTCATAAACCATTATAGTCATAAAACAAAACAAGATATTAAGAATTTATCAAATGTATATATTTCCAAGTCTTGGATATTTATCTGCATTGTTTAAGAGGATGGGATAGTATGAACTCTGGTTTATCTGGAATGGAAAAAGGTCTGATATCAATTCTAGGCCCTTACAGCTTTCCAAAGAAAAGGAGGGAGAGCACTCCCATGTCTGTAAGATTATGTTCTGACAGCTGACAGCAATGACTTGCTGTTGTAACCAAGAATATACATTCCAGTGGAAAACCAATGGGCAGAAATTGTTAATGAAATGTATTCAGTGGAAAGATTTGCTTTTATATTAAGACTGGGAGAATGGAACTGTTCATGTATACTTCGGTGAGTCTTTTTTCAGTCCTTTCATCGTATTGTTGTGACTATGGTATAAAACTCTTCAGATACACACTCACCAAACACTTTATAAGGTACATGCTAATACAGAGAAGGGCTTTATTTTGCTCTCAAGAAAGTCTAAATTCTCTGGCTGATTTTCAGGTGCAATTTTAGGCTGCAAATCTTCCATTCTACCAACATCACCAACGGTGTTCTATTGTATTCAGGAGTATGACAACTTTGGCTTTGCCATTAGAAGATGGGGAAATTGTGACCATGAACTACTCAAAGAGGGGCAAAAAAAATACTAAGACATCATTTTTATCATCATTACACCTAGATTGTTGACACAAGGCAGGTTGGGTCCATGGATTTAGACTCTACAATCTGTATGCCTCTGTATGAAATTGAGCTGTGCAGCCTCAGCTGTCTGTTGTTGGCTGACAGAAACAGAACCTGACGTGATCTTTTGCTGTTGTAGTCCATCCGCTGCAAATTTTAATGTGTTGTTCAGTCTTAGTTGACTCTGATTGTCATTCAAACACCTTGTATATCTTTATTTGCCTTTTTTAATGCATAGTCTGAAATTCCAGTTGTCCTGTAATTGTGTTAAAATCTCATGATGAAGGAACATCATAGAAATGTTAACTTTCATTACAAACAAAATAGGTTTTAACTTCTTCTGTAATGTTCCTATTCTAGAGATACAAGGCTCTGCTCCCATAGCAATAATATAGTACACTGTGTATTTAAACGATGCTCACAGTGGCAACTGACTACTTTGTTCCTTAGTTTTATCCTAAAATAAGTATTTTTATTTGCATATAAATCCTTCTTTGCATATAAAGGTCTCACTCACTCAATCAACACTCTTTCAACATTCTTTACAAACACACACACACACACACACACACACACACACACACACACACACACACACACACATATTCTTCCTTTCCACTCTCTTCTGCTCCAGTCATGTGTGTGAGAGGGACAGCATCATTTCCCACTCACCACAATCAGCCAAACCGCAGTCTAACAAGCCAATTAAGACTTCAGTCTCCATGGTAACCTAATTACACAGACCAATCAGGCAGGAATATGAGAGAAAGAGAGAGAGAGAGAGAGAGAGAGAGAGGCTGACAAAACAGAAAGAGAGAGGGATGCAGGGCCTACTAAAGAGTATAGGCCTATACAGAGGAAAAACATGAGACAAAAAATGCTTTCTGTTTCTCCACTGCTTTTCTTCTACTCAATTCCTTCATTCTACATCAGATCTGAATGATTAATAATGGAGAGATTAGTGGAAATGTGGACTGCACCTCCAGAGGCTCCTAGAGCTTTGAGTAATGAGGCATGATTCACACTCCGCAGCTCTCTCAGCTAGCATCAGTTACTGGCTCTTTAGCCTAGCGCCATCACTCAGCGTGGGGGTCAGACTACACAGCTCGCCAGGCTATTAGCTATTAGCTCAGACTGGACAACAAGTCTACAGGTCTATGGTTAATGCAGGGATGAGGAATAGGACTATGAGAGGAGAACATAAACGTTCTGTGTGTGTGGCATCTGCTGATTAAGCGCACATGCCTGAAATCTGAGCAGGTTGCCTTTTGACTCAGGGTGTAAATGAGGTCTGTGGATTGGGATATCTAATTGGACCCAAATGTGTTAATAATGTATTGATGGGACAAAACAACTGCAGGCTGTGCTTTTCTGAACATCACCCAAAATGCCTGAAATAAGCAGAGCTATGAAAGTGGCGTTCCAGAAACACAATTTTAAGCTGACAACCGCCATCGTGGAAATAACTGTCTGTAACTCTGTAAAACATCTGTCATTTACAGTGACAGGTTAATAGTGGAGTAGTGTGGTACTTAATGGGAAGGTGTATTTTTACATCAGACACACTCTATGGTGAGAGGAGCCCCTTCAATAAGTCTCTCCATCCCTGTCGACAGTTGTGTTTATGACATAGGAGCAGGAGCCAGTGTGCATGCATGAGAATGTGTATGTGTGTGTGGTTCATGATTAAGCAGGCCGGTGTTTTGGTTGGCCGTTTGGTCAGTCTAGCTATGTCTATGATGGAAAGGACAGAGTACTAGACACCACCTCCTCCGCTAGTGGGGTCTCCCTGCTGCCAAAAACAACATTACAGTATGCGCTCCACTCGGAAAATCGACCTGCACGGTTTGTGTGTAGAAGGGGAATGTGAAGGTTTAATAGCAGGTCCCAATCAGAACTTGAATGACGAGAAATCCACCACATTCCAGCAGGAAGGAAGTGTCTACAACGCTCAAGAAAACTGACAACAGGACAATGCATCACACCCATAACAATTACAATCAGAATATATTTGTTTAAAAGGGGTCTCTGAAACAATCATAAAAGAACCACTTTTGTTTTTTATAGAAATTTTCAATGAATGGCTTTTTTAAGATTTAGAGGTTTACAGTTTAAGAAGCTCTGAACTGTTCATGTACATCTAAGTCAAGAACAATTATTAGAGTTTCTAAATGCTCATTCAATCCATTAAAGGAAAGCTTTATCCAACACCAACTGGCCTTATGTGGAAAAATGACTCAGTTACTCAATGAACCAATTACCCAAATTTAAAATGATTGCGCCATTAGAAAGAAACTGGAAATCCATGGGTGAGTGTCCAGGCAAAATCCACTGATAAGCAACAGGAGTATAATGGCTTGTCTCTTGTTTGCCAAAAAAAAAATTTTGACCAATTGACCAACAGGTCTCTTGGAATAATGTTGAACTGAATGGATTGATGAGTAAGTCCTGTCCTATCTGACATCCCCCAATTATACCAACAGTCAAGCACGGTGGTGGTAGTGTGGATGCTTTGCTTGCGAAACGTTTTTTCTTCAGTAAATGCTATCATCATTAAAAATAATAATAATTCTACTTTTTCTAATTTCTACAGTACAGAAAAAATAATTGTACTGTAGAAACTCTTATTTTCTGAGTGTAGATGACTTACACACAATGAAGTAACACAGTCTCTTTGGTGTTCATTGATAGCTTCATTTCTAATTGAGCAGTATTCGCCCCAGGAAAGTGCTTAGATTCAAACAAGCACTGCTCTGCATAATTTAAGTAACTAGATATCCATACCGTGCATAATAAGACCTAGGAAAATGGCTCAAGTGTGAAGCGTGGCTGGAACAAAAGAAAATCTGTAAAAAACACAGCCAGTGAACAAAAGAAGAGCGAGATGAAGTGGATTAGTGTGCTCTGGTGATCAAACTGTGAGTCAGTCAGCGTGTCCTGTTTGACACTGAGATTTCCCACTGCCATCCCAACCATCATCATTCACAGTAAAGGGACTGCAGGCCTCCCAGTGACGAGGGCATGGCTGCAGAAGTGGAAAAAACGAGCATCCTCCTGGGTGGTTTATGAAGGCTGGAGCTTTCGGCGCGCTCTATGAAAACTGCGAGCAAAGCGTTCCAGGCTTGTTGACACAGGGAAACATATTTCTGTCGGCACTCCATCAATATTTATGGCCAGGCTTGCTCCGAAGCGAGAGGCAGTTAAACTAATCAACAGCCCTGTGCCGCTCTTTCACACGTGCACACACACACACACACACAAAAGCTGTGCGTATGAGCGCCTCGCATGTGCGTTAACGTACGTATTGTGCTGACCAGTCGAGGGAAACAGGGAGAGGATGAGGAAGAGACGATGATTGGCAGATTGTGTGTAAACAGACATCAGCCACATTGCTGCCGTAGCATGCAGCATCTGTTCCTGTTAGTGTGCTAGCCACGTCTAACAATGAGACAACACTTCCAGAACGGTGCACCAACCCCGGCAGGGAAGCACGCAGCTGGCACTTTGCCAAAACATTCCTGTCCCGCCCTTCCCAACCAATATCAAGGACAACGATAATGAAAGGTAAATCACAGCCGGGAGAAGGTCATTTTATACTGTATGTATGTCTGTGCATGAGTGTGCTGTCAATTGATTTAAACCCACTTGCATGTGCACATATAAATCAAGGCTAAAGGCATAAAGGCATTAGTCAAAGAGCCCACGTGACTGTATTCATTCTCCCTCTGTCTCTAAGGGCATTTTCACACCTGCCTTGTTTGGTCCGGACTTTCTGACTTTTCAGTTTGGTCTGAACAAAATAGCAGGTGTCAAAGGTGCCTCAGACCAAAGGACCAAAATCTGAACCATGATTGGGTTCATTTGCAGTGTGAAAACACTTTTTTGATGGTTCAAATATTCAGGGAAGTGGAAGCAGGGTATTTTCACCCATTCAACAAGTAAAAATGAGCCACGGCAGCACATAGGCAGGATTATATATGTTGGCGACGGTATAATTGTTGACGAGCATGTTCATTGGTCAAATTGGAACTAGTACTACACTTGACATTGATGCTGCTGACAGTAATGCCATAATATCAGCATTTTAGTGGCAACAATATGGATCATTATTATTATTGCCAGCTGAACTGACAATGTGCAGACATCAGATGCACATCCCTCTACTAACCAATCAATGTCAAGGATAGAGACATGCAGCTCATGTGGGTGATGATGATGATGAGACATAGCTATATCATGCAAATCTATACAATGTAACAAAAACATAAACCCTGGTTCAGAACATGGTCTGAATGTTCAGGTGCAAAAACGCCTCATGTCTTTATAATTGGAATTTGTCTCTTAAATCCAATTTTGAGTTTTTGTATTGTAAGTGAGTGACCAAATTCCATACATACGTCAACTGTATGTCCACGTTGTCTGTCATAGTAACAACACAGGACGAACAGAGATGCATCTCTAGGAGTCTTGCTGTTCAGGCCAGTCAGAAATGGCAAGAATTCCCAATGCCTCTGTGAACAGTCTCACATAAACAAGCCATTCTTCATCTCCCTCTCACCTGGTGATGAGGCAACAGTCATGGATGATGCTTTCCTCCACATACACCCCTCTCTCCTCTTGTGTGTGCACAGGCCAATGCTCATGGCTCCAGGTAAGTGTGAGGGAGGGGTCCAGGTAAGAGGCGGTGCACTGTAGGGGCAGTCGGTCTCCTCGGAATACCAGCTGCCTCTGAGATGGGATCAGCTGCAGCAGGGGCAGCTCCAGAGGAGCGTCTGTAAAACCACCAAAACACAAAAACAGACAATGCATTTTATTCTGGTTACACTGACTTCTTGGTTCCATTACCTGTTCTGGGTTGTTTTATTCATCAAGTTGTGAAGTTGTGAGCTACAATACTGACTGAGTAGAGTGTAAACTTTAACATATGTTTTTACTATTCACATTTAAATAATTTATTATTTATTCATAATAATGTTTTTTAAGTTAGCCAAGCATTAAAATCTTTAAATTAAATTAAAAACATAGCTTGTGTAAATAGCTTGTGTTTTCTTTCATTTTAACAAAAAAAGTTTACCAGGGTGTCAAAATATTTGTCTGTACCTATACCTCATTTTTTAATATAGAAAAACTATTAACCTACAAATAGAGTTACTTAAAGGTTACCTTAGACTGTGTTCTATGTTTCCAACGGTCAACACTTAATAATGGTTTTCATAGAAGTAAAACGCTAACCTAATGTGATGCAGCTACAGCTCTCATAGTGAATGTGTACTGAGAATGGACTTTGAGTCCACACGCCATCACACTCATGAACAGCTGAACATTACAACACTACATTCTGAATACAGTCTATTACATACATACATCCTATCCAGATGTTCTCTCACTCTTCTTTCTTTGTACTGCACTTTTATTTATCTAATAGTGTCTCAGAACAATCTGTACTACCGTCTCAACCAGTGACTCCTCTGTTCTCCATATTTATTTCTATTTAATCCAGTCTGCACTGTTCTTTACTGCTGCACTTAGCACTTTGCTTTAAATATACAACTCTGCACATGTTAAGTTTACAGGTGTATCTGTGCGTGTATGTCACTGTGTGTGTGTGTGTGTGTGTGTGTGTGTGTGTAGGATGGGTGTGTTTGTTACTTCTGTAATGTCAGTTATCGTGCACTGTGAGCTACTGTAACCAAAACAAATTCCTTGTATGTGTAAGCATTCTTGGCCAATAAAGTCCGATTCTGATTCTGAGTATAACAGCAGTGCCCTACGGGCCATTGATACCAGAAGAGAACGACAACTCCGGCGAGTGGTACAGAGCAATAGATTTTGGCTGGTTAGTCTCTATATTGAACACCTTTAGTTACCTAATAGAGCCCATGCCACAATGTCTCGCTCATCTAAGCCAAGGGTGGTTACTCTCACTATTAGGTAGGTGGTCATCATATTCTGATATGACTGTGTATTAAAATGATATTCTATTCCTTTTCTCCACTGAAAGTTATCTATAACACTGCTCAAAATAAACTACTCTGGCAAACTTTCATCTGTGCTTTTGTACAGTGCTTTTGTATCCTCGTCTTGCCCATGTACTGGAGTGTTCTCTGACCTGACCTTGGACTTTGATTATGATCCTAGAAATAATTCAAGCCGACATCCTACCACTTCAAGCTCTGCATTGTTAAACATTACTATAGAACCAGGCTAGCATATAAAATGACAATTATTATAGTGCAAAAAAAAACATGTAATATATAAAATAACATAACAGCAGAGTGCAAATGTTTCTGTGGGTTACAATAATATACCTGGACCAGAATGCAAAATTGGGCATAATATGGAATTGTCAAGAGCTAAATACACAATTGGAGGATTCATTATTAAAATTCATGAAGAGTATCTCTGCCTCAGCATATATTAATCTCCTGTGTACGTGCAGGATGATCTGAGCTTGTCTGTACAGCTAGTCCTCCAGGGGCTTCTCATCTTTGACTGGACACATCACAACATCTTCTTGAATTGGTTCCAAACACTCTGCTTCCCAGCTCTCTGCTTTGAGGTTTCTTTAGATCAGCGGGCTTTGCTTCCACCACAATACACACTCTAAGAAGCTTTGGTCATTAACACCATTTGGGTTGGTGGGTTTTCAGTTACTATACTGTGTTGGCCACATGGACTATATCTACATGTGATACTTCCACATTCAAAACTGACCCATTTTACCATTTTGGTCTTTAGAGCACAGTTGCCTTAGAATTCCTGTTTGACCAAAAGTGGAAGGTCCTGTTTGACCTTCTCTCATTTTTAATGAACAATAACCATATTAGATATTAACGGACACACAGCATCTCTGCTGATGTTATTCCAAAAATAGAGACATATAGTATGTAATCTTACTGTCAAAAGTGACAACAGGATTATATCGAGAAAATATGCTATAGCAGAAAGTCACATGTACACCAGAGTGTCTGTGTTATATCAGTAGGTTACATGGGGTCAACAGGCACAGTTAACATATAAAAAACTGACCTGTATTCTGGCATGAGAGAAAACAACAGAGACAAAGAGACAGACAAAAAGAGAGAGTGTGAGTAAGAGTGAGAGCATCTGGGCCTGCTGTGTATGTTCTACACTGGCTGTGAAGATTACACCCCTGCCTCTGTTCACTCACTAGCATTAACATTGCAACCCCCTCCCACCCCATCAGCATGTCACCGGCCGAGCCACTGTCAGCCCCCGCAGCACAGACACAGATGAAACTCCTCCTAATGCTAGAAAACACACGCGCTGGCCGCAACCTGCTCAACCCTGGCTACTTGGCCTTGTCTGGAAATTCCATCCATTATTTTCTATTACACTAATGTAATGCTTGGACGACACTTCGTGTCTCTGCAAATGATGCAGTAGTTTCAGAGAGCTCAAATCTGACTACGAAACACACTGCTTATTTTTACTCTACAATGTTGACTGCCATGGGATGAAAGAAAACACCATCGCAAAGTTGTTTAATCTATAAGCGGCACATCCCATGGCAAACCTCTATTTCTGAGAGAATACCACTATTGGAGACCCCAAAGAGTGATTTCATTATAATATAAACATTACTATAAACAATTACACCAACCACTGCAAATATCTGCAGTCCAAACACTGACACCCACTTTTTTCACATATTTTATGTAATTCTTCAACCTTTCTAATTGTCCAGTGATAACTGGATAACTGAGGCCAACACATTCATTGACCCATCCTCCAGGTGAAGGGCCTTGCTCAAGGGCCCAACAATGGCACCTGTCATTAATAACCTGGAGCTCTAACCACTGAGCCACCACTGACCCCAGCTTTCACTGAACTGAGGGCTTATTTTCACGCTTTAATGTTGACTGCTATGGGCTAAAAAAAACCCTACACATTACAACAACAACAAAAAAACAGAAACTTGAGCAAATTATATTACAAAACAAAAAAGGCAAAAAACATAGAGACACTTGAGGAAATACCTTGCAAAACTGAGAAAATTAAGAATTTATTCACAAAGGTACAGTGAGTCCAAGAAGTATTTGATCCCTTGCTGATTTTCTTTGTTTGCCCACTAATAAAGACACTATCCTTCTGCACTTTTAATGGTAGATATATTCTAACATGGAGAGACAGAATATCAAGACAAAAATCCAGAATATAATTTTAAAGAATATATTTTAATTAATTTGTATTTCAATGAGGAAAATAAGTATTTGATCCCTCTTGCCAAACACACTCAATACTTAGTGGCAAAGCCTTTGTTTGCAAGCACAGCGGTGAGACGTTTGTTGTAGTTAACCACAAGTTTAGCACACACACCAGGGGGAATTTTGGCCCACTCTTCTTTGCAGATCCTCTCTAAATCATGAAGGTTGGTGGGCTGTCGCTTGGCAACTCTGACCTTCAGCTCCCTCCATAGATTTTCGATCGGATTGAGGTCTGGCGACTGGCTGGGCCACTCCATGACCTTAATGTGATTTTTCTTGAGCCAATCCTTTGTTGCCTTTGCTGTATGTTTAGGGTCGTTATCATGTTGGAAGACCCAACCACGGCCCATTTTCAGATCCCTGGCAGAGGGGAGGAGGTTGTCCCTCAGGATTGTGCGGTACATGGCTCCATCCATCTTCCCAGTGATGCGGTGAAGTAGCCCTGTACCATTGGCAGAGAAACACCCCCAAAACATTATGCTTCCACCTCCATGCTTGACGGTGGGCACAGTGTTCTTGGGGTCATAGGCAGCATTTTTCTTCCTCCACACATGGCGGGTGGAGTTGAGGCCAAAAAGTTCAATTTTGGTCTCGTCTGACCACAAAACCTTCTCCCAATAACTTGGTTCATCTTTCAAATGATCATTGGCATACTTGAGGCGCGCCTCCACATGTGCTCTCTTCAGCAGGGGTACCTTTCGGGCACTGCAGGATGTGAATCCATTGTTGCGCAAAGTGTTGCCAATTGTTTCCTTGCAAACTGTGGTCCCAGCTGCCTTCAGGTCATTTGCTAACTCCTGCCGAGTGGTTGCAGGACGATTTCTGACTGTTCTCAGCATCATTGCCACCCCACGAGGCGAAATCTTCTTTGGAGCACCGGGCCGAGGTCTGTTGATTGTCATGTTATACTCTTTAAACTTTCTGATAATTGCACCAATAGTTGTTACTTTCACATCCAACACCTTACTAATCTTTTTGTAGCCCATTCCAGCTTTGTGAAGGTCAACAATTCTGACTCTGAGGTCCTGTGACAGCTCTTTGGTTTTACCCATGTTGGAGACTTGAAATCTGTGTGATCTGTCTGATTCTGTGGACAGGTGTTTTTCACACAAGTGATTAGTGAGAACAGGTGGCTTCAGGTCAGGTAACAAGTTGATTGGGAGTGTCTAACTGGTCTGTAAAAGCCAGAACTGCTAATGAATACTAAGGGATCAAATACTTATTTCACTCCATGAAATACAAATCAATTAATATATATTCCTTAGATTTATTTTCTGGATTTTCTTTTTAATATTCTGTCTCTCCATGTAAGAATACATCTACCATTAAAAGTATAGAATGATCATGTCTTTATTAGTGGGCCAACGAAGAAAATCAGCAAGGGATCAAATACTTCTTGGACTCACTGTATACTCATGAGATCATGACCAGCAACTGGCAGACATTAGCACCCATTTAAATAACATTAACCTACAAAAGAACAAATGCAGATACTTGAAGTACCAATATCACAAAGCCAATTTTAAAATGCCCTATACAATATGCCAAACAACAAAGCTCCAAGGCTCAAGGCTTCCCTGTGAGACTAACAACAACCATGAATATTGCTAATATCTCCTGCCGCCTCAAACTAAAAAAAGAACCCACTATGCCATACAGTTATTGATTTCTGTTACTTACAAAACATAAATGTAAAGGAAATATAACTCCAAGCATACACTATGAAATTAGTCTATATGCAGATTAAATCTTAGTTTTTGTGCAAAATCATTTACATTAATAATAGTAATTATGAAACTATCAAAATTATCTGAAACAACTCAGGCTTCCTCATCAATAACCAGACAATGAGAGGGATAAATAGAGACTTTATCATCATCTTTAGGAGATCTTTATCATGCTTTACATCATGCATTTATCATCCCTTTACATCATCAGCTTCCACCGGTCTTTAAAAGACTTGCATGCTTCTTTGCTGCTTTCAGATGCTGACATTTCATCTTTCCCCTCCATCTTCCCCACTGCCACTAGTTCAGTTCAGGGTCCAGCCAGGGCCTTGTTGTTTTCAAATAATATTTCCTATTTAAATGTTTATACTTGTCAAAATTAAAGTTGTTCTTACTGTATGCCTGCCTCTGGGGTATTCTAGTAGAACTACCACTCACTGCTAATGCCAGGTTCAAATATGTAAGAATAATGACCACTACACCACCAAATACAGTAAAGCGTGGTGTGTAAAATGGGATTTACAAGATCTGAAATCTGTACCCACTACACCCAAAACACTGTAGTCATGCTATGTGGCACTGCACATTGAGTAAACTAAAAACCGAGAAAATGGAGATACATGTTTATGATTGGACAGTGGTGATAACAGAGAGCAGATGATGGGCATGTAAAAGTATACAACACTAGTTTTCCACATTTTGGAGATACTGGCTTTCTATCAAACTGCTATTCAGACCCCTCTACCTTTCAGCAAAACTGACTGGCTTAAATGCATTAACAAAGACACATATTTCTTTATTTAAATTTATTATATTAATTTATTTATTTAAAGTTAATTTAAATTAACTTTTAACGAGGTGCACATAGATGATACTGATATAATTAGGCAGATAATGATTGAGGTTCAACATTTTCCAGCTCACAAAAGTTCTAAATGAAACTAAACTAAGGCACATATTCCACATATCCCATTTTGTTTTTTACTAACAATCTGAATACAGTTTTATGCTGTTTAAGACATAATTAAGTTATGCTTTCCAACCTAAATAATAAATATATTGTTGCTGACTAAATGCCAGCTTTCAATGGAAGTCAATGTAAAAAGCATTTCTATTAGTCCATTCATCACAACATTTTGGTACAATGCAAAAAGCATCTGCAAGGTTCAAATAATGTCAAAAAGTCAAATGTGTGAAAAATGGAGAACAAAGGTTTTGGAGTGACTGTAACAGTATAGAACATAAAAATGGTTTGTGGCAAGATACTGTATCAAAAAATGTATTCATAGTTTGAATAATGGTATCTATTAAAATTAAAGCTTCACAAATTAAATGTTATTTATACATTATACATTTATACAATGAATGAGCAGGGAATAGGCTGACGTCATATTTTTTTGGGGGGGGGGCTAAGTGTTGAGAGTGTTAAATTATTCTAAATGCTACAATAAATAGGCTGTACTTTAGTCTAGCTAGGTCTCACTAAGAGATGTTTATGTTTTAAACAGTGCCATATTACAACTACAAACAATGTGATTAACATTTGTGTTAATTCTGTGACTTTTACACACAACTGAAAAGAGCTACTTCATGGGTAATCTGATTAATCTTAATGAATTTCAGGTGTTCAGTTCAAACATTTATGCATAATACGCATCTGACTGTTTGACTGGTACCGAACTTTAAAAATGCAGCCCTGATATGACTTAAGGAGTGGCTGGATCTAGGCAGGAAACAGCAGTGTGCGTCATGCTCTCCCTACAGTACCCATAAGCTGTCTTCATGAAGGAGGGAGAAGAAGCAAAACAATTTAAATATAGGCTTCTGTTGCCTTATCAGTGCACTTCAGGGTAAAAGGAATGAACACATAGAAAGAGGGGAGAATGGAAGAGAGCAACGGAAAGATAAAGAGAGAGAAATAAACAACAGATATGCCTTTTTCTCTCCCTGTCACATGCCAGATGTGTATCATACAATGCAAGTCCTTGTGGGGGATAATATAACACATGTAAATATGTGTGCATGTGTGCTGTTGCCTGCTGCTCTTATGTAATAAGAGTCTTGGAACGGCAAGTTTTGGAGCTGCTTGCTGTATTATAGGCTAATGGAATGAGGCTTCTGTTAGAACCAGCTTACGTTTCCATACACATAATACCCGCATTCTGCTGCCCCGTACACACACACTCGTAGCTCAGTGGAGTACACTACTGTAAGCCCATATAGATATAATGACCTTGAAAATACCATTACAATAGGACTTGGAGCAGTGGCTGCGGTGGATGGGAGAGCTTGGCAGGAGCATAAATACTGTTTTGTGCATGGTTGCTGTAGCAGATCTGAAGGGCCAGACAGTGTGCAGGACAAGAGGCTGAACATTACTGTTCTAATCCTGTAATGGATGGAGTGAGCTGGAAAAGAGACAGCAGGATTCCTACTGCTAATTCCAGCTCTGCTACTACACAAACACACCGCCAGCAATTACATGCAGACCACTCAAACCCATACTGAGGCTTCTGTATGTTTTAACAAGCATGATGGACCCTGGTCCTGCAGGGCTACAGGGCTGAGCAGCTTAGTGTATTGCCTAACAGGTACTCTGCTGCACCTGATTCAACTCAAATCAGTTAATTATGAAGTCCTTCAGCTCAACTCATCACCTAATTATAAAGCTTCATAACAAGCCCTTTGTGATCCACCGGTGATCCAGGTGTCTTTTCCTTCTGTAAAGCGTAACGAGAGAGTGTGGCAAGATATCTATGTCAAATGACAGCCAAGGACAATTTTATTCATTTCTTAAAGCTTCTACACTTCTACATTGATAATGATAAAAGCACATACTGCACCAATTAGCACTTTGCCTAAATGATCACATAGGTGTTTAGCAACACCTCTTCACACTGAAGATATAAGCAATGTTTAGGAATGCAATGCAAGAAGGTTTAACAAAAATATGCAGGGGTGCTGTATGGGGGGGGGGATAGGATGATATAAAAGGTTGTGTGTTTTTTGTGTTTTTGTAATTTGTACATTTATCATTCATAGAATATTTTATTTAAAACGCTAAAACATTTTCTTTTATTATTCTTGTTTGGCAAAAAGTAAACATCCAGAGCTTGATTTTACTCTGATTTGCCTTCTGTTTACACAAAGTGGTTCAGTCTGCCCTCAAAACAGGTGGGACTTGTAATTGCGAGTAGTGCATTGTTAGTTGGAAGTGAAGCATAATGTTGCATTTAAAAGAAACCTCTAGTTACTAGAAACACAATAAAAGAAAACAAAGTCAGGAGAGAGAAAGCTATTTGTCAGGAAGAAAGGTGAGTGTAGTCTGTGAGTGGTAGTAATTAACCTGTTGGCTTAGTCCATAATAAAATATATAATATCACAAAAATTAAGTGTTTATATGTCCCTCCTGTTTTAGCCAACAGTTAATCAATATAGGCAAAGACTTGACTTGTCCCTCCAGCAGCCCTGCCTGTTTTGTAATAAAGATGCACACAGGTGTTAATTTTACAGCTTTCTGTATCTTCACACTAGGAGATTAGCATGCTAACTGTAGCTAATTGTTGCTTTAGCTAATCCGGCTTTTCTTTAAAATAGTCAATGTGTTATCAACGTGTTATGGCAAGTTGCCATGTTTTTTTTAAGCTGATGTTGACAAAAAGGTGTGTTATGTATATAATATACAATATTTTAACACTGTTATGTGTTTGTCTTGAGTATTTTGGCAGAATTGTTATAGGTTAGGTTTTCAGGGTTGGTAGGTGTAGGTGGTGGGCTGGTGGGGCTCAATGTAATATCTTTTCATGGGGCCCAAAATCCCTGGCAAGACCCTGTAAATCAGTATTACAGTCAATCACAAAAACAGTCTGTTTATTTCTGATAGGGGGAAAAAGGTTAAGAAGAGCCATCTAAAAATAAATAATGACAGTTCACGGTACAAAAACCCACATAAACATCATAAGAATACCTCAGGGGGGAATAAAAATAAAACACCAGAAAAACTAGGATATGGGCCCTTCAACACCAGTATGTGATACAGTTTCAGAAACCACATGTTTGAGATGACTCAAAAAACAATCCATTTTGAGGCCAGTGTTTGATGATTTAGGCATCCAGTTTACAGGATACTTCCAGCTTCCATTACTTGTTAGTAACCATAGCCTTGTAGGTTCAGTGCTAATGAAAACAAGCGAACGTCAGACACCAAACGTGTCTTGGCTTGACATTTAGGATAAGGGACATTTTTTAAGTGACCAATATGTCAGTATGTGCTCATGTGGCTATCTAAGACTGGAATTAGGATTTCTACAAACACACAAACATACACACACACACATGTACATAGTGCATTACCGCAGATGAGTTGGTGTTCTCGGAGGCTGCGGAATGCAAGGCCATGGAGGAGTGTGGGATACACACACACTGTGTCATTCCCCACTCGTACTGATCTGGCTCTAGCCCACAGCAACAACCACTCCAGCTGGCAGTCACAAAACAAGTAATCGGTACTGAAGTGCCTGATGAAATACACACACAAAAAAGAGTGCTGAGTACATTAGTGTGCGATGCCCTTCATAATGTTTGAGATAAAGGCATATATATTTCTAAATTGCGTCTGTACTTAAGAGTTTTCAATTTGTACTCAAAATAATTCCCATGTGGTTGAAGTGCACATTCTCAGTTTTAATTAGGGGAATTTTTAAACCCTTTTATTTCAATATGCAAAGATTTCAGCTATTGTCTGTGCTATTATCACATCCCCTCATTTAAAGGCACAAAAAATGCTTGAGACATGAGCTTTACAGGTGTTTAGGGTTACTAGAGTGTTTAACTGCTTGCAGGTACAAGAGAGTTTTCAGTTTCCAATCTTGATTTTAGGCTTTTGGTCACATCTGGGATGTGCTTCTGCTGTTTATCAACCAGAGAACCAGAGTTTTGCCAAGTCACTGGAAAAATTAAGGCTGTGGGAGCAAGAAAACAAAGTAACACTGGCCAAAAAAGAGTCACTGGCCAAACTTTTGGATTACTAAAATCCTGTTAGGAATATTCCTTTAAAGGATAAAGATGAGCTTAATAACCATAGATGAACTGTTAGGTCTACAGAATAATTCTCATCATAACATAAGTAAAATCGCCATTCATCTGTCCAACAGATCAGAAACATTTTCCAGGAGGCAGATGTGGATTTGTCCATGACTACTGTCCACTGAAGTAAAATACAAAGGCAATCCTGAAAGATGCAATTCAATAGGTTCAGTAAACTGTATCCTAGCCATCCTGTGCTTTACTTTCTGCAGTATAGTTTCTGTATCATTAACCACATATGAATGAACCTGAGTACAAATTTAAAACGGCTGGGTACTGAGGCAAATAAGAAGAAAATATCATTTTTTTCACAAACATTTTGGTAGGAATTTCTCAATTTATAATAGTGCTATCAGATGTAGCATTGCATATTCTTACAGAACTCTGAGAGAAGTCAAGTGCATGAAGAGCCCCTCAGGAAGCATGGAGAAAATATTTCCAGATAAGTTTCTGCAAAACAACCACCAAAAAACGTATCAGACTATCCCTATTAAGTGCAAACAAGACAAAATGTAGCCCACCTTCACATTATTATCACAGGGCCTTGTATGTGATAAAGAGCTTGAGTGGGTCAGCATAGGAGCAGAGAGTTAGCACATTACTCACAGCTTAGAGAGATTGCCAAGGTCAAGAAACATCTCAGGAGACAGGCAGCCAATCCGGTTGTCAGACAGATCCCTGAAGAGATAGGAACACACAGACAGCTCTTAAATTGAGATAAATTATCTGACACCAAACTTTAAAAAGCTTCACAGTGGGGAAGCTAGGATTTGTGGTTTGTAAACATGACCCAGCATTTGTTAAAATATGTACAGATACTTACGTGTGTGTGCGCGGGGGGGGGGGGGGGGGGATGTCTTAATTTTATGTGTAAGACAACAATTAAAATATTTACAGATATTTACACACTATAACACACATTCTAAGATTCATCAGCACTGCTCATGAATGGTTACATGCTGAATTTAAAACATTATCAGCCATAATTAAGGAAAAAAAGGTTTATTTGTATTGGATTGTATTTGTAATGTGAGCCAAACCCAGTCCAATCCCAAAGCAGCCAACTTGGCTGATCTTGCTTCCAAGCTGTCAATACTTAATAGCTCCTAACTGATGACAGAAACAACTTGAGTGCAGCAAACAGTACATACCACTCCTTACAAATCATGCAATAATGCCAAGTTTTTGTTGTTGCTTGTACAACCCATTGTGTGTTTTGATAAATGCATTTTTCAGCTTTCTTCGACTTTTATTGGCTTTATATTTATAGAATAGATGATATGGTGGACTACTGCGCTCTCGTTCTGTGATCCATGGAGTGGATTGTGATTTGCCCAGTGACAAGGTTTGGCTAACACAGCAGTGGTGGTGCACTATTCTACTTTGCAGCGTTGCTTGCACAAATATGATGTGCATGGTGGAGAAGTCAACCTTCAACCTTCAGCATCCTCATCACAAAAGCTAACATTTCAAATATATGACAACATCTAGATAAGCTAAAAGGTATTTTAAACAAGTTTGTGTATTAATGGATGAGTACACCAAGGTACCATAGGACAATGACAAATACAAATCTATCAATGATACAAATCTAGCAAAATACATCATGGACTACTTTAAGAAATACAAGCTGGAGCTTTTAAAAGGAAGCTTTCACCTTTCTTTTCACTTTAAAAAATATCCAAATTTCTCATTTTGCTTTTTTTGCATATGGCTGAATGGTTAAATGGGTGTTACAGAGCAAGTGCTGACCTTCTTGTTGATGAGTGTATGTGTGTGTGTGTGTGTGTGCATGTGGCACCGTGCCTTTGCTCTGTGTAATTAAAGATATGGCCAGGAGCAGAGCAAAGGGAGAGGCTCAGCCCCTTCACAGTAATCACCAGTTGGGAGCTCTTAAATTAGCACCACACACCATTCGGGAGTTGGCACTCTTAAATTAGCACTACACAGCATTCAGGACCTGGCTTTAGCATTAAGTGCAGTGCAGCAGCCAGGACCTGGCACATGCTTCCACAATCAGCAGGCTGATAGCCTCTAATCAGCACAGCATTAAGCCAACCACACACACCTTCTGCTGATCCACTGCCAGTGTGAGAAAGACGAAGAAAGAGAAAGTTAGTGAGAGAGTAAAACTGTTTGGAGGGGGTTTCTGTTTCTGTGTGTGTGTGTGTGTGTGTGTGTGTGTGTGTGTGTGTGTGTGCACTTTTCAGTAAGAGTCAGTGGATCTGTTTTATTTATCTTGTTTTCAGACTTCAAGTGGCATGAAAAATTGGAACTTGACACGTTCTCTCTCTCCTACACGGTGAGAGTGCATTTGTGTGTGTGTGAGTATTCTTTGAGTACACAGATCTTAAGCAGTCGTCATGGCCTCAAAGGGTGTCTCTTCTCTGTTATCAGACACTTATGTGCCATCACTGACACATCAAGAAGTGGGGCGTCCCACGTACCTTCATGCACTGCACCCACCATCACCTCGTCTCACGCCTCTCATCTCCTAAAATTGTCACTTTTGTTCTGAGAGCAAAAAGAATTTTCCCTCCTCAAAGCTTCCTCCAAACTGACTCTGTCATGCAGTACTTTCCTTTTCTCTGTAAAATACTCCCACCTCCACTCTCCTAATTCTCCTTACACCATTGCATAAACAGCTCAAAAAGTTCCCATTAATATGTAGAAGCTGCAGTTATCGCCAGTTATAAAATTATTCATTTGTCACTCATAGGTCACTGAAACAAGCAGAGAAAATTAGGTGAAAACGTGGATTCTTTCAACGGTTACTACATTTGGGTCCGAGCGTAGAATACATTGTCAGAGGGCAGTAAAGCCACCAGTTTTTCAAAGCACTAGAACAATGCCCCACCACTGTTTGGCTGAGTTCAGGCAGCTCACTTCAAAACAAACCCTCCACTCTCCCCAAACTGCCTAGACCACTGACTGATATGAATGAATATACAGTCAAACAAAGCAACAGAGCCAATTAAAATGTCCTTTTTTGGCTCTGGGCGAAATATTTCTCAAAGCGTATGAACCATTTTTGGTATTTCAGTATAAACTTGACCTGAAACATGATCGACCCAATACAGGAAAACCATTAAACAACTGACACAAAAAGATTATATTTATACATTTATGTTTTAGCAAAACGATCAAACATCTTTCGAAGGATAAGTCTGTAAACCTTTAGGAGTAGGAGTTCACTTGAAAGGGTATTTGAAGTCAAAAACCAATGTCAGTCAGAATTACCATGCCCTCCCATGTTTCAAGAACATAGACCTGGGTCTTCACTATTCAATAGCTTTACTAATCAATAGTATCACTACTGAAGCTTTTGAAATGGCCCTCGCAGAGGTTGTGTTGCCTTCTTTTCACTTTAAAAAACAACAAAATAGGTAATTTTGCCTGTATTATTTATAGAAACACAAATATTGGATCAGTATTGGCCGATTAAGCATTAAGAACTAAACCTTGATCCATATTTATTATTTTTGTCAGTTCTGCATAGAACCATCAAATACTACAGTAGAATGTGAAGGTATACTAAAGCTTTAACAAAAGTGGTCCATGCAGCAAGACAATGACCCTAAGTTCAAACACCAGACCTCAACCCAATAGAAATGTTGTGTAAAGTCCCAAAACAAGAAGTAGCAATGAACCAAAATTCCTTTAACCCATTCCCAGTTACCGGAAATGTTTGGTTCAAGTTATTGCTGTTCAGGGGGGTCACATTAGTTCAATAGTTGCTAAAGCAAAGGTAGCCCATATTTTCTGACAGAGATATTTAATGTTGGGTAATTTACCTCAATAAATAAAAGTAAAAGCTATAATGTTTTTGACCATTTGTTAAATTCATTTTATGATCTGATTAAATTTTAGGTCAAATTTATTTAGAAATACAGAAAAATATAATGTTTCAATGACTAGCAGCAATATATCATTTTTGTTAGTCAGTTAGCGGCCAACTGATTTATTAGTCAGAGAAAGTTGAAACTTGTCAGTTATGCTAACATTTTTTGTTTGTTTGTTTATTTGTCAATTTATCCCCTCCACTAGATATATTTTACTATAATATAACTTCAATGAAAAGTAATTTTGGTGCATATAGTCTTGTTTTGGAAAGATATTTAAATCACATAAAAAGTACATTTAAACTTTAAAACAAATTAATTGACATATGGTATGTTTGACGTACGGTATGCAGTGGTTACCTAATGAAGGAAAATGATAACTACACTCTCATTTAGGTTAGAAAAACAACTGTAATTTCCAAATGAACTATGAAATGGCCTCTTGAAGAAATGTGTAAAAATACCCTGCTCTCATACTCACAGCCTCTTCAGCATAGCAAGTCCCCGGAATGCTCCAGGCTCCACTGTACTAATCAAATTACTCCTCAAATCCCTACAGAGAAAGAAAAAAAGAGAGCGAGGGAGATAGAGACAGACAGAGAAAGAGAAATGACAGTGTTACAGAAACATCAAAATGCTTAACATTGAGAGATTCACACAGAAAACCATGAAGAACTAAAGTGCAGACACAAACAACCACATGGTTTAAGAGATGCATAAGGGGACCAATTACTGCTCCACAAAGGTTTACTCTTCAGTAGAGATGGCCAATAATCCACAGAGTGCACACATACACACACACATACACACAACGTGATAAACTGATGAGGCAGACCACAGAAGACCGCTCATTCTTTTTATACTTCGGTCCTCTTTATGTGTATGCCTCGTTCAGAGGCACATTTGGAAGGAATCAGGCTCCACTGGGCATTATGAGTGCCCTGTTTCTGCCCACATTATATAAACAGGGCCCAGTGTGCTGAGCTGCACTGTCTACTAATGCGCTGGACTAAGGAAGTGGAACGCCACACAGTGATGACCTTAGATCAGAACCTGACCATCTTAGAGCCTCAGTGACCGGCTCTCCCTCCGGGCCTCCCCCCCCACTCTCCACACACCCAACAACACTAAAAATACACTCCATGATTTCAGAACTTGACTCTGTGTTTTCCTTCATGTCCAAAGCAAACTTCCTGAAATTGTGTCCTTGCATTTCCTGCGTCCGTCTGAGGGGAGTGACGGGAATGTGAAGGAGGTTGTGGGAGCTGCAGCTGTGAGCATGGAGGAGATACAGCTGTCAAACAACAGCTTAAGCACGCTGATGCCTGAGCTTAAACCGGGTGGCAAAATCCCAGTCGGACACTGGATGCACTAGGAGTAGTCGTTACGTCTATACAAACAATAGGTCAGCCACTGACCACAGCAAAGCAAAGCATTTGGCACTTTCACAAGCAGAGCATACAACTAAGGTCCAGTGAAGCAAAATCAATTTCTGTTTTAATAATCTATTTTGTAGGGTTTCATTTTTTAATTGCTATTTAATTTAATTCAAACAATTTTTTTGTATTCTCAATCTAGTCTTTTAATATTCATTTACAGAATTCCCAGCATTTTTAGACAGTTTTGCAAGAGTATTCCTTTCCTTTGTACAATTCTTAAAACACTGATTTACTAAACATACATGTAGTTTTGCCTTCTGTCATAACCAACTATCATTCAGCTAATCTGATCTGTATCTGAGTAATCTGAGTAATCTACGTATTTCAGATTAAAAACTTTCTTCCACCACAATGGTCATTGGAATAAAGCCCAGGACTGACAATTTCATTCACATAAAACATTTAGCTCCCAAACGAGAGGGTCATTACATGCTGATGAATGGCTGCTGTCTGCTTTAAATGTGGTGTGTCACATGCTAAATTGCTCACTTTAGACTTAAGAAACATACTTGTTCAGCACCATTACATTTCTCCTTCCATGTTCTCTGCCATCTCTCCATCTTTCATACAAATCAAGTGTACGCTAAACAGGTAAGCAGTAATTACAAACTGTCTAAACATGTCAATCACCAACACAGCTTTTAGTCCCTGAATCCAAAGTGACAAAATATTTGGAAAATGCAGTAAATATATCTGTGGATTTACCTTCACTCATTCTCACCTTGCCAGGCTTGACTGGAGTTGAAGTTGACTGTGTATTGTCTGTGTATTGTCATATTCACAACATGAAAAAATAAAAACTATCAGCTTATCAGCACATTTTCTTTGGTAAAAAAGGTAAAAAAGTCTTTAAAAAAAAACTTTTTGTGAAAAACTGTATGTGCTTCATAAACAAAATACTGCAAATGCACCGTCTACCTAAATCTCTAAATATGTTGTTTGTGCATTTCCATTAACTTATCTTTTAGATGCATTAGTTGATTTTTCTCCTTTTTCTTACTAATTCAAATAAACCTTGAAATATGCAAAACAGTAAAATGACCATTTTTACAGTGGCATCAGAACATGTGTATTGGGTACCTGAGAAAACCTGCTTTAAAGCTATTCTCCAGACCAATGTCTTTGTTTTTTCTACCACCTTGTTACTAATATTTGTGTTAATAATATGCTCTGCTGTGTCATTTACCATTCTAAGGGCTAGAACCTTCAGGTTAGAACTTTCACAGTAGTCTGTGGGTAACTTACTGTCATTTTCCCTCAAATAATTACAAAGCCCTTTAGTGATTGTATGACACACTTACCTACTTAATAGCTAGAACCTGTAGGGCATTTCAGTGTAATTTACTTAACCTCTGAACATTCCATCTGGTTAATACTTTACAATTTAAAAAAACTGCTGGGTTATTTTGTGACCCACATGCTGGCTTGACAGAACTTGGTTAGGACACTTTCATAAACTATAGACTTTTACCTGCTTACTACTGTACTATGTGAAACCACTAAAACATGTTTCATTTGCAGTCAGATAATAAAGATGAAATAAAAATAATAATACAATTAATATTATAAACTTCTGAAGCTGTTTTTTTTAAAACTGTTGATGTCTGACAGACAGCACTAGCTAATGTTAGTGGGGGTAGATGAATTTAATTTTATGAATTTAGATGAATAAAGTGCAGCACATTTTGAATAAAAATCACTGTACTAAGTAAAGGAAACTATTTTTGAATAGCAGTTTTTAAGAATCTGTCACTCTTCATGCATTTTGTCTGGGATCACCTGCATCACAAAAAATATCAGGAAAATATCTTTGAACACTGTAATGTAATATTTTTACCATATTGTTCATTTGCAATGTGATGATATTTAGGAATAATTCATTTAGTATACATTTTTTTTACCTATTGATGTTATTTTATTGTAGTAATCTAACCAAGTTTTTCCTTTATTTTATTTTATATTTTGTTTTTAATAGTGTATGCATATTTATTTCTAAGCAAGGATTAAATATTTTGCATTACATTCATTTGACAAGTCCTTAGAAGCCCAGCTGTAAACACTGGCACACCACATGCAGGAACATTTTGTGTAAGAGCAAGCCATCCAGCTGGCAGAAATCAAAACGAACGTCAGAAACAGGAACAGTGTTTCTTCCCTCAAACTCTGTTTGACGTATGTACACTTTCCCCTCGCCCAGGCTATACAGTATCTAGACCTGGTGCTAAACTCCTGACAAACTTTAACAGTTGCAGTTAATATTTCACCAGAAGCAACACCCAATTAACTGTCTGCACAACGCGTGTCTGTAAGTCTAAGCGTATGCCCATTCAGCCTGACTTATAGACTGCCACACAACTCTGCTCCCACTGTGACATTAATGTGGAGATTTACGTCCTAATGGTCACACTCACACAGCGAGGCCTCAGAGGAACATGCTGAGATGAGAGTAAGTGTGTGTGCATCTGTGTGTGAGCAGAAAGACAGAGAGTAACAGAGACCATACGTGTTTGTGCTGCTACTGGAGAGAAGTTTTGGAAGCCCCTAAGAGTGGAGGTCAGTAAGAGGACCACCCACCAGCAGGGGAGAGGACTTGGATAGGACGACAGAGAGCGGCACAGTGCTTACTTATATTGCTTCAATTATGGTTATTTTTAACCACTGTGAGGTAGACATGCTTGTGTTCTTTAGCTCATTGTCGTATTGTATGCACCAGCTGTGCTTCCGCTTCAGCTCGCAGACAGATGACCTAACATTATCTAAAGAGATTCTCTGACACAAAGCAGTATTCATATTTCCATCAATGCTAGCAAGGCACCCATGTCCTGATGCACCTTAGTATCCCCTAATCATCCCACAACCACCACCATGCTTCACATTTGACACAAGGTTCTTACTTAGCAAAGCTAAAAAGCCCCACCAGACCCAGACACTGTCCTATCCAGACCTGAACTGATAACCAATGAACTATTAAGAACTATTTCGTTTTAATCAGATTAAAGTCTCTCACATTTACAGGTTTACTGGCCCAGGAAACCTACTGAACAATCATATGTTTTTGTAAATATGACATGTGACACTACTCAGCCAATCAGATCTGTGTGTTATGATGAACACTTGTGATTAAAGAGAGTGGTCACACATACAGGGAAGAGATGAGAGTTAGTCGGAGAAGAAAACGAGTCAGGGCAAGTTAATAAAAAGGGAAAAGTACAGCGTGAAAACTGAGATTTTAATCAAGAACGGACTCGTAGATGTTTATTCTTCCCACGAGCAACTCTAGACCAGTATGCCCAATATGTTCAAAACCGTGTCAATTATTAAAAGCAGTGATGTCAAGCACCACTACGAGATGAGTTATTAAGCAGTTAAGAGTATTTCTTATTTATAATTCGTCCAGTTCAGTGTGAAAACTGGCAATACATATTGTTGAAATATATTGAATTGTAATTGAACTTTTATTAGATTTGGCATTCAATTGTTTACTACATCAAATGTTGATATAACTACTAGGCTACTTCATACACATTAGACATGCTCTAGGCATAAGGTGCTCTGAACATTTTCTCTTAACTGGACCTTATTGAATTTTAATGAACTCCTGTTAATTTCTTGGAAAAACATTACACATCATTTAAATTCTTCTTGGTCAGCAATGGTTTCTGTCATGCTATTCTGTCATGATTCCCCTTCTTGCTCAGTGCTTTTCTAATGGTTGAGTCATGAAGACTATCCTTAGCTAAGGCAAGAGAAGCCTACAGTTCTTTAGATGTTGCTCTTGGGTTATTGTCAATCCCAGGATGATTTAACATCTTGCTCTTGGAGAGGTTTTGGGAGGGCATTCACTCCTGGGAAGCTTAACAACTGTTCCAAATTGCATCCATTTGGACAATATGGCTCTATACTTTTGGTGGAAGCCTAGACCACAAGAAATGGCATTTACTAATGACTAATCTACTGTTTCCAACTGTTTGTGTTAAAGTGTTAGATTCTGACACTTAATTGTAGACCTATTAGATTCTTTGGGGGGCAAAATCTTAGCCTTATTCCCCTTTTGGCTGGAAAGTGGTACTTTTCTCCACTTTCAGCTGAAATGTGGGCACAAAATGTAGTCATTAATCATTGAAAACATTGATTCCAAACTTTTTTTAACTTTTTAAGACATAGAAACAGTAGAAATGTAAAGGTTAAAAGCTTTTCAGAGGTGTCTTTGCCAGCTGTATGAGGATTAAAGCTGATTACGCCAAGTGCTGTCATATCTTGGCAAGAACATTTCTTTGACGGCCATAAATCTAAGAACAAAGTGAAGTGGAGATAACAAGCCGGGTCTCTTTAGACTGGTATTTCAATAAACAATTAGATTCCATAGCCTCTGGAGCAAAAACAAGCATTACACAAAAAAGACTGTTCTTACAAACCATCTAAAGAAAAGTTCTAACTGCTGTCTTCTATACTGTGCTGCTTTTTAGCAGACTCAAATATAATACAATGACATTCAAAACAAACAGAGAGCAACAGAGAAAAGAGCTTTTGTTGTGCTGTGACGCTGATTTACTGGTAATGATGCTTGTTGAGTAAGACACGGTTATCTGAGGCAACATTCAGGTCAGAACACTGGGTATTCCCACACACAGGCAGAGTTTTCATTGCTCTAATGAATGACAGAAAAAGGAGACACATTCCTATTCGGAGAGAGCGGGAAAGAACGAGAGAAAGAAAAAGACATATCCGCATACAAACACACACACACACTTCAGCCACCGCACTGAGCTCAGAGAGGAAATGTGGCTGGTGTAAAAAGGTCATTTAGGTGTCTGTGGTGACATTGCTGTCTGAAATACGGCTTCCTCTTCCTATTTCCTTCTAAAGATGGGTCAGACATTACAAAGAGCTTTTAGTCCCATGCAGAGTCAAAGGGTCTGAACCTCACTCAACCTCAAACCAAGATTTACTATCACAAGGAACAGCGGATGACCCATGAAATATCACCATTCAATATGGCAAAATACCCTAATTCAGGAGTAATAGCCAAGTCGATGACAGGCTGAATGCTCTACATTTCACGGAATTTCCTAACACAAGCTGACACATAATCATTTGTTGACCATTTCAATTCTGAGCAGATCCGAAAGCTGTAACTTCTTTCAACTCAGAAAACAAGACACAATAATACCTGAGATGTCTGATGCAAAAAGCTTTTTTTTTAAATGCAGCCAAGATCAACAAGCTCTGAGTTGGACAATGAATCCACTTATATCTGCTTCCACAAGAGTTGCCCATAGTGCTAAGCTCATTGAAGCCTGTATTCAAAAGGATCTTAGGCCAGTTGGCCATGTGAACAGACGTGGTAACCAGACATCCTTCCCAGTTTCATTCAGCAGATTCGTACAATAAACACATATGGTAAGAGAGCCACAGGCAGTTGTTCAGTTTGCATTTATATCCACACTGTTTACAGTCAATTCAGTTCATAGCTGGCTTCTCAGGAGAAGCATGTTTATGAATCACATATGAAATATCAGTTCCGCAAGCTATGCTCATCCATAAATAATATCCCCTCACACATGAAATATGTTTGGTGCAATAATTGCTCATTTATTCGGGTCTGTAACAGCTACAAATATAATTGTGCACAGTAGTTTATGTACTAGCCTTTATCATGTCTGATTCAGACTAAACTGCAGATGTGTATCTCTCCATAATATCACTGCAGGCTCATAATGATACATTTGGCAATCACAGCACTTCTTTACTTGACCTGTGCACTGGTAAGATTAGCACAAACTCTTCTGACACACAACAGGGCACTGTTGTTATGCTTGTCATTGTACACTATGTACTAGAAATAATAACAAATTATAATTAGCTTAGGCAAGGTTAAACACTGTTGAAATCTGTAGGAGAATAACATTTAAAATCCAAGTATTATTATCAGTAGTAGTTAGTAGTAGTGTTAAAATTATTATTACAAATAGTAGTCGTAGAATATAAATAAGTTATCAACAAAGTAATTCTATTCTATTCTATTCTATTCTAGTAGAAACTGGTAGTAGAAGTAGCAGAAGTAAGATAAGATAATCCTTTATTGGTCCCGCAGTGGGTAAATTCTAAAGTAGTAGTCATAATAACAGCAGAAGCAGGAGTAGTAGTAGGTGTAGCAGTAGTAGTAAATGTAGTACTAGAAGCAGTAGTAGTAGTAGAAGAAGCAGTAGTAATATTAGCTGTAGTAAAAGTAGTAGTGGTAATCGCAGTTGAAGTAGTAGCAGTAGTAACAGTTGTAGTAGAAGTAGTAAAAGTAGTAGTAATATCAGTTGTAGTAGTAGCAGTAGTAATAGTAGTAGTAATAATAGTAGTAGTAGTAGTAGTAGTAGTAGCAGTAGTAATAGTAGCAGCAGTAGTAATAGTAGTAGTAATAGCAGTAGTAATAGTAGCAGTAATAGTAGTAGTAGCAGTAGTAATAGTAGTAGTAATAGCAGTAGTAATAGTACCAGTAATAGTAGTAGTAGCAGTAGTAATAGTAGTAGTAATAGTAGTAGTAGCAACAGTTGTAGTAGTAGTAGTAATAGTAGTAGTAGTAATAGTAGTAGTAATAGTAGCAGTAATAGTAGTAGTAGCTGTAGTAATAGTAGTAGTAATAGTAGTAGTAATAGCAGTAGTAATAGTAGCAGTAATATTAGTAGTAGCAGTAGTAATAGTAGTAGTAATAGTAGTAGTAGCAACAGTTGTAATAGTAGTAGTAATAGTAATAGTAGTAGTAATAGCAGTTGTAGTAGTAGCAGTAATAGTTGTAGTAGTAGCAGTAATAGTAGTAGTAATAGCAGTTGTAGTAGTAGCAGTAGTAATAGTAGTACTAGTATTAGTAGTAATAGCAATAGTAGTAGTTTGAAATGATGCAAAATCATCAGGTTCAGTTGTTGGTAATTTACCAAGTTAAATTTCTTTGAAACGCATTGAAAACTATTTTATATGAAACACTGTAAAATTGATTCATTAGTTCCATCTAAAATGTAGGCAAATTAACTTTAAATAATACTCTGTAAGAAAAATAAATAGATTTGATTATATATATAATAATAATTCAAACATAAAATGTCTGCCCAGTAGACAAACAGTAAATTGGTGACTATTGGAAGATTTTAAATTATAAATTATATTCATATAGTAAAAAAAGTTTCAAATTTTCAAAACTAGATTCAAATTATTTTCCTTTTATACTATTATTATTATTATTTTTATTATTATTATTATTATTATTATTATTATTATTATTATTATGAGTAGTAGTAGTAGTAGTAGTATTATAAGCTACAACCTTGTCAACTAGAATCATCTACCATTTCATTCACCTCCCAATTTGCCTTTATTATGTAGGAGCTGTTGTTGGAGTTACTGATCCTAAAAGTTAAAAGCTTTTGTCAGAATATATTTTTAAATGGTTAGAAATCTTCACAAAAGCATTTCAGAGGAAAGAGGTCAGACGTTGGAGGCCACAGGGGTAAACAAACACAAATGGCACAATTTAGCGTGTTGTAACTGGGAGTGAAGAGATTGTCTCAGTAAGAGCAAAAGTGGATTATATTTAAAATAAAATTATATTTATTTTAAAAGAGTCTGTAAGTGTCCGAGAGAGCTGCTCCTCTTTCCCATATACACACAACTTAAAATTCATGTATCTAAAATGAATCACTCCATGCACACTCAATAAACATCTGTGGAGATTTACATCAGTCAACATAACCTAAACTAAACATTAGGACCCCAACATTGATTAAAACCAAGACCTTGAATTGACCTCACTGCGTAGTGTCTCTTCTTCTAATTAACAATTAGCCTTTAACCCATTTAACTACCCAACTAACTGTGTAAGTGCCCTTTTAGGATGGCACAGACTTTTAGTAATATCGCACTGATAGATTCAATGGATCTTAGACTTGCAGAACATCCATTATTCATTATTCGCATTATTGCCTTCCACATAAACAGCACTGGCATCCCTCCAGAGGATTCACCAAACTATTCATCAATTGCGTCTCAAGGAGACCCAGTCCATGTGAGGGAAACAGATAAACGTCAACAGCCTGGCCAAAAGAACAAGCAAACCCTTCAGCTGGAAGTCTTACTGACTGACTCCCTTAGACAGAGAGGAATGGCTGATACAGCACAAAGAATTCTGATATGGTCCAAGAGAGGAGAGAAGTCCACTCAGTCAGGATGGCACCTCACTTATCACCAGTGGGAGAGTTTTAAGTCAAGGAATGAAATATATGTTCCAGACTTCCAGACGATGAGCAATGAAATACTGTGTATGCATTCTAATGTACTATGTGACTTTCTGTCTGAAAGTGAAGAATATGGTGATCACAAAGACATATATACAGTTCTGCTAGCGGCACAGTCAATTGGTGGCCAGTAACCAGCTACATTTACTCAAGTATAATATATGTATTTGTACTTTCCTGTGTTTTTTTCCAATGGTACTTATGTTAAGTCTATGCAACTGTACATTTATTTATTTATTCATTTATTTACTTTACAAACACTATGTGAAACCTAACATGGTCTTCTGTTGCTTATTGGCCTTTCAAGTTTAATGTCAAAATGGTTCATGGGCGACAGCACCTGTACCACTTTCCAAATTTACTGTTACATTTTAGTGCAAAAATGCATCAAAGACAGAAGAGCAGTGTCTGCTGGATGCATGAAGAACATCACTAGCACTTTTATTAACATCTCAGTAATTATTTTTTTTTCACTTGCTTTTTGTATTTCCACTCCACTTGTTTTTGAAAGGTATGTCGACATCTATTTGAGCCATTATTCTCTACCCACCTACTCTACTCTAACTCTGAGGAACTATAAAGGAGGGATACACCAAAAATAAAACTGTGATAATAAAGACTCCTGGTTCAATGTCCATACTGACTGATGCCAGATTTGCAACCGCACACCTAGCAACTTCTAGAAGGCCATTTTTTTTAGTTCCACAGCAAAGAGACTTTTAAACAAGAAGAAGAACAACATGCTGCCACTACAACATACAATGTGTTCTTTGTTAGCGATCTCAGAGCTAGTCGTGGGATAGCTGTGGCACTCTTTCAACTATTCTTGATTGGCTCCTTAAGCATAAATATGGATCATGGATATATAAACAATTATAAACAACCGTGTTGTGAACATACATCCCTTGTGTATAGAAAACTATTTCCCTTGCAGATGTCAGAGTACATGGTAGGATTATGAATGTAAAAACAATCTTCTCTCTTCCCAAAATACAAACAAAAATAAATTCAGAGAAAATGGCTGTTAATGATGCAACTGATTTCCAATAAGAGTGCAATAATTACATGATATGTCCATGTGACAACATACATAACTTTGTGGACACCTTACTAATGAATGCATTCAGATACTAAATGTTGCGCACATTGCTGACACAGATGTGCAAATGCACACACACACAAATTGTCTAGTCCCTAGAGACGTATCGCCAATGGAATAGGATTCTCTGGAGCAGATAAGTATGATCCTATTGGCACCATGTCTAAGTGTGGGCTAGGGGGTATAAAGCCCCCAGCATTGAGCTGTGGAGCAGTCGAACTATGTACTCTGATATGGCAGTGCTCCATCAAATAATTTTGGGATGACTTTGAGGAGTTAGGGAAGATGTGGGGTGGTGAACATCCTGACCTCACTCTTGTTGCTAAATGCAATCAAATCTTCACAACAATGTTCTAAAATCAAGCAGAAAGCCTTCCCTGAACAACAGAGACAGTTACTCTAACAAAAGCAGGATAAACTCTTTTTAAAATACCCTTGATTTCAGAACAAATGATGAATAATGAGGTGTACCAATACTTTTGTCCTTGTAGTGTATTTGAGTAAGAGGTTGGTTATAGAAAAGCATTCACCTACTCTACAGCTTACCAGAACACAACTAATGTCAGCTACACAAAGGAGCTCTGAGGAGCACTCTGGTGTCACCATCAGAGCTGCTTTTTTGAGTCCAAAACTGGCAGTGCTCCAAGAACATGCCTTCTGAATGCATGCTCGGTAAACATTCCCATCATCGCCCTCACGACTGAACCCAGATCCCAGTGGGTTTCCTTTCAGCTATTTCCATTAGACTCCTTTTTGTCAAAGTTCCAAACTATAACCCAGGCATCCATATGGGCAACTACCTCTGTTGCATCCAGTCAGAAACAGCAGCAGGCTGTGGCATTTAATGAAGTCAATGCATTACATTAAGACATTATTTGAAAGCTGCTTCTGTATAAGCTGCAAGGATGCCTCAGCTGCTCACCTCCTGTTGCTGGCAACTTGGAGGAATATCCCTCAGGGGGTCAACGGAAAGCAGTATTCTTGGCTTAGTGAGCTTTTGGCTTGTTACACTTGGGGCCTCAAAGAGTAACACAGTACATCACTATATCAATTCCACCTGCACATCTAACCTTCTTTGGAATAATTGTAAAAGAAGCAAGGAATCCAAACCAAGGTTGCCACTGAACAAGGTATGTTAGATCAATTAGTCTTCCCTGCCTATTGACAGTACATATGGGTGCAAATACCCATTCTGTCTGTAGTAGATACTCAATACAGTACACTTAAAATAGTTGTATTGTCAGTTAACTGTCTGCCGTGAGCTCTCAAGAACCTGAGGGTGTGGGTCCTGAAGATAATCAGTTTTGGGAATAGATGTGCAGTAAGCAGATTAATCTATTTGGATGTCACAAATCAGATGTGGCACATCAAAGCACTGCTTTATAGCAATATTTGTGTAAAACAGCAATGCAACCAAACTTGAATGAGGTTCAATAATGTCATTTTTCCACTGAAAAGCATGTGACTTATCCACAGCTGTACGCCCCCTGCTGTTCAAAGTGACAAGGCCAACAGCAGCTGGCCCCGGTGTTTTCAAAACAATGGGCACCTGATTCTGGCACAGGGACAGACTCCGTCACTTGGTCAGATAAACTGGCAGCCAGTACATCTGGCATCCCTATCACAAGACAGCCAGTTGGTGGCCAGGGGCATGAGGGCCATGCTACAGTGCTTTAAATGTAATTTAAACTGGCTGCAAATCAAATGATGCACTGTTCAATTACAAGGGAAAAGTGGTGGCTGAGGCTGTAGAGAAAATTGTGCCTTTGCCAGATAAGCAGGAAGACTGGGGAGATTTAGGAAAATTAAACCCTGATATGGCTTGAGGCTTGGCAATATAATACTATATAACTAATTTTATACACTGATAACAAAATAGGCCGACACATTTAACATTGTCATCCTTTTTAAATTGGTTATCATTAGATTTTTTATGATTATTAGTCATAAAGTTCTTTATATATCTTTATTATTGCATAAAACACTGTTGTATGTGAACGTTTGGGCTCCGACACAGACTCAATAACTCTATAAGCATAAAACACATTATGTTTGACAAATCCTAATGCACTTTTAAAAACCTAAATGATCAGGGTGTACTGTGCAAAAGTATAAGCACCCTAAGCAATGCAAAGTTCTTCTTGATAAAGTCTCAGACCTTAATTAGAAAATCAAACCTGAGGCATGTCAGCAATTGTAATTAGAATCTATCCTCTATGCTGTTGCATGCTGGGACAGAAGGCTGAGGGTGGCTGACGCCAACAGACTCAACAACCTGATACGCAAGGCCAGTGATGTTGTGGGTGTGGAGTTGGACTCGCTGATGGCAGTGTTGGAGAGAAAGATGCTGTCTAAGCTGCATGCCATTATGGATAATGGCTCCCATCCCCTCTACAAGACGGTGATGAGACACAGGAGCACATTCAGTGCAAGACTCATTTCACCGAAATGCACCAAAGAGCACCACAGGAGGTCATTCCTACCTGTCGCCATCACACTCTATATCTCCTCCCTTAGTGTGTGACACTACGGTTCTTTGTGCAATACTGAAGGTATACTGTTCATATGTGCAATAATAATAGTACTGTAATTCGAATGTGTGCAATAATTCTGGTGCAATAATTGTCCATATTATATATACCACTATGCCACTTTACTAAATTCAGATAATATTTATATAATTTAATATTATATATATATATATATATATATATATATATATATATATATATATATATATATATATATATATTTAGGAAGCAAATTTGGTTGAATTCTGCTTCACTGGTTATGCATAGGTTGAACTAAATTCAATTGCATAATGCATAAAAAGTTCAGAAACAATCAATAAGCATGAAACCATGTACACACACACTGTGCTTACATGTACCTGTATAGGATCTTGATCCTTTAAATAAATGGAAAAAATATTTTGCTACCAGCAGTAAAATGATTTAAACCATTGATTTTTTGTGTTTTTCGGAGTACACATTCCCACTGCATATGAGCTGTGTACCCAGTAAGCTATGCACAATGTCCTCTACTATGCCTACTCTCCATTACCAGCTTTGTATTTTTCTAGGTTTGCATTTTGGCATTCAAACCAGAACAAAATATCACAGGATGCCCTTTGCATGTGCTATTCTCATTATTTCAGTTCAGTTTCACAGTTGGTGGCAATCCCTACGAAAGTGTCCTGTCACGAAAACGCAAATAGCAGCTGAGGAGGCCTTTCTGAATGTCAGTGTGCCTGGTCAGGCGAGTGACTTGATTAAAACCGAAGTAGAGATTAATCAATAGACACCCCCAGGCCACACATTCGCAAAACCCCTTTAGCTGCTTATTACTTGATCTGGATACTCCGCAGAAAACTTGGCCCTGGCCTGCCAGAAGACATCGCTTAGCCCACAGACCAGACCACCTAAGCCTACAGACTCAAATACAAATGAAACATACAGCGTTTTTGGGTCATCACTACCAAACAGCAGGCCAATTGCCTTGCTCACACTTCACCATGGAGACAGAAACACAGACAGCTTAAGTCTGGAACACAGAGCAGTACGTGGAATGTTGAACTGGAGATTTAGGATTCTGAAGAAAAATAAGTCACCAATTTTTTTACTGGTTACAAATGAGTTATCAGTGAAGAGTACAATAAATGGACAGGGGAGCACTGAGTGCAAACATACTTTTGTTCAAATAAATTTGAACAAATTATTGATGTTCTTGAAAAGGGTAAATGTACTTACAATCTCTCCAGAGCACGCAATCCGAAGAACGAGGCGGTTTTCACCGTCGAAATTTTGTTATTGCTGAGGACCCTAAGGGAGGAAGACATAATCAGCATCAGCGAAAACTCTCAAATTCATAAATAAAACATCACCATTTCATTTTTCACCCAAAATGTCTGATAAATCACTCAGAGTAGCGTTTATGCGGTCTGGGCATGTCATAAATATCCGATGAACTGCATTCTAGAGGAATATTTATGGCCATTTGAGGTAATGTAATCTAAGGCTTGTGTGATGAGAACAGATCGTAACTTTACACATCCAACACAGACACACATCCCTCTATTCCACCACAAACCGTAACCAATCAATTACATTTCCCAAACACAGCCAGCTTATGATTTCATTTGCTGTATAATAAATGTGTTCTCATATATTTATATATAATATTTATAAAATATTTATAATATTCATATAATATTTATATAATATGTAAATAATATGAGAGTTGACTGCTGTATAGATAGAAGGTTAAATTACTATCAATTCATGAGAAAGAGAATGAGAGACAGAATGGAGAAAACATTGAATCTTGCTGAGCGTCAGACCAGCCACATTACCTGCTGAAAAAGAGAAGAAGGAACATTGCAAGAGGGAGAGAGAGATAGAGAGATAGAGAGACAGAGAGAGAGAGAGAGAGAGAGAGAGAGAGAGAGAGAGAGAATAGTTAGTCTTGTTAAGCCTCAACATAAGCCATGTTATCTGAAAAAGTGAGTGGACCTTGAGTCTTGTTAAGCCTCAGACAAGCCACACTACCATTGAAGCAGGGGGGGAGGCGGTGAGTCTTGTCAAGGCTCAGTCATGTTACCTACTGCTTATAAGGGGGAGGAGACAGTGAGTCTTGTTAAGCCTCAGGCAAGCCACGTTACCTGCTGTTGAAGTAGAGGGGAGGCTGTGAGCCTTGATAAGGC
Source organism: Salminus brasiliensis (assembly GCF_030463535.1). Taxonomy (NCBI): domain Eukaryota; kingdom Metazoa; phylum Chordata; class Actinopteri; order Characiformes; family Bryconidae; genus Salminus; species Salminus brasiliensis. The sequence goes on along the minus strand of NC_132881.1, from coordinate 36,951,012 downwards.
TCAGACAAGCCATGCTACTTGCTGCTTAAGGGAGAGTGGACAGTGAGTCTTGTTAAGCCTCAGACAATCCAAACCTGCTGCTGAAAGGGAAGGGGAACAGTAAGTCTTGTTGTGCCAGGGCGGGGGGACAGTTAGTCTCGCTACCTACTGCCATGATACCTACTGCTTAAAGAGACACAGTGTGAGAGAAAGAAAGAGAGAGAGAGAGAGAGAGAGAGAGAGAGGCTGGGGGCTGTGTGATAAATGCCATTCTTAGTCTCTCTCCCATGTTCGCATTATTGCAGCAGCACGGCAAACAGCGTTTCTGAACTTCACATCTGCTGGAATATTGATCACAGAGGTGAGATATTAGATCATCCTGTCAAACGCAATGCTGCTCACTCAGGCATGCCGGCAGGCGTTAAGGTGTGTGTGTGTCTGTGTGTGTGAGTTTGTGTGAGCAAGAGAGACTGCTTTACATGCATGATAGGACACAATGTGCCTTCTCTACTCTGCACACTTGCAACTCAAGCTTGTTCGATTCTGTGCTCTGCTCCAGCCTTCTTCAAGGTTGTATGCAGTTTTCAAGGGCCAGACAGGCGTAGCCTGAGAGGGCGTAGCTAAATACAGATACTGTGACACGTGTCATCTATGGAAGAGATGGGTGATACCACTTCCAATCCAGAGTAATACCAAAGCTGGTAAACCAATACAATTTCTGACACCCATATTGTGGAAAAAGGAATTTCTCTTTTATTTCTTTCAAATTGACAATAAACAATGTTAAGATGTTGACACACGCAGTTCCCATGCCTAAACTCAACTGTAAAAACAAAAAATGTTTTTGGGATGTCAACAACGTATTTGCATATATCCGTTTCCTATAAATCCGTCAACCTATATACCTATAAATATATAAATCTCAGTACCAATATTTATTATGTGAAAATCAATTCTCATAAGAAAACATCAGGACTGACTGAATGTACTAGTACTTCAGTATTGATCCAGCCATCCCTAACCTCTGGAACACTCCTTTAAGCCCTGGGTAGAGCACTGCAATCTGCATTGCAGGCAAATTCCACATATGGTCTACTGGCAATGTTTGAGAAAACAAGGGTAGAGCTGCTTGAGGCAATTCACTTCCACTCCTGAGCACACAGAGACAATAAATACAAATTACCATACAGAACAAAAACAACCGCAAACAATGAAGTCTGTGAATATGGGCTAGTGCAGAGGTTTAAACCTGCGCACAGTAAACAAAGTTTTTATTAGCAGTGTCACTGCCAATGGCCCAATACTGGCAAGGACTCATAAAAAAAAAAAGATAAATGGCAAGAGTGAGATTGTGACCCTGCGTGATTGTAATGTAAAGGGCAGTGATCTACTCCCAGAGGCTGCCCTCTGTCTGACTGTTCAAGAATCTGAACAATCCCTCTAATCTCATAACCCTGAAATGCTGACGATCTCACGCTATGTGACTGGACTGAGATTCTGAGAGAATGCCTCTTCCACAGCCAATCAAAAATAAACCTTTACCTCTTGAAAACCTTCAAGAGCTAAATGCTCTTTTGCAAGAATCTGCTGTACACTGTACAAAAAAGTGTTGTTTTAACTTACGAAAAGTAATGAATCAGATGGGGATAGTTAGGTTGAACAACTTACTGAAAATTTACAGTGTATTTTTAAACTTCAGGAAGCTTTTGTATGCTTGCCACATAGTTGATATCACTTTGTAAGGCTTCCCCTGTGCTAGAGTAGGGCAAGAAATTGCAAACCCATCTCTCAGTCTTTAGAAACATTGACAGCACTCTTAATTCCTTCACCTTGCAGAAAACTCTCTTATAGAAGAAACTCTCTCACACATACAGTCAACACCCCTCTGACGTTGATGTCTAACTGTAATACGTCCTGGCTCAACACCGACCATGCTTGACTCACCTTTTCCGGCATCACCTCATCCTCAGTTCTCTACAGTCGTAGCCTAATGATTCAGAGCCTCCTCAGGTAACACACTCCTAAACAAACAACCTGTTCATTTACAGCCAGTGAGCTCAGATGTGCCATTAGTGAGGAAAATCTTTACAAGCACTTCAGAGATCTGGTAGGTTGGAAAAAATATGGCATAAATTTGCAACTGTTCAACATTCATTACGTGGAATGAGAAATACAGATTGTATGCTGCATGCTGTGCTATACAGTGCGCTGACAAGGGGTGTAAACATTCTAGCATCCATTTGAAGGTGCTGAATAAACTGGAATGATCTTGGAATGTTATTATTTGTTAGATTATCAATTATAATAATATGTAATAAAGCATGAATTCTGTTATTTAGACATGTAGTATGTCTGGAGAAGCAAGAATGACACATACACTAAAAGGGAAAGCCCTGCCTACAGTGAAGCATGGAAGTGGCTCTGTGATGCTTTGGGGCTGCTTTGCTTACTCTGGCACTGGAAACCTGTAGTGTGTGGAGGGCAAGATGTTGCTGAAACTTGGGTGTAATTGGACCTTCTAACAGAACAATTACCACAAGCATATCTCAAAGTCCACCAGGGCTGCATTTCAGAAGAAGTCCTGGAAGATTCTGGAGTGGTTGTCACAGTCACTTAAACCATGACTTAAAACCCCATAGAAAATCTTTGATGGGATTTGAAGAAGGAGGTTTGCAGCACACAAACCCAAAAATATTAGTGCACTGCAGACCACTGTCCATGGGGAATGGGCTAAGATTATTTAGGAACGCTGACAGAAGCTGATGTCTGGCTATGCATCACGTTTGCAGCAGGTCATAACAGTAAGAGGCTGCTCTATTAAGTACTAAGTACTGCTGAATTTGGAAAAAGCATTTGTTAAACGAGTTGTGCTGAGCTATTTTATTTCTTTCTTGTTTGATTTGTTCATTACAAACAGCTGAAAGTTTGTAAAGTTTTGCTAATAAGCCTGTTTTGCAATGTGGATTGAATAATTTTTGCAACTGTACATGGCTTTCAGATGCATGAATGAACTCATAAGTATAAGTTCATTTTATTTTCCTCACGGACTGCCATTCATCTAACACTGTCATTATTTTCTTTTGCCCACTCTTTTTCCCGCTCCCTCTTACTTTCTCACCACATGCAGCATGGCAAGAACAGAGGCTGTGTGTTTGTGCAAAGTGAAGCGTGTGAGTGTGTGCAGCACTGTGTTCGTGGCTCTGTTTGGCCAGCGGAAACTCAGCCGCTCCTCGACCCCCTCATGCCTTTTCCAGGCCTCTGCGCAACGTCCAGGAAATCGCAGGCAAAACATAATTGTACATTATGTAAACAGCGCATGCCGAAAATCTGGAGTGTCCTTCCAACTTTCTATTTACAATATCAATTATGTTCTCTAAGGATAAGCAGCAAGAGTGAACGAGAGAGAGAGAGAAAGAGAGAGAGAGAGACAAGAGATAGAAAGACAAAGAGACAGAGAGAGAGAGAGAGAGAGAGAGAGAGAGAGAGAGAGAGAGAGAGAGAGAGAGAGAGAGAAAGAGAAAAAGAGAGAGAGAGAGAAGGAGAAGACAAATCAAATATTGTCTCACTAGGGCTGCCGGAGCAAATGGTCTATGTCATTGCTCTCTGTGTTTCTCTGATCGCTTCCATCAGGAAAGGGTGCACAGGGCAGAAACACACTTACACACACACACACACACACAGTCTCTCTCTTTGACATTCCCATATACAGTATGTAGCTGTGGAGTTTGGCAGTACAAAGAGGGCCTCTTTTAAGTCTGTGTGTTTTGGAGTGTGTAGCAGCCTCCTCGTGGACCTGTCTGCTGCGTATGGGTGGAAGTTAGTTTCAGAGACATTATTCACTCACTCTACATTAGCACGCCTTCCTATTCTCATCTCCACTTTCAGCTCTCAGAAATCCACAGCTGGCCGGGCCCAGAGTAGAGCACACTCAGACTGTCCCGTGCACAGCCAAAGGCAGCTTGGGCCTTCTGTTGCCGCGCTGCGTTATTATAAAGACGGCTGAAACGAAAATAACCCCAACTGCAAGTCTCCTCAGGCAGCAATCACATGGAACAAGTAGGGTAGAGATCACAATTTAAACTATTACAAACATCTCGAGCGGACAGCCCGACTCTTTCCAGCCTCAAATCCAAACCCCTTGTTATTCTGTAATATCGGGTTTCTTGGAACGGCTAACCAAAATAACATATTTCAAATCGACTAACATTGATCTTGGACGTGAAACAGTCATAGCTCAGGAGTTCAGATGGATATTAGGAGAGCCTCAAATAGGCTCTGAGGAGCGGTGAGGAGAAGCAGCTCCACGTACTGTGGCCCATCTGGTTGGACAGTGCAGAGTAGCACTTGTGGCTATTTTAGCCACCAGTCCTGGAAGATCGTTTTTCGTTTCTTCTTCCTTTGTTTTGTTGACTTTTTTTATAACTGGACAAGCTTGACACCATCACTGACTTCATTGGCTCTATCTTGTTTCATTTGGCTTAGAAAGTGTAACACTTCTACATTATGCTGCGTGAGCCATCCGAATATGTGTGAGCTGTCTGAATCAAACTGTCCTGCGGTTTGCCTGATCCTGAAGTGAAAGGCAAACACTTACTGTGTTGGTACAGTGGCTCAGAACCTACGGATCACCACAGGATCATCAATTTCCATTTTTTTAGCTGCCTCCAAACACACACACACAGACACACACACACGCATGCTACACAACCTAATAGCTTTCAACACATTATCAACGCTGTGTGTGTATGGGGCCTCTCTGTGGTGCGGGGTCAGGCAGAGTTGACATGTTCTCCCGCTCATAAGCTCACCCCCACAGACAGAAGCCGTGCTCTTGGGGCTTTAACTCAGCTGCTTTACGATGTTTAGGAAAGCTGGAGCGCACAACACACTTTTGAGGGCCGCAGCTGCCAGCGGGCCAGCAGATTTATGACAGTTTAAATAACCTCACTATTTATTCTATTCACAGAAAGGGAGGCAGGGACAACAGCACAGTAACGGATCCTTGGCAGGCTCTCTATTTTCCTTTCTTAATATTTTTAGATGGCTGAACGCATCGGACACATTCTTGGGCTTTCTGAAGGGTACAATGGGATTTATGAACTTTTGTGATATTATGTGTGTATGTGTGCATGAGTGTGAGAGAGCAAATGCATATATATATGTGGAGAAAATGGCTCAAAGGAACTTTTTGTTTTGTCTATGCAGCGTGTGATGTGCTTTCTGAATGATACTCTCAGATATCTACCACAATAGAAAGTGGGGTAGAGGTAGCAGAGCAAACGGAGAGAACTAAGTTGTGACTTAGGAAAGCATGGGTTTGATTCCAGCTGCTTTTCAGAGTAACATAACATTCAGAGTAACATAAGCATTTGTCTTTTATTTGTTTGAATCCCTCTTTATAGCCAACATACATGACAAGGCTACAGTGTAACTGAAGTGTATTATCATTAATAATAATAATAATAATAATAATAATAATAATCAATACGAAGAAAGATAAGGAGAATGATTTTTACACTTTACATTACACATTACATTTTTATCTATCATGTTTCATCTTTATTGTATCAAAGTATAATAATTGTATTAGTCAGCTAACATGTAAACCAACTTGCCAATATGGTTGACTGCTTTATATTAAACTCCAGTTCTAGAGGATTATAGCACTGCACTTTAGTTTTGCACAATTGCTTGATGCTTTATGGACAAGATTCTGTACAGGCAAATCAAATTGTGCATGCTAATTCAATATCAATAGTCATAAACATTGCAATTGCAAAGAAAGGTACAATTTAGTAACAAATGTGCTTTGAATAGAGTGGAGGGAGTCACTGCAACCAAGCCCACTGGGTGGCAAAGAAAAGACTGAATGAATAAGTGGCAGTGTTAGCATTCAGTGTAAATGCCGCTAAAACAAAACAGGAAAGAGCTGTTGTGCGACTGACTGTACAAACAGATTCACTATCCTTTTACAGACTGCCAAAAGCTGGATTGCTGCAATTTTGGAATCCAGGCACCGAACCATATAAGAGTTCACTGCTTGGTGAAGTTATGCTCTGCAAACAGGTGGGTAAAAACAAGCCCACTGTAGTTTATCGACACTCTCAGTTCGATTAAAAGGGAAAGCAAATCAAACTCAAAGGAACCAGTCTACTAAATGTGCCCGAAAACAGTCAAAAACACTCCTAGGGTCATTGACTTGACTTTGCGCTCTCAGATATGAGGTTTTATCCTATAAATGTGTGTGATTTGAGCCTCCATTAGCCCTGTTCCTTTGGATTTTGGATGAATTGATGTTGAGTCCAACTGCCTTTAACCTGAGCAGACAATGTTGTTTTGTTTCCGGTTTGGCTGTTTTCCCTAATAAACGCAGGCATGTTGCAGAATGTTTTGCCACTCAGTCACTCCGACTAAAGGGGGCGTGTTCCAACTAAATATTTAATAAAGTTGACATTTCTAGAGTTTTGTTTTTCATACAAAACAGATTGGATTTGAAAATCAGATATATAAATTAGGCCACAACAATCTGAATACTTATCTCTGTTAGATCCAACATGTGTTCAATTTGTTTTACCATTCCATGGGTTTGGTATTAAACATTGTGATACTACAGTCAAAGGTAGACCTTTTGCACAGCTTAGGCTATGTTCACATTACCAGGCAGAAGTGACTCAAATCTGATTTTTTTCAGGGCTGCATTAATTGCATGCATACAGGCAAAGGGGCGCATGAAATCCCATCTGACCATTCACATTTATGTCACAAGCCCACAAATCAGATATGTATCTGATCTAGGACCACAGGACAAACTAGACCTGAGCCAGAAATCTGAAATTGATTAATGAGGCCAGTAATGTGAACATAACCTTGTGTTTTCCCTTCTCTAACACATCTCACACACCTCATGCATCTGGCAAACTATGCAGTATCTCAGCTCTAACTTTAATTTGAAAAGGTGAACAGTTCAGTTCAATTCTAATAGTTTGTGTAGTGCTTTTTACAGCAGGTCTTAGAGCCAAAATCCCTAGATTACACTAAAAGCCTACAGAAAGCCCATGGCCATCATGGTTCACTGGACTTCTAGAGACCACTGAATGACAGTGTATGCTTGCCTCAGGTGCTCTCCGTAGAGAGATGAGGCAGTGCTGATGCCCAGGACCAGAGAACATGCCCTAAGGGTGGCATATCGTTTCAACAGCTGAAATCACAACTTTTAAGATTATGCCACCACACCTCATGCAATGCCTTTGTTGTCTGATTTCACTACTGTCAGTGAGGTCTACAGAGTCAGAAAGAGAGAAAGAGACAGAGAGAGAGAGAGAGAGAGAGAGAGAGAGAGAGAGAGAGAGAGAGATTGTATGGTTATGGACTGAGGGCCTCTCTGGCCCTGTCATTTAACATTAAGAGCCGCTGGGCTGCTGCTATGTGTGTGTTAACCTGTGCCCTTCACGCACTGAAAAGCACTTGCTCTCTGCCTGTCAAATATTCATACAGAAGCACTTAGAGCACAGGAGAGTGTTAGCAACAGGCTACAAGCAACACTTGAGACGAAACAAGCCAAAAAGCTATTGACTCAGAGACAACAAGAGTGAGAAACATAAAGAGTGTGAGAGAGTAAAAGAGAGATATTGGAAGAAAGAAAGAGTGCAGGTCACATTAAAAAGGTGACCCCCACCTACTTCAAGCTAAGAATATTAAAAGGTACAAAGAATGTGTCGCCCTGAAAATACTGGTATCTCAGCTCACGATAAGACTGATGAGATCTTGAGCACCCCTTTCAGACACTCTTAATCATAACCGCGTCAGGTTCCAAGTCTCAAGTGGAGCGGTATTAATACTGACTGACACTTAAAATGAGAAGGGGAAAGGCTATTGCTCAAATGCTGCGATTATTGCCAATCACACTGAGGAGAGCGCAAGCCAAACAAATTAAGAGGTAAAGCAGTGCCAGCCTAATCTGACCGTGTTTGCATCAGAAGCAGAACTGCAGAGCTGCTTCAGCGAGGTTACTTTCAATATTTTTAATATTCAAGTCAGATAGAGAAATGTAAACAGAACAGTGAAAAGGGGATGGAATACATTAACACCTCCATGCACAGCCTAGGATTTTAAAAATGACACATACTTTGTTTTGGAAAACCACCGACTTTGGGAAGTGCTGGATCTCGGGTGGACTTTTTTGATGTTACTACTGTGGTTTGCTGATAGAGCCTGAAAGATTCTGTTAGAGGTCAGGCAGCCTTACTGGTGGCATGTGCATTATGCCAGTGGAAAACCACAGATTGATTTAAATTTGGTGAACTTATCCAACACAAATCACCAGTAAAATGTGATACCCAGGTAAGTCTGACTACTGTAAACTACACAGTCACTTCCAGATATGCCAGATTAAGTCTGAAAGGAGGAGGCAGGAATCCAAAAAAGCATCTGCTCAACCTAAAACCAGACAAAACGAAAACACTGCCTATTTCATCCTATCAATTATTGAAGTGAGGCGTGGTTCCACGCAAAGAAAGTGCCAGAGTGTAGACAGATCTTTTCAACAAGACATATTAACTTAACTGCATGGCGAAAGCTAGCTCTGCACAGCCTTGCTCTCTCTGTAGTTGATACAGTGTCTCTGGTGCCAGAACAGCTGTCAGTAAGTATTCACAATCACATTCTTGTCTTCAGCAGTAGCAGCACTGAACTAGATCTGGCCTCATGTCGGCACACAGACTTGACCATTTCATGGATCTGCCTTCTTCTACCACTTAGACTGGACACATCTGTGGACATCAGACAATCCCTTAGGACAGGAAAAGCCACGGACTTAGATTGACCCCAAGTTGGGCAATGCATCTCTCTTTAAAAAAAACATAGTAAATGCGTATGTAAAAGCCTAATCAACCTAGGCCAGTCCGATTTCCATACGCAGAGCCTGCACAAACAGTAATATAGCCCTGAGACTTCTGAAAACTCCAAAAACAAGTGACAATCCAAGTGACAATCAGTGCAAACCAGCATGTTTTCATTTTTCTCAGGCTAATCCAATAATTCTGTCCTGCCCAATAAATCAGACAAAATTGCCTCTTCAGTCTGCTGGCCTTACAAAAGAGGGCATCCTGCTCCCGGCGCTCAGACGAGTAATAATGCCAGCATGCTAACAAGCATACAGCTGCACTCCAGGGTGTAGGGCAATGAAGAGGAGAATGGAGGAGACCAGGGGGAGGCATTAGCTCACACCCAGAGGAGTACACACTTCAGTTGGCTTACCCTTGGCCATGTGCACACTTCCCTCTCAGAGCTATTTATTTTTCCAGTGAGCAGAAACAAAAGTGAGACGAGGGAGGCCACTTCAGTATGATAAAAGGTCACACTTCCTAGTGCAGGAACAAGACTTCCTGGCCAGCCAGGACCAAAACATAGCATCAGGATTCTGGTCAGCACGGACAAGCATGCCCACACACACACACACATGCAGAAGTACTTGAATAATATGTTATTCACATATTTCTGATTAGTGTGAATATTTTATAACATCTGAATTACATATACCCTGATACCTATGAAAAACTACAAACTAGCCTAAATGTTAAGATGCAGTCTTATTACTCTTATATCTGCCTGCATTTTAAATGCATAAAATTATAAAAAGTACATTGCAGATTCAAACAGTGCCACGGTCAGTCTATTTTGAGCATATATAGAATCATATTCAGATGACAAAAAGCCCATTTTGTTAACTACATGTACACTTGGCATTACAATAAGCATACACTGGAATAAGCAAGTGAGGAATCGCTCACCATGGGCGCCTAAGTATGTTCAGGCCTCCAATAATCAAGCATTTTTAGGTGCAGTGGTAATGACATTCAGTTCCCAACAGAATGCACTAAGTGAAGAAACCTGACCGCATTTGAAGCAAGCTGAGGTGATTTAAGCATGATCACCTACCCGAGGGAACCACATTTCAAACAGCATTGTTAATTTCACACTAACCTTCATCTCTTGTTACCTGAACACTGACTGCACAAACATTTTACATCTTGAGGTGCGAAAAAAAGCCCGCAATTATATGTGGTAGGGAATCGAATGCATGCAGCGGACTGTTCCACTGTTCCACAGTGAATATGGCGAGCAACAGGGTCTAGTTTCAATGCTTACATGTGTTTTAGGTACCTTGTACCTAATGTAGATTATGGCTATGTTTGGCCAAAATGGGATAATATTTGCAAGACAGAACAAAGATAAGGATAGTCTTTGAGCCTTGGATGCCCAACATCTTGTTGCTAGTTCCTCGAAACCACTGTTGAAATGTGCTCACTACTGCTGACTGGGAACACCCCACAAGTCTTGCTGTTTTAAAAATGATTCCTAGCCATAATGATTTAGCCCTTGCCAAAGTTGATCAGGTCTGCCTATTTATTCCACTTCCACCACACTGACCTTGAAAACCGTCTACCGTCTAACATATATCACAGGCCTTGACATGCACTATTGGACATGCACTATTCACTTCATCTATGGGCGACATAGTGTTGTGGCTCATTGCTGTATGCACACCATATATCACTGTACAGGAGTCATGCTTCTCTTCTATAACAACAGAAAATACAATTTAGATTTCTAAAGCCTCATTTTAGTTCACATTCAAAGCACATATGATGTGACTTGTCAAGGCAAAGGAGCACAGACAGTCCTGCATTCAGTCCAAGTTCAAGATTATTTTTGCAGCGCTTTTAACATCAGACGTCACAAAACAGCATTACAGGTATGTGGGTCCGATCCCCAGGTGAGCAAATCTAAAGTAACAGTAGCAAGAACGTACTCCCGTAGAACAAGAAAATGAAACCTTAAGAGGGACCAAGACTCAAAATGAGAGCCTATCCTCTTCTGGTCAATACTGTATAACAAAATAAAAGGCACCAAATGCATGAAATAAAGAAATAAAGAATATATATTTGATCTATCTGATCTGTCAGAGCACAAAACACTCAACAAGATTACAAATTTCTCAGTATAGTCACACTATACACAAGCAGAAATGCTGTGTTTACTCAGCATGTCTTTACAATTATACTGTATCATTGTACAATATAATTATTGCATCCGTGATAATTGTATCATTAATTATGTAGCTCTAACAGTGTGCTGATGTTGCAGCCATTCAACTACACTGACCCAAATGCAGTGAATAGAAATGGCAGAACTTGCATCTTTCTGCCATTCTACTGTATTAAAGGGAATTGGCTGTGAGCGGAAAAAGAAATAAATAAACAACACGGCCTAAAACAAATTTACAAACGATTAAACGATAATGTTATTGACTTCTTGTATGTAATCTCACCACTTAGGAGTGTCAGAAAATAGGCCTCCAACACAGCAATTACGTTCTAACTCCTCTGAGTAAGATAGCCATTTCTGCTGGGGAGATAAACTAATCAGCTTCATCTGAGATGTGTTTTCAGTAAAGTAATAGGATCCAACTCAATAAACGTACAGCACAGTACAGTCCAACAATGTCAATGCACTTACACAGAAAAAAAGAAATATACTTCTGCAAATTAAAATTTCATGATACCCTCTCAGCATGAGATTAGCTGTAATGCATGTTTAATATAGTACCTAAAGGGGCAAAGTGATTTTGTTTATACAGATTATGGCCAACATCTTAATTTGATCAAGACTGCAGCATCCTGACTGAATGTATTTCTGTGCCGTCTCGGTCAGTAAAGTAGACATTTTTAGATATTACACCGTTCTTAGCAGTTAAGTATACACAAACTGTTTTTTTTTTATTAATTCATGTATTTGACAATAACAAGTTCTTGTTATTGGTTATTGTAATATGCAACACCTTATAACAGATTAAGAATGAAATATTTAATATATAATATATCTCATATAACCGCCATAAACCTGCATGTAGGTTTAGCTGATTTAAGAGTAGTGGTGAGTACGGACCCCCTCACCCCCCCACACCGTTTTTCGGAAAGCACGTTAACTGTAGATTAATCTCCAAAATTTAACCACAAAGTTAAGTAACTCAATTCTACTTAATAATTAATTCATTCTACTGTAACTTTTACTTTTACTTTTTACAATAATAATCCTCAAAATCCAAATGCAGAGCCGCAGTAAAAACTTACAGACTGAGCAGCTGAGGAGCATGTGGCCACGAGAGCCGCAAAGCAACACATCAAGCACGAGCATGCATTTGAAGCCACATCACTCTGGTGTGTGAGTGGACAGAAGAGTTCTATTACTGTGATGTGTGGGAGTCTCAATAACAATCAAAAATATACCTTAAAACAACCACGGATGGACTACCTGAAGAGACCCACACTGAAGCTTTTGGGTTGGCCCTTACAGTACCTTGACCTAAACATCATGGAAAACTGTGGACAAACAAACTGGGTAGCAAGATACCCCAAGAATATCTCACAGGATCCCACAACCTCAAGAAAATAAGAATATCCAAACTACAAGGACTGAAAGGCCTTTAGCTGGCTACTGAAAATGTCCTGAGTTTGTAAAGGTTTGGTATCACAAAGTCTGCTTCATCTGATCTTACCAGCGAACTGCAACCCATGCTTATGTCTCTTGTTATTTGTTTGTTGTTTTACCTCTGCTATGAAACAAAATGTACAGAATTGGATTACTTACTGGGATCTGTATGCTATCATTTCGGATAGTTAATCTGCTCAAAATGGTAAATCATAGAGGCACAACTTAACCAAGCAAAGCCTACAACTGTCCAAGCTTGGTACTACTTTGCATGAATAAAAATGTTAAAACCATCCCTTTGTTTGTCCTTGTTGATGCAACAAAATAAAAACGATCAGAAGATTTATTTATTTATTTTACATGTCTAACCCTACAGAAATATGTGTTAAATTTATTTATGTTCATCCAGGTCTTCATTTCTGTGTTATGCATTGGTATATTTTGCTATCATGCAGACAGAAAATTTCTGAGATCGCCTTGGCCCACACACAATTCCCACAGTGAACAATCAGCTGGTTCAACACAACACATTAAACTCCATTACAGATCAGAACAAAGGAGAAAGGAAATATTAAGGAGACAAACACATGATAGCAAAGTTAGTCACCTTTTAGTTATAAGGTATAGTACTTATTATAGCAAGGAAGTTTATAGGGATGAAGACACAAGTCTTGTGTAGCTGCTGCGATGCTCTATGCTGCACTATTATCCAAGAGCAACGTTATTAAGCTCCACTACTTGTAAATAATTTGAGAAAAGAACAGATCTGATCAGGAAAAGACAGAAAGACAGAAAGATGTGTCTCTCTGTCTCTGTCACGTTTCCCTGCTCATCACTTGTGCCCAGCTGAAGTTTGTTTTTCAGGCTTTTTTCACTTAAGCCTACTTGCACCCTGCTCTGAGGAGGTCACTAACCCAGTCCCTTCATTCATTCATACTCACAGTGTGACCGTGGTGTTGGGCAGCAGCGCGGGCTCCAGCGTGTCCAGCAGGTCCGCGTCCTCACACACCACCTTCACCCTCACGGGTTGCCGGCTCAGCTCCTTGGAGCGCTCGGCCGCGCAGTGGCAGCTGTCCACGATGAGGTCCGGACAGTTCCTGCTGGACACACCGCTTCTCCACAAACCGGCAACCAGCAGAAGCACGGTAAGCACTCCCATCGCGGAAAGAGCAGGAAACACGCGGTGCCAGATGCCTTCAAGTTATGTCTTCCCAACCGTGGACATTGTAACTGACCATTTCACGCGATTAGAGCTGTTAATGTTCCTTTAGCTGACGGGTTCAGGGTGTTGCAAGGACGGCACCTGTCTCCGAAGCCGTCTCATCTCCAGACCCTCCACCGAAACTAGTCATAGCCCTCATGTTTTATCCACAGCATCAAACCCACAGAGTGCGGCTCCAACGGTCCTCCGGCAGCTGAAGTTTATCACTCACGCAGTTCACTGATCTTCAGACGCCGCTCCAGCCTCGATAAACCCTGTGAGAAAACTTTGCGCTGTGGTCTCCAGTTCAGTGAACCCGTGTCGTCTGAAGGTACATCTCCGTATGATAATGTGCTGGTGTAACAGAGGGCTGAGAGGTGAGGAATAGGTAACGGGACAGCGCAATTATGGAGAGTTTCCTTATCTTTTTAACGGCTGTCAACAGGTTGTCGTGGTGACTGGACCCGCGCGCTCTGTCAGCGGCGTGCAGCGCGGAGGCCCCGCCCACACTGAAAGCAACGACGTGACGCGGCGCTTCTATTGGCTCAAAGTTTACCACGTGACTAAAGGACATCTGTCGCCCCAAATGAGGCGTAGAAAACCTGACCAATTGCTCTTCCATTACAGATGTGCAAAGCCACAGCTGTGATATACCAACACCAGCACTGATACTTAAAAGGCTTCTTGTGCATGTTTGAAAGGAAGAGTTTGTGTTTCTATAGTTATTTTATTAACATGGCTTTTTAATAAATGTGAAAGCTGTTGGGTAGCAATAAATAAACTCATAAAGCTCATAAATACACTATTGGAGTCAAATAACTTCAAATCTGCCATTAAAGAGAATTCCGTCTAACATGGTATATCTCTGTGTTTCTGAAGCAGAGGGAAAGGTAAAAGAAAAAGTAGTTCCTACTATTCACGTTGCTTTGCTGTTATCAGTACAGAAAATACAATAAAATCTCCAAAATGGTGACTTTACAAGAGAAGGCAAGACTCAAGTTCTTAACTCTGAATGGAAGTCAATGTAAATCAAGAGTTTATTCCAAGTGATTTAGAGCATTTCTATTGGTCTATTCTTCCAGAATTATTGGCACGGTGTACAAAGCAACAACAACAACAGGGTTCAAACAATGGAGAAAACTAAAAATGGACAAAAATAAAGATACATGGTTATACATATTATATATATATATATATATATATATATATATATATATATATATATATATATATATATATATATATATGAACCATGTATCTCCATTTTTGCCCATTCTTAGTTTTCTCCATATAAGTTTTCCGAACTTTCAAGTAAGGATTGATTCTCAAAAAAGACTGAAACACTCATCCATATTTTACCCAGCAAAAAAATATTCATTGGTTCAAATAAAAAAAACAAAAAAAAAACAATACTGATTCATTGTGTGACTGCTGTGGGGCTCCCACTGCTTCGTTGGGCCATATGTTTCGGTTATTATCCCAAATTATCCAATTTTTTAAAAATTCTATATTTAATGCTCCATCTGATCTCATGGGATGTGTTGTGGAACCTGACCCAGTTTGGGCTGTTTTTGGGATACCAGGTGAAAACACTCTTCTTAGAGGTTCCACTCTCACTGTGGAAAGGTTTATAACTCTTTTAGCACATAGATAAATATTGCAATGCTGGAAACAGACACAGTCCCCTGCATACTCCATATTGATAATAGAAGTTCTGCAGCATCTTAGACTGGAACATCTCAGGTTTACTTTACAAGATTGTGTTAAAAAAAATTATATAAAAACTTACCACCTCCTTATTCACTACATAAAAGCTGGCCAATAACTACCCTCTAGGATCCTGGTTGCTAAATCCATGCTTTATCTAGCGTTTCACATCAACATCTGCCATTTAATGCTGCTTTGTATCCTGGTTAATTCTCTCACTTTCTCTCATTTTTTAATAATATTGTATGCATGTCATGGTGAAAATATTTGCCTGCAAGTAAATAAATACTTTGGTGGAATAAGTAGTTGCCACTATGATCAGAGGACCGCTAGTTTGAATCCTGGATCATGCTGCTTGTCATTAATAGCTGAAGTCAGAGATAGCAGCGCTGGCCCTGCTCTTTTAGGGGTGGGTTGGTGGCAGTTCTTCCCACACTCATAGTGTGATGAGCACAGGCATCTGTTAGCTGTTGTATCGGAGCTAGGGAGCTGGTGCTTTCTTCTGAGTGGCTGCCTAGCAATGCTGCATCAGCGGCAGTTCGAAAAACACTGGCTGACTTTTTATGCAAGCAGGACAGCAGTACCACACTGCTATCTAGAGGTTGGGGTTTAAATACAACATAAAATGAACCACTGTCTACCACCAACCATTGCATGTAAACTTCGTATTCATTAAAAATCTATACTTTGTCTGACAATCTATCTTACCCAAGGTTGGGTACTGGTCGTAGTGTGGTGTTTTTGCCCAGCCAAGGAACTAAATCCCTCTGCCCACCATCAGGCCCCTGCAACTCATCCAGAATGCAGCGGCACGGGTCATCTTCAATGTCCCTAAATTCAGCCATGTCACTCCACTGCTGCGTTCTCTCCACTGGCTTCCTGTAGCTGCTGCCCACATCAGATTCAAAACCCTGATGCTGGCCTACAAAGCCAAGACTGGACCAGCCCCTCCGTACTTGATGGCAATGGTCAATAGCCGGTCTGCACCAAGAGCCCTTCGAGCTTCAAGTACGGCTCGGCTCGACCCGCCATCCCTCCATCCCTCCCTGGGTGTCCGAACGGCCGAGTCGCTCGCTGTCTTCAAACGCAGACTGAAGACCCACCTCTTCCGAGAGTACTTGGACGAATAGAAGTACTATGGTCGCCTTATTGTATTGTGTTTAGTAATGTCTAAGCTTAGAGGTATCTTTTGAATTATTAGTCTATTCTAACTAGCTAAGGTTTTTTTCTTGGGTAAATAGCAAAGCACTTTGTAAGTCGCTCTGGATAAGAGCGTCTGCTAAATGCCGTAAATGTAAATGTAAATGTAAATCCAAGGTTGCAACAGGAAGCTAGTGTCAACTACTGCTCATTACAGACAATTTAAATCTTTGAATCCTTTCATTATATTTTTCTTTGTTGAACATTATCACCTTCCAGAGGCCCTGAAGCTTATGTTAAAGCTTAATAGAATAACATCCATCCAATGGATACATCAAAGTCCATTGATTAAAAAACTGAACATCTGCCTGGTGATGATTTGTCCATTTCACTGTGTGCATTCTCTTCAATTTCTTCCAGTGTATTCTGAAAGACAATCTTACCACCAGGCATCTTTATATGTAATACCTCTGCACTGCATTTGATTTGTACCGACTATTCATTCTCACTGCCACTAACTTCACATTAAGCATTTAGTGATCTACTAAATTAATAAAAGATAGAATCCTCAAGTGATCAGTTGTATCTGTTACCAGGTTAGAAGCCTGAGGGTGTTCTATAACAACGATATGGTTGTTTAAATTCATCATGTCACGTTATTTCTTCTTTCTTCTTTGTCTCTGTCTTTTATTAATCACTATTTATGTAAAGCTGCTTTGTGATGACAACAGTTGTAAAAAGCGCTATACAAATAAATCTGACTTGACTTAACTTAAAAGCACAAAACACTTATTAACCTGTTTCAGATCACCGTGAAATTTCAGATTGAGTAAAGAACTGTATATCCTAGGAATAAGATGACATGGGTGAGACACTAGGATGTCGAACAAAAGACTGAGACTGCACACAAATCATTGCAGAGGTCAAGGCATTCATCTGTTCAATAGACAGCAATGGAAACACTGTGTGCCAGACTAAAACTCACTAAACTCAGTACTAGCATTTATTAAACTCAGTACATATAGTTTTACTTTGTAATGAAACTGTTGACTTCAAATTCCAGCAAAACTGCTGCTCTAGGTGTTTGAGTGTGACCCAGTAGCCTACAGTGTAGATGTGTTAGCACTGTGATCTGCACCATGGCTGCAGGCTGTTGAATGTATGTGATTATAATAGCTCTGAGACAGAAGCTCAAGCAGCTGGTTCAGCTCCGAGAGCTGGAGCGGGAAAGGTGCTTCCCCTGAGTGTAGTGCACCAAATTCCTCTCTCATTATACATTACACCCAGAGAGAGGGAAGTGTGTGTGCGTGTGTGTGTGTGTGTGTGTGTGGTGGTGGTGTGGGGGGGGGCGGAATGGAGGAGAGGGAGAGAGTGGGGCAGAAAGGGAGACGGAGAATAGAAAAGAGAAAGAGAGATAGAGAGAGGGGGAACTGAGGGGAAAAGAAAGGAGAGATTGAGAGAGAAGAGAGACAGGGAAGAATAGAGGACAGAGAGAGAGAGAGAGAGAGAGAGAGAGAGAGAGAGAGAGAGAGAGAGAGAGAGAGAGAATATGGCAGTTGAGGGAAAAAGGAAGAAGAGACAGAGTGAGAAGAGAGACTGGGAAGAATGGAGGAGAGAGAGAGTAAAAGAGAGAGAGAAAGAGAGAGATAGAATATGGGGGTTGAGGGAAAAAGATAGGGAGGAAGAATATAGGAGAGAAAGGGGGGGACTGAGGGAAAAAGGAAGGAGAGATTGAGAGAGAGGAGAGACAGTGAAGAATGGAGGAGAGAGAGAGAGAGAATATGGGGGTTAAGGGAAAAAGGAAGGAGAGACAGAGAGAGAAGAGAGACTGAGAAGAATGGAGGAGAGAGAGCAAGAAACTAAAGGGGAGATGGAGGGGAAAAGGAAGGAGAGATAGAGAGAGACGAGAGAGAGAGAGAAAGAGAGAGGGGGGAATGGAGGACAGACAAACAGGGAGAGAGAGGGGGAGGGATAGAGAAAGAGACAGAGAGACAGAGAGAGAGAGAGGATGAGGGATGAGGGAACAACAAGGAAGAGAGAAGAGAGACTGGAAATAATTGAGAAAAGAGAATGAATGGGGAGGGGAAAAAAGAAGGAGACGTGAGAGATGAGAGAGGGGGAAGAATGAAGGACAGAGAGGGAGAGAGAGAAAACAGGGAGATGGGGAAGGATAGATAAAGAGAGAGAAGAGAGAGAGAGAGGTGGAGAGGAGAGAGAAACAGAGGCGGTGGTGGTGGTGAACAGAGAGAGAGCAAGAGAGGGCTTAAGAGAGGGAAAGAGAGAGAAAGAGAACTGCCCCATGACCGGCCGGCTAGCCCTACATTTCTCATCCTTCTCTTTACAACCAAACATTAGATGGTTCTTTTGTGGAAAACACCCGTGACAAAGTTTCTCACCCCCCTTTCCTAGACACACACACCCTCTTTCTGGGAGTGGAAACCAAAAACATACGTTAGGCCTTTGCGTTCCTTTCACATTCTGTCGCTCCCCTGGCTGCCTGGAGGAGTTGTTTACACAGATGTACTTTCACCTCTCCAGCTCTGGTGCTCCATCGGGGGAATCATCCCTTGTTCTTGTCTGAGAAGGAGAAAGAAAGAGAGAGAGAGAGAGAGAGAGTGAGTGAGAGAGAGAGAGAGAAAGATGCACACGACTGACATCATCATCTGAAATGATAAATCTCCACATGGAGGAGAGACAGAGAGAAGCACTTGGATGGTGGCCACCAGTGTTCACTGGGCTACCAGCTCCTCACTAATGAGAACCAGAGGCTTCATTTCTGTATAATGAGGTGCAGGTATTTTCTCAGTGGTAATCTAAGCTGATTCGCCAAACAGCAAACAGAATTGCAGTCGACGGGAGCAGTTAAAACACTTGATATGGAGAGCTTAACACATCTCAAATCATATTACAGAACAAACCCAATTTGGGCATTCCAGTTACTGAGAGTGAGTCTTCAAAATGAAGGTGCCAAAAACAGTTCTTTGGAGCAATAGAGGAAACCTTCATTGGCCCCCTAAAGAACATTTTAGTGTATGTTTTTTATGACTGTTTTTGTGAATGTGTTGTGTGAGTTTGAAGAACCCTGCTAAGTTAAAAGGACCACCTTACAAAGCAAAGGTTTTATATCATTAAAAAGTTATTCATAGAATCGGACGTTCCAGCCAAGCTTATTTTTTTGTGTCTTTGTGAACATACAGAGAGAACAAAATCTATACTTGGCCAGTGTAAAGTCTTTTCATGTTTAGAAATTTCATGGTGCAGAACAATTGCTAATTACACACAATAAACTCCAGCTAAGACAGTTTTCCATCTGAGCACAGATGGCTGGGTAGATCATGGTTTTGAACAAAGCTAAACAATGTGCTGGAGTTCAGAGCTCAATATTTATTCATTCATTTAGCTGTCTAGTTAGATCAGTGTTAGCACACTGCTAGCTCTTCCTGAAATACAGCAATTAAATTTGTCATCAAATATTTGCAATGTTCTGTGGACTGATGAGTCAAAAGTGGAGCTTTTTTAAAAAAGACAAGGGTCTTGTTTCAGCTAATGCAAAGCTAATACTGCATTTAGCAATAAGAACATTATACCAATAGTTAAAGTTGGTGGCGGTAGTGTGATGGTGTGGGTGGATGCTTTGCTGTTTTAGGACACGAGGGACATGTAATGATAGATGATGGAACCATGAATTTTGCTTTCTACACGAAAATCCTGCAGGGGAATATCCGTTCATCATGGCCATAATCTGACGCTTGAGTGTAGTTGGGTAATGCAGCAAGACAATGACCTAAGAACAAGTGCAAGTCCACCTTTAAATGGATCGGTTCGATCAATAAAATAATGAAAGAGCAAAATATGAATTTGTTCATTTTTTCTTTCCTGGTCTGGTCTCACTTGAAATGTGTACTCTTTGAACACACACTTTAAAAATCAAGGCAAAATTTGCTAATAATACAGGCAAAAGTCATTGAAGACATAGAAGACCTCAGAGCTTTGTTGTTTCCCATGTGGATGTTCCAACCTAACCTAACAACTATCTAATCTTCGTTCAGCTGAGGCAAGAAACTAGGGACAAGAAACATGCATGATAGAGTTCTAGTGGTGCAGACCCTGACAGGTACAGAGATATGAACAGAAAAGGGAGAAAAAATTGAGCAGCTGTCTCTTCTGAAAACATCAGTAAAATATCAAAAGTAAATAAATGAAACATCAGACGTGATACAAAACAACGATGACTGTTCTATTGTGATATTTAACAGTTTTGTAATGAAGTCAGACTGTGTGGCAGTTGAGAGATATGCACTTTGTACTGTGGTCTTTCATCAAATTGATCATTTCAGCATTCATCACATGCCAAGTGTGCCCTTTAACTCCCATTAACAATTTCTAGAAGGAAGGAAATGACAGTGTTGAAGAACTGAAGAAGTGGAGAACCTCTTGCTAATTTTTCAAACTGGCCATCAAACATTTTACAGTTTAAGTTAAAGGTAGAGTATGTAAAACACAAACATTTTGACCACCACC
This sequence comes from Salminus brasiliensis, assembly GCF_030463535.1. Lineage (NCBI taxonomy): Eukaryota > Metazoa > Chordata > Actinopteri > Characiformes > Bryconidae > Salminus > Salminus brasiliensis. Next base: position 36,929,975 of record NC_132881.1, on the reverse strand, counting down.
CCAAATGAACCTCCAACTTCCCCCTCCCCACCATGTAGACATCATTACTTAGCAATAGCTTTACTTGTTTTGTACTAGATTTTTAGAGAGAAAGGGAACAGGTGAGCATCATGTAGTGCCTCCTGGGTAATGCAGTTTACACTGTAGCATGATATTTTGGTTTACAAAAAAGAGGACACTGGGTCACATGGGTGTCCAGCGTTGTTAGGATGTTGTGGCCAGGGAGTTTAAAGGAGATTTTAATGCCAATATAAAAATACATAAATGCATTGAGGAGAGAGCTCAGAAGACTAATGGTCTTCATTAAATCAACAACCCTTTGTTGTTTTATCCACCTTAAGAGATATATTGTTGCTCTCGCAACCAGTCTAATAGCCACTCCCGAGTGTTCTGCTTGCTTTCACTGATATAGGCTCATCTCACTGCTCTGAGGTTGATATGTTAAGATGTTCTCTAAACCACTAGTTTACCCTTATATAATAACACATCTTCACTCTGTGCACTGATGTTGTTAGGTTGGACATGGCACATAATCTCAAATTATTTAAGGACCACAAGGGACTCTTGGCAACCTTCTTCCTCCATGAGGAGCTTGTGAATGAGAATGTGTAATTTTACTGTTTGGAAAAAAACTACTGACAAGTGTATAGTTTTAAGGGGCAAGAGCAGTTTTTCTCATGACTGAAGGCTAACAGTGAGGTTTTGGCTCATATGAAGCGAAGTGGCTGTGAACCAGGATCTTTTTATAAAGTGTGATACCCCTGGCTCGGTGTTCTGGAACCAAGGCGGGGCTACAAATCGCCAGTTACTGCTAAAGAGGGCCACACTGAGGCTTGGCTCCAGCTCAGTGAATTACCCAGCAAAGGGGATTTGAATGGGCTTTAAACTAAACTCAGCCAGGACAGGCAGGGCAGAGGCTGCTGTAAGTGTGTAGCTGAATGAGAATTGACTCAGTCCTGCTGACTGGAGAACACCGCTTGACCTTGAGATTTGGGCTTCTTTATTGGAGTAGCTGGTCATGTTCTGCAATTGAAATGGAAAACCTTAGTCATTTCAAATAAAAAACAAAAAACAAAAACACAATTCATATGCATATATAAAGATATTTGCATTTCCTCAGTGCCATGAATCAGTGTGCTGTGTTAAACGTGCTGCGATCTCATTGGTTTTTAATGTGTTGCTGTTAGTTCTAAAGAGAGAGAGGACCATTGCAGTTTGCTGAAGAGGAGAACGCAGTGCATTTCTCAGTGCCAGTATTGCTTCACAGCCTTAAAGCCATAGAGGTCACAGTTTAGGAAAATGCAAGCTGACACACAGACACATATACACAAACATATACACACTCTCCTTGTCATGACAAGCTGTCTCAGAATTACAAACTGTGTCAGACGGTGGATTTCCTCTCATTCTTTCACTCCCTTTTTCTTCCCCTCTTCCCCGTTCTGTTTTTCTTGCTCTTTTTTGAGTGAATATTCAGTGTGTCTCACTCACAACACACATCCACACCCAGAGTGCAAACTCCCACTGCTGCGAACCATGTCTACTCCTGTGGTCTGACATTAGGACAGAAACACTGCCTTAATGTTGTGTCTTGTGAGAAGAGAATAAGTTATATTATCAGGCTTTAAAACTGAAACTGTGCAAAATTATTAACTCCTAAAACTGACCTCTCTGTGCTCTGCCCACAAATGCAGGCCTTCATAGCCCTTTATGTTGCGAGATTGGTTTTAATTCAAATGAATACAAATACAATATAATGTAAAGCCTTGTTGTGTAGGCTTCTGCTGTTAGCTTAGATTGGACAAGTGTATGCATAATTAAGCTAACATTAGCATGGTAGCATTTTCAATGTCATTTCCAAACAACCAGTTTTAATTGGCTACAACAGCATAGAGCTAAATAGATTAACACTTTAAACCATGCTAGCAGGCTGAACTATGCAGATAGAGAGAGTCAATAGTAAGGTATTGCTCTATCTATCATTCTGCAAAATATGAAATGAAATGTGAATGTCCATCACACAGCCCAGTACAGTGAGCATCAGAACTCAGCAGCAGAGCTAGCAGACACCACTAACAACACAAAAAAGCATTAGATAAGCTCTGCATAAGAATTCAAAGACTCTCTCAGCTGGTGCTCGGAGTTACACAACGTTTTAAATGTGGTTGATTCTAAGTAAAGTATGTTTCATCTTGAGAGAGTGTACAGAATGCTACATCACCATCGATCAGCATCAGCTGAATGGCGATCGCTATGGGCCCCAGAAACACTGATTAGGCCATCTCTACATTAATTACAATAATGAAAGTAGGCCACTTTAAGCTCAAGTCTGTACTGAATGAGTCCACATCCAACCTGCAATGTCCAAACAGAAATCATGTAAAGAATTTGTTAATAAAATGTCTATTGTAAGCATCAAATCTACCATTGTTAGCTTGGTGCCAAAGATACAGTGAAAATCTCTGTAGGAAACCAGCAGAAAGTTGCAATATCCTAATAGTGACAAACTTTAATACAAAAGCATCTAGCAAAGCAATTATCTTTTTTTTATATTATTTTATATTCTTCTTCTGTGCACTGTGGTTTCTGTGTAGAGCTGAGCTGCGATAGACACAGCCAATGTATTTTTAAAATGCTATGATCCAACTGGATGTCATCATGTAGAAAGAATAATAATCACTCCTGAGCTTGTGGTTAGTTTGGTTGGCCGTTCACTGGCTCAAAATGTCTTCGCACAGTCAGAGAACTGGAGGATTTGAACCTGAATGTAATGGCAAGACTGTAGGCGTTGTCAATCCTGCAGTACAGACATTCTATCATGCAGTTAAAGAGCTTCGCTAGCACCAATCATTTATCTTATTTTTAGAGCTCCACATTCAAAGCATTGCAGATTAATATAGAAGACTCTGGAACAATCTGTAAAATGAATCATTGAGAAATTAAATAATAGCTGTTTGACTTATACAAACCAATATTTAGTCATTTTCTTCAATATTTCATTCATCATTAGCTCAACTGATTTGAATGAGTTGTGTTCACTATGAATCAAGAAAACATCTGTAAAAATGTTTGTTTTTACATTTGTTAAATTCTGTAAATTTTAGAGCTCATCATAATACATGTATGTGTTGTTAAACTTGCCACCACCAGCCAAAATGTGCAGCCAGTACCCTGTGAGACGGCCAATGAGAGGGAAATACATCTCACAAAGATTGAACGTGTTTTTGTTTCGTACACTTCACAGTTATCTCTCAAAGAGCAGAGAGGTTGTTAAATTGGCAAAAAGTACAACATGTCTCCTTTTAAAATAAAGAACTGAATAATATGTGGACACTTTAATAGGCTAGGCCACATAATTGCAACCATTCCCAGCATTTGAGCTGAACTATGTTTTCTTATTAATCTAACAGAGACACAGCAACTGCTCTCAGATAATTTACAGCTAGATAAAACAAGAAGAGCTCAGTATTGACACAGCATGCTAGCACACCGTTTTAAGTAGCAGCAACTACAGGGACTTCTGGCTCAGGAGACTTCAGCATTTCTGGTATAGTGAAGTGCTGGGTCTGAGCAGTGAGCCTGGCCAATCCAGGCTGTGGAATTGTCCAGGGATAGAGATTTCACACCATGTTAGGCAGCTGTCTGAAAGTTAGGACATGGGCCTCGGACCTCAGCGGCGTCTCTATTAAAAGGGCAAGTTCATAGACGGCTTCCTGAGGGACAGCAGGCGCACAACTCAAGGGCTGACATGCCAGTCTCCACGGCCTTCACGCGAATATCCTTATCTCCTTCCATTCGCCCCTCCTGTCCCTGCCTGCGGACAAAAAGCGCTATTGAAACAAGCTTCTTTTGTTCGATGTATAATTTAGTGTGTTTTCCTCTCGCCTGACCCTCACCTCTCATCTTGTCTTTGCTTTGAGGAATGCGCATCACACTCTCTTTCTTCCTTGAGAGAGATGAGAGGATGTTCAGGAAGTTGTATGTCGAATGCTGAGAGTGAAGGGACCACTGATCTGATCCATGCTGCATAGCTCTATTCTGGAACGCTGCCAGAGGACAAGCTTTTATCTTTCAGAAAACATTCGTGTACCACACTGTCAGTGCTTCATGCCGTTCTAAGGCAAGGCTTGAGAAAAGGAGCAGAATGCTTGGGTTGGGTTGTGCCATTAACAATGCTCTACTTCTGGTTTATCTCGCCTCATGTACTACCATTCAAACATCTGTCCTTTCACCACTTATATGGATCTTTTCTGCCTTGAACAATAGCTTTTAGCAAGCCTGCACAAAGTGTGGCCTGCAGGTCAAAAATAGCCTGTTAAGATGTTTGGGTTGCCCCCCCTGAAGTTACCTTAACCGTATTTACTGACTAAAAGACAGAATACACATATTTGTATACATCTACATCATTCCAATTCCAGATTGATTGTTCTGACTGTGCGATTCAGGCTTGTATATACGCATGGTTTCCTCATATCTAGTGATTTCTTGTGGAATTATTGCCCATAAGAGTGGAAAGCGTCCTGTTTTGACACCCTTCAAATGTAACAATACAAACACACTACTAACACAACACCAACCACATGAGGTTTCACAACAGCCACTTGACAACACCTGATCAACCACTTGGGATACCATAGCAACCACCTAGGAATACCCTAGCAACAATTAAGTAATATCATGGCAACCACCTGAAATACCGACCTGAAACTAACTAAAATAATGACCTGGGCACACCAGCACAACCACCTAACAACCACTTAGGAACACCATAGCAACCACCTGGGATACTATAGCAACCACTTAGCAGGACCGTAGCAACCACATGATATACCATGGCAACTATGGAGTAACAGCCTAGAAAGTGCCATTATTTTTAAAGAATGCACTTTATATATAATATATATAAATGCCAAAATATGCTGTAATGCAATAAAATACAATTGTATCACTTCAAAATCTATCTATTTCTTTATTTGTGTGTTGTATGTTTTTAGCCCCTGGCCCACCACAAACATTACATTTGGCTCCCCATTACAAAAAGTTTGGGTGGCCTTGGCCCACAGAACTGCATTGAGTATTTTAAACTTCAGAACACCAGAAGGTATTTTAGATGTTTTATTCAACATTTCTCTACTAGAAGTTATTAAACTCATGAATAATATTCTGCAATTATCTGACTTATTTACAGACCTGATCATTCTGCAATATTTTTTTCACACAGTTTCTCACAAATTATTTGAGGTCTATGAAGTTGTATAGCACTGAAACCATATTAGAATCATTTATCCATGTACAATCTTAAAAATGAAGGTGCATCAAATGGTTCTTAAAATTATGTTATAGGAGAACCCTATTTGGTTCCACAAAGAACCATGTTTGAGATTGTTGTTAAATGTCTGAAGATCATCTCTATTACAAACATGCTTCTTTTTTTAATCAAATGTGGTTCTTTTATGGTATGACTCAAAGAACTTTTACCTTATTGGTAAGAGTGTAGGTGCAACAAATTTGCTTTTGCCTTACTGAAAACCTGAAACTGATGCCAAGCTTTTGGGAATGGCAGAGTAATTGCTCTGGGTCTTTTTTGCTGCTGTGTTCCACTCGGTTTGCCTCCCGCTCTGCCCCACCACGAGCACAGCTGCTGCTGCTGAAGCATCCAGAACTTTTTAATTGGTTGTAAACCGCAGCGCTGGCTTGTGTGGCAATGAGGCCCTGCAGAAAGCCTCGCCGTATTGCCACAGTAAAAGAGAATGAGTCAACCGCACAGTTAAAGCACAGGATCCCACAATGCTGCCACAGTTACAATAACGCCAGGGCTCCAGGGGTCACACACTTACACACAGAGAAGGCCTAGAGGCAAAAGAGAGGAACACTATAATCTCATCAATGAAGGAAAAAGAGAAAAAGAAAATAAAAAGAAGCAAGGGTGGGAGCAATAGAATAGACTGTTGCATACTGCTCTGAGCAGAGCTCTTCTTGTCTTTGCTCTAACCAAAGCCAAACTACACATCTAAATAGCAGTGGGTACATCCTCCCTGCAGCCTTCCAAAATCGCTATGTGCATTCAGGCCTCAGTCCATGTGTGTTTATGCTGGGGGAGCTTCAGGCAAAAAAACTCACCTGCTATAACAGAAGACAGCAGGAACCAACAGTGAGAGAAGTACAGAAGTGTTTGTATGCTTGGTATACACAGTCCATCTCCAGTGACCCGACCACCAATGCGATGCACCTGGGCTAACATAACCTGATTCACTGAATCATTCCATGGCCTCTCACTGCTGTACTGCTGTGACTCGAGTTTATTTGTGCTGATGGAGAAGGATTTTTAGCATTCTTGAACAAATATGAGAAAGCAGGACTCATCAGACCAGGAGACCATTTCCCATTACTGGTCCAGTTCCAGTGCCCGACTATCCATTGTAGGTGCTTTGTACAGTGAATTGCATAGGTACTCTGACCGGTCTGTAGATACCCAGCCCCACAGTGTTGTGACACATTACTCCTGTTAAAAATTACACTGTGACACATTACTCCCATTAAAAATGTATGTGGCTTGTGCCACAGTAGTCCTTTTGTCAGTTTGGCCCAGATGGGATAGTCTTCAATCTCTCGCATATCAATGAGTCTTGGGTGCCTAATAGCCTGTTGCCAGTTAGTGGTTTGTCCATCCTCAGAACACTGTCAGGAGGTATTCCCACAGCTGACCAGGGGCACACAACAAGCCCTGCCATTTTGGAGATGCTCTGACCCAGTTAATTTGGCCCTTATCAGAGTTGTTCAGGTCTTTATGCCTGCCCATCTCTCCCACTTCAAACATGTCGACTACAAGAACTGACTGTTCAGTTTCCATTTAACATGTACTGGGAGGCATCAAATTGAAACACTGTAAGTTTGGTAATGAACACTAAATTGTCTTGGTTGATTGAATGCATGTGGGGTAAATTTGATCTTTTACTCATTTCAGCTGGTGCACCTCAAAGTATATGACCTAAGGGCAAACTCCAAGTTAAGGCACATCTCCCAGTAGCCAAGTATACATACACTATATGTCCAAATGTTTGTGGACACCCCTTCTAATGAATGGGGATGTAAAGGCTCCCAGCACTGAGCTGTGGAGCAGTGGAACTGTGTTCACTGGAAGGATAGTGCTTTATCCAATACTTTTGGAATGAGTTGGGGTGTTAGGGATGAGGTGAGGAGTCTTCCAACATCCTGGCCCCACCAATGCTCTTGTCGCTGAATGCAATGAAATCATCACAGCAATACCTTAAAATGTAGTAGAAAGTTTTTCTCTTGACAGTACAGACAGTTACTCCGACAAAAGCAGGATAGATTTGTCTTAATACCTTGAATTTAGAAAACAATGAAGGATGATGAACTGGTGTCCCAGTACTTTTGTCCACATTGTGTATTATCTTGCAAATTACCTGCTTGTCATAAATACTAAGGAACCCAGCAATGTTCACAATCATTATTATTTCTCAGATGTTTTCCGTTGTCGCTCACAGTTACCATACTGTGGAAATGAAGAAAATTCAACTTATTTTAATCTCTTATTCTCAACATAGTGCTATTTATAGAAGCTATTTACAGCAACACAAAGTAAGTAAGGTTTAAATTCGGTAAAGAAAGTAACAATCCCTGTGTTGTCTAATGCTTCACATGCTCATCCATCGCGGCTTTAGGTTTGTGGAAAAACATTAGAGCAGAAGACATCTGACCAGCATGGTGCTGACCAGCATGGTACCTCCGCTGTGAAGTATAATGTTTTTCATGCCTGATTCAACTCATTGTAATTACATCAGATGTGTTAAAGCATGGAAATGTTGCAATGTGCAAGGGTCGTCTAGGGTCGTCGTCAAGAGCGATTGCGCTGCTGCTGGGGAGAAGAAATTTCAGGTGAGAATAGAGTGTGAAACCATCACAGTCAAGACACAGAGCTTAAATGTGGGAGATGAACCATAAATGGTGTAATTTCTAGGTCCAAATGTAAGTGGACAGTATATATATTAACCAATAAGGTTAATATATATATATATATATATATATATATATATATATATATATATATATATATATATATATATATATATATACCACATAGATCTCTAAAGGACCATCCATTGAAATGCAAATATGGTTCTTCTGTTTTGTCTTCTGTGCACAAATAACTTTTTTAGCACCTCTGTTTTTAAGCGCCTTTCATGGTGATCTGTACATTTGTCACCATAACCTATTCTGAATGCAGCATTCAACATGAATGGCTAATAGAGAATTAGTGGTTGCAAATGGACTTCTGAGCTTCTATTGGACTCCAGTGGTCCCTAGATAGTCCTGTCAATAAACTGGGTCACAACCATCTCTTACGCTGGGATTACTGAGTCATAATTGCAAGCTGAAGTTATACGGCGGCAGCAGTGACAGGACCTGCCAATTCACTGTCAGCTAGAAGGGAGGCTACAGCTGAGTCAACATGCTGCAGTAACCCTTGTCCACATGCGCACACATACACACACACACACACACACACAAACTTATATGTGAGAACCTTTAGCTAACAACAGCACTTATTAGAGAAAATGGAATAAAGGGGAAGTATATCGAGAGAGGAAAGGCTAGATTCTAGCTCTTTTGGCTCAAACTGAGCAGAAGGCTCATTATATTTAAGGAAGCCAAAGTCATAAACTGCTCAAATATGTATTTTTGAACTCAGTGCAGTCTGGAGTCTATCAGCTGACGAGAACAAATTGTGCCCATGATCACCCTCTTCCTCTTCTCTCTCAAGGGCCCAATCAAGTTTTGTGCACTGCTTCTGGTCTCCATGACGCACCACTGAAGTTAAAAATACTGCCTCCTTCTTCCAGTTCGCCTGTTTTTTTTTTTCTTTCTTTTTAAACCTCTCCTTCCATCGCTCTTTCCTTTCCTCCTCATGTCTGAAATGGCCTGGCACAGTGCCAAACAAAGCGTCGGCTCTGATTCTGCAGACTTTCACACATCCCCTGAGAATTGTGTCCAGAGTCGTGGTGCCATAGCGGCTGTGCAGAGAGCGCTGTTGTTCTGGTAAAGTGTCGGTTCCAAGGGACCCCATGCGCTGAAATTGTTTTGTGCTTTTCATTTACTAGCGCACTTTAATGAACATATGAGATTACAGTGTGAAATATGTTATATCAGGGAAAGGCAAAATGTTAAATGAGCTGCAAGACATTTTTAGTGCAGTGCATGGGGCCTCTGCGATAGATACTGAGATAGAATATGGGTCTTCTAAGGAGTTATATGGAAACAGAAGACTGTCAAGATTAAGAAATTATGTATTTTTTTGTATAGATTTGTTTGCCATATATTGGCTTACTTATATTTATTGTAAGAAGAGGTGGGTATAAACATCTAAATATAACAGCAGTTATGTAGAGTTAAGTAAAAAACATTGAGAATTTGCACTTTTCTGAATATTTAAAATAACAATCATTTCATGCATTTCTTATAAGAAAAATAATCTACTTTTTACTCCAATTTTCCAATTTTTTCTTTACATTCAGCCACTAACTTTGTCTGTGAAATTTCATTTTGCTCTGTTAGTGAGACTATCTGTACTGCATTTTACATATTGTCACTGCCACACAAAAACTCTAAAAAAGTATCTCTAAAAAAGTAACTTTACAGGAGAATGCAAAAAACTTTGAATGTAAGTCAGTAAAAAGTGTAAAAAGATGGAGAGAAATGGAGATTCAAGGTTTTGTGTAACTGTGACAATGTACTTAGACGTTCCACAACACTTAATCAGCACATATGTTACTTTTGCACTTCTGTTCAGTTTGTTAATTTGAAAAAATACCTCTACTTAAGTAGGTGAATACTTGAATATGAGTTTAGGCAATTCTATAGAGAATATTATGCATACTCTATCACTACGTTCCTATTGGACATTGTGTCATGACTGGACAGATTGGACACCACTGATTGGACACAGCACCTTTTAGAAAACCATATCTATGGCCCCATTCAAAGGGTGATCACTCTAAGATATCACAATAAACAGAGAGAATAACACACAGTAATAAAAAGGTTATTTTTTAATAGACAGCTGGCTTCTCATTTAGTATACTAATCTGCACTGCAAACATAGTTCAACTTAACAATGCAACTGTTTTAAGGTTACAATTTGTACAGTATAAAAAGATAGGGTTGGAAACACAGTTGTCAAACTGCAATGACATTTAAGGAGTACAAAGAAGGATTACTTGCCAACATGCTGATCTATCATTTTAGCTATGCTGACCTTGAACTAGTCAGAATGAAACATAGTGCACTTGGAAAGAAGATTGTTGTAGTTGGGAAAACACAAAAGCATTCCCAATAGATAATGATGCTTTACAGTCTTGATAACTCATTATGCATCCACACATTGCAAAATGTTGGCAGCAAATCCAAAGCATTTCTTTACATGTCCTTTAGCAAACTTATCTTTCTCCAATTTTCAGTCTTCGGTTCTTCATTGACTCTCATGTGATGACCCGATCAAACAAATGTGCTGAAACTGACTTGCTTAGAAGAAAGCTTTGAAAATGCAGTAAATACTTTCTCACTCAAGCTCACAAGGGCAGCATCTGGGATCCAGTTGTTTGCCTGTAATTGCTTATGATTGACTCCTTCTCCAGGCCTACTGTTTTTAACTCTTAAAACTAATTTGTGGTATGAGCTATTACACCCACTGCGTACACATGGTTGCAACACCCAGCGATGAACTGTGTTTTTGGCGCAATGTATTGCATGTGATGAGACTTAGTGGACTTCAGTGGACTTAGTGCACATTGTCACATTGAGCTAAGGTCACACAACTGTAGTCCACTGTTGTGATATTTAACATAATCCTGCTTCAAAAAAGATGGACTAGATGAAATGAGATGTAATCCTACTGTGATAGCAAAATAGTCCTTACAGATTTGAAAGAGCTATTTGCCCACTATTCCAGCTCCCTAGTGGAGAGTCCCAGATAATCACCATAAAGGTATTACAGGATATAGGTCAGGCCACAAACCAACACTTGTTGGGAAACATTAATGTTACACCAGTTTGTTTCCTTTTTTTTGTTTGACATTCATGACTGTACTCGGCACCTAAGAAAATGGTACATGAAGTTATTTAGCAAGGCAGTAAATGTTTATTTGTTCCAAAAATTAATATAATAAATAAATTATCCAAAATTGTGTGTGTGTGTATGTGTGTGTGTGTGTGTGTGTGTGTGTGTGTGTGTATTAGCTCATTTACAAAGTTTTCTTCAAGGAAGCCAAGTGTTAATAATCTCAGATGTATCAGATGAACTGCTGGTGGAGCTGAACAAATCTAAACAGTGACTGGAGTTAGAGAAGTCAAAAACCAAACCCATGTTCCTTAAACCAACATATCAAAAACATTTTTAAAAACAAAAATCTAATCTACAATCTATTTTTTATTTATTCAGCACACTGCACACTGAACTAAAAAGTTTTACAAATCATTTCTTGGCTGTCTATAACTTTTTAATCACCCGTCAATCAATCAAGACAATCTTTATTTGTCATTGAACTTTAATTCCAGTGCACCAGCATACACCTTTCAAAATAGGGAATGAGAAAGTAAGAGTACTGCATGTGTGTTTGTGTATGCAGTGCATGTATCTGTTTGGTGTTAGTGGGTGTAGTTTACCCTCAGTCAAACGTTTTATGCAGTGAGTTGAAACAGTGTCCAAAATGACAGTATGTTTTTTAATAGGTTAGTTAATAGTGTCTCTAAAACAGATGTGTAAATGTAGCTCATTTTTAATTATTATTGAAACACACATTTAACACAACATGGCACAGAATATGTTAGCTTACACAACAACTCCTAAGAATGCATGGAGTAGAAGACCTACTTGTGAGAGGTGACAGTGGGACTTTTTCCATGGTAAAGTTTAAAGCAGATCTCTTAATTGAAAAAAAGCTTCTGAGTCAGTTATTTGTTAATGAATCAAGAAGGAAATTGAAGGACAATGTAATAAATGTTTTAATGGAAAACAAGGAAAATGTAATAAAAGTATAACGCATTAAACATCTACTCTGTATATTCAGTTGTTAGTCCCTAACAAAGGTATTACAGTTTACATCCCAGTTCCTCAGACTGCCCCATCATAGTAGTCCTTGCCAATTGATATGTACTTTATATATAAATATATATAATATAATATAAATACTTTATATATAAATACGTATATTTCTAGAAATTGTTGTGTCCCTGAAGAAAAGCATTAATCTCAAGCACATGTATTTCCTTTTATTTCCTGGTTCCCCACCAGCAGGTTAGCTGCTGTGCACCTGCATCCTTTAAGCTTTAATGCGGCCCTGGCATTTCATGCTGCCCACATGTTTTGCCATACTGAATGAGCATAACATACAATTAGTTTTATACGTCCAGATGCCCCTACACCTATTCACTCTACGCCATAACGATAAGAGACTCCTAATGGTACATGTTTCTCCTAACTTGATAAAACTTTAAATTGGGAAGACAAGGTATAAAATAACAATTTAAAATTTAACTATTAAAAATATGAATATGATCTGTTTGGTATCACTTGTGCATGTTCACAAACTTTGTATTAGTACAGATGAAAAAAAGAGGATTAAAATAAGGCTTTGTACCTATAATTTATGCATTAAGTGGGTGAGACTAGAGAAGATGCAAGTACCTTTTTTGTATCTGGTGTAAAATAAAGATAATGGACACTTGCTTGTTATCAAATTTAAAGTACCAAATAATACATTCTTTTCAGATTTTCAGAAAGTAGCCTTTGCATCATTTTCTATTCCCTGGAGATGGGGGCCCTCATCCCATGCCTTTTTGGAGCAATGGTGATGACGAGGAAAAGTTGAACAGATGGAAAAATTGACACAAGGGCAAAGCATGACCTGCCATTTGGAAAGAGCCCAGTTACAACTTTCTTGTCCTCTGGGAAAAGGACAACCCCATCATTTCACTGTGCCATATCTGACCTATACATTCCTTAGATGTTGATGCGTCACATTCCCCACATCCTCAAGCTTCTAAAGTAGCTAACTATGTGAAAGACTTCTGCTGCTTATACTAGATTCTAGGGCATGAATTCGTTCAACCCCATGTGATGCAAATGACAATAAAGTCTCCTTAAATCCATGAATGCTTTGTGTTGTGTCCTCCAGAATGTTTATTCTAAGGACATTTTACTGCCTCTTTACTCACAATTTTAAATTTGGTGGTAAAATTGCACATTCTTAAATTTTTAAACAGGATATTTAATTAAATTTTAGTTGTATCAGGTAAAGATTACAGCGCTTTCTATACATACCCTCCTGTTTTGAGACACCATATTGTAATATGCATGCAATGACTGTGTATCTGAATATTAAAAGTGGACAGTGCATTCTCCAGTGGGATCATTATGACTTAACCACAAGGCACTTTTAATGTTAGTATAATTTTATAATATCATTATTACTATATTTTATCAGCATGTTAAATTATCAGAGTAACTTGGGCAATATCAACTACTGTGTTGACTAAATTCTTTATTGTTTATAAACATCACTGTTAGCTTTACATTTGGTGCCATATATGATTCAAATGTAATGTTAGCCTTGTACAGTAAATAATGAATAAGTCAGTGTGCCACAGAGTACTTCTTGAGTTTTGATCATTTCGAAGATCCATTTTGCCAGTTCAAATCACTGCAAGCACACAGTTGACGACTAACTTTAATAAATCAATCAATATGAAGGCACTGAAGGTTACTCCCTCCTCTGGCTTTGTATCCAGTCTAAAAAAATCCAAGTAATTCCTAGCCTGAAAGCTGCTGAGGAAGCTGATATGTGCTATTCAGAAAAATTTAGTTTTCCCTAAATGGCATAGGAAGTGAAAAGGGGACAAGACTAAGAGCACAGTACAGGTACTTGTGCATTATTACTTGAACACCCTGGACAAAAAGAGTTTCTAAGGAACACGTGAAGACCAGAGAATGCCCTAAGTGGTGTGTGAAATATTTAAATACCTGCAAGCACATGCAAATCACAACTTCCTGCTTTCATGGAGAGTTAAAAAAAAGAATTCTTTGCAAGCGCCACTGACACTGTATAGATGTAACACAAATGCAGATGGGCCTGTCTTTGTAGAGAGGTCTTAAGATTATAATGTGAAAAAGTAGGAGTGTACAAACTATAACTCTTGTTTAACCCATTACTCATGTATAACCCATTAAGAGAATGGGGTATGTGATTATACAGCTGTTAAATGACACAGAATGTCATATCAAGAGTTCAGAGCAATATGCTTTGGTTTCTGACTAGAGATGACATTGAAATGTCCATTTTTTGCAGTCTCTGTGATCAAACAGATCCCATTAAGATTAGTTAGAGCCTTATCTTTCTGTTAATCTGATGCAGTAGACAATAATTCTACAATTGCAGATTCCTCAAAATAGCCACCCTTTTAACAAGGCGTTGTTTTGAACAGTTCGGTTAAGAAGTTTCAGCAGCAAATGAACCTACATGTCTTCCAAACTTTAAAGTGACTTTGGCTTGGGACTGAAATGCTCTTCCTCTGGGTGACAATTTCAATTCTATACAACTCCTATTATTCATGTTAAAAATAATGGTCCTTCAAATGATTCTTTGAGCGATGCCATAGAGCAAGGGTGGGCAACTAGGGCCAGACTCCAGCACAGTTTGTTGATTCCCCTGCTCTAACAGACCTGTGAAACCTGGCAAATTGAGTTGAATCAGGTGTGCTTGAAGAGGAAAAGCACACAACTCTGAAGGAATCTAGCAATCCAAGACCAAAACTGCCCTCCCCTGCAATAGAGAAACCACCTTTCAAATAGTGTAAGGACCATGTGAGTCTTCCTAAAGAGACTATCCAGTGAGTGCACATTTCAGATTGAGAAATTGGGACTGAAGTTTGGTGATTTTGTTGGCCAGAGAAAGTGTCCCAGTGTTCCACCACACCTGTTAAAGTGGTGACTCACATATTTGAATCCATGCACCATACAGACGTCATCCTGCCATGTGGGAGATCCAGTACTGTGTTCTGCTTGAACATGAAGTAATTGGAAAAGTGCAAGAACAGAAATGATGCATGCGACTTCTTTGTGCAGGGAGCTTTAAGTGAATTATTAAATAGTTGTAGACAATTTTACACTGATGAAGATCAGGTGTACTTAACTCAAAAGACTGTGGCATCATCTCTCAGCTTTTGCAGCATGTATTTGGGATATAGATATACTGGAGTGCAGCATTTAGGCAGTAGCAAAACAGGGTTGTTAGAGATGAAAGTGTGCTTTAGGAGAGTCGAACTGCAAAGCTGTGCCCTCACTGTGGTCAATGTCACTGCTGCATCGCAGCTGAGTAGGCCATAGAGAGCTTTTTAACATGGAGGTGGCAAAGGGAGCAACTTAAATATACATCAGAGATGAGCTGAAGGCTGAGAGCTGTCTGACAGCAGAAGGATGAAGGCAGCATGGAGAATAGGCTCTTTGGTTAAGGAAACGGAGGAGGCAGGGACTAAATGGAAGGGAGGTCGCACTGAGAGCTACAGGGTTACCAGCAGTCTCCTCTAACAGTATTGGAATGACAACACCAATTCTTTTGTTTTTGTGATACACTGATTTGAAACAAGTCAAGAAATCCACTGACTTCACCAAACCAAACCAGGTTTTTACCACAGCTTATTTGTTGCTGTTTGTTTTAGAGGGTTTCTCCTTCAGTCTTCTCTTCAGGTTGTGAAATGCATGCTCGTTTGAGTTATGTTCTGTTCCTTTTGTTGTTGGCAGTGTGTTTTGGGCCATTATCTTGTTGCATGGTCATGTTTCTTCTGATTAGATTGGATCCATTTCTCTGCAAAATGGTAGACAGAACATTTCTGTGGACTTCTAGGGAATTTTGATTCTGGACTGAATCAGTTCACGCGTGTGTGAATGTGGAGAGGTTTCCTCTTTGGTTTGTTTTGTTTTGTGCATGCATCAAATTCAAATGCACCCAGGTGCCACACAACAAAGCACAGGAAGCAGGAAAGTAAATGAAAGCCCTAGAGAAAGTTCTACCAGGAGACTCTACTGCAGCTTCACCTTCCTTCAGCCAATCACCAGCTTCCATCTGTGTAAAAACCCTCTGCACATTTTTTTGCTGCTTTCAGAAGTGACGTCACGTCTCTCGCTCCTTTATCCTTTATCAGTTTGGCAGGATCTGCGAGAGTCCCGATCTTGCAAGACCTGGGCTAACAACAGGGCCTACGCCAAAGTTTTATCTATCAACATGGAGTTTTAACTTGCTAACATTGTTCCTATTGTTCTCATTACTTGTCAAGATTAAATTTATGCTTTACTGCACTCATATCTCCAGAGTCTTCTGCTAGGAATACAGGAAGATGGTCCTGTGAGCATATTTCTGTGCTGTTTAATATAGAACAGCAGCAGCAGAAGATGGCATTTATTCCTAGCTGTAATTGGATTTTTCTGAGCAACATACCAGGTTAAAGACGGCTATTAGGATCGAGGTCAGATCACGTTCTCACCAAAAACTAACCTTTCCAGAGTTCGTTTGGGACGAAGGGTATTGGTGCAGTTGTTTTGGTCAGTGTCAGAGTGTGATTATTGTATTCACATCTGCCCAAACAAACCAGAGTCTGATCTAACCAAACTAAAAAGTGCAGATGTGAAAATGCCCTAGTTCATTCTGCTGCCACCATCCTGAGTTACACTGTTAATAAAGATTAGTGAGCTGATTCCAGAAGCTGTATGCCAGCCCAAGCACGTCCACTGTGTTGGACTGATGAGCTCATGTGTTTTGCATCATGAGCAGATCTCCCCCCCCCCCCCCCACACACACACACTTTCATTATTGTTTGTCTATCAGTCCAGAACATTTGCTTCATCTCTGTATGTCTTGTATTTCAATCTTGAATTCTGGTCCTTACTTTTGATGAGTGATTTGCATGTATGGTCTCTACAGTTCAACTCTCTCAGTCTTTTTTGCATGATGGACTGTGATACCTTCAATCTTACCCTGTGGAGGTTGTTGATGACTGACTGTTGTTTTTAGGTTTTCCTGACAGTGACAGTATCACGTTTGTATCTTCATCATCTTCTGTTATATGATCATCTTGTTCAGGGGCCAATGATATATTATTATTTTTTATATGGCTTATTTATGTTAATGCAATTATATTAACAACTCTATAGTCGTCTTGCTGGATTATCCTTTTAAACAACAAAAGCAGTCTTTACAAGTGAATTTCATGGTTCAAGCCAAGAGAAGACACTCAAGAGACATTAATTGTTTAAAATGTAACAAGGCACACCTGGGCCATGAGAAACCCCTGTGAGTCAAGTTCCAGGATTGTTGCTCACTTGATATTGGCGGGTTAGGCCGCAGAGATGATCCAATGCAAGTAATTTATTAACACCACTCAAGAACACACAAAGGGGCAAAACAAAACAAAGCAAGCAGCAGCTGAAGGGCATAAATGTGAACACAATGCAAACTAGACAAACCAGAGGACGAAAACAAAACACACCTGAGACTGGGGGTCATTGAGTCCTCGAATGGCCGAGTGGCCAAGCATGCAATTCTCGGCCTCGAACTAAGCGTCAAGGCTCCTTAAGTACCCCCAGATCCCAGGTGAAACACATGAACATGATCAACACGAAACGAGACATGAATCAAACATGAACACAAATGAACCTGAATCATGAACCGAAACCTGAAAAGAATCAAACACATGAACCAAACGAGGCAGTAGGAATCGGAATCAGAATCGCACCCGGGGGAGGGGGAGGGCTGACAGATATAAGGGTGAGTTTAGGCATAATGTACTATGTTCTATGTTTTATCACCTCATCTAATATTCATTTTCAGCCTAGATTGTGTAGCAAAAGCAAATGAATTAGCTGTGACTAATAATACATAAAAAAGGAATAAATTAATGAGTTAATAATAATAACAACAATAATAATAATACTGATTATAGTAATTATAATAAAAATAAAGGCTTGAATGGGTGTAATGATGCACACTTTATCAGGTTTAATACAGTTTAGATGTGTGTGTGTGTGTGTGTGTGTGTGTGTGTGTGTGTGTGTGTGTGTAGGGCACACTTTTGTGCATTCATCTTTGTGACTCATTTCTGTGCTTGCCTGGATTGGCTGCCTTCATCTAGCTTTATACATCCCAATTAATAGCAGACCAGTTGTATGTGTGTCTATATATGTGTGTGTGTGTGTATGTTTGTGTGTGTGTGTGTGTGTGTATGTGTGTGTGTGTGTGTGGGTTCAAAGTTAAGAATGACTCATAAGAACAGATCCACTAAGCTGTTTGAAGCTCGAATGGAGGACTAGATGAGTGAGTTATCTGAAATGAAAACAGCCATTCATGCAGGACCAGTTCAGATCAGTTCAGAGGAGAGACGATTTGAGCTACAAGGACTGATTTGTTTGCATTAACTGAACAGCTTTCAGAAAGCCACAATCACACTAGGGTTCTACACTCTCGAGATTGATGTCAGTTGGTGTTGTTGAATCTGTGTTGGAGTATCTGATTAAAATGTAACACTGTTATGCCCCCCTTTAACCCCTTTGTTTTCCCCCGTTTCTGTTTTCTTTCTTTTTTTTTCATCTTTTGAGACGCCCTTCTCAGACTGTTCTGTCCTGATACTGCCTGACCCAGCTCTCCACTACCCTGCTGCCCACTGCGATGCTGTCTTGCTTTGGATTCTTGCATTGATTTATTCAGATCAATCTAGATACTGCTTAGCTGTGCATATCACTGCTTCACTAACATGGACCTTCACATTAACTCTGAGCCTGATGTGTCCTACACTCACTCACATTCTCAAAGCTCTCACAATAGCCAAAGCTCTTCGTTTTCTCACCTCATTCTTGTTGCTTTGTTATTGTCGGCCAAATGAGGATGGGTTCCCCTTTTGTGTCCTGGTTCCTCTCAAGGTTTCTTCTTCTTAATCTGAGGGAGGAGTTCCTTGCTGTCGCCTTTGGCTTGCTCAAAAGAGGCTTGGACCCGGATCTCTGTAAAGCTGCTTTATGACAACACTCATTTCGAAAAGCGCTTTATAAATACATTTCAATTTAATTGAATTCAATTATGCAATTGCTGTGCTGCATTTATTGGCATTTACTTGACAAATGCCTGCTCACATTTAATTTGATCAAACATCGTTAAAATGGATTGAATTTAATTGAACACACTTACCTCAATATGCTCAGCCATTCACTCTGCCTCACTGGACTACTGGAAGCAATCACGCTCATATATTTTAGAATGGTTCATGTAAATTTAAGATTGGTTTGCTGACTCAACAGAGCATCAATAAATCTTCAGAGATTAATTTTGGATAACATGATGTTTGTTGTAGAATATTATTTAATGTATTTGTTTTCATCTAAGTGCATAACACTAAGAAAGGACTATTGTTGAATTGTGTAATAAATTGAACATGTTACATTTTGCTAGTGGATTCTTGCCCCATATTGGTGTGTCATTATTTATCATTTCTTCTGTGTTGAGAATTGGAAGAGAGCAAGAAATGAGGCTTGTCTGGAGGGCCCTGATGATCAGTTTGAAAAACCACTGTCATGCAATATTTCTCCAAAAGTTTACAGACACCTGCTTATTAATGTTTCCTGAAATCAAGGGTATGTATAGGATGTTTGTCCCCCTTTGCTGCAGGAACAGCCTGTACAGTTTTGGGAAGAATTTACATGAAATTTTAAAACATTGTGAGGATTGATTGCTTTCAGCCACAGGAATGTTAGTGAGGGTGGATTTATTCTGAATCATAAGCACAATTTCAACTTATCCCAAAGTTATTTGTTGGTGGTCCATAACGCCAGAGAAAGCATGTGCACTGTTCCGCAGCCTAATGCTGGGGTTTAAACCCCTGTAGCCAACACTTGGCACTGAACAAAATTGGTCTTTAGGCTCTTGTGCTGCTGCTTCTGAGGACCATGCTCTCTTGGCAATGCTTTTTTATGAAGATACAAATTAGAAAATACAGGTTAGTCTCTGAAAGGCTAAAGAATGTAAATTCATATAGGGCACCTGGGTGTCACTGTAAAATGCAAGAAAGAATTGTGATAAGGCACATTAGGAGAGAAGCCTCTCCATTACATGCAACTTGAGGAGTCATATTTTCTACCACTAGAGGGCAATGTTTAGCTATTAATTGTGTTTTTAGCTGTAGGCTGTATGCACTTTATGTTAATTTATGTATTTATCTATTAGAAAGGAACATCCTGCAGCTTATTTTATCTCACATCATCAGAAAACTACTACTGGTATTAACACCTCTTTTTGTTTGCATGGGCAATCTCTGTCATCATTAATTTCATAATTAAACTATTCCTTTTGCTTTCAATATGTTCTATGCACTGATGGTTTATTTCCTGTATCACCTTAATGAGAATTTTCTTGATGTGAAAACCCACAGATATAACCAATAAATCTGTACGAAAGACTTCTGTTATTGATTGATTAAAAAGTTGCTTCACTCCTTTAAGCTGATACCCAAAACTGTGAGTAGGCTGTGTGGAAATTATGTAAGTAGGGAGTCTTTCTGGTTCTGTCTTTTAACGTTACTTTAATGTTTTCTTAAGATTTACTTTTTAATTTAAAAAAAACCTTAAACATCAAATGGCTTGTAAGTAGGTGGTTTGGGTGTGTTTGCATCCACATTCAAAGTCTCTGAGACCTTAAAAAAGATATGTATAATTTTCTGTGAAAGATTTCTGAAACATGACACTGTTTGAAATCATGTCTAGTAGCAGTCCTCATAAAACAAGGAAACATTTATTGGGCCTCATTCACCAACATCTTCCCTAAGTTTTGTTCATGAGAAAAGTCCTAATAAGGCCCATTAAGAGGAAGGCTGATGAAATGAGCTAAGTATCTTTTAAAGACAGTTTGGACTCTGCAGGAGCCCAAACATAGCAAAAGGGCTCATCCCGTATGTCTCTGTAATTTTTTGTAACCCTTTAAATTGACTCACAGAAAAAAACACAGATATTTGGAAATATGATTTTCTATAATCTGCTTTAAATGTTAATGGATATTGCCAGCTATCACTGCTCGTGCCTGTGTAAGCTTCGATGTTAAAAATGTGTTTGGTAATCACATTATTTTACTCAGCAAAGAGGAACATCCATGAAATTAAGTTTGATTAAATAGTGCCGTCTAGTGGTTGTATTAGGTGTCCAGAGAGTGTTATGTTACGGGGTTAATTGGTTTACTGAATTAATTTTCATCTGTGACTGCTTCCTAATAGTTGCATTGCAGAAACATGATAAACATTTGAATGCTCATTTCTAGCATGCTAAGTGAAGCATGATGCTTGCTGCACTGGAACCACCCAGACAGGCTCTTTGTAGACCTTAAAAACAAGGATTTTTAAAAAAGAGTTTCAAAGTCCTGGGTCAAAAAAAAGTTTGTGAAAACATGGATTTTTTTCTATATTATTTAACAGTCGAAGGCGAATTTGTTTGTTCACAGATACAAACTCATTTGTCAGCAGCTTTTATTGGTGTATCTTTATTTAACAGACAAAGCACCTGTGAAGCCCACATTAAACCGACATTACAAATCTTACCTCCTCATCTCTCATCTCCTCATACCTTTTGTCAACAGATAATTTTTAACAGATTAACAGTAAATAAGTGACTCACTTACTTTTTCTAGCCTGCACCTACAACTTTGTTTGTTTATAGGTTTATAGTTTATATGCCTACTTGTGACATAAGTAACCATCAAACCATATTTTATTAGTAATTAATTCAGAAATCCAGATACCTCCAATGGATTCACAGATTTTTCTTGCAACTGTATACTCACCCCTTAAATGAGCTCACTGTCTTTGTTTAAGAGAGCATATGGCATTGAAGTGTGAAGCAGACTCTCTCCAGAGCTCAAACTAAAGCCATGTATTGATGACCTGGTCTGCACTAAGGCCTGTGTTTTAGAGGATTTAGTCATAAAGGTATTGTATTTTTGCCTTAGTGAACATTCTGATTTCAGGTTCAGGAGACCTTTACACTCTTTCTAGTTTCTGCTCAAGACTCCTGACAGTTTCATATGATAATACTTATTTGTACATAACTTCACAGTTCAGTAAATGAGCAATGGGTCCCAACGGGAGGATCGTCTTGCTCCACTGACGATCGTTAAAGTGTTTAGCTTTGGTGTATCTGGATCAATTGCTTCATTAATTCTTCAGTCAGTTAATGCTCGCCATTTCAGATACAATGAGAAATGTTTTTTTTCAGATGCTGCTTTCCCAGGGTAATTACAACATCAATACACATTCATAACAAAGCATGCAAGTCCTTTTGTGTATGCCATATAAATCTTGATTCAATCTTCCAGGATTTAATTATGTATTTTTTGTGCAATTTAGCTGTATTTATACTCCATAATGTTTCTGTTTTTGTATCTACAGTATGTAGTACATGTGTGTAATAATAAGTAACAATATATATAAAAATAATATATACCATATGTATTATATATGTAAGTATCTATATACAATACGTCCCATATGTATTATATAGCAATATGTAAGTACCCAATGAGTTAAGTTATCCCATATGTATATATAGGCACCTATATGCAATGATAAAATGACTACCTATTAAATAGGTAGTGTAATGGGATGCCAGTAGATCAAAACATGTTCATCTGAAACATATAAAAAACACACACACAAACTATTTCAGTTCCATGTTATTAGGCTCAAAATAATAAATAAATAAATAAGTCAAAGCCTAACTCCTGCTGCAGTTGAAGTAATGCAGAAACATAACCTGAAGTGTCACATGATAATCCCAGCTCAGCCTCTACTGTGCTGTGTTGTGCTATGCATGTGTGATGGTTGTGTCCTTACTGAGTCCCCCTTCCCCCAGCATCCAATTTCCTCATACTGTTCATTTCCCAATGTAGTGTGAAATATGTAACCATGTGCAGTGTGCGGTGCATAAGTGGTTGTGTGTGTGACCTGCAAACACCCCAGAAGATAACTGCTGACGATTTGTTTTTGTATGTTATGTGAATTTACAGGGGTTTCCATCACATTCCAGCTTTTCCATTGGTCTATTTATCATGACATCACACAATGTAGGGAGCAGCTGATAAGTTGATGATGTAGAAAAATATTATTTATAATATGTCAACTATTTCAGGGACACTGGTGATATTCAGTTCTGTTACATGTTGAAGGACTCTTACTGTTGATGCATAAAAAAAAAACTAACACCCGCACTGGCTAGTATGTGATGGGGATGAGGGACCCAGCAAACAGAATATGGCAAATGATGCTTTCTATGGAACTCCCATTCATGGATGGCTGTGGCACCACAAGGGCTTTAATACTAGGCTACCCGTACCCTCCAAACATTTATTAAGAAGTAAAGAAGACACAATACGTCTTTTTTTTATTATTGTTACTATATCCATTTTCAGGAGACATCAAGAAAACATGCAGAGTGTAACAATCTATTTACATCTTTTTCCAGCTATCCAACTTTGTATATGTTTCAATGTTACAGTATGCACATATATAAACAATAGGAAGTCATTGACATCTTCAGATGCCAGTACATAGCCTGCCATTCACACTGTAAGTCCAACTGGCATATCATGCTGAAAAAAGTAAACATTTCAATGTAGCAGTCTGCTACAGTGCAGAGTCACTGTCCATTTGTTACTGAATGGTTGGTTTCTACAGGGGTGTAAAAGCTGTACATACTGCATTTAATAGTCAGGTCCACCCAAACGCTGAATTGCAGCCACTATGAGAGATATGAGAAAATGCTGGAAGAACAAAATGACAATAAAGCCTTGACAGTCTACAAATGTTCAGCTAGACATTGCAGCATTCTTAAAAGAGGAAATAAAAATGAAAAGGAATAGCCAATGTAATATCTCAGGGTGATAATGTCAGAGTGTTATTTCTCTTGTTGAATGGTGGGATTCATTTTGTTATTGGATTCTTTCTCTTTTAAACACTCTTTGGCAATCATTTGGCACTCATCATCACTTAGCATTTCACTGTTTCAGTAATAATCAATCCAACATTCCATTAGATCAATAATATTTTAGTGGTTGTTTTGCTTCCATGTTAAAGAAGAAATGGATTTATAAACCTAATGTAAAAGAAGAATTCTTCAGTTTAAAATACATTAATTCTGGTAGTGAGCATTGAGCATTGATTTATTTAAGGCCCTAGAGGCCTCTAAGGAATATGTAGTAGTGCCAATATTTGGGGAAAAAACATGGCATGGTTTCCCTCATGACTTATTGTATAGAAGTACAGATTTTTTGTGGGATGAAATGAACATCACAACAATAAAAAAAAACAACCTACCATACAGGTCACATGTCCAGAATGTTGTTACACAAAGGCACATTTCATGCAGTAAAAAGAATAATTTCACACTGTGACTCTGTACTGTGGTGTCAGTTTGGAAGAATGTTACCGAATCCCTTACACACAATTAAATGACAATGACTACAGCTGTTACATTTTTAACAAAATACTTCTTAAGGAACTTTTACAGATTGTTACAATTTTCAATATAATTAAATTGTTAAAAGTCATTCAGAGTGGTTTGGTGTGAAATGTTCTATTTAACAGAAACTTACCAAATTATTGGTAACTTACCCAGTTCTCGAGATAGACATCTAAAGAGACCCTCAGAAAGCTATTACAAATAAAATGATTACAAATCTGGATGCCTAGACACTGTTTTACAGTAGTTTTCAGATTTCTTTTTTAAATTCGGTTTAATGATTGAGAGGTATATGCAAAGTGTTGTAAGGCAAATTAGTTCCTAATAAACACTTTTTTAACCACTGCTTTACTATTACAAACATTACATTTAAAATACACGTTTAACAGTAGTTTTACACAATAATTAAAATGGCTAGATTTGCACTATGACCACTGTAAAAATCTACGACACTTCACACTAAGCCACTCCATTATGCAATTTCAAAAATTGTGGAATTCCGCTTTCTTCATAATATTTTAAAATTGCACATATTACTTGTTGACCTACAGGTGCCCTGAACTGTACTTTGACATAGTTAAATAATCAGAGCTTGGTAAACAAAAGTGACGTACCATAAACAAATTCCAAAATGTCAGGTCTGTTATGTAACAGTTGACTTGTTTATACCAGCAAAGTTTACATAAACCTAGCTTTAGCTAGCCCTAATCCTAAACACCCATGGCAGCAATGTTAGCACTATCCAGTCACATCTATGCTATGTGACTTCTGTGTGAGCTGTCGCAGTGCCTAGGCTCTAATTGGCTGTATACTCAATATAATTATTCATGAGCCCACTGTAAAAGAAAAACAGCTTGTTTCAGGCCCAAATCATAGGGCTGCAAATGGCATTTAAAACCAACGTCTTAAAATTTTTCTCCTCAACTAAAGTCACACACTTACTATTTATACCCCAGTCAAAATTTTATAATAGTAAATAAATGCATTCTTTGGCACCTTTGACATGTTTCAAATTTCTTCACCTTCTTATCCCAAAGTCACTCCTGTGGTGTGTTTAGTGAATGTTGTTACATTTTTAAAGTAATTCACATTTTAAACTTTACTGCATGAAATGCTCCCTAAGTCATGCTAAAACTAAAATAAACTAATCATGGAGGATACAACTGTACTCCTAAATTGTAAATGTTATTTACAATAAAAAATAAAAAAGGCATCAGTACGAAATGTCTGATTACCTGATTTGCCAAATTAAAAGGTATAACAATTACAATTAAAGTGTTGAAAATGTAACATTTTTAAGTATATAAGGAACATCACTATGTAATATGATCTGTCCTGTATAGTCAGGAAAAGAAAAAAGTACCATGCATCAAATGTAAGTACAAAATTAAGCACTTGAAGTGCTCTGTTTCAGACCGAATGCATTAGAAAAATAAACGTACAGCAGGGACGATGGTTGTTTTTAACCCCATTCCATACATGTTTGAAATATTTATATTCTGTGACATTTGACTTAATCAAATGGATACATTTTTGTTTGAATAGATGTAATACTGTCCTTTAAACTTTTCGCTTTAAAGTATTTCTCTGTTATTTTGTCAATAAGTATGTTTGATTTGAGTTTTATAGTTCATATAACCAATATAATGTTTGAAACATGCAACACTTGTAACCAATAGTGCCAGTCTGAACTTGCAGATCAGAAAAAAGGGTGCTTCTATGTTCACTCCATAAAAAGACAGGTTCTTCTGTCAAGGCAAAATAATGCTTCAAAAATGCAGACTCTTATAGTTAATTTCATTATGGAATTGTGCTCGGAAGGAAGTGCAGAGTCGTTAACTGTCCAGGCAACAGAGTCACCTGTGAATGAAAGGAGACAGTGCAGTGGACTGTCACCTCACAGGTCCCTTTCGTACATCAGTGCCCTGTTTCTCTGCAACTAGACATGGCCTTGGCATTTTGCCTGCTTGTAAAAGAGACTGCAAAATGAATAATTTAATGCCGAATCATATAAAATCGTTTACACGGGCTCGCAATGAGAGTCGATCCCCATAATGTGTGAGGGGAAGGAGCCAGGGCCAGAGGATTTACTGAGGCAATAAAGAAAGAGCAATAGCTTCTGTGTGCCCCCAGCAGCACTGCCCAGCAATTTAACCAGCACAATAACTCAGAGAGCAAAGCCCCAGGGTGGCAGGAGCACAGGGAGGGGGAACAGCGCAATGCTTGAACAAGAGCGCAACAATATTTTACGTGGCTGTGCTACATGACGATTCAATCGCATACTGATGCTTAAAGCCTGCAGTGAAAGAAATAATTAGAGATGAAGAAAGGTCAAACGAGATGATGTGGTTTCAGCCTTGGTCAGAATGGACTTGACTTCTAGGCCTCTTTCTTTTGCATGTGATTGCATCATATTAGGATGTTAAAGTTTAAGTAGGATCTGGGCAAGAATTAGACATATGAGCATGATCCAACAACAACCCAATGATGAATTAATGATAGGGACCTGCATACACACGCTCACACACACACACAAGTTCACACACACTCAGGCACATAAATATGCAGAAACAAATATGCTCACACATTCATACAGTCATCCCTTCATGCATGCTTTCCCCATATTCTCAGCTTACACAGTCAAAAACTCCTCTCAGTTCTGCCGTCCAACCCTGTACGCTGCTCAAGCAGAAGAACATCTCACACACATATTAAGATTGCTTCATGCTCAAGCATAAAATTCACCCTTTACCATTAGCCCAGAGCAGAACTCCCTCAAAACACTCCATCTCTGGTGTGTTACAAGTACAAGTAGTAAGTCCAGTAGAGCAGGTTGACTATGACGAAGGACAGTGGGAACGTTACGCGAGAATAGTTGTCTATGTAGTGTGGATTCTCCACATGACAGCAGTTCACAGAGCGCAGGATCTGTCTTATGATGGACAGGGTTTTAATACAGCGGTTCAGGGGCTCCGTCAAGGCCTCTGGGGGCTTAGCTTCTGAGGTGGAAGGGCTAGGGGGTACGATTCCAGGCTCTCCAGTAGGGGTCGGGGCAGGAGCCGGGGTTGGAGAATCCTTACGCCGCTTGGATCGGCTTGAATTGCTGGCAATAGTCGTCACAATGCCGTTCATATCATCATCACAGTCCATGTGGTGACCTCCATACTGAGACGGGAGAGAAAGAAAGATAGGGAGAGTGAATAAGGCAGAACCATGACTAAAACATTCACAATCTGTTCCAATGATGGCGACATGCTGCTGGCAACAATGGAAATTGTTCTGCAATCTCACCATAAGTGCATTGTTGCAGTCTGGGTGGTGGAGTGTGCAGAAGTGAGCAACAGCATACTCTATCAAGGCACCGAAGATGAAACTGAAACAAATTCCCAAATACACGTCGATGGCCTTGATGAAGCAGTTAGCATTGGGTAGAGACGTCCTTGCTCCCATCATCAGGGTGGTCATTGTTAAGACTGTGGTCACTCCTTTCATAAGAAAACAAACACAGTTTACACACACTGTTTTCCCTGCTCTCACCTAATGTAACTAATTAACTAATTAATAAGCCCTGCAAGGAAAACACTGCAACATGCAGAGAACTGGTACTCCAGCTCCAACAGTAAATTAGGCACCCTAGACGAAATAGCCTCAGCCATTACTAATGTAAGTGTTTTACCCATACAAGAAAGGAAATGCAGCTAAACTAGAAGTGCTTGTTAATCTTCATTCTAGCTTCATTTCCACTTAAGTTAATTAATAGGCTAATTAATCTGAAAGTAACCCCACAAAAGAGAAAAGAATGAAGACTTTTAGCACTTTTTATAGAGCCATCTTCACACCCTATAAAATACCAAAGTGAGAGTTATGTTGCAAAGTTATGAGATCGCTTACTACTGCTTCATTTCATGGCCTTGGACTGAAATGCACTGAAGTGAAAACTGGTATCAAGTCCACAAGCTTGGGGCTTTGTTTTATGATCTGGTTTTATTCGGTCTAAAACAGCTTGTGCTGTGTTTTATGATGTGATGATATGCAGACTGATCATGTGTGTATTTGGGAGAAAAATGCTTGTGCTCGAATCCCACAGACTTTCAGGTGGCAAAAGTTGTTCTGAAGGTGTTTATTTCCAAGATGTTTAAAGCTTGCACAATCAAAATTAGCCTTGAGGCACTAAGAAAGGTGGAACTGCTCCTGGGACAAGCTGACCAAGCATGTGTTATTTGTGGAGATAACGTACCTATGCATATGCGAGCTGGCACTGATGACTGGCTGATCCAGAAGGACACCCAGGACAGGACGACAAGCAGACTGGAGGGCACATAGGTTTCCAAGATGAAGTACAGAATGCTTCTCTTCAGCTCAAAGTGGAAGACGAGTTTCGGATAGTTGCCTTAGAGGAGAGATAGAATATTGTTATTTTACATGGCATTTTTACAATGATCTGAAATATACAAAAGGTCCAAAAGTATCCAGAAACACTCACAAAGATGTTAAATTGTCATATAAAAGCATTGCAAATACAATGAGATGGTCTAGAGCAAATGTACTGTATGTGAATCATAAGTCACCAAGCCCAACTCAAATTGTTGACTCTGCACTGATGCAGGTTATTACCTGCATCATTATATCAACATTATTTAAAACCTTGACAGTACAGTAGATGTTGTTACAGCAGGGGGAACAAACTGTACACTTGATTTAAAAAAAAAACATTAAATAAGCAAGTGTCTACAAACTTTGGACCTATAGGACAACTCACATAGTTTCTCTCATGTGCTCTTAAAAATAATTAGAAGACTCTTGTTGGAGTTTTGGGTTCTAGCTGTAACCTTTAAAACATGACAAAAATAAGATCCATGCCAAATCTGGCAAAAATGTATTATTAATATTAATATTTTGGAGGTTGTGGCACTGCTGATATGATAACGTCATCATCAATAACCACAAGATCAAGGGCCTTCAAGGTAAAAAAAAGAAGAAGAAGAAGAAGAAGAAGAAGAAGAAGAAGAAGAAGAAGAAAAGTAAACGGAAATGTCAGATGCTTGCATGTAAGCATTTACTCTTAATGCAGCCTTGAAAGCATTCCCCCAAGCTGATGTTAAGTCTTATCAAGTTGTGATGACAAGATATGACATCAAAGTTTCTTTTTGTGGTCTGTGGCTTGAAAGACCCTTTAATGCCAGGAAGAAGCTTTCCTAAGTAATTAATTACAGAAGGATGGACATATGGAGCTGTTTGGAAGGTAGCAGATAGGGTATTCCATAATGTTACATTTAGAGATGTGTTTTTCTTCTCTCTCACTTTCTTTGGTTTATGCTCTCCTGTTTTCTCATAGTTTACATGTGTTACTGCTGATGAAGATCTAATGGAGATGCAGTGATGTGCGTGGATTGGTTGGGCAGATGCAGGCGGATGGCTCATAAGCCTGGTGGCTGGCTACTTTGAGTCTTCTTTTCCTTCCCTTTTGATGTTTCTGCCTGTTCAGTCAGACCAAGCAAAAAAGTTGTATGTAGTAGCTAGGCCTGCTCACCATGTAGACACTAGTTTTTGTGGTGTTTAAACTCTGGCCTTAATGGTGGTATATGAAGCCACAGCATACCTGTCGCATAAATGTACATATCAAAGAATTTCCAGATCCCTCCTGTCTTGTATATTCTGTATTTTGTGTATATTTTGTTTGTATTTTGTATTTATTTAATATCATTTTTATATAACTTTATTTTAATATGTTTAGTATGTATATAGTTTTGTCCTCCTGTAGAGCATCAACCTGAGCCTCACCACAAGCATTTCAATGGATAAATGTCCTGACATGTTGTACAAATGACAAATAAACCTGAAACGTGACTCAATCTTCTAGATTGTAAGCTGTAGGGGTGTAGCTTTTTGGTTAAGAGTTTTTAGGAGGTAGTAAGTTAGTTAGATATTTTCTTTGCATCTTGGGCTGAGGCCACTCCTGAAGCCTTTAGCTTTCATGATATAAAAATAAACCTTCTGAGACTAGTATTTTGTGTTTGGTGTGATTGGTTTAAGCATCATCTTTAAACCTAAAAAGAAGTCTCTTCTTTTATAGAATGAAGGCGTATCATGGCCCTTCAATGAACTGCTGCCAGCTCCTGTTTAAATGTGTTTATCCAAAATAACCTCTTTTCTGAACTAAAAAAATTCTAAACTTTTTTTGTAAGAGTTTTAATGTGCTGTGTATCGGTACCTGTCTCATACACAGCCTCTGAAACCGAAGTGTAATGATCCTCTACAGTGTATTGTGCCAGTCGCAAAGTGTCCAACCCACTGACCGATTCATTTCCTCTCGTCCAGTAAAACATCACATCATTGATGTTATATCCCCCTAAAGAGAAAGAGAAGGGGAGATTAGAGAAAGCTATTACAGGCTGGCTGGTTCATAACTGTGATACATTCCTATGTGTCAGATCATAGCAGCTACATAATTGAAGATTTCAAGTGGAACAAAGTGTTTAAACTGCATTAAATTGAGTGGAAGCAGATCACAGAAAGCAGCCTCTGTGTACTTCCTCAAGAGGGAGCTGTGCAATAAAAAGTGCTAATAGTACTCATCAGACATCTATATTACAGTGAGAGCGCTTAACAGGACCAGTACACGTGATGCTCATTAATCTGTACTTTTCCTCGCACAAATCCCTTCACAGCAAGAGGTCTATGACAGAGAAAAGACAGTATTACTAACCATATAATCACATTAGCCATATAGCAATATAATGTAAGAAAATTCTTACATCAGCTTTGTATATCATACCATTTCTTTGTCTAAATGCTATCAGAACAAGAATGCCCACACAACATGGCAAGATATCATCAAGTAAAGTTTCTAAAATGGTAGCCATCAGCAGTTGCTAGTGGCATCATCCCAGCTGTATCCCAGTGCTGTTCCAGATCCCACTACATGCTACATAGAACAGATCTGGTGACTGCTGGCTATATATATGCTATATAATGCTGCCCTTCTGTGTTCAAATTAGAGTAGGATCATGATATGAGCTGAATCTGAACTTCAGTGTAGCACCATTTAGATGACTTCTAATATCTCAGCTGAAACACAGCCTCATTTAAAAATCTTTTATCTTTGGTGATCTCATTAGGCGACAATATGGTGCTGCAGCTTTGACTCTTATTACTCTAGTCCCTCTTTTTCTGGCAGCGACAAATAAATATTTCAGCACTACGCTTTGTCAAAAGTCTTTCACTCAGGTTTGCATCAGATTTGCAGTCTGAAGATCAGTACATTCTCTGGATGGCAAGACACATTCGGTATGCTCAAAATTAGGGGTGTATATCGATATATACACCAATGTTTATAAGAGTCTATAGATATAATGATTATGGTATTTCCTGGACATTGGTAAGGCCTAGCTCTGGTAAAGCTGGTAGTATACTTATACAGTATACTTGAGTACAGGAATTGGCACTGACCATGTCATTTAGGTAGTTTGTAGGCAATTTGGCACATTGGAAATAACAAAAATGAGGTATCTGTATTCAGTTGATGCATTTAGAATGCAAGTGCTTTAATTTTATTAAGAAAATACTTTTGATTTTCATGACCAATCTTCACGAATAACAAACCACCTAATAAAAAACATGGGAAAAGAATGAGTCAACTCAGTGAAAATGTCCAGAAGAGCTTTGCAAACCAAATCATTAACGAATGAGCTTAAAGAATGTATGTGTTAACTCAGACAGCCCGGCCAGACAAACCTCAAACATGGATTTCACTGAATCAGTTGTTCTTTTATACTGATTTTGAATATGACTAACTGAAGGATATTCTCAGCTGTTCAAATACTCATATTTTATATATATAAATGACACATTATAGTATTATTGTTACAATAATAATAATTATTAGTATTTATTATTTATATATATTATTTATCATTAAAATTCAAAAATAGACATGAATTAATAAACGGTGTGCTTAAAATTATCTAACAAATAACATAACTAATATAACATGAAATAAGAAACTCACATGACCATAATTGATTCAATTAATACACCTTATATGTGTAGACATCCTTTGTTGCATATCATGGTACTGCTTGAAAGATAACCTGATGTAGCCTTTCTAAATCTATTGGGTTGTATTACTGATGGAAACGCAAAGATCAGAAGGATCAGATCGGCCAATATTCAGCATTAAGAGACTCGGACCAAATCAGGGGGTAAAACACCTCAAGTGGGAAATCCTTGGTTTAAACACACTTAGATTGAGGATGCTTGGGCCTCACAAAACAGAAAAGACATCTGAGTAGCTTTTATGTGAGGTCCCCACAGACCAAAAAAAAGTGTTTTACTCCTAACGAATTCATGCGGCTGGTGGTACTCTTGCTAGGGGGAATGAGGGAGCAGCTGTGGACTGAAGCAGATGAGAAGAGGCAAGAGAAGTTGGGAATACTGGAACTTCGTTCAAATGATAATTCTTTTTCATGAACAGAATGAATGGAATAATTACATGAAGAAAAACATTCAGTTTTAGCAAAAAATGGAGGAATGTGAATTAAGTAAAAATTAGAATACCAGTTTTTCCTCATATGCCTAATCAAGAGGGTGTTCTTAATGTATTGCAAATATATTTAGAATATGTTACTTTTTATGCACTGCAATGAAATATGTAATCATATACATTTAATACAGTATATTCAGTATTCAGCCATCATAACCTTTTCAAATTAGTCTTTCCAACTCAGTGCGTCTTTGGGCACTCAGCTTTATTTCATTTGTAGGAGCCTAATAATCCCTCAGTGACAGAAAACGTAAATATTAGAAATATAGCTTTCACTCAGACAAACATGCCTTTAGTTAGTGAAGTTAAAGTAATGGTTAGGTCTGTGAGAGAAAGTGTGAGAGAGAGACTGACAAAAACTGTCAAAATGATAAGCTAAGCTTTTACAAAAACACCCACCCAAATCTGAAAATTCTGACCAAATCTGATCAATTTGTGGCAAAATGTGGCAACATTTCTGAGGAACAGTGAGTACCTCACCCACCTCTGATGAAGTCAAGTCAAGAGGCTTTTATTGTCATTCCATCTGAGTACAAGTATACAGTGGAGCGAAATTATGCTCCTCCAGGACCATGGTGCAACAAGAAACAGCATCAATACAGTACAGATTCATAAAGTGCAAATATAGAATCAGAACAGTATGATATATACCATAAATACAAAAGACATTAAGCACAGTAAACAGACACAGCACTAAATGTGCATGGTGGAGATGTAAAGTGTTAAGACATATAGATATATGTAGTCAGCTTATAGCATACGTGAACACAGCAGTTACTGAGGTAGAACAGTTCTTTTGTATACAGTATTTAGCAGCAGTAACCTGAGCTGTGCAAATAGGCAGATGGTGAGAGCATCAATAGAGATGTTTATGTAAGTGTGTATGAAGTATGTGTGTGTGTGCATGAGGTGAAAGAGGTCTCAGCTCAGTCGTTGTATGTTGAGAAGTCTGACAGCTTGGGGAAAGAAACTGTTGCAGAGTCTGGAGGTGATGGCTCGGATGCTCCGGCACCTTCTGCTAGACGACAGCAGTGAGAAAAGTCTGTCTGAGGGGTGGGTGGGGTCGTCCACAATTCTGGTGGCTTTGCGGACACAGCGCGTGGTGTAAATGTCCATGATGGAGGGGAGAGAGACCCCGATGATCTTCTCAGCTGTCTCACTATTCGCTTTAGGGTCTTGCAGTTCGAGTTTCCAACTGTTAGCTGCTGAAGCTTCTCTCTGTATGCTGCCTTGCCACTCTTGCTGATAAGGCCCACCACGGTTGTCATCAGCGGACTTGATACGGTTTGAGCTGTACTTTGCAGTACAGTCATGAGTCAGCAGAGTGAACAGCAATGGACTGAGCACACAGCACTGGGGGGCACTGGTACTCAGCATGGTGGTGCTGGAGATGCTGTTACTGATAGAGGTCTCTCAGTCACGAAATCCAGAACCCAGTTTCAGAAGGTTGTACTCAAGCCCAGCAGGCCCAGGCCCAATGACTGAAGTCAATGAACAGCATTCCAGCATAGGTGTCCTTGTAGTCCAGATGGATGAGAGCCAGATGGAGTGTGGTGGAGATGCCATCTTCTGCAGAACGGATGGGATGATATGCAAACTGTATTGGGTTCAGTGAGCTGCTTTTTGATGTGCCTTAACACAGGCTTCTCAAAGTACTTCATAATGGTGGGTGTAAGTGCAATGGGAGAATAGTCATTGACGCAGGACAATGGGGACTTCTTCGGCGTAGGGATAATGTTGGTGGTTTTAAAGCATGTGGGGACGACTAAATTGCTCAGAGAGACCATCAAGGGACCATGGGACCATCTACCAGTTGTTTTCGACATTCTTTGAGCACTCTACCGGATATGCTATCCAATCCTGAGGCTTTTTTGTTAATTGACTCTGGCTGGTCAGAGTTCTTGGCACAGTACCTGGTCATTTGTAGGAGGTAGGATCATATTGTTCTGTGCTTCAAAACAAGCAAAGAAGTCATTCAGCGCATCTGAAAGGGAGGCATTGCTGCCACAAGCAGGTGGAGGTGACTTGTAGTTAGTGATGGCCTGGATGTCCTGCCATCACACTGGAATAAGCATCACACAGATGTGGTCTGAGTAGCCATAGGTGGGGCAAGACTTGGCCCTGTACATGCTGGGAAGGTTTGTGCAAACAAG
Source organism: Salminus brasiliensis (assembly GCF_030463535.1). Classification (NCBI taxonomy): domain Eukaryota; kingdom Metazoa; phylum Chordata; class Actinopteri; order Characiformes; family Bryconidae; genus Salminus; species Salminus brasiliensis. The sequence goes on along the minus strand of NC_132881.1, from coordinate 36,894,730 downwards.
ATCTAGCACGTTAGTGCCCCTGGTTCCAAAGCCTAAATGCTGGTGGAATTCAGAGAGCACTGACTTGAGATTTGTGTGGTTGAAATCTCTGGCAACAATAAAAGGGCCCAGCTCTGACAATTGCATACGGTGCAGCGGTGAGCAGTGATTGAAAACTAGTGCCACGTTTTTACACCATTCAGTGTTGATGTTAACACACAGCATCCAACATTGAAGCAGAGCAGGTTGTCAAGCTGAAGGGGTCTTACGCTGGGTAGCCAGCTGGTGTTAGAGATAAACCCCACCCATTTAAAATTACACATTGGCCCCACCCACTTTCCATTAAACCACAGTGAATAAACATGGAAATATTTATTGCACCATGTTATTATTTCAGATCATTAGTGCATATTGTTTCATTTATTTATTTATCTTTATTTCCTTGATGATGATTAGAATTATTATTATCATAATTATTTTATTTATGTGATTGATTTTATAATTGCTATTATTTCACAAGAATGTTTAGCCTTTAATGTTCATGTGCCAATAAAGCCAAGCTGAACTGAGAGAGAGAGAGTTAGTGGTGAGATATCTTCCTGTCTCCCTCTACTTTTCAGTCTCTCTCTTTCATTCATTCTCTTTCACTGAAGCTTTAAGCTTTGGCCTTACATAACAATGTGCAGAAACCAGGGCAGAAGGCCAGATCCTAAATTCACAGGCATATGCAAGAGAGAGAGAGAGGGTGGAGAAAGAGAGAGTCAGAGCGAGAGTTAGAGCGAAGACCGCAAAAGGGCTTGAGAGCTAGGAGGATTTAGGTCTAAAGACAGCAAATCTGTTTTCCACGGCTAACAATGATGACCCAAATAAACCGGCACAGAAACACAGCATGCCGTACAGTCTTGTCTCACAACTCATGACTACTGCAAGTACTCAGCAAATGGAATTATTACTATCTCTCTCACACACTAAGCCAAACTCACACACAGCCTAGAGCTTCACCACATTCCAACTGCGAAGGAATACTGCAGTTTCCTGATGCATGGGAATGTGGGTGGGTAAGTGTGTGAAAGTGGGCGGCGCGTGTGTTTGGTTGTGATATTGAATATGTGTGCGCCAGGAACATTAAAACGTCACATTTATGTGTGGTGTGCAAGACTCACCCAGTCTTTTGATGTGCAACCACAACATGTACTTATGAAATATGAAACAGATTATGCAGCTGTACGCTGCCGATGCGACAAGCAAGAGCTGAGGAGTAAAAAAAAAAAAAAGACTATCTTGTTGCCAGAGCAACGCTCTCGTTAATGCTATAAAAAAAAAGCAAAAAAGAGGGAGGGAGAGAAAGTGAGGGAGCGAGAGAAAAGGAGAGTTACTGAGAGTTCTTACAGCTTTCCAGTTGTAGGGTGCATGTCTGCTTATCCATGGGGTATTTAGTCAAATCCATGTTGCAGGCCACAGTGGTGGTGATACTGGAAAATCAGACAGACAGAAAAACAGATGGAGAACCATTACATCATTAATGCCAAAATATGTAGGAATAAGACGTAAGCACTTAGTAAACACTATATAGCCAAAAGTATTTGGACACCTGCTTATTCATAGTATTTTGTGAAATCAAGGGTATAAAAAAAAGATCCTGTCCTGCTTTTGTTGGAATAACTGTCTCTACAGAACAGGGAAGCCTTTCTACTAGATTTTGAGTTCTGTTGTGAGAATTTGATTGCATTCAGCAACAAGAGCATTAGTGAGGTCAGGACATTGGATAATTGGACAGTTTCTCTGCTTTAGAGCTGAATTATGTGGGGCTTTATACCCCCCTCCAGCCCACGCCTGAACTAATGCATTCACTAGAAGGGGTGTCCACATACATTTGGACATCTAGTGTATGTGTTTGCATAAAAAAGGCGTGTGATCTACATTTATGTTTACAATCATGTGAAAATATTAGGACACCCCATGAACATCTTTGTCTATTTAAATATATTTAAACATATGGATATTTAATCTTTAATACTTCAATACTTCAAGACATACATTTGTCTAGCATTTTAGGCCTATTTTTACCCTGACGATTTATATATGCAGATGACATCAGTTCTGATAAGCAGCCATGTAGTATGATTCATTTAAAATGTAGTTTGGGTTGAACAATCATTATAGTTGCAGTATGATGTACATGTGTTGGTGTTCATAACTTCAGTAAAACAGTAATTTCAAAACAGACTGTTTTGCAGCTTCGGTTCCATATGGTCTGGAGAGTAAGGGGTGAATTAATCATCATTTAGGCATTTAAGCTACAGGAATTTCCCAATATTAGTAATATCATTATTCTTATTACTGAAACCAAACAGACACTTAATTGTCATTTCAGTGTTTATGTTGTGGCTCCTTGTAACATTTTGTTAGCTGATTGGACTACACACTGCTTACTTGATAAAAAGGGTCTGCATCACAGATCTCTCAAACTTGGCACTGAAACACAATTTCAGCATATTGCACCATGTTTCTCTAAAATCCTGCCACTATCAGGCTTTTGATGGGACATCCAAGATCACAGTGAGGCACTTAATCATCTGTCCTTGATCCAGTTATAAAATACAATAAAGACATTTAAAATAATAATTTTAGGGACATTTTACAGAGTAAGCGGAGTCTGGGACTAAACTGCACTGTCAATGTCGATTCTCTTTTAGAAAATGTTTCAGTCTCTATTTCTGCCTTGTCGCCTCCTTGCTCCACTTTGTAACCCTGCCATGGTTTCTAGCCTCAGCTGTGTCTTATCAGAATTTTGGTTATACTTTGCCTCTGTGTAGCACACATTTAGCACTCTTTGTGTGATATTGGTTGTCTATGCCATTTTCTGTTGTGTTCTAGACCAGTGGTTTCAGCTCTAGTTTTAGGGACCCATTGCCCTGGCCTACACAATAGAATGGGCAGAAGCACTTGCCCACAGCAAAAACTGCAAAATGCTGCATAACCAAAGTCATATTTGTATTAAACCCTGTGCTCAATTGCATAAAATTTGGTGTCTGATTAATATGGTATGTATATCAATAGCTTAAATGAAAATATCCCTTTAGATTTATCCCTTAAAGTTAAAAGAAAATGTCTTAAGTGTTACCTAAGGGCTTTCTTGAGGCAAATCATCATAAACTTAATAACGTTCCCTTAAGTATTGAATGTCCCTTAAGCAATCCCTTAAAAACTGTGAAGTTCTGCATAAAGTTACTTTACGGTCAATTAATTTAGAACTACTTAATGGATGCAAAACCTTAACACTCTGAACATTTTTGGAAGGTTTTGAGGAGGATTGTGTATATAGGCAAGTTTTTCAAGATCCTCTAGACCATCTGAGTGATGAACAGTTAAGAGAGTACAGATTTGACCTTTGTCAGCGAGCTAGAAGACAATCTTGGCCACGCCACACAACATAATCACACACTTGAGGGATTTTAGACAACATACTAAAGTTATTATCTTGGGTCAGTAGAAGTCTCCACTTAAGGTTTATACTTAAGTAAAAACCTATGGTGTTTTATGCAACTAGACAACTAGGCAAAATCTATAAAACCAGTAGAGTGCATCGTGACACTACCAAGGTCCCTCCCAAATGATGTGTACTAACATTACTGGACCACAAGCAACCTTCAAAAACTCATCTTTGCATTCAGTGTCGACTAACTGCTGACAATCTCTAAACACCAATCTGTCTTCATTAGAACTAGGTCCCAAAAACACAGTAGGTCATGTTGTTTGAACTTTCCTAAGAGAAGGCATTCAGGATCTGACCAACTCTACAAGGCAAATAAACAAGTATTGATTAGGGATTGCTTTATGAGAAAGCAAATCTCACAGTGTTGTGTTAGGGCACCCTGCCAAAGTTCTGAGACTCATAAGAATGTAATAAATGGCTCTTGAATGTGTGGCCAATCACCCCCCAAGAAAATCACAGCAGCACTCAAGCAATCTACAGAGCACTTAGATTCTTACCGGAGAGCGTAGAGTACAGTTCCATTGGGGAAGATTCGAATCAGCCGGTTCTCCACAGTAATGTCATGAAGGAAGGACTTCTTGGAGTCCACAATAAAGGTGTCTGGAACCCACAGCAGCTCCACCAGACGTCCATCAAGACTCAAGCTCTTATTGCCTTCAAACACGAGCCTCTCATCTGTCCAACGCTGCCGCAAGAATATAGTGGCTGTGTAGTCCTAATCAAAGAAAGCACTCAGTGTCATTTTAAGTAATCACATACACAAAAATACTACATTCCAAGTTAAAAGGGTTCTATGTAGTAAAAATGGTTCTTTGACCAACAATTTGGTGTTATATAGAATCTTATTTTTCAGATTTATATATAGAACCATATACAAAATGTTTTCTATCAATCCAAAGACCATGCTAACCACTCAGAGAACCATTTAAGCATCTAAACAGTTATTTGAGTTGATATCCTTCTATACAGAACTATTACTTTTAGTAAGAACCCTTACAGAACCCTGTTGTATGAGTGCAGGCATCACTGTGAATCTGAGATTTTACATTGTAGATCATTCCTGCGTGTCTTTTTTTACATAGTGGCCTGGTTAGTGGACTATTTTATGAATGTGTGAATAGTGGTCAGTAGTACATTTAAAGGCAGATGAGTGCAAATGACTATTTGACTACACAGTGCCTCTAGACAAGAATATGCAGGGTCAGCATGGAAGATTTTTCTGGATTCAGTGCATATACTCACCATGTTGATCTCTGATATAGTGTCAATGCTGGCAATGTCCAAACTCATTCCCACAGTGACCGGACCATCTGAAAAACAGTCAAATGTAATGTACCTACATTTCCTGAGACATATTTTTTAGTCAATGATCAGTACAGTTTCATCCAATGAGTAGTCTGAGACAATGTCAGCTTTCATCATACAAGGTTTTTTTTTTAAAACTTCATTACAGAATCATCAAACGTTGTATACATTTATATGTACACACAACTGAAGATTTTCTTCCTTCTTGGTGGTAACAGAACACCCCCCCCCCCCCCCCCCCCCAACTTCAGGTCATGAGGGATTTATGGGTATGGGTAGGGTGTGAATCTTTCTTTTTCAGTCTTTCAGTCAGTGTTTCCTGTCACACACAAATGATATGTATAGAAGAGAGCAGAGATGCTAGTTGTGTACTAGAACTGCAATCAGAATTGTTCTTGAAATCACCATAGTGCCATTTTTCAGTTAATTAATGCTAATTAAAAAGATATGTCATCTCTCTCCCATCCTAATTCTTTTATCAGGAAAGAACCGCTCGTGTAATTCTGCTGATTGATGAAGGAGCCCAGTGCGGTATGGAGAAAGAGATAGTAAAAGAGAGCGAGAGAGAGAAGAGAAACAATGCTAAGGGAGATACAATCATACTGAAGTCGTGCTTTTTCATGTCTGTTATTGTATTTGTGCGAGGAGAAGGGTTTTCTTCTAAAATAATTTAAGTATTTGAGCAAGATTAATACAATATTTACACTGTTTTCTATAACAGCTCTGCTACAATCAAAAATCTAGACCTTGTTTCCAGCATCCACTGTTTGTGAACAGTTCAACCAAGCTGCATGTGTGCAAATGTTACAGTGCATCCCAAAGTTTGGGTTGATTGTAATAGGCAGAAGTGCTTGTTGCACATGTCTGATTCACTGACATCTGATAAAATGATTAATTCAATATAATTCTACATTGTTAAATGTAGATAGGTTTAAATATGTAAACCTAAAGTGACCTAAACATCAAATATTTCAAACCAAATACATTAGAAATCTAACTTAAATGACCCCAAATCTAATCATTTAACCTAAATACCTGAACAAACTGTAACCTAAAATTTCCCGAAAATCTAATCTTTCACCTTAAATATCTGAAAAAATCTAACCTAAAATTACCTCAATACCTGAACAAAATGTAACATAAAATTACCCATATCTAATCTTTCAAACTCAATTACCTGAACAATTGTTTTTATCTACAATTACTCAGAAATTGAATCTTTCAACCTAAATATCTGACAAAAAATAACTTAACACTTCCCAAAAATCTAATCTTTCAACCTAAATACCTGAAAAACATCTGCATCCAAATAAATATGATAGTAAAAACAAATACCACAAATTAGAAGAGAGAATTCTGGATGTCTGATAAGAGGGGAGAGAAGTATGGACATCTATTTTACTTGGATGATTAAGTTGTAGTACTGTGAGATAATTAGCCCCACATTGTGTCTGGCTAGCTACTGTTAGTTGTTTATGTGTTTTAAAATGGTGCTATTCCAGCCACCGAGAGGGTGAACAAAATAATATGTGAATTGTGTGACACAAATACAGTTTATTGGGGAACCATCATATGACACTTCAGTAACTTAGAAAATGTATTTCTTTTGCAGTATTTTTGCCATAAAGTGTGAGTTTTTACAGAGCCTGCATTATCGCCATGCAGTGGTTTTGTGGTGCACTTAATAATAGCCCAGGAGCTGGACTGACATATCCACCTCTCCCACGTTCTTGTTGTTGTCCCCTATAGCAGCATGAAATGTTAAATCCTTTTGCCTCTAGCGACAGTTTCTCTAGTGCATGCTGTGTGAATTGTTGAAGTGGAGGGTCATAGCAGTAAAGGAGGACACTGCCAAGGTGGAGGTTTGTGGTTGGTTAGGAGGAGCTTCTCAGTGCTCTTCTCTCTAGGCTCTGATATGTGTAATATGTACACAAAATAAATATATAAATAAAAATATATGACCATACAGACAAAAAGTAAACTGCTGACATAGCTGAATGTGTTAGCTTTATCATAGTGGTAATGCTTTAACTGCTCTACCACATCCATCTGTCACCCATCATTTGCATTTTATCAGCATATTATGCCCTTGTTGAGGCATGTTGGGTGTGTGAAAAAGCAGAAAACAGTTGAAAACATAATTTGCTTCAGCTTTGCAAGCGGGATAGTAAGCAGGTGCGTAAGTAGGTAATTATTGGGGGGGGAGACCACTGTGGTAAAAAAGCTCTTCAGTTCTGATCCCAAAGGGCTGGCGTTCAGCATGGTTTGAGCAGAAAGTATTACCAAACCATGCTGAACACTGGGCCTCCAGGATCAGAGCTGAAGAGCTTTACGATTGTGGCAATGTTCTGCATAATTCTGCTTTACTACAAGTTCTAAACTTCAGCTCTGGAGATCCATTGCCCTCAAATGAGAAAATTCTAGACTAGATGACATGACAGGTCTATCTGTACAAGGATGAGGATCTCCAGGACTGGTCTGTAGAACTTCTAGCTAAATTAAACTCCATTCATAGTATGAGGAGCATCAGTGATAGCTAGTTACAGCAACAGTAATAGTAAGTTTGTAATAACACTTTCGGCCGGCCAGGGGGCCATAGGCTGTTTACAAGGTTAACTCATTCTCTTCCATCAGCGTTATATGTAGACCGTCTTACAGCGACTTCAAATAAGATACTCCAGCTGGCTGTGGCAAACAAACCAAAGCCAAGCATATGCGAATATAGATCATACATCTCATGATATATAACAAATGGTGGATGGACATCAGATTATGTGCAAAAGATGAGTCACGCACTTGCATGGAGCCAAATGCATGGATAACCTTTGCATATTTGCAAGATTTGGTGGTAAGTCAACAACCCAAACTGACCAATTGGGGCGTGCATGTTAGTGGTACTTTCCAGTTCCATGGGGAAAACCATCTCTCTCGCTCACTCTGCTGGGAATGCAGCAAGGCTTTAAAGGTGGTGGAAGGTTGTTTTCCCATTTCACCATTGAGACAGCCGATTCGAAAAGGTTCACTATATAGAAAATTCCATTTTACACAATTTCACCCCAAATTAATACATACCCCATTCTGTTCATTTGTCATGTTAATAAAGCAAATATGGAGAAAGGGGGGGGAGGAGTGAGTGAGTGAGTGAGAGAGAGAGAGAGAGAGAGAGAGAGAGAGAGAGAGAGAGAGAGAGAGAGAGAGAGATAGCATTTTGCTTGCAGAATTTTCTTACTGTCAAAGAAAGGCCTGAGGTACTTGTTATATCCTTTCATCAGCTTCTGGATGGTGGGAGGCAGAATCTCTCCTTCCTTCACCTCAGCACTCAGCAGTGGGTTCTCAAAGATCCTGCCAGTAGAGAGGGAGAGAAAACAAGATAAAAAGGGAGAGGGAAACTGAATCTGTCTCACTTTCTTCTTTCAGGCAGTGTTTACCCTGATCTGATAGCTGGGGGTTCCAGCACCTGCTGCACTATGACACACTGGTGAAGAAGTGCAGTGATGATGAGGCTAAAAAGTGATGCTACAGCCTAAAATCACTTACTCTCTCCAGTAATACAGAGCAGGAGATTAAAGCTCTCAAAAGAGAGAGAGAAAGAGAGAGAGAGATGCACAAAAAAAGCGCATTTTCATAATTGGATTACTTTGATCCAGGCAGTGTGAAGGCCTGGGATTTTTCCATCAGCACGTTGACATCCACCTCCTTTCTTTCCCTCATAACAGTATATTTTTGAGCCAACTAAACACCAGTGTGATGTAGCTCCAGCTAAGTGCAGAATTTTTGTCTATGTGACAGAATTTCAAATCTAGGCTGGGTGGTGGGGTGGACTTTGAGACATTTGAAATAATACATATTTACAGCAGACAGATGCTCATTATTCTCTTTATGTGGCACGATGCATACAGTATGTGCAGAATTATTAGGCAAGTTGTATTTGAGAGGATTCTTTTTATTATTGAACAACAACTTTGTTCTCAATCAACCCAAAAGACTCATAAATATCAAAGCTTAATTTTTTTGGAAGTTGGAGTGTTTTTTTTTTAGAGTTGGCTATCTTAAGAGGATATCTGTTTGTGCAGGTAACTATTACTGTGCAGAATTATTAACTTAATAAAAAAACAAATATATACCCATCTCACTTGTTTATTTTCACAAGGTAAACCAATATAACAACACAAAAATTGAAGAAAATAAACATTTCTGACATTCAAAAACAAAACCAAAAACAAATCAGTGACCAATATAGCCACCTTTCTTTACGATGACACTCAAAAGCCTTCCATCCATAGATTCTGTCAGTTGCTTGATCTGTTTACGCAATCAACATTGCGTGCAGCAGACACCACAGCCTCCCAGACACTGTTCAGAGAGGTGTACTGTTTTCTCTCCCTGTAGATCTCACATTTCATGAGGGACCACAGGTTCTCTATGGGGTTCAGATCAGGTGAACAAGGGGGCCATGTCATCATTTTTTCTTCTTTTAGACCCTTACTGGCCAGCCACACTGTGGAGTATTCGGATGCATGTGGTGGAGCATTGACCTGCATGAAAATCATGTTTTTCTTGAACGATACCGACTTCTTTCTGTACCACTGCTTGAAGAAGGTGTCTTCCAAAAACTGGCAGTAGGTCTGGGAGTTGAGCTTCACTCCATCCTCAACCCGAAAAGGTCCCACAAGTTCATCTTTGATGATACCAGCCCATACCAGTACCCCACCTCCACCTTGCTTGCGTCTGAGTCGGAGTGGAGCTCTCTGCCCTTTACTGATCCAGCCTCGGGCCCATCCATCTGGCCCATCAAGAGTCACTCGCATTTCATCAGTCCATAAAACCTTAGAAAAATCAGTCTTAAGATATTTCTTGGCCCAGTCTTGACGTTTTATCTTATGTTTCAAAGGTGGTCATTTTCAGCCTTCCTTACCTTGGCCATGTCCCTGAGTATCGCACACCTTGTGCTTTTTGAAATATGGCAAAACTGGTGGCAAATGGCATCTTGGCAGCTTCACGCTTGATTTTCCCTCAATTCATGGACAGTTATTTTGCGCCTTTTTTTTTCAACATGTTTCTTGCGACCCTGTTGGCTATTTGCCATGAAACGCTTGATTGTTTGGTGATCACGCTTCAAACGTTTGGCAATTTCAAGACTGCTGCATCCCATGCAAGACATCTCACAATTTTTGACTTTTCAGAGTCCGTCAAATCTCTCTTCTGACCCATTTTGCCAAAGGAAAGGAAGTTGCCTAATAATTAAGCAGACCTTATTTAGGGTGTTGATGTCATTAGACCACACCCCTTCTCATTACAGAGATGCACATCACCTGATTTACTTGATTGGTAGTTGGCTTTCAAGCCTATAGAGCTTGGAGTAGGACAACATGTATAAAAAGGATGATGTGATCAAAATACTCATTTGCCTAATAATTCTGCACACAGTGTATAGCACTTACTGACAGAGCTTGCAGGGCCAACCTTTAACAGGGCCACTACAGCATATAGTATTCAAGCACGCAGGAAAATGCTTTTAAACCCATCGGTGTCAGCAATATGGAAATCCACCATATTCCAAATGTTCTAGATTGTTCTGCCACGTTTCCACTGTTCTGGGATGCTCTTCCATTGTGTTAGCATGTTCTCTCACATTTGGGCTGTAGAATATTCTCAAACTCACATCATTGAGATTCTCACATTCACACCGTTCTACAATGTTAATGTACATTCAGATTGTTCTGGAATGTTCTCCCACATTTACACTGTTCTAGATTCTCACAACTACACTATTACAGAATGTCAACGTACACTGTTCTGGAACGCTCCTCCATTGTTCTCTCACCGCTGCACTAGATTCTCACATTTACACTGTTCTAGATTCTCACATTTACACTGTTCTAGAATGTTTTACCACATTCAGACTACTCTGGAATGCTCTTCCATTGTTTTAGCATGTTCTCTAACATTTGGGCTGTAGTATATTGTCACATTTCCACTGTTCTACAATGTTAATGTACATTCAGATTGTTCAGGAATGTTCTACCACATTCACACTGTTCTAAAATACTCCACATTCACCTTATTCTAGATTCTAACAACTACACTGTTACAGAATGTCAACGTACGCTGTTCTGGAACACTCTTCCATTGTTCTCTCACCACCGCACTGTTAGTAAGTGTTCTCTCACACATTTACCCTGTTCAAGATTCTGACATTTACCCTGTTCTAGATTCACACATGTACACTGTTCTAGAATGTCAATGTACATTTACACTGTTTTGGGATATTCTATCACATTAACACTGATTTTGAACGCTCCTCCATTGTTCTAGCATGTTCTCTTCCACATTTACACTGTTCTAGAGTGTCAACGTACATTCACACTGTTCTGAAACGTTCTATCACATTAACACCGATTTGGAATACTCTCTCTAGATTCATTCTGTTTAAGCAGGTTCTCCCTCATTCACACTACTCAGGATTTTTCTACTGCATTCACACTGTTCTCCAAAATTCGCTGTTCCAACATGTCTTACAACATGAACACTATTCTAGTATGTTCTACCACACTGAACCGGTTTCAGAATGTCCCCCCACATCCACACTGTTATAGAACGTCCTTCTAAATTGACACTGTTTTAGAATTTCACGCTGAAATAAAACTGAAATAAACTCAATTAATTACAATTTCTATCGAGTATGCGTCTTGCCAGCCTGGTTCTTCTCCTGTGGTTGTGAGTCTTGTTTTAAAAGCCTCTCCATCCCATCCCTAACTAGCTAAACATGGCTGCCTAATGAAGGGGAGGTGTAATTAAATGAAATCAGTAATTAAGGGTGGTGCAACAGCAGCTCTGCCCCTCTGGCCATTACAATAGTTCCCCCTACGCAAGAGCTTCATTGTTAATTGGAGGTTGTGGACTTATATCTGACGTCCTGTGGTGTGTATCTTTGGGATTTTAGAACCATGAATGACATCAAAGCTTGCATTCGCTCACTTAATGCCCATTTCTTCTATAGTAGGTGATTAAATGTGAATGCATTAGGCTATAAAGAGATTTAAAAAAGGCTGTTATGCAAGGTTGCATCATCACACCATCCGCTGGCCTAATGCTGGGTCGGAATATAAAGTAGGGCAGTGGCCAAACTGCAATTTCATAACACAAACAGTCTTCAGGACGAAAGCCCTAGAGGGTTGCTTGCCGCAAGCTTGCGCTACAGTGAACATCCAAGTCTGTGGTGCCTTTGGGAAAAAGATGACTGAGGAAAATATATAAAAAAAAGTGTAATGGCATTATTAACTGGTGAATACTCCTATTAGTATCCAGTTGAGACTCTGTTTTACATGTTTCTACAATTAATTTAATTTAGCTTCAGGGCAATTTTGAACAGAAATTTGAACCTCTGATGGTTACTTGATGATAAAGATGATAAACACATTCAGAAAATATGGCTCGTTCTCCTCTAAACACTATTTAATACTTATTATAATTAAAAGCTATGCCTGTTCAATGATTCTAGCGGTTCATTTGCCATACAACGGTGCAAAGTGAACAAAAAAAGAGAGGGGGAGGCAGAATTTCTTCCAACACAGATGACATATGCAAATGTGTTTCTTTCTTTTGCTGTTTATTTATGTAAATGGTTCTGTCTTCATGTTATAATTACATTCTTTAGGCCAATTCTAATTCCAGGACAAGGCCCCTAATGTGTAGGGACAACAAAAAAGCCCAGAAACATTCTCCTCATACTTAACTGCGACTCTCTACTCCTGGCTGAGTCTTTTGGGCTAAAGTAAATACATTCATAGTGCAGAGGAGCCTTATTTGGGGCTTTATGTCTGGTACTGTGGAGCAGGTCCAGGTAGTGCTTATGCATATGAGAGAGAGAGCGAAAGAGAGAGAGAGAGAGAGAGAGAGAGAGAGAGAGAGAAAGAAAAAGAGAAAGAGAAAGGAGAGAGTGGTGTTTAGTTCTTGCCCTGTTTCTACCTCACTTCCCCTGTCCATAACACACATACACACACACACGTTCACATATATCTGCCACTCTTGTGTAACGTTATTTTTATGTGCTATGCCACAGCCTCTCTCTCCAGTCCTGTTTTTGACACCATGTTTCTTCAGGAATGTTCAGTTCTAAAACTGGGTCACCTAACATGACCCACAGCCCATACACATGCACGCACACACCCACACACCTTGAAAGCGGCGCTCCTCCTGACTGACAGTGTGTGACATGTACGTTTGAACATTGCATCACTTTCCCTCACATACAAAAGATGACTGCTTCCCAGGAAAGCTCAGGTCGAATTGATTTTAATGCAGGGAGGGTGGTTGAAAATGACAGAGAGAGAAAGAGATAGACAGAGCATAAAAAATAGGTTTATGGTATAAGTATAAATGTGTCAGTTTGTACTGGTGGATACATTCTGACCCAGAATACCAATGAAAAAATCATCTATCCCATTTCCACAGATATAATAGATTACTATTGTACAACACAATGCAATTTCATCATGCTGTGAAGCTGCTCACAGATGGAACAGACAAAGAGGTACCTGGAGGTCACACGGATGTCGTGTAATGATGTCAGAAAAGTCTCAAAGCCCAGAAACTTGAGCGGACGCGACGGACAATGGAATTGGCAGACGTAGGGGGTGTTGATGGCTGTCATGGGAACTGATTTGGAAGGGCAGGAATGATATCCAGATGGTTTAATGTATTTGACCTCCACCCCTCAGTGAGGACACATTTTCCCAAAGAAACACAGGCCTGACAAGGCAGCAACTCACTCTGTTCTTTCTGAATTTGTGTGCCTCTCTCCCTCCCTCCCTCCCACTGTTTCTCTCTCTCAATCCCTTTCTACTTCTCCCAATCTCCCTCTGCCCCTTTTTGATGAAAGGGAAGCCAGAGGGTTTATGAGAGTCATTGTCAGCAGTGACATAATGACAGCTTCTGCACCGCTCAGCCAACCCTCATGAGCCCCACACTGTTGTGTATGACCATCCGAATACACACTACTGATAACATGATTCTTTTCTCTGAAGCTTTCGCTTAAGGGTTTATCGTAAACAAGGTGAATACATGCACATACAATATGACTCTAATGCAAGATCCAAATTCATTACAGTGGTGCTGTGTCAGAATGAGTCATGTGTAAGATGTGGAATTCCTGACTGGTGCTGTCGGCTGTCACGCCGCCAATCACTCTCACTGGAATAATCCGTCAGTCATAGGAGCAGTCTTGTGATGAATAAGGGAAATAAAAACAGCTTTGCTGGGGCTACGAGTTATTAGTACTGAGAAAAAATTCACAACCCTATAGTATCAAACTTCTTCTATGACAACTCTTTTTGGGTCTGTTTAGAATTATATGTAAAATTATTTAAAGAACTTTACATAACAGATCTAAAGGGAATAGAGGGGGGCATATTTTGGTGATCTATTCGTCCTGAAGAGTTTAGCTCCAACTCTAAAGTAACACTAAATCCAACCCATCTGATCCAGCTGATCAAGAACTTCAGCAGCATTTTAACAACTAACTAACTAACAGAACTGTCCCAAATACACAAGTCGGATGGTAGGATCTAGGTACATCTGTTTATTTTTCTTGGATACAAATAGCAGCTCTTTCTTGAGTCATGTCATTTTATAGATGAATGAATGTGGAGGCATTTTTGCAGGAGAAGGTTTTCACCCTTGTTGGCGATAAGTGAAAGCAATCACCTAACGAAATAAATATCTAAAGGTTTGAGGACACCACTTCTAACGAATGCATTCAGCTACGTTAAGTGGCGCCCACTGCAGACACAGATGTGCAAATGCTCACACCCACTTGTCTTGTCCCTGTAAAGAAGTACTGCCCACAGAATAGGACTCTCTGGAGCAAATAAACATGAACCTATGGGCATCATGTCTAAAGCTAGACATTGATCCGTGGAGTAGTGGAACTGTGGTCTTCAGAATGATGGTGCTTCATCCAATACTTGTCTCTGAATACAATCAAATCTTCACAGCAATGCTCCAGAATCTAGTAAAAAGCAACACTCTACATTCTGTATGCATTTGGATTTATGAATAATACATCCCATTTACATCATTTTATAAACCCTAAAATAGAACCCTGTGTGATTGTTAGACACAATATGCTACACTTTTACCAAATGATTCTAGTAGTTTCAAAATTAGAATTAATCACTAAATAATAATAAATATGATTTATTAAAATCATAATAATGATTGTTAATTCATACTTGAATATTTCTGAATCACAAACTTACAGTTTATTAAAGGGTTCTTTGCTTAACCTGTTCTATATTTCATTGCATTCAGTCTAAATAAAGCAGGCTGTATCCCAGCTCTTTTTCATCTCATAATGAAAGGGTTTTACAGCTCCATGGAAATCTTTAAGCAGGCCTGACTCATGGCCATCTCTGAGGCACAGAGCAGCACAGTTTCAAATCTGTACTCGGTGGAATGCATTAATGACCCTTCTCAGTGTCCTCACCTCAGCTTCCACACAGCCCTCCCTTCTCAACTACTCTCTCTGTCTCGCTGCTTTGGGAATAGTATGCCTTCAGGTCAGACCCAAAACATAAATAAAAAAAAGATGCTCTCTCTTCACTGGCAGATCTCAGTAATTTGAGGACTGAGTGTGTTTGTATGCAGGAGTTGCCTTTCTTATGGAGCCCGTTTAGAATGTACAGCCCAGTATGAATCCGTTTGGATTCAATGGCTGGAAACAATGTAATAAATGTTACTCTACGCTTTCACGTAACAATGAATCCAAAAGTATCCAAATCAGGATGAAAGTACACAGCAGTGATCACTGTGCTACTATAAATACACAGTCTTGAGCCTGAAGGTCAATAATGGAGATATAAAAAGAAACAAAAGAAAAAGCACAAAGATTTCTACCGTTCCCTTCCGCTCTGTTTTTCTCCGATCTGTCCGTCTTATTTTTTTCTCTCCACAGTTTAACAGTGGCATCAAAGCACACGCATCAGAACAGATTCATTTAGCACAGTACAGACTGAGCTGAACACTCCAGCAGAGACGTTTTATCTACTGCCTCACTCACCAGATTGCCTTCTTCATTTAAATCTGCTCCCCACCCTGCCTAAAATGTGCCATGACAGACAGTAATCACCTAATCTTTCTTTTGCTCTTTCAGCCTCAGCATCTCATCACCCATGTCTCTTTCTATCTCACTCTATGATCTTTCCTCTGCCTTCTCGCTCATGTTTTACAGTTTTTTCCTTTTCTTCTCAGCACCTCCTATGCCACCCTCAATCTCTTCTGCTGCTCTCAGTGGTTTAACTCCACATTGCTACTCAATTGAGGTTGAATTAAGAAGCTGGCGGTGGATGGACGGATGGATTTGTGCACTCATTCAGTCCACACTCTTAAAGATGGAAGTTTTCTTAATAAATATCACAATGAATATCATGATTACTGAAGTACTTGTTTGTTTATGAAAATGCAATATCTAATTAAATATGCACATATTTGCACATATATATATATATATATATATATATATATATATATATATATATATATATATATATATATATATATATATATATATATATAATATATATGTATATAAATTAAATTCTTAAAATCATGTTCTTTCATTTCAGTCTTTTTTCAGGTATGAGTGTAGAGAAAAGCTGACTTTGAGGGAGAAAAAAAATTATTTGAAGAATCAGCCTCAGAATTGCATTTACCAGTGAAATCTCAGAGGACATGCACCATGAATGGTAATATTATCTTTGCTACAAGGGAAATAGACATATTTGTGGCAAGTATAAGCACTGATTTAAGAGTTAAACCTCCAATAATGTTGTAATTTTTGGATAAGTAGGTCAAAACCACATATACAATATTCATGAAGAGTTTTGACATTCTAAGAGAAGACATCTTTGCATCATAATTTCTGCTGGTTGTGTCTTGTTAAAACAGTAGTTCTTTTTGGGGTCAGTGCCAAATCCTTCAAACTATGGTACTTTAAAAGACCTTTTTTATGGTTGTAGTTGTACTCTACTGTTACCTGATTTCTATTTTTCTTGTTCTTCTATTTCATCTCCTTGTTTTCCTGCTGGATTTTATACAAATATACTAGTAACACTCAACCAGCCAAATGGGGTACTACAGCAACCACCTGGCAACACCATAGCAAAAAACCTATGACACTATAGCATGGTTTCCTCTGGGTATACTATAGTAACTGTCTAGCAACCATTTGGCAACACCCTAGCAACCTTATCAACCACCTGAAATACCATAACAACTGCTAAGCAGAACATTTCACCCCAGTGACCATGAGCCACGTAAGCTGTGCAACAATTCAATTTCCATCACTTTTCTAGTTTTAAAAGAGATGTGAGAGCGTAAAGAACCTTCAACCTTAAAGGAGCACCAAATCTAAGGACACCATAACTTTTAATCAGGTGTCAGACTAATAAAGATAAATAATATGATCTAAATGATTCTCTGTGTGTAACTACACAGAAACATACAGATTGCTCTTTAAACATAATAAAAGCGCTTGGCACAAACCCATGTAATTTGCTTAATACAAACAAACCAACCGACTACATAAACTGCTAACTATGCAAAACCATTTAATGCGGAAGACTATGTAAATGATCTGCACAGCACCATAGCACACTGCTTTAATGCATTAAGCCATGCAATCAACACTATTATACATATCACCCAAATATAGCACACACAATCCCACCAAGTGTGTTTTTAGGCCTTCTAATATAATTCAAAAGTAACATCTATGAAATCACATTTTAGAACCATATTACCTACAGTGCTCGCTTTTTCAAGTCATTTACACCCTGTGAAAAGGATTTATTTATGCTGAGTCGACAGTGCTGAAGGCATTGCCATGCAAATAATGCTGTGCAGCTACAGCAGTGTCTGCATGAGTTAGAGGTTTGCATTCTGTCAAGTCAGAATACAAATGAGAACACATGGCAAAAAACCTACCATCACAATACTTTCACAATACCTTCACACTACATGTGTTGTATGTATCACATCCTATTTTTGCAAACAAGTAGGAACTTACAAAATCAACAGCAGTTGCATAGTTACCCCTTTCAGTCGCACAAGGGAAATTTGCTGTAGATTCTATTCATTCTATTCTATTCATTTATCAACTACATGGTGACACCTGTTTTGCATTCAGTCCTTTTATACCAACTATATACAGCAGCTATTGCATGACAGCATAGTGTATTTTGAGACCTGGGAGTCTTTGCACGGATGGCAATGGCATCACCACACATCAAACTGGTGATCTCCTAATCAGAGGCCCATCATCTAAATGACTACATCAATCGGGAGACACATTATTTATTTATTAAAAAGGTAATTTCAAAAGACTTATATTTGGTGGTTGTTGTTTACAGGCTCTTTATAACTTCCTATGGT
Organism: Salminus brasiliensis; assembly: GCF_030463535.1. NCBI lineage: Eukaryota > Metazoa > Chordata > Actinopteri > Characiformes > Bryconidae > Salminus > Salminus brasiliensis. The sequence goes on along the minus strand of NC_132881.1, from coordinate 36,876,519 downwards.
ACATGTAGTTGTTCAGTGTTCTAGAACAGTGGTTCTCAAACTGTGGTATGTGGTACCACTAGTGATATGCAAAGCTCATATGCATTCATATACATATGCAAATGGTTTATATGCATTTTAATATAATCGTCAGAAAGAAGATGTTTATATGTCTGAAAATTAGTTTCTAATTTGAATAAAAATATGGCTACCATAGATATCATATTTCTCTACGCACTATTTACTGCATCACGCTCTGTTTACTGCTGTTTCCTAATCTCAAGCTTTCAGAGATGTCTCAGTAGGCATACTGCGTTTGCCAGAAATAATGACTGAAATTAATACCTTGAAAAAAGTGCTTTATTATGTTGTGGCTGGAGGTAGCACGTAGATAACCATGTTTGGTATACTGGGAATGAGTACAGGTGGCAAATTTAGGTCCAGAAAGTACAAATCCTCCCCAGGATTTTGTGCCAACTACCTGGACAGCTCTAGATAGCTCCAACCAGCAAGAAAGCTGTAAAGGCAGTTGGAACAAAATCCTGGGAAGCATTTTTATTTTCGGATACTGAGTTTGCCAAAGTGTTTGTATGGTGCATATGTTTCTGTGACATGATGTTTAGGTGGCACTAAGAAGTGTGGGTTTGCTTATGGGTGATCACAAGGTTAAAAACAATTCACTCTTCTCAAACAAATGAGGACATCCGCAATACAACCAGATGAGCCTATCGTAAGCATCAATAACAATCATTGCACACATTTAGCAAAATTTTAAAATCTTAATTTATAGATACACATGTCCATGTTAACTTTGCATAAACCTCTCAACTTGTCAGCTTGTGGAACCATGTAGTGTTGAAGGAAAGGCCTGTGTCGTTCTCTCATCATCTTTAATTCCCTCAAGTCTCCCTCAATAATTCCCTCAATCTCCCTAAGTTTCATGCTCTCTCTGTCTCTGTGTACATACTGTACATCTGTGCCTAGAAAGGGAATTCTAAATCAGTGTCTTCTAAAATGAATGAAAATGTCTTAAAACCTCCAAATCATCTTCACAAACATTTTCTCAGAAACCATCTCCCCAAATAAATCTGCAACATTTATCTTCTCATACATTAATACGCACCCCAAACACTTGCCTATTTTCCAGTGCCAATTTTGCAGATATGTGCAGCAAGAGCTGAGAAGCTAGAGATTACGAAGGATTACTGTCTGCGCTAGTCAAGCCATGCCAGTCTCCTGGGTGTGTAGTCATGCTGTTAATTGGGGACTGCCATTTAAAATCTGTGCAATGTGTTAGCAGCAGGTTAATCCGAATAATTGTCCTTCACTATGTTGAGTAGTGTCATCCAATATGAAACATCATTTCACTGGTTTGCTTTCAGATTAAACTATTTCAAAGATTGATGGTTAAAAATCCAGTGTCAGATTAGAGAGTCCAGCAGTGAAGCAGCAATGCTATTAGTTTCAAGCCTCATTGATAGAAGGGACATGAGATGTGACTGTGCAACATCATCAGGTATTTTCCCATCTGGAGAAATGTCATCCAAAGTGATACAAAATAAAAATGTGCTCTCGGCCAAAAACACTGCATCTACAATTCCACAGGGGAAGGAAACAACTCAACTTTCAACAGAGGTTAAATTAAAAGTGTTTTTTTACCTGTCTTTTTGGATCATACAGTGGAAAAGACAACTGCAATTGTCTGATTATCAAAAGGTTAAAAGCAATGTCACAATAAATATCAATAAGTAAATAAATAATAAATAAGTATAATAAGAACATAAATAAATAAGCATTTACTTAAAATAGTAATTGTAGCCATCATGGACAGAAAAAGGCCAAGCCACTTTTGTTGTATGGTCAGTGGCATGCAAACATTTGGGCACCCCTGATCAAATTTTCTGTTACTGTGAAAAGTTTACTGAGTAGAAGATGAACTGATCTCCAAAAGGCATATAGGTAAATATGGAATAATTTGATTATTTTTTTTGTTTTGTATAATTTTAGACTAAAAAATGGAAAGCAGCACCATGCAAAACTCTTGGGCACCCAAGAGATTTGAGCTCTCAGACTACTTTTAAATAGCTTTTTTATGTCTATGGCTTGTTCACAGTCATCATTGGGAAAGGTCACGTAAGACACAGCTTAAAGCTTAATAAATACTCTTCAAACTACCATCAAACAACAACCGGCAGCCACAGGCTCCTCTAAACAGCTGCCTAGCACTCTGAAAGTGAAAATAGCTCAAGCCCAGCAAGTAAGGAAATGCTATAGGCAGATCTTTTCAGTGTTTTCAGGTAACTGTTTACACTACATTACATTTTTATTACATGTAATAAAGAAAGGGCAGTTAACAGAAATGGTAGCGGGCAGGTTAAGGTCTGGAAGGCCAAGAAGATCTGCCCAGAGAACTGCTTGTAGGTCTGCTGAAAAGGCAAATCGAAACCGCTGTCTGACTACAAAAGACGAGGAAGATTTAGGAGACTTTGGAGTGGTGGTGCACAAATCCACAGTGGAGTGACAGCTGCACAAATATGACCTTCAAAGAAAAGGCATCAGAAGAAAACCTTTCCTGAGTCCTCATCACACAACTCCATGTCAGACGTTTTTAAAGGAACATCTAAACCCGCCTGATGCATTTGGAAAACAAGTCCTGTGGACTGATGAGTTTCAAATAGAATTTGACACAATCAGTGTTTCACTGGATGAGGAAAGAATGTATTTCATTAAATACCTGCAAATTCTGGATGCGAGACATCACACATCAGAGAAAAAAATGAAGATGTAAAGAGGATGGCTTCAACATCAGGATATTGACCCTAAACACAACTCAAATTCATAATAGATTACCTCAGTAGGTACAAGCTGAAGATTTTGCCATTTCCCTCACATTCCCCCGACCTAAACATCATTGCAAATCTGTGGATAGACCTCAAAAGAGCAGTGCATGCAAGAAGGCCAAGAATCTCACAGAACTAGAAGCGTTTTTCAAGGAAACACTGGCAGAAATCCCCCAAACAAGAATTAAAAGACACTTGCTTGGCAACAAGACATGGTTGCAAGCTCTGCCAAATGGGATGTTACCAAGTACTGACCATGCAAGGTGAGTGTTTTTTCCTTTTTTTGGTATTTTAGCAACAAGATCTCATAAAATGGGCACTTATACCACTGCACCCCAGGAAATCCCATTCCACAAAAATATTCTTATATATTTTACGAGAGTCCCTGTCTACTGGTAGTGCTGTTTTTCCAAATACACATTACCCAGCCTGTCATGTAGCCTTTCAATGAATTAATGGACGGAAACTCCTGCAGAAACAGTAAGAACTTTACATTCTGCTATGGATACGTTTAGGTTTGGGGTTAGGGTAAGGGTTCGGTTAAGTTTAGGTTATGGTTAGGTGAAATTTAGATTTAGGTTGAGGTGTACATTCAGGTACAAAATATTTTACTGGTTGCTTCGTAACAGACTGTTCAAATCGTTCACTTGTTTGATTTCTTCTTGCACGATGGTCCACTAACATTTTATGAATCCTGAAATGCTCTTTTAGTCACATATGTACATATTCCTCTTGAGACCAAGCTGATTTTGAAACTGTAAAAGACAAATAAAAAGTATAAAAAGTATTTGTGCTTAAAATATTTAAGAAATCTTTTAAACCTTTTCCTCACTTATATATTATAACCAAACTTTTGACATGTGCCAAAACTTATACACGCCACTGTATTCATTATGTAACTAATGTTATGAATATCATGTTTGTCATTATTCACAAGCTTCCTGTCCAAAATTAACTTATGGTAGATGTCATATACATCCAATGACAATTATCTTTGCTCACAAGAGAAAATAAACAAAAAGGAAATGTCCAAAATGCTGACAGTCTGAAATGGAACAAAATCAGTGTATGTGCGTGGGGTCAATTGGGGTCAAATTTTTATCCTGTTATGCACATTTGTTCCAGAGGCTACATTTGGTGTTTTAGCACAAGAAGAAGCAATCTTGCAGCAGTATCAGCTAAAACTAATGGGGCAAGTCTGTGCAGCTCCAAAGCCTCAAACTGCCAAACAGAAACTGCTAAGGCCTTAGTTTATCTTCATCAGATCATATTAATAGGATAAGCGAAGCAGCAACATCTTTAACTGCTGCTCTATGAGAGAGAAGCATTCCTTGTGTTCTCTGCTCAGCATGTGGGTGGAGATTTAATGTCAGCAGCACAGTTTGTGTGGGACAGTAAAGAGCCAGACACACTCTACTTAGCCTGTCAAAGATAGCCAGTTAGATAACTCCAGAAGGAGAAGCCACCAGAGGCCGCTTCCACTTGAGTTTCTGAACTAGTGGAGAAAAAAAAAGGTTTCGCATTCAGGCATGCAGGCTGAAGACACTTGTGAATATGTGTTATGACTTTATGTCAAGGGTTCAGTGGTTGCTTCTCCCAGGGTGTAGGTGGCCATGGGGAAGTCTGTAAAACCAAAAGTTTCTCACTTATAGCACAAACATGTCACCAGCAGTACCACCTGTTCCCCAGGACAGGCGATGTCACTGGTCTAAGAAAACCGAGAGACAGACAAAAAAAAAAAAAAAAACTAATTTGGACATTGGATACTATGGCATGCATTTCTGTGTTACTGGCTATCCAAGTAAGTAAAAGATTATCTTCTCAAAAGCATAAAGTTAAACATGAAAGATTCCTTAAATATTTTAAATCAATAATTTAACACCTTTTACAGATTCAAAATGACAAAAATCACAGCTTGTAAACACACATTATACAGCTAACTTTCAATTCTTGTTTGGGGAATTTTCATCCATTTGCATTAAAAAAGGCTTTTCATTTTGTGAGATTCTTCAGCCGTCTTGCTGCACTGCTCTTTTGGAGTCTATTGCAATGATGTTTATGTTGGGGGCCATGGCTAAACATTCACCTTGCGCCTCTTTAGGCAGTCCACTGTGGATTGCTGTGGAAACCATTCTCCAGATTCTTTTTGTAAAACAGTGTGATGTTTGTTTTCAGAATTCACAGGTATTTAATTAAATCCATTCTTCTCTCCACCAGTGACATGTTTCCTTTGCCATGGGCTGCAACAATAGTCCAAAGAATGATCGACCCATCTGTGGTTACAACAATTAAAGAGGTGTTCTAGTGAAATTCTACAATCTTTTTTTTTAACCTTAGCTTAGTGCAGATAAACAGCTCTATTTTCACTACATCAGTCCAAAGGGCTTGTTTTCAAAATGAATCAATGAAACTCTTCTGTGAAAGTACAACTGTAGAACAGTGCACCACCACTCCAGAGTCTACAGAATCTTTCTGAAAGCCCTTTGCATTCAGAAGGGGTTTTGATTTGTTTTTTCTAGTTTTCCTGAAAATGTTTCTTTCAGACCTTAACTTGACCTTCACATTTCCTGTCAACTGCCATTTCTTTTACATTACAAACAGAGGAATCGGTTCTCTTTTTGATTTTCTTGTTTTGTGGCCACCAGTTATTTTATTTTCAGAGTGCTGGACAGCAGCTTAGAGGAGCAGCTTGATTGCTGTCCATTTATAAAGCTTCCCTAACGATGACCATCAACAAGCCATCATGCTAACAATCTAATTACAATCTGAGACCTTGGTAAAAGCTGAAAGCTCACATTTCTTGGTTGTACACTACATTTCTGCTTCTCTGAACCATGACAATTTTTTTTTTAACTTTGCCTCATATGACGACATTTATTTGTGCAAAAATGACTTCCTGTACAAAGACCAAGTTTAGTTTACTTCTTAGGTCCTCTTAATCCTAAATAGGAGAAATTAAAAATGTGCACCAAGGAAAGACTGGGTCTCAGGAGGTTAATGCAATATTTTTGTGAATCCTCCCCTCAGTCACATTTTGTGTTATCTCAAATCCAAAGTGGTGCACGGAGACATAACAAAGAAAATGTGTCATTGTCCAAATACTTTTGGACCTGACTCTATCCTGAGTGCATACATTCCTTTACATACTCAACAGTAGTTTTACATGCTAATTCATGTTGAAGTTATATAGGGAGTTTTAGCCTGGGTATCTTTTATATATATATATCAAACACAATACAGGGCAGCCAATTAGTACATAGCTCACTCTAATATATCAGTATTAAAAGCACAGTAACAAATACTGTTTATTTCTAAGAGAGATAAATCCAATGAAATATCGTAAGTGGACCTTCAAGGAAAAACAGAAATGTAAGAAAATGTAGAATACAGATATCAATAGGGTAAGCACCAATTTATGCTACAAAAATAATTTTAAAAGCCCTGGAACTACATAAAGAGTGAGAATCAAAGGGTGTTTTAATAAAGGTATGGCTCTGATACACACTAACAATCTAATATACTGATCCAGCTGTGTTAAATTAAGCTGCAAATGCAATTCCTTTAGTGTTAACAAAAGGAATTTACTTTATATTCACACCACCAAGCTTACAATCTAGGTGAACAAGGAAAACAATTACAACAAGCCCAGCAGCAAGAATGTCCTTCTTATCCCCAGTGCATAGCTGCATGAGAAACAATATAAGGCATCATGTATTACTGGAGATGGGGAATGTGCTCACTCAAGCACAAACTTTACATTGTTGCACTGAATTCTATGGAGGCTAATATGATAGGTCATCCACAAGGAGAGGTCAAGCATTCAATTGTCATGTTTTCTGCCCTCTGGCTTTCAGCTTAGCTTGGCAGAGTGTCAAAGTGGCAGACAATTATGTTATGTCGCTTTAGAGGAAACAACTGCTGTCTTCAGTGTAGGTGTTTTCTGAAGTGGCACTAATGAGCAAATGAGATGAGCAGATACAAAGAGGAAACTGTTCTTCAGTGTGTTTTGCATTTGGTCTGGAAATGAGTTACTATGGGTTACTATGCTATGCATATCATGCTATTTAAACCAAGAGATACAGATTTGGATATCATGAGATTCCAAAAAAGGCTTTGATATTTTGATTTCTCTTTCAGATGATTTCTGAAAGATGATTTAAGTATTGTGGTTGAAAGCAAAATAAAAAAAATCACCAGAAGACCTGCACAGGATCTGAGAAAGCTGATAGGTCCTTCTCTGACCTTTCACCTTCCTACTCTACTGTCCGGCCCTTCTCCACTTCATCTCCTGACAGCTCTAGCTTCCACAATGCGTAAATCCATTTGGCCTCAATCAGCCTTCTCCTTCCTCGAATATGGAAATTTGTCAAAAATAGGAGTGGTCCAGCGGACTAAGGCGCTGCCACTATGGCACTAGTTTGAATCCTGGGTCAGGCTGCAGTCAGAGCCTGGGAGAATGCAATTGGCCTTGGCCTTGCACTCTCTGATGGCTCTCTATCCCCACATTAATCTAGTGTGACGCTGGCCTACATAGGTCTGCTAGCCGATGCATCAGAGCTGGGCAACTGCCGTTTTTCTCCGAGCTGCGTAGGTTGGCTGGTAATGTTGCATTGGAGGCAGTTGGAAAAGACACGGTGGCTGGTTACACATGTGGGCAGTGGTGGCTCAGCGGTTAGAGCTCCGGGCTATTGATGACAGGGTTGTGGGTTTGATACCCGGGCTTGACAAGCTTGAGCAAGGCCCTTCACCCTCTCTGCTCCCCAGCCACTGGAGTTGGATGCCCACAGCTCCAGGTGTGTATGTGCTCACTACCCCAGTTCACTAGTGTGTGTGTGTGTGTGTGTGTGTGTGTGTGTGTGTGTGTGTGTGTGTGTTCACCACCATGGATGGGTCGAATTCAGACGACACATTTCGCTGTACATAATACAGTGACAAATACTTGATGTGTTGGAGGAGTAGTAAGTAAGTCCACTACAGAGGACACTAAATAAAAGCTGTGGTTTGAAAATTGAAAGCTGTGATGGCCACCATTTTAAAATGAAAGCCCCTGTGCTCTGTTGGCACACCCTCACAATTGAGGCCTAACTGGAAAGCCCAGGATGTCCTCTTCTTGACAGTACAGTAGAATCCAGTGAATGCATACATGGTCCTTGACTTATAGGATTACAGTGGACAAAAATAAACTGCAGGGTCTATCCAATTATTCTCCTAAATTAAACTACTAAACCGAATGATACTGATTGATTACTATTCTACGAGAATTGACTGAAATCCATTGCAATTAGCAGAGTGTTTAATAGCTGAGAATGGGAGAGTGGGAGAGAGACAGAGGCATAGAGAACATATTTAAGAAACCTGAGTGCTAACACAGTTCAGTCATGCATGTTTCCCACCTGGCCAGAATCTAAAACCTATAAAACCCAATTACAAAATTACAAATTTCCATCCATTACATTTTTTTGTTTATGCCTATAATTTGTTAAGGCAGATTATGGTTAACCGTCCAGAAAATCAACTCAATCGAAAATGACTGTTTTGTCTGTGCTACGCAGGATGAGGTATATAAACAAGCTCATTAATCAGTATGACACTGCACCAAAAGCAAAACAGCATCGCAACAGCCCCCAGAGCAACCCAAAATGAGTGATAGCAAGAGATTGAAAACTTAGTTAGGGGCCAAGCTTCCTCCCAAAGCTGTGCATCAGTGGTAGAGGTTGGGTCACTATATTGGAGTTTTCGGGGAGAACTGGGGAGCACGTCCAGAAGTAAATGCACAGTGACGTCTGTTTCATGAACCACAGGAGTTTACTGATTACATTTTGTTCTGTTGCTTTTTTCGTGAAGCACAACAGATTGGTAACACTGGTTATATTGGGAAAAGGTGTCTTATTAAAACCGATGGCTGCCAATGGTTAGACTACATTGCTTTCCAATGACACGGCTAAATGCTGGATGGAAAACAAGCTTATTATTAGAGGAATTATATATGCAGGAAAATTTCAAAAATCTATTTACAAGCTAAATTTAATTGTCAGCACATGCCTCAAGCTGGTAACACTTCCCTAGGAAGGTTGCCATGGTAATAGCTCTGGCTTATTTCAAAAGTTTAGAGGGAATACAAAATTTCCTGACATATTGAGGGTAATTCAGAGCAACGGCGGCTTTGAACATTTTGGATCAATCTGTCACAAACTTCAGAGTAATTGCCAATTAGCTTAGCCACGCTGCATCTATTTCAACAGAACAGTGCAGCGCCTAGACTGTTATTGGACCGAGACTCCTGCCGTATCACGCAGTCTGACATTAGTAAGCTTAATTTTGAAGGTGTGAGATTAGATTAAAATTGAAACATCTAACACAGAGGTAATCTATTGAAGTGAAGTGCACTTAAACGTATTGGACATCTTGCTGGTTGGAAAGAACAGTGAAAGTGTGTGTGAATATGGTGCTGTGAGTGTTAGCAAATGAAGGCCAGAAAGCTAAGTAAGCAGAAGCAAATTACAGGTAAGCACAGGTAAGCACTCAACTTTGATAATGCTCCATTAAGGTGAGACCCATCTCAACTGTCTTCCCATTTAGACTCAGAAACTACACAGCTGGCTAGCTACATGAGAAACCTCGGCATTAAAGGGTGAGACTGGGAGGCAAACTCTGGCTTTTAATCTGGTTCTTGTGTGACATGGACAAAGGTTTCTGCTAATTCCATCTTATTTTGACTCCTACACAACTAAGCAGGGGTCAAGTCGTGCAGATAGATGAAATGGCTTGGGCTTGACTAGATAACCCCTAGCAGTAGATCCGGCATCATTAATGTTAATAAGTGGCTAATCCAAGACTCCAGCTGTGCTGGGGCTTCCCACTCACATCGGGCCTGCTGAATTGAGACATAGCCCATGTGTCTATGTGTGTATATGCGTGGGTGTATAAGGAGCACATGAGCGTAAAAAGCTTGTATGACTTCAGTTTCTGTTAATGAACCTCAGCTTTGGTTGAAACCAATAGGGACGATGTGCTGTTTATGTAGCAGTTTCCAAGCTGTGGGGAACACTCTTGTCTGTGTAATGTCTTCAGTAGCTTTCTGCCCCTATATTTGATTTTACGCTGGTATGGTGGTGTAGCATCGCTGTGTATGAAATTACACACAGTGGCCCTGTACCACTGTGATTTATGGCAGGCTTTGCAGACTGTAGCTATGTTTTATAACAATATGCTCACCCTTTGACCCTTAATCCAATGTTCGGCATGAAAGCAACCTGCAGTGTTCATTGTTTAGGTTCAATATTTGGTTTCAGGTTGATGTTCGGGTTGAATGCATGTGTAGCTGCATCTGTTAAGGCCTTTTGAGAGCTTCTAAACTCACACTGCTGCTGGTGGAAAGTGCCCAGCTGTGAAAATCTGCCTCTACTTTTATTCATTCTAATCTTTCCAGGCTTTGTTCTTTGCTGGCGTATGACAGGAGGGAGAGGGGGAAAAAATCAAACACTACACTCTCAGAGATGGAGAAGGGAGATATGAACATTAGAGAAGAATATTGTCCAAGGACACATACAGATGCAACACACACCTCAAAGTAGCCACCTTCCACTACACACCAGTGAATGCGGATGCATTAGATGCCCTCAGTAGGTTTTAATGCATTAGACATTAGACCTTAAAAGTTCATCACTTTCCCTGAGCAACGGGCCTGCGGCAAGCTCTCCCACGTTTTTTGCCATGTATGGTGGCTTACTGCCATGCATGGTGCATGCAGGCTGGGACAGATCTGTTTGTGTGCCTCTAAGCACCAAGCTTCTGTTGTTTCTATATGCTTCTGGGTCATGGATGGTGAATCATGTCTGGAATAGTGCATGAGCACTAACAAAGGGTTACACAGGCCTGTAGCTCCTTTCTTAGATGGAGTTCTAATATGGCACATGAGTGCAGACATCTACATTAGAAGAGGCATGTTTCACCATAGTCATGGAACACCAAAATCATATAACACCTTCCAACATCCTTTCTTTACTGAAACCAATTGTTACTGTTCTTTTTTTTTTGTGCAGATAGTTAGTGCAAATCATTTGCAAATCAAGTGCAAAGTCAGGGGCGAATACAAGAGATTTACACCTGTTAGCATCATGCAAGCCATACCTAAATAACCAAGCTATTAACTTCAACCACATGAAGTTGTTAAAGGGTCCTTTTCTTGGGAAAAGTATGATTTTTACTTGCTTGTACTTTCTGTACTATGTAATGTAATAGGTGATTGTTAGCGTCAAAACATACTGTCCACACTTTCCATACATGGACATAAGATGCAAAATGAGGATGTTATGGCCGATACAAAAAACCAATACATTACTGTTTATCTGCATAAACTGCCTGAAACAGTTCAGCTCTGCAAAATACAAGCTAGCAAGTCAGGAGACATTTACATAACTCTTAAAAGCTCTTATAAAATTCACAATAAATGTAGAAAGTAGTTGTGTAAAAATTATTTCCAACATTTTGTATATCAAATAAACGTATCATGAATATATTATGGTTATAAGCTTGAATTACTTGGTAATGAAAGCTGCATTAGCCTCACAGGAGACTTTAACACCAAACATGTTTTCACTGACTGACTACACTTTGAGAAAAGGAAAATGTGAATTTTAAACCAAACCACTACTTTAACCTCTGCCCTAATAGTATATATGAGTAGTAACAAAATCAAGGACCTGGATTTGCATATTTCACAAATTAAGTGGACACACATTTCAAATGTACTATTAGATAATAAGCAGAAGTAAATGCATATACAGTTTAACAGAATTATAGGTTTTATTTTATAGGTTTTAGTTTAATGAATCCAAATTCACTGTATAAAAAATAAATATATAGTACACAGCATATGATGGAGCCAAGATGGTGAGATATTGCACAGATACACACACTTCAATGTAGACATCTCTGCACTACATGCTGTTATTTATTTAAAAAAAGGTGCAAAGAAAACAAATCAATGCAGTCCAGCAGTGCAACCTGAGTCTCTGACAGCTCATCTGTCACTTATTCCAATTACAGGCCAACCAAAGAAAACACTACGCACTGCACCTACTGAGATTCATAATGAGTCTAGCACCAACTTCACTGCGTACCTTTACACCTCAGTCCATCTGATACCATCTATGCCAGTACAATTTGAGATGTCTGGTATGGCTTGACACCTGTGAAGCTGGTGTCGGCTGGTGCCGGCCTGTGAATACTAAGAGTATTATTATTATTATTATTTTTTTTTTTTTTGCTAGAAGTTGCTAGAAATCTAAAAAAGAGATGACAGTGGTTGAATGATGACAAAGTCAGAGAAAGAGTAAAAGAGTGTGTGTGTGTGTGTGTGTGTGTGTGTGTGTGTGTGTGTGCTCATGTATGAGAAAAAATGAGACTGTCAGCAGTGGACAGCAAAGCAAAGGCCACCATATGTTGTTTAAGTATATTTCACCCTACACGTTTATATGATTTTGTAAAAAGAATCGCTCACTATATTCAATAAAAATTGAATCTTAGAGATAAGATCTTACTGTTATTACATAGTTTCTTTACGCTGGGAGATTTGTCCCAAGTGTATACAATAACAGTAATATCATTCTGATTGCTTTAGATGGGAGTGAAAAAAAGTAAACTAGATGTGGAAAGAAAAAAAATGAATGAAAGGATTTGCATTACATGAAAATTGTGTCTTTTTGCTCATGCCGAAGTGTAATGAGTTTTCAGTTCAAGCAATTCCATTAATCCAGGCTATTGTAAACACTGATGTGACTGTTATTAACACTGCATTATGCCCTTACGCCATCATAATGCAATCATAATAAGTTCATCATAATGCAATCACTTCACTTGCTTAATGCCAGCGAATCAGAGTATTCCCAGCAAGGGCAACGAATTAGCCTCCACCGCAGTGGCAATTTAAAAACATACATTCTGCGAAAATAGCTGCAGTGTTTGGTGCGTCATTGCAGCTGTTTTAAAAACAACTGACAACTCTCAGCCAAACACTGAAATATCTGCTATCCTTAAAGGACTAACTCCAAATATTTTAACCAGGTCTGCTGCATTAAGGTCCAGACTGCTCATCAGGAGTATCAGGATATTTCCCAGTGGCCTGGCATGCCAGATGGCCTGGATGGCCAAAGCTGATGCCACTTGTCTGCCTCTCTACCCCATAGTCTATCATACAGTAAGTCTAAAAAAGCTTAATAACTAAAGCAACATTATGTAGCAACTGTACCTTAATACAACAGCATCAACATCTTTTTAGCTCCACTGACTTGGTGTCTCTGTCATTGCCAAAAATAGTGCAGCACTTTCATTTCATTTTATGCGGTTTAAGTCAGACAACTGTGACAGCCACTCCAGACTATTCTAGGAGTTCTTCTAAAACCAATCCTTGGTGGACCTTAAGGTATGCTTGGGATAATTATACTGTTAAAAGGTAGAATGGTGCCCAAGCTTAGCTTCCTCAAAAAAGAAGGGTTTTCCCCAAGGATTTCCTGATACTTGACTGAATCTATCTTGCCCTCCACATGCCGCAGGTTTCCAGTGCCAGAGGAAGTAAATTAGCCCTAGATTTTCAGTGTATGATTCCTTCCTTAATCTCCAGACATACCGCGGATCCAAACATACCTGAAACTTTTCAGGCATATGGATCAGCAGTATGTCTGGAGGAGAACGAAGAATGAAGCATATGCTGAAAAGAACCTTTCCCAATTATCCCAAGCATACCTCAAAAGGTTTGGTTTCAGAGGACATCCTGGAAGATTCTGGGGTGGCCATCTCAGTTGCCTGACTTGAACCCCATAGAAAATATTTTGTGGGATTTGAAGAAGGTGGTTGAATATTAGTGAACTGGAGGCCACTTGCCATGAGGAATGGGCTAAGATTTCTCAGGAACACTGCAAGAATCTGGGTTCTGGCTATGCCCATGTTTGCAGCAGGTAATGCAAACAGGTACAGCAAATGGCTCCTCTACTAAGTACTAAAGATGCTTTTCATGAGGGGGATGAACAGTTCTGAAACTGTAGTCATTAAAAGTGGCATTTTATGTTGAATTAGGAGAAATCACTTGTTCTATTTGTTGTGTTGAGCTATTTAAACTTGTCTTGTATTTGACTGGTTAATTGCAAACAGCTGAACATTTGTACATTTTGCTAATAAACCTAATTTGTACATTTTGCTAATAAAACTAACTTGCAATGGGGGTTGAATAATAAGATAAGATAGTCCTTTATTAGTCCCGCAGTGGGGAAATTCCCTACATACAGTTGCATGTCATACATGCAACTGTATGTAGCACCAAAAAGGTCTCCAAAATTGTTTGGAAAAAAAAAACAGTTCTGGTCTAACCATAGCTACAATAGAAGCAAAAATTTTAGTGTATTGCGTGTAATAGATGTTAGATAGTTTTGCATTGGATTCTGAAAGTTTATTCAGAGAAAATGGCTCTCTATCAGCTTCTATTACACGTATGTTTAAAGTAAACAGGCTTTGAGTATAGGGAATACCCCAAAAATGCTGTACAATCAATCATATAACCCATATGTGATGGACAGATTTTATATAGTGATTTATATAGAGTTTATAGTGATCTGATATTGCTATAATATATATTTTGTTTAATTGTACAGAACTTTGTTTGCAATACCAGAATAAGGTAAGACACAGACTGGGGTGTGTGTCAGCATTCGTAAGTGTGTTTATAAGAGAGCCATTTGAGTTTAGCTAAACGTTTATGTCGTTGGCAGTGTGTGAAAGGGTTACAGTCTTGTTTGAACCTACTCTAACTACCCCATTATCTTCCTGCAGGGACACCCCTGGCTACGATTGGCTGTCTGCAGAAGGGCATGTAGCGATGGGTATTGCTCTGCATGGCAGTGGAACACTGGCATAGTCTATGTCGATTTCCACACTTTGTGAGCAGCTCTCCGGTGAGGCACTTAGATGCACTTGGACACGGCAGATTGCACCGTGCAGTCTGAGTTCAACACAGCACTAATGCATAACTATACAGCTTTAGTTCTTGGGGTGTATTTCTGTCTTCCACTGCTTCGCTGTCTCTCTGATTCTCTTTCACTCTCAGTGTACTTCACGCTCACTTGCTTACTTTCTTACTTAAAATCATTCCACATTCCTGAACAGCAGGTGAATACTGTTGGCCAAATAGAGAGTAAATAGCAGAGCTTACCTGTTGATGAGGATGAAAACAAACAGAGGGAACCAGGAAGGGATTACAGTCATCATTGCAGGAGGGGAGCAGGTGTCTGCTAGGGTCTATCTAGAAGAGAGAGCAAAAGAAATGCTAAAGGAATTGTTTATTCCTGGGAGATGCTAAGCTAACTTTGCTAGCAAAAATAATATAGGACTGTCACTTGGACATCTCATCTGTGTTGGAAACAATGTACATACCACACACTGCTTGTGTATTGATCTGATTGTGCCCACAGATACTGTTCTCAGAAACTACTGGAACATTGCTTTTAGCATGATAATATTTAATGTGGCTTCTTTTTGAGAACAATACAGTTGTTGCAGTGTCTCCCATGATGGCTAGGTTAGTGAAATATGGATTTACACTCAGTCGCAAAGGTAAAAATGAAACAAAATAGAATACAAAAAGAAAAAGTATCCAAAGAAAGTCAAGAGGAAGAAAGAAGTTTTGGGGCTGGGGTGTGATTTAAAGAAGAATGTGATGTTCTGTAAAACATGTCATCATATTGCATAAGAAACACACACAAGTCTATTCCTTACTGGAATGTATGGAAATACAATAGCATTGATGTCACTCAAAAATCTCCAAAATAATCAAATAAAATAAAGAAAATCAGATTTCTACTCATTTTCTCCTCAATGTATATCCCCATTTACTCAACCCATAAACATTCTCACTCTATCACATGCAATGCTACCAACACTGGGAAGGTAAAGACAGACACTTGCTCCCTCTGATGCATACACCCAGCCAGCCATCGCCTCTTCTTCTGAACTGCTGCCGATGCAACATCACCAGGCAACTAGGCCATCAGACGCCTGTGCCGGCCATAACACTGCACTAGAGTGATGTGGGGTGAAGGTACCATCTACCCACCCTAGAGATAGCAAGACCAATTATGTTCTCTCTGTGCCCCAGCTGCCGATGGCTAGCAGCACTCGAACCGGGGATCCTCTGGTCATAGTGACAGTGCATTATTCCACTGGATCACTCAATGGCTTTTTAACTATCAATAAAAGTCAGTGTAACAAGATTTTTCTGACATTCTTGAGGTGTATCTATTGGTCAATTAATTGAGAAATTTCGAAACAATGTAAAGTATAAAAAATCCAGAATCAAAGTGAAAAATGGCAAAAATTAAGTTGCAAAGAGACAGCAAGAATATTGAAAAACACAATTGTATCTTTTAACTTAAGAGCTGTTACAGTGCAGTACGCAGTATATACTGGTTCAACATGCCTTACAAGTACACAGTATGTGCTGTCCCTGATGGACATTTCCAATCCCTGACACTGCTGAAACACGTATGCACAGCAAAAACAGGGGGTAGCATTCTACATTTAATTAAAAGAAACAACACTGCCCTCCCTCCAGTGTGAGGTTAACAATAGTAATGAAAGAAAACACATTCATCAAAACACATTACAGGTCATACTAACATAACAAAAGCCTTCCTTACAGCATAAACAGCTGCATTTGATACATTTAATGACTAGATAAAGTGCTAGTACATGACTACTAAATAAGTGCCTATGAACTTTGACTATTCCACCACACATCCTCGTGAGATACAGATTATCTGGATCAGTTGTATTAAATTAGGTAGTGCTAGAACTGAGCTCTACATGAACACCTTCAGCTATCAGTCTGACCCCTTAACCTGCAGACTTATTGTTCAGCTATTAAAATTAAGATACCCTATAAGTCCAAATGTTTGTGGATACCTCTACTACCCTAGTAATGAAGGCATTCAGCTTTTGCTGATACAGATGTGTAAATGAACACACAGCTTGTCTAGTCCCTGTAGTGAAGTACTGCCAATAGAATAGGACTCTCTGGAACAGATAAAAATGAACCTATTGACACCAAGCCTAATGCCAGGCATGGGCTAGAGAGGTGTAAAGCCCTCCAGCATTGAGCTGTGGAGCAGTGGAATTGTGTTCTCTGGAATAATGATGCTCCATCCAATACTTCTGGGATGAGTTAGAGATTTGGAGATGATGCGGGATGGTGATCATCCAACATCTAGACCTCACTAATGCTCTTATCACTGCTGCAATCACATCCTCACAGCGAATATCCAAAATTTCACAGAAAGCCTTCCTTGGACAGTAGAGACAGGGTAAACTCTTTTTAATAAAAATAAATGAGCAGGTGTCCCAGTACTATTGTCTATATACTGTATAATATGCACTCTGCTACTAAATTAACATGTAAGTTATGTAATTCTGAAAGTGAGGACTTGAAGTTAAGATTGAAGTTGAGATTAAGACATTAGGGGTATGAAGATTAGAGGTCTTATGCTTTTACACTTTCCTACACTTTACGCTCAGTTTTACACTACAACATTTTTAACATTGTACATGAGCTTCTTTTGCATGTAACTGCAGCAGAAGCCAGTGAAAATGCCAAAATACTGGATTTTCACAAGAGTCAAAATTTCATCCCCCCAGTGGGTATCACAGCTGTCATAAGCCTTCTGTGTACTCATTTCTCTCTTAAGAACAGCATCTTTTACTTCATACCTCAGGCCCCGTTCCTGTCTGGCCTTGCCCTCAACTCAGCTTGTGCCAGGAAAGCAGCTTGCCAAGTTCACAGCAAACAGTACAGCATACCATCCGCAGAACCTGTCTAACTGAGTAAAACTGAGTGTGGACAGACTGAGCAGAACACAAGCAAGCGAAGACTCTAAATCAGCGTGCATCGCCTGAGCTTGGCTTCGGTTTAATATCATTTCACAGCTTTGTGAACTACATCACTTCATCTGGGTAATTAGATTTTATTGGAGCAGTTAAAGTCTCATAAATCCTACATTTTTATAGCCACTCATTCTTGCTTCTGTTTAAGGAAGTAGTAAGAAAAATGTCAGACTTGAATTGCTGTTGAATTACACATAAACAGAGAGTTTATAACTCATCATAACTGCATTGGAGCATATTCAAACAACAAATATGGCAGAGTGGAACAAAACATAAAGAAGTAAAAACAGTGCCATCAGGGAATGACGAAATGTCTTTATAATGACTCTTTTAGTAGTGTTTTTGGATTGCGGAAGCAGAGCACCAACATGTTGCTGTTTCCTCCCAGGCTTCAAACAGGCCATTAATTAGAGCACTTCCTCACTGGACTTCTGCAAAGCAGCTGGGCAGTTTCAGCGCCCAGAGATAGCTGTCTGTCATTCTGACCCACATGTAAAATCCCTTCTACTCTATACTACTCACTTATACATGCACACACATGCAAACACACATAGAAGCATTCCACCATCATTATCCGACGCTCTCCAGAGATGTTCATGTCTCTAGAGCCACAGCTTTCAGAGTTTAGGCTTTTCACTGATTTAACAGGGTTTGTTTTATTTTCTCCCTGAGGTCCACTTACAATGTTTGTGGGCCTTTAAGTACCAAAAAGAGTTGGAAAAAAACAAGACTGGGCAGACCAAACTGACAACTTTTGTGATCAAAAATCAATGAGCTTTATTTCTATATAGGGGCCATTACTGTGGAGTATACTGTACATTTTGACAGCTTTAAAGTGTTTATATACTACACCCACTCTTTTCATTTAAAATAGAAAGAAGAAAATGCCCTTTAGCGTGCACACACACATATTACAGTACATTGTGACAGTAGTAACATATTCTAGGGGCAATTAATCCTGTGTGAGTATAAAAAGAGAACATTGTGTACATACACCATTAGTACCAATACTGATTAAGTCCCCCTTGTGCTGAGCATCTGAGCATTCAAGGGATGGACTCTACAAGATCTTTAGTATCTGGCACCAAGATGTTAGCAGCAGATCCCTGTTATTTGTGAGGTGGGACCTACATGGATCACATCAATGAGCCTTAAGTGGCCAGGAACCTATCACTGGTTCACCAGTGGTCCTTACAGTGGTCCTTACTACTTCCTTCCACTTTTAGTTGGTACTGACCACTGCATACCAAAAAACCACACAAGGTCTGCCTGCCCTTTTGGACATGTTCTGACTCTGACGTCTAGCGATCATAAAAGTGGCTCAGATCCTTTACAATTTCTCCTGCTTTTAACACATTACCTTCAATAAGTAATTGTTCACTTTGCTGCCTAATATATCCGCCACTTAACAGATAATCAGTGTTATGTGTGCTAATGTTATGGCTGATCCTTCTGATATCTTCATCCAAATATACTAATTATGGAATCAAGGTATATTATATTGAATCAAATATTGCTTAGGTAAAGTCAGTCTTTTCAGAACTAAACAAAACCATGAAAAACGTCTGCAATGTGGACTTCTTTAAAGTGGAAATCTTAAAATATATGCAACCACTGTGTTTTGACTGTGTTTGAACTAGCCACCTTTCATCTGCTTCAAAACAAGAGCACTGCGGAACGTTCTGCTTTACTGGCCGCACCTCTTCTGCTTCACCACTGCCATTAGCAGAAACAGCATGCTCAAAACCAAGAGAAACGGGCAGTTTACTGGATGCAATTATGGAAGCACAGCACATTCACCACACCAACAAAAGTTTAGATGAGTAGCTCAGTTGTAGTCAGTTTTTATTCCCACTCTTTTTGCATATGATGACAAACAACATTTCCTAATTGCCCAGGGCATCTCCTTAAGCGCAGCTGTGAAAACAGTACTGAGTAAAAGTCACAGTAGAGAGCAATTTTTATTTATTTCATCTCCATTTAAAACAGCCATTAGTCATTTTCAGCATCAAGGGGGAAAAGCATAAAAAACATTTCTGAAGGGAGATCGATTTTCTCCTATCTTTCAAACATGGAAGCTTTACATGCTATATATCTGACTGTTTTCTGTATCTTTTAAAATCTCTTTTTAAAGTTTTGGGAAAAAATTGGAAGTGTTTTTCTTCCACTTATTTTCCTTTGACTCTTTTACTTATTCATATGGATTATCTTTATAATCTCATCAGAATTATCACCTGAAAGAAGAATAACCTATAATTTCTTACTAATGTCATTGTTAAAAAATAAATAAATACATTAAAATAAATTCAGTGAATGACAAGTGATCCCTGACCTTTGCACAGTACTGCACAAAAAAGACCACTCCAGTACAAAATGCTCAAAAGATGTTTGGTTTAAAGGCATACAGTTTAGACATAGGTTGAACAGGGATGTACCAAATACAGGCTGGTCATTAAATGAAGCACTCTGATCACCAATTCTAATTAACATTTCAATTTGGTTGCAGTATCTGAGGGATGGGGGGTGTTGCAGAAAAAGAATTAGAAGACAAAGAACCACTCAATCACCATTTGTGTGGCACACACAGAAATTCACGCTCCAGTCATGTCCTGTCAGTTCAGGGAATCAAACCAGCAATATTAAAGTCAAAAGGCTGCTTCTTAAACATTCAGGCCATGACTGCTACTACTACTACAATGTAATATAAAATCGGACTAAATATAATGTCCACAAATACAGAAAATCACACAAACACTTCAGAAACTGTGTATGCTGTGCTTACTTATGTCTTATATTTTTAGCCAATATTCTTTTTAAATGAGCTGATTACATAAAATGTAAAAACTGCATATTAAATAACATTAAGCAACACATTTGCTTTACCTAATACACTATTTTAAATTGTGCAACTGCAAATTCACAAGCATTCGTGAGATCGTTTTGGTGTGGAATGTTATTACACTTTTTAATCTCAGTGCTATAATATATTCTTTTCCTGCAGCAGAGCACGTACTACAGCCATGCACATAGACACATTCACACAAATAGCAATTGCAGCACAGCGAATCAAACGTGATTATACTTTTCAGTCCTCGTCCATCTCAAAGGGGATTTGCTTTTGTGGAGGGTGTCTGGTTCAGGGCAGGCACAGTCTTACATTGACAGTGCAGACTGTGGGTAGAACGATGTAGTGCTGTTGTTTTTGTGCATGGTCTGTGAGACTACTGTCCCTGTGACTTTCTTGACAGACTTCTAAATTAATAAAGGTGTTCCTATCTGGACTAAACTCTTTATTTTGGTCTGAGAAGAGACAATCAATTCTTCTGTTACTTCTCTTTGCAGGAAGAAAAACTTAAAGTTGCGCTCAGAGGCCTTTTTAAAAGACACCAGAAAAGCAGATGCACAATCTCTGGACATATAAAATGACAAAGATCTTAAAAGATAAATATGGCTCATGGCCTCTCAGCTAAGGCAGACTCAAATAAGATTACACACAGATCGGCGTTTGTCCTGTCAGTGATGTGTCCAAAAAGAACTATGTGTTATATCATTTTGTCTATGAGCGCTTTTGTTTTATGTCCTCTGAGGGTCATCGGATCTTCTAAATTACAAGGTAATTAAGCAGCTGCAAGCAAGCTTACACTCCAGCACATTTAGTCAATGTCACTGTTTACTTCAATAACTATACATGTTAACATGGTTTTACTATTAATATGCAAATGTTTGGGCACCCCTGGGCAAATGATACATTTTCCTGATTACTGAAGTGAAAAGCCATGTATGACATGGGTGCAGTATATTTTAAACAGAAATTACACTTCCAGCAAAAAGTTCTCATTTGTCCACTGGCAGTGTTTGGTGGCTCAAACAAGCCAGTTTTTTTATTCTTAAATCTTAGCAATGACTTTCTTGCTTCGACCTGTCAAACCTGCAGCTCCAAGCCTTCTCTTTACAGTTGAAAGTGAGACTTAAGCTTTTGCCACACAACTATCAGAAACTTGTCTTTTGATGATGTTGTGGATTTGAGTCCATTAGACATCATCCTATACCAGATCTCTTCAGTTTTCACCAGCTTCCAATGGCCTTTTGATGGTGTAGGAAATTGTACTGACGACACTTTGGCTTTATTTGTAATTTCTTTTCATAATGATCTTCCTTTGTTAAGGGACTTTCATTATGATAGCAATCTGAATGTGCAATGTTGTCTAAGTACTGTGGTAGAGAATGCAGTAAAACAATGTCTATCCCAACACTGCTTTTATGCAAACAAAAGATTTGAAAATTGTAAAAACATAATTTTTCAATGCTTAATTACTTCCATTGCTACAGACCAGCTGTAAGTTGTTAACCAAGGACATCCCTTTTTTTCTTTCTTTTACAATTATTACAGTCTTTTTTAGTTTTTTGCTTATGTCTTTCTTCAAATGCCCTGGCAGTTTACTGCTGACCCTTGTACTATTTAAAGTCACTGAACTTTACTGGACCATTTCAGATTATTATCTGGACCTAAAGTCCTTAAATGTCAAAAACATTGGCATTTGCTGACAATTTGCGGAATCCTTTTTTCATCTACCTGTGCAATATTTCCCGTGCCACTGGCTGCCACACAACCCCAAAGCAAAATAGAAGTGCCTCAATGATTAACAGTTGGCAAGGGGTCATCAAATACTGACCGTTTGTTTTTCCACATATACCATTGGTGACTATTTATGGTTTCCTTCATTGGTCAACAGCACTAAATACCTCTGGCTTATCTAGATGTTGTTCTGCATGTCTTTTTTTCTTTTGATGACTTTTATATGCATATGTTTTTGACAGTAGTATAAGCAGTAGAACAGTTTACCACCATTTTCTAGTAGCTAAACCAACTTGCAGGTTCTTAGTTGTCCTATGCAGGGTTTGCCTTGCCCTTCTGGCCAATATGTTGGCAGTTCTATAAGTGATGTTGTAAATTCTTTTTGTTGGAAAGTGGAAGCTGCAAGCTGAAAGTGCTTTGATATTTTTAGTTTTTGAGTCTACTAAATAAAGACAACCATTCATTTTATTTTCAGATCCTCAGCCAGGTGCTCAGGAACCCATGGTTGTTGAGTGTTAGCACATGGTTTGATGGCAGCCACTTTTACAACAAAAGATATTCAGTTAACCACCGCAATGATTCCTCAAAAGAATAAAGAAAAATAGCATAGATATAGCAAAGTAGTGAGCTGACAACCCATACTACATACAAGAGTTCTATAGGGAGCATGTTTTGTTAAATCTTGCCCTTCTGCTTCATCTCCATCCAATTCATTCTAAGCCATTTGACGGTAAAGGTCAGATAAGCCCACTGGTGGTATCTGTGTCCCGTCCGTTGATAAGGCTCTATTTAAAGACACAAGGCTGTAGCGCAGTCACACTTTGCCTGGTCACTATGGCCTTAGGGCAATGCTAAGCCCTGATGCCTGTACACTAATCTCACCATCACAACTGGACAGCACATGTGATCCTCTGATAGACTAGGCCCAACAGGCTAAGCAGACTAGAGCATCTGCCTGAATTTGTGATTTAGATGTGTGATTTTAAGTCAGCATGAAAAGGGCAAAAAAGAAATGAAGCCATGTGTGTGTTTTGGGGTCATGCAGCATGATCTCATATCCTGTCTTTTCCTTTTTTTCCGGCATCTCTTAAACACCAGCACATGCCACAAAGAATTACCATGACTCACAGTGTTTCAGTTTTTTAATTTTGTTCCCCACCATGTCTTCCACAAAACACGATTTCCTAAGACTTTCAACAATTTCTCAGTAAAGTAGCCAACTGTGACTTTTGACCAATCTCTTGAAGCTGACCAGGTCCAAAATGTTCTATCAAAGACCCACCTTTCAGCGAGGTCACCCATGCCTTTTGTTTGTCGGGTCAGCATGTTGTGAGCAGGTGAGGATTGGCAAACTCTTGGACAAAAAGCTTTAATCATTTCTGTAGGCCTATTTAATTATTCCACTAGTCACTGTAAAGCACTGGGTTCTAGCATTGTAGGGTCATACTGACACTGACAGCCAAACCCAGCATATGTACACACATACATACTATAGACACACACTCCACAATTAACTGACAGGCAATGTTCATGACCCTGACAGTAAAGTCATTTAGAACACACACACACATCACAGTCTGATGGCAGCCCTACAGCTATGGAAGAATGGTCACATGTGTAGCACATCTAGCTCACAGATCTGAAATGCTAATAATTGTAACAATGGTGTTATGAAGTGTGAATAATGACCACAAGGACCAGAATCTTTAAAGTTATCGAGTACTTGTAAACAAACTTTGCAGAGAGATGTAGATGTACTATCCTTTATTTAATTCTCATTCAATGATTATTATGCTTTTCTCATTTTTCACAAACATTACTGTCGGTTTTGACCGTGCTTTTCCTGGCTCACGCTCAACAGCTGAGTCTCAACAGTTCAAATTCTCTATACAGTAAAACAGTTTATCCAAATTTGCAGCAAAAAGCAATACTCTTATTACTCATGTACATCAGTGCCAGTATCATGTTGGGACTGATTGAACACATTAAAATCAGCAGTGTTAAATGAACTCTTCCATTTGAATTTCCTCACGAGGTTAAGAATCCACACATGCTATGTGCAAGTCCTCTCTTCAGAGTTTACAGTGCACTTCTCTTAATACATTTTAGGTGTGCTTTTCTTGACTGAAAGGGTATCACTTATAAAAGTAACAGCTAGGCAAGGCTTTTCTATTCTATTATCCTTTTCTATTCCAGAGGATCTTGGGAGACTCTTCACAGGGGAATAGAGCTCATGCTTTTGAGACTAAATGTGGTGAAAATGTAATACACTATTGATATATATGATTTCATTTCATTTACATTGTACTGTGTATGCCATATGTGTAGTACACTACATGGGGAAAGTATTGGGACAACTGCTCATTCATTGTTTCTTCCAAATTCAAAGATATAAAAAAGTTTTTCCTGCTTTGTTGGAGTAACTGTCTCTACTGACTATGAAAGGCTTTCTACTAGACTTTGGAGTATTCAGCAACAAAAACATTAGTGAGGTCAGGATGTTGGATGATCAGCACCCCGACTCATCCCAAAATACTGAATGGAGAATCATTATTCCAGAAAACACAGTTCCACTGCTCCACAACTCAATAATTGTGGGGCTTTACAGTCCTCTAGCCTACGCCTGACATTAGGCATGGTGCAAATAGGTTCATGTTGATCTGCTTCAGAGAGTCCTATTCTATTGGCAATACTTCTCTACAGCAACTAGATAAGCTGTTTGTGCATTTGCGACTTAAAGTAACTGAATGCATTCTTTAGAAGGGGTGTCCACAAACATTTGGGCTTATTTTATTTGCCAAGCAGCAGATGAGTATAAGCAGTCTCTAATGGTTCTTTGAACTATTCGACATCTCTACTACAAACAATGTTTTTTATGGACCCAAAAGTGGCTCTTCTCCAGCATTACCCAAATAACCATTTGAGGCCCCTTTATTTTGTAGGTGTAGGTCTGCTTGATTGATTACACTAGTCACTGGGCTGCAGCAGTTTACGATCATACTGACACTGACAGCAAAGTACACTTATTTACACACATACATAAACACACTCCACTGTCAACTGACAGGCTACTTCATGACCCTGATAGTAAAGACATGCCCTGACAGTAAGCTGAAATTAATTTACTATCACTGATAATTATGCCCAACTCATTTCTCACAAATGTTGCTGTCTGTATATAACCTCCCTCACTGGAGTCTGCCAGTCAGTTTACTGGCAAAACACACTTTTTAACACAGTAAAACAGTGTATGCAACTAGCTTATCATTAATGCCCTGCCTACACGCTCCCAAATGTTTGGATCTGCACAGCGTGTATGATTTTATTTTAATTAATAATTTTACACGATTTACTTTGACATGTACATGGTATTTTGGAGCTTACATTAATTTAGTAATCGTGGCCTACACTAAATGTCTACATGTTTGTGGACATCCTTTCTAATGAATGCATTCAGCTACTTAAGGGTGCACCTTTGCTGACACAGATGTGCAAATGCACACACAGATACTGTCTATAAAAAGTATTGTGTATAGAGGAATGTCTGGAGCAGATGAACATGTATCTTTTGGCACCTATGGTGTAAAGGGTATAAAGCCCTCCAGCACTGATCTGTGGAGCAATGGAAATGTGTTCTTTGGAATGGTGGCGCTCCATCCAATATGTTTGGATCTGCACAGCGTGTATGATTTTATTTTAATTAATAATTTTACACGATTTACTTTGACATGTACATGGTATTTTGGAGCTTACATTAATTTAGTAATCGTGGCCTACACTAAATGTCTACATGTTTGTGGACATTCTTTCTAATGAATGCATTCAGCTACTTAAGGGTGCACCTTTGCTGACACAGATGTGCAAATGCACACACAGATACTGTCTATAAAAAGTATTGTGTATAGAGGAATGTCTGGAGCAGATGAACATGTATCTTTTGGCACCTATGGTGTAAAGGGTATAAAGCCCTCCAGCACTGATCTGTGGAGCAATGGAAATGTGTTCTTTGGAATGGTGGCGCTCCATCCAATATGTTTGGGGTGAGTTGGGGATGAGCTGGGGTGGTGATTATCAAACATCCTGACCTCGCATCCTAACACTCTTTTTGCTAATTGCAATTACATCCTCACAGCAATGCTCTAAAATTTAATAGAACACTTTTTCTGGACAGTAGAAACAGTGACTCCAAAAAAGCAGGATAAACTATACTTTTTAAGAAACAATGAATGAGCAAGTGTCCCAATACTTTTGTCCATAAATTGTATATGTAAATAATAGCTCTGAATGTCCTGTTTTCCTGTTACTCTCGCATTCCTTTGTTACTATCATATGTTCTTTTAAGTTAGCTAGCATGTCTGTACTTTTTTTATGCAAAGCACCTCATAGATCTTATAACATAGAACTTGTAACAAACAGACAGGCACCAATCAAAATGCCGATCTCAGCTTGGAGGGTGGACATGTACATGTAAAGTTGCTTCATATCCTAACAACGCCATGCAGGAAATCATAACAAACCTTGGCAAAAACAATAGAACTGGAATGTACTTGGTCAAATCAATTTTGCATTCAGTGAGATGACCACTGCAGCTCACTAGTCTTGTAAATGTCTTTACCACAGTGCTAAACCAGTGCACTCAGTCACAAGCTGTTGCCACACGGTGTGAAATTTCTCAAATGTCAGTTCCAATATTTAGATTTTGCTACATTGATATGATAGGATATGATGTTCTTTGATGATATGAGCTAGAAATGTTATCCACCATCTGATCAAAACCAAAAAAACGCAGCATCAGGAATCACTATTACCATTTTTACCATGTTTCCCAAGGTTTATGTTATTTTAGTAAAGCAATTATCTTATAATTATCAACTTATATATATATACTATATATGCAATGCTGAAACTCAAAGTCAGTCAGTGGCCCAGGTCTCTTGTTTTTAGTACCCACATATTTTACCCTGCCACTTTTGCAGGTGTGTGTTGTAATGCTGTATGGTTATTTTCCCAAGATTGGAAAATATTATGGAATAAATGTGAGTTTATACAAGGCTACTAACTCTCACACACTGGCCATGAGACTCGCACAAGTACAACTACTCTTATTCCTAGTTCTCCCCCTAAAACAACCTCCAGATGAATTCAACTATTGATATTTGTTACAGTAGCCACTCCAGATTTCTCTGAGTACACACACTCTGGCAACTGCGGCCTTCTGAAAGAATGAAGGAAAGGACACTAACCAGCTAGTCAACCGCAGCTGGTCCATGTGTGCATTAGATGAGGGTGCATGGACTGGTACCCATGGCAACAGCAAACCAATGAAGAAACTCTTACGTGCATGGTGTGTGAGAGAGTAGAGAAACCATCCAGGAATAGTAAAGGTGTATGACTTGATCAGTAAACTAAACAGACAATCTTAATAAAATGACAGTAAATATCAGTATCTGCAGTATCTGCAGAGATTAAACATTTTTTTGTTTATCTAGTTCTGTTTTAAAAATGTATTTTATATATTTTACTTACAATTAATGTGTCAATATAAAATTATTTATTCAGTATTTTAAGTGGTTCTTTGATGTATCAATTGTAAGAATTTGATTTGGTACTTTGCTTTTATTGGCCTGTTTATGTTACTATTGTGGCTTACTGGAGCCATGTAGCTTAGCATAGCACTTCATAGGATCTTTGTTTTTACTGTAGGTGCTAAGAGATCATAGCTGGGTTAGCTTTTAGATGGAGGACTGCACTGATTCACCTAGGTGATCCTATCTGGGCATACAGGTCTACACACTCACCAAGGCAATTTAATAATAACAAAAGTAACTGATCTCCATCCTTTTGGACTGTAGGAGGAGACTGGAGTTCCCAGTGGAAAACCATATGGACACAGAAGAACACTGATTCTCCACCCAGATTGGGGACATGGACCCAAGATCCCAGTGCTGAGCGGCAAACATGCTAACCACCACGCCACTGTGCCATCTACCTTTAGGTGACTACAGTCTTTACATTAAGATACTGCTTTAACTGCCAAGCGGGAGCCCTAAAAGGTTTAAAAAGAAGAGGCAGGCTAGGACCAAACTCTGAGAAATAAAAGAGTAAAAATAAAAGCAACAATATTATAACATGCCTTTACATCTGCACGGCGTGAGCTCAATCCTGAGCACAGATAATGATGATGACATTCGATAATGATGATGAGAGTTAGGAAAACGATCTAATGATGATTATTATGATGCTGATGACTTCAGTTGTGGTACACACAGTTTTTTGCACCGGTATCATACCATGCATACACCCAAACATAGTGAACTTGTTAGGATACTCTACCAAGTGTGGGTGCCATCATATCCATATCGCTCCTCTGCCTTCCTTCTCGCTAAAGACTGATGCAGAGTGAGAAGCACTCGTTCTTCAGCCTTAAACCCTTTGACAGCCACAAGCTTGAATGTGTGGGCGACTGCCATTCACTGGAGAGTATGGAATGCACACACACACACACACACACACACACACACACACACACACACACAAACACACTACAGATTTCCATAGAGTCAAATCATATCAGACTGTGAGATGATACAAGCAGGGAATTACATGGCATCAGAATGGCTCAGGGCTGACAGTGAAAGAGCTCCAACATGCCCCATCACAGCCAACAAACTACACTTCCCACTGTGCATCTATGGCAGAGAGCCCATTAGTCACATGCTATACATATGTAGGAGTGCTGATATGTTTGCTGCATTGATGTCTTTGCAGTTTTCTACTCTTAAAATTTTAAGAAACAAAATATTTTTGTAGCCAGGCCCATGCCATAGAAGAAACCCTTCAGTTCTCTAAAGAACCTTAAAGGGAATGGTTATCACTACATGTTTTTGGAGAACTGTCCACTGAAAGGCTATTTAGGGAATGGTCAAAGTTAATATTGGTTAGGTATAGACGGTGATACCATATTAACGAAACATATAGTGTAAGCAGAAACATACTGAGCTGAAATTTTGTTTGGGTTTGATTGAGTGATATAGGGCAAAACAGCAGGACCTGGAATACTGCTGGTTGAAATCTTGGAAGCGGCACTAGGGATGCTGACTTTAACTGCAAGGTTGCAAGATTGAATTTCACAAACCTTCATCTAACTACCGCCCTTGAGCCTTAAGTCCTTAAAGCAAAGCCTAAAGCCAAGTTAAGCCAAAGCCCAGAACATGCCCTAAAAACCTGCTCACTGACTTTATTCTTAGTTATTAAAACAGAACTGTCTTCTGCAAGGTGTCCAAGAACCAGACATTATTATGGTAAATGAGATGAACAGAACAAGACAAATGTCAAGATTTCAAGTAAGAAACTTCCATACCCTTTCTTCTAGTGAACAGACATTGGCTCTGGCTGGAGTTATACATATAACTAAGAGAGTGGTTTCAAAGTGGCCCGAAAAACTGTCATTCACTGTCTGAAGATATGACTTGTGAAAGAGAAATGCATGAACTGGCGGATAATCCAAACCACAGCCGAAGCATCAGTCAAGCCCATAGCCCCACAGGGTCATGCTTGCCAGCTGTTCACAAGCTGTAAAATATTCTGAAAATCAATCATATAGGTTACGAGGAAAAGCAACTTCACATCAAAAGCGGTGCGGTTATGAAAGAGAAATATGCAAACTGGTGATCATTCCCACCCACTCACTAGTGCATATGGTTAATATATTGTTAGATCATTATATTTGAAGAATTAGATACTGCAGGAGTTATGTTTCACTGGAGTCAAATTCCTTGATTAAAATGATGCTCAATTAAATAACAAGAAACGTAATTTCATCAATCTAAATATTATAAATATTTAAAATTAATTTCAGAGTGGCAAACATCCAACAAACAATCACTGTGGCTCAATTGCTTGAATTGTTTGATTAGAAAAGACATTTTACAGAACTTTGCTTAAACCACATGAAAAAGCATCAAAACTTGCATGCAGGTCACAGTTGATTCTTCTAATAGAAGGACTGGTGATGTGTCAAAAATGTATGATTTCAAGGGGAGTCTAGAAATGACTCAAGGAGATTGATGATTTAAAAGTTTTGTGTAAAACTTGGTCCAAGAACAGTAATGATAACAGTAATGAAAAGAGCTTTTTGCTTAGCGCATACCCAAGTCAATCAACTAGCTCAGGCTAGTTGATTGGTTCAGCTAAAAGGTCACATGCCAGTGATTCTCTCCAAAAACGACAGTAAAGGTAGCACACATCTATGACAACATGAGTCAAGGCGTGTCAACTGATTGAGTGCATTTAAAGGGCAGTAGTAAACACTCAAAAGCTACATGTCTAAACAGATCAGAGAAGGGACCTCTTCACCTCTTTTTATTTTATTTTTAATTTACGCAGTCAGCTCTGATGGACCACGCTGTACAGCTAAACTCATGCACCTGGTAATTGCATATTGTCTGTTTAACAGCCAATGACCTTCAAGCAGATGATGGATTGAATCCTCTCTTCGAGATGGCCTGAGCTGTTGACCGATGATGTTACTGTAGAATTCAGAAGCACTCTGATTGCTGTCTGTCCTTCAGTGACACAGAACAGGTAATAACATCTGCCTCGCAAAGTCAAGGCTGAGTGAGAGTGGACAGGGAATAGAGAGCAATATCAAATCTCTCTCTCTCTCTCTCTCTCTCTCTCTCTCACTCTCTCCTTCTCTTTCTTTCCAACACTGCCTACTATTCTCCTCGCTGGCTCTCACTCTCTCTCTCTTTTACCCCTAATCCTCTGTCTCCAACCCCCCCCCCCTTCCTCACTAACTCTCTTTCCCTCACCCACTACTATTCTCCATCTCCTACACATTCTCTCGCTCTCGCTTTCTCTCTCAAACCCTCTCTTTCTCTCTAACTCTGTGCCTTTCTCTCTCACACTATTAATGTCTGTCTCTTGCCCTTTCATTTGCTCTCTTTCTCTCTAGCTTACTATTTCACATGCATTACTATTCTTTCTCTAACTCTTTCTCGTGCTCTTTAACCCTAATATTTATAACTCCCTCTCTTTCTTTCTTTCTCACTACTGTTCTCTATCCCTTTATCTTATTCTCTCTTTCTCTGTCTCTCTCTCTCATTACTATTCTCTTTTTCTCTATATTATTCTCTCTCAAACTCCCCTTCCATGTCCTCTTTCTCCAGCTCATCCTTACACAAAAATTTTGGCTACATGTGAGTTGCATACACACAGATGCACACACACACACACACACACACACACCTGTCTTTGTGGGGTATTTCATGTACTTTCCAGAGTCTAAATACTGATGTGTCTGTACTTAAAAATACCTTTAATATATATTTTATATTTATTATTTTATATATATATATATATATATATATTTTTTTTTTTTTTTTTTTTTTCTTTTTATTTATATTATTAATTATATATTTTATATTTATATATATATTTCCTCCCAAACCCTCATTTATGATAATCCTGTTCACTTCCACTGGTTGAGAGCCGGTGTTCCCCTGCGTGCATATGCCACAGGATAGAGGAGGTGCCAACCCTTTCCACAAAACATTTCTACAAAAGTGGAAAAGGGTGTATCCTTAAGAGCAGATTTGGACTGGAAAGTCCTTGCTTGTGGAGAAAAGACCAGCTTGGCATTAAAATTTAAATCTAAAAAAGAATTCTTATGAATAGTGATATTATAAATCCTATAGTAATCTCCTACTATGAATTCTGTAGTAAAAGGAAACCCTGTGTGATTAGCTAGGACCTCAGGGAGAGAGTGGGGAATTTAATAATATAATAAAAATAATGTTAATGAATAAGGAACTGGATTTCCATGCAGTGCCTCAGTCCAATGGGTTTGTCCTTGGGAAGGACAATTAAGGTAGGAGAGTACTGATGAATACGAGGCTAATGCAATTAGTTCTTCATTTATCAGTGCAGATTACCAGTCACCCCCCCCCCCCAACACACCCACACGACTGTATTAATTAATATTTAATTAATTCACTCATTCGGTGTTCATATAAGAACAAAAAAAAACTACAACAACAATAATAAAATATACATTATTATTAATATGATGATGATGATGATGATGATGATGATTATTATTATTATATCATCACCATCATCTTCATGGAAACCATTCTAATATTTCTTGACCATAGTTTTATGGTTTCTATGATCTTGATGTGACAAATACACACAAATACCTAAATAAACATGCACAAAAACGCGCGCGCACGCACATAGGCTCACATGCACGCACTCCCACCCACAAGACCCCACTCCTTACTTCTAATGCTTATGCATTTGATTGTATAACTCATTCTGACCTACTAAACAGATCCACCTGTGGTCGTGGTTGAGGTGCTGGTCACACCCTCTTAATCAGTGCAGGCTCTTTTGTGAAGCTCACTCATCCTCTAAACACACACTCACTCACTCACACACACACACACACACACACACACACACAAAAGCTGCTCGCTGCATCGAACTGGCCCTGGCTTTCTCTCTGCTCGACACAACTGAAGAAAAAGTCCCATTTGCATCCCAAAGTGAGAGTCACGCGCCGCCACGTCTGCTCTTACCCAGCCAGACCCGGAGAGGGAACAAGTGTTTACTGAGCATTACTGTCTAATGCTGGAGACATGAGCGCGAGCTGCCGCTGTCACTACTTATTTACTAAGTTACTTTCAGTGACACGGTTTGCGTACCAGCTTCAGAGTCCAGTAAATGTACAGTAACTGCAAAATAAAAAGTGGCGAGCGAGCAGCGCGCTCCAGCTTACCCGTGCTGCTGCTGCTGCTGCTGTCTGTAATCAGACATTTCTCAGGAAGACCAGCGCGCGCTGCCCAAAACGATCCACAACACCGCCTCGTGCTTCAGCAGCCCCTGTGCCACACACAGTAAAGAGTGTCCGGTCTGCCTCGGTGGCGCGCGATCATTCCCCGTTCCGCGCGCTCCAGGCTCGGACCTTCTGTCACTGCACTAATGGGAGCTGTGCTATAGCGCGAGAGAGAGAATGAGTGAGAGAAAGAGACAGAGAGAGAGAGAGAGAGAGAGAGAGAGAGAGAGAGAGAGAGAGAGTTAAACTCTGGTGGGGGTGGGGGGGGGGCACGCGCCACAAATTCAGATCAGATCAAATATAGATAATGCAAACAAAATACCTTAAAATGGGAGTGTGTGTGTGTGTGTGGAGGGGGGGGGGGGGGTTGCAGTCTAGAAATAATTCTGCAAGAGTCATTCCTTGCGTAAACTCCATTTAAACAGGTAGACAGAACCATTCAAACGGTTCTCTGAGTTGTTATAGTTCTATATAGAACCACTCCCTTCACTAAAGAGCCCTTGAAGAACCTCTTATTAATGAGTCTATGTCAACACATTTGTGTGTCCAGTTCATGGAAGTGTTTCTCTGTGTTTCATATTTTGTGTTATGAGCAACACACCCTAACCAGACACACACATCCAGTGTTGACGCATGACACATGACGGTACATAACAAAATGTAATAAACTATACTAAGAAGTGAATGATTCATTATCACACTGATTTTGAGAGTAATGTAGCATTTTGCCGCAGTCGTTGTCAGACAAAACCTTGTACATCCATTTTTTCTGGGTTTTCTTGACAGAGTTTGAATCTAGCAGTTGTTCTGCACATTGTAATGACAAGGGACAAATAGAAACACTCCAAAATGTCTGAGAATTAAACATCTTTACAGTGCAAGTTAAGACATTAAGCAATCTCCAAAGAGATTTAGGAGGTATGTGATGTTGACAATATACCCTTTTAAGCAGCATTATGAGACAACTGGCATTTCCTGTCCATAGTCATTTACATTTACATTTACATTTATGGCATTTAGCTGATGCTCTTATTCAGAGCGACTTACAAGGTTACTCGAATTACAGAGGTGGGTCAGTGTACGTCTTGCCAAAGGACTCTTATTGGTGTAGTGCAGCACCAGACCGGGAATCGAACCACAGTCTCCCACGTGGGAAGGTAGCTCACTGGCAGGTAGTGGTGTTATCTGTTGCGCCACACCAACCACTCCACCTACAGTCTCCACCTACAGACAGGAAGTCTGTATGTGCTATGTGTGTCACCCCTAAGGAATGACACACTTTCGTAACGCAGACTAAAGCCACTATGACCCAGGAATCGCTGGTTCAAACCTTGGGGTCATGCTGCCTGCCATCAGCAGCCAGAGCCTGAGAGAGCACAATTGGCCTTGCTCTCTTCGGGTGGGTAGCTGGCTCTTTGTCTCCCCTCATCATTTCAGTGTGATGCTGGCCTCAGAGCTGGTTACCCCAGTGCTTTCCTCTGAGGTTGTGGTTGCTCTGTGACATTGCATTGGCAGCAGATTGAAAAGAGGCAGTGTCTGGTTGCGCACATGTCGGAAGAGGCATGTGTCAGTCTTCACCCTCCAGGAAAACTGGATACAAAACAAAAAGCACAGGCTTACCTGCATTTCTGGACAAGCTGAAGAATACAGAGCCATCACTGAAAGTAATATAAGCATGTGGACTGAGGCTGTAGAATAATATTATAGAATTTTACACAAATATAACTCAGGTTATGCATGAGTGTGAGCACTGTCCTGCCTACTTCACCAAAGTTCCATGGTGCAATTTTAAAGTAAAAATGCTACATAATGTTGCTTTAACCAGCATGTATAATTCATATGCCATTTATCCTAGTCCCCCAAGCAAGTCTAATACAATTCACTTCCGATCCTTCCAGCAATTCATCATTTATTTTAAACATGATCTAACTTAATCAGTGCTTAATCAGTACAGTTCTGTCATCCTTAAACTGAGCCACGGTGTGATTTATTGATGCATGTTCCTAGAAAGCATGTTACTGTATGTGTTTTATGCTCACCCAAAGATCTTACAGACACTATTCATGTCAATGTTGTAAGATGCAGTCCTCTAACACATGAGTTAACTCATTCTCTCCTTAACAGACCTCTCATTGCGTTAAGATGGGTGTGTTAGAGCAGAACAAACACACTGTGTGAAGTGAAAAAGGACAGAGATTGATCTAAAGTGTTTTTGGCTGAGGTACTCAACTGAAATTAATTCTATGCATCATTTCTTTTTTAATACTTTTTTAATACTTGGTTAGGCATCCTCCTGCCTGTTAGTTGTGCCATTTCACCTGCAGACGAAGAATTGAGACTGTGGTCTGATTTTACTCGTCAGTCCCGGTGTTCCATCTCGTCTGCTGCCCAGTCGCACAGATCTACACTTTTACACCCTTCAGTGGTCATCCTGGAATGGGGGTATGCCAATATTGTGTTTTGCTTGGACATGTAACATGAAGGGAGTGGAAGAGTGGGCTGAGATGGACAGGAGCTATCTCTGAAATTGGTGTATGCTTTACCTAGGACTGACATTGTCAATATAAGGCAAGGGGACATGTAATCAAGCATGTCATAAGAAATGATGTGTGCCACTCTTGGTGTGTAAATTTGAACAAGATAGTTCCAAGTTAACATTGCTGCAAAACTATAACATACTACTACTACTACAAATGTAGCTCAATTTGACCCTGAAAGGTGTTTTGCCCAGTAAGGGTAAATATAATTTGATGGCAACATTAGCTCCGCATAAACACAAGACTATAGCAACACTTTTCTTGCTGGACTGAATTGTATGTGTCTTACCTCCAGACTGTTCTGTAAAATTTGTTAGTTAATTGCTAAAATGACCTTTACCAGGCAAGTCAACCAGCTGGTCAACTAGCATGTCAACTAGCATATCTACTTCCAGAATGGGTTATCTGAAACGTTGCTAAAGGCCGATCCAGGAACAATTTTACCAATTCTTTTTGCAAGTGCCTTTCTTAGTGTAACTGCTAGTTTATATGTAGAATAGCAAGGCAATTATGCATATGTCAAAGAACAATATTCTAATGTCTAGAATTGCAGGACATTGCACAGAAATGGAGTGGATGGAGTTATATTTATATTCTATGTAAGGTACCCAGTCTAGGAGGAATACCCGGACCCCACTCCTTGTTTCCTGTTATGTCACTTTCTTAAGCGCTCAAATTCAAGGAGATGCTGCATCTCAGTCTGGGAGATCTGAAGGAAGAAACTGGTAGACTGAGGCAGAAATGGATGCTTCTATTCTCAGAGGAGGATGTAGTGATGTCGTTCTGTTTTTCCCACTCTGCTGTTATGAGGTGAATTTGTTCACCCTACATTAAACCTTCCACCAATAATAACACCACCACCAGCAAAGACAAAAGCACCAGCCGATTTAGCATTCCACACAGCGTTGCCTTTGAACAGGGTAGCAGAGTTTTGGAAAGGTGCAATGTATAATCATCACGCTCTGAGGATCTGAGCTGAGCTCATGTAAAGGCACAGGTTGAAGTCAAGGTGCTCTTTGAAACTGCAGGCTGTTGTCACTGATGTGTGTTGACACTGACATCTAGGTGAACTCTGACAGGGTCTGGTTGTGCTGCTGTGCAGTCAAATACATAAGCAGGTGTTTTAGAAAGTGACTTTTGAGCTTTCACAGCCTGTGAAATATAGCTGAGCAAACAGCATTAATAATGTAATCTTAATCTTCGCTTCTCATGAATTTGAAATATCTCTTTGATTTCCTCTTCTGCACATGCAACCTAACACAAACATTGCCTTTTGAAATGATGCACATTCATTTTGATGTGTAAATAAGTCTTCATCTAAGAGTGTTTTCTATTGTTATGCAGTTGGACAATACAGTTATATGGCAAAAAAGCTACACTTTTAAAAACAAGATTCTTTAATGGTTCTAGAGCCGGACAGTTCTAGAAACATTTACGACCTTGACACTTATAGTCTGTGAGTTTTATTACATTCTAAGTATTATTATTCAGTAATTACATGGGAAAATAAAGCAAAAACTGATTGATCTATTTTCGAATTAGGTGTGAGGAAATTAATGCAAGTCTGTAACTGTATAGTACTGTGGAGTTTAAGAGGTTAAAAGGCCAGGATCTTGTAAAGGATTTTTGTTGATTCCTCTTCTTTTGTGTTTTAGGACTACCCATGATAGGTGCTAGCTAGCTATAGTGTTGCATAGACATAAGCAATTTTCTACCTGCCTTGGCAGAGTTCTGACCCTTCGTTGTGGAAGTGTATACAGACCGGCAGGGCAGGGAGCAATTGGTTGCTTGTCATTTGAAAAGCCCTTAAAATCCCTTATTCCTATAGGTTTAGAATAACTTGTCATGTAGTTACTGATTTATTAAGCTCTAGAGTGTAATACGCCTGGGAATGTAAGTTTATTTAAAGGGTAGAGAACATTAAGTGGAGATTCTTTAAACTTTGAAAAGCCTCTTTACACTTCACACTCAAAAATGAACCATTTAAAAGCAATACATTGAAAGATTCCCTAAGAAACCAAAATGTTTTTTCTATGGCATCACTTTGTTTGGGGCCAGAAACGGTATCACTTTCAGCACCATGGATAGAGACCAAATTCCTATGAATAATTTCAGCACCGCAGAGAGCTCCCCAGAGCTCAATGCAATGCACAATTAAGTATCGCTGTGTTCACAATAAGTCTTCACAGGAGACCTCAGGATATCAGTGACATAATGATACTCCATATTTCAGCACAGTTATAAACAATTAATAAGCAGCTGTTGTGCCAAAGCAGAACTGGGGTGCTTCAGAGTGGAGCAGTTGACTGTTGTTGTTTTTTAATATGTATAGATGTGTCTTTATATTTTGTCAGACAGAAATCTGCTGATATATTCCTATATTTTGGAATTTTTAAATGTTTCACCCTACAAACACAATCCTTACAAATCAACTATACACATTTAAACTGAATTCATTCAAATTATTAATAAGATAATGAATTAATTAAAGTTCTGTCAGAGTGGT
This sequence comes from Salminus brasiliensis, assembly GCF_030463535.1. Classification (NCBI taxonomy): domain Eukaryota; kingdom Metazoa; phylum Chordata; class Actinopteri; order Characiformes; family Bryconidae; genus Salminus; species Salminus brasiliensis. Next base: position 36,838,316 of record NC_132881.1, on the reverse strand, counting down.
CTTGAAGTTCAGCTTGTAAGGATACTTGTGAAGCTAGCTTCAGATGTATAGTTTGAAAAGAGCCTCCTTTTACTGTATGCATATTGTATATTATTCAAATTGCCTGAGAAGCCTACTAGAAAATTGTCCTAGAAATAATTCCCACAGTTCCCTTGTATGTACAATCTAATTGAGTTTCAATCTATCTCCACCCTGCTTTCTGCTTTATTGATTATTCTGGACATCTATGTCAAGTTACCCATTTCAGCTTTTTTCTCTTCCCAGGTTCTTTCCCGTTATCCTGTCTCTAATCTTCTCCCATCTCTGCAGTTCTCCGTGGATTTTCCTTGGTTCCATCTGGCCCCATCCCCCACTTTCTTCCTTTTGTTTGTCTCCTTCTCCCTTTTATTTACCACTCTGCCTTCTGTCTCATTTCTATTCATCTAGCCTCTCACATTTGTGTTTGTATTCTTAGTCTCACAAAACACTGGGCTGCAATCATCAACTCACAGCCTCAAGAGAAGAAAAACATCAACAGTTTGATGAATTGTTTTAGACTTCACAGTTCAATGTCTTCAGAGATCTGTTTTAATAGAAATGTTGTAATTTGAACAGTATTCTGATTTAAAAAGCAACCATTTCAGAGCATTAGTATTTTAAAAGGGTTCAGTTTTCGACCTTCACACACTCACACATACAGTGCTGTGATCAAAAATGACACAAAAATGGTAATTGAGCAAACAAAAAGCTAGTTAAAGTATCAGGAAAAACAAATGGTGTTCGTCTAAAAATAGATAAATGTCCGGCCCCTGAGAGTGAGGCACAAAGGACATGAGCTGGAAAGAGCTGACTGGTAAACACCAGCCACTATCTACTGTACACACAGTAATTAACTGCAATCAGTCTTATCCATAATCTTCATGAACTACAAAAACTCCAGCCCTGTAATAACATCTCAGCAGTGCAGCGACAGCAAGCAAATTCTGTTCAAATAATCCTCTCGCATATTTGAGTAATGACAGTTAGTCTCCTAGGACAAATGGCCTCCTTGGACGTTTTACATATTATAGAAACTGCAGAAATTGCAGAGATGTATTGCGCATAATTACATTTGATTGTGCACCTGTTCCTGCATGCTGTTGTTCATTTTTTTCCTGAGACGCTTGTTTATGATAATATACTTTGATTATGTACACAAAAAAGTGATTGGTAACAAGCAATGACCCAGTTCGGGTCATTTCCACAAACAAGAGCAGGGCTGGCATATATAGAAGAACACATGCTGGGTGAATCTGACCTAGCATCACTATATGAGCCACTCAATATACTGGGTCATAAAGGTTACCCAAAAACATGGTTACCCAATACTGGTTTATAGGGTTTTTATTTGTTTTTACACTTTAATTGAAATATTATACATGATTATTCTTCCCTTAATAAGTCTATTGAATAATATTCATATTAATAACTCACCACAACTATTCTGGCTACATATAAAAACTGTTACAAATATAAATGTCTAATCTAAGTGTGTTTGGTTAACTAGCTAGGTTAGTTTAATAATTCAGCTGGTAGGCTAATGTTAGCCACCTATAACTTGTTACACAGTGACCCTCCATTAAGACAAACATGGAAGTGTAAACAAACATGGAAATAACCAACATTTAGCTAATCCTATCAGTTACACATGAACAACCCAGGAAAACTTGAAATAAAACAAACATTATTTGTTATTTTCACTTAGTTGGATATAATAAAGTGTATACATTTTATGGAAGTTTATTTATGGATTCCTATCAGTTGTGATTCCACACTGCTGCCTGAAGAAAAGCAGTTTAACCGACTCTGTTCTAATCAGTGTCCTAGGGTGCTGTTAATTATTCTAACTGACTTCTTCAGGTGCTGATAATTAACACAATGGCTGGGTTGTTACTTTGGCATAGTCAGTAGCCCAACTGCTGGGCTTCACAAATACTACTTAGCACTGTGGATATAACCCAACAGTCCTTGAAAAATAAAAGGTGCCAAAAATAGATCTTTGGATGCCATAAAGGAATCATTTTGGCAACCTTTATGTTTAGTGTCATTTATTATGAAATAATACTTAATATTTCAAATAATAATTATTGAAATCAGAAATAATCTATCTTGCCAAATTGGCCATTTTAGGTTATTTGCAATATGAAAGAGAGAAAGAGAGATCATATCTGATCATATCACATCAAAGTTCAAAGGGTTCCACAATGTCCTAAAAATACCAGTTTATCAGTCTCTGACTTCCTCTCAGCTCCCGGTCTCTCCTTCTCATGCTGTTTCCTCCTCCTCTTCTCTCTTCTCATTTTGTTGTTTCTTTTTTCTGTCTTCCTTTCGCTACCCTTCTCTCTCTCTTTCGCTCTCCCTCTCTCCAGACACATACGCTGCATGATCTGTTTTCCATATGGCTTCCCCAGCACCATGTCTCAGCTGTGTTTTAACACAAGACAGACTTGCTACTGCATGCCTTACATAAGCCCAGCCATTTCAAAGCTCTTTTGAGCCTCATTAGAGGGGAAACCTGGAGCATGGCTTCCACATCTTCTCTGATGTTCCATGGTAAAGGAAAGGCGCCTTCCGTCTGCTTAAACCACAAGAAAGGAGAAGTGCGGTGCTGGAGTGCCTGCTGATATAAGGCATTTTATACTGGAGACACTTGCTCATCTTGCATTGTTCAGAGATGACAACTACAGTCCGCAGTAGAGCCGAGTCTTACCATGTAGATTCCAGCAGTTCTTAATGAGTCTACTAGATTTTTTTTTTTTTTGGTGATTCTAAAAATGTTTGTCAGTGAGCCAGTTGACCTGATAGCGTCATGCAAACTGCATGCCTGATTGATCAAACCCTTACCACTGTTTATCTGTTAGGGAATCTCAAATAGACTGCTCATGTGGTTTCGGACACTGGGACATACCACAGTGTTCAAAATACAGGCTTCAGGATGGCTGCAACTAATTACTGTTTCTAGCAACGCATCATACATTGGCCAAGAAGTCCTATTAGCAGTGTCAAAAATCATATTAGCAAGTATATTTGTGTGTACTTAAAAACTTGGCATAGTCTGAGGCAACCATAGCGTACATATGATTCCTTATTTACCATTATTTATTAAATAGTTACATTAGCCTTGTAGTTCTAAACTGAAGCAAACCTGAAGAAATAAACAACAGACATTAAGCATGTTTTGTCTGATGCTAATTTGTGGGTTAAACGGTCCTTTTTATATTTCATAGATAATTACATTAGCCTTGTAGATCTAAACTGAAGCGCAAATGTAAATCTGAAGATATCAGATGCTAAACACGTCTTGGCTGATGCTAATTTTCTGTATTTGTTAGCTACATTAGCCTCGTAGCTATACAACGATGCTCTAGTGCCAACCTAAAGAAATAGACATCAGACACTACATGTCTTGGATGATTATAATCTATATTTAGTTACAATAGCCACATAGCTTTAAACTGAAGATTTAGTCAAGTCAAGTCAAGTCAGATTTATTTGTATAGCGCTTTTTACAACTGTTGTCGTCACAAAGCAGCTTTACATAATTAGTACTTAATAAAGGACAGAGACAGAGAAGAAAAAAAGAAATAACATGAAGGACCCCCCGTGAGCAAGCCAAACGGCGACAGTGGCAAGGAAAAACTCCCTCAAAGCTGGAGGAAGAAACCTTGGGAGGAACCAAGACTCACTGATCATCCTCCTCTGGTCAGAACTATTTAAACATTAATGATAAAAATGACTAAACCAGATACAACAGAAAGTTAATAGTGGTGATATTAATAGTGGCAACACGGCCACCAAACAGGCAGCAGCGGCAGGCGGGAGAGCCGCCAGTCCGCCATGGGTGGTGGCGGTGGGGGGGCCCGCTGGCCGGACTGGTAGGTGGCAGCTGGTTTGACGCAGGTAGAGGGGACCTCAGCGGGCAGTCTTCCAGCAGGTCGGGCTTGGTGGCCATTTACTCTGAGAAGGTAAAAAGAGAAAGAGAAAGTTAGTTCTGAGAGGAATTTTATGGAGGGCGGAGAATGTTGAGCATCAGCATCAGAGTATGTCTGACGACTCCGGCAGGTCTGATTATAACAGCCTAATTAAAAGGAGAGAGCCAGAAGGTAACACGGACACGGGTGCACCCTGAAAACACCAGCATCTATCTGCTCCACCGTCAAGAAACCTGAGTGATCGCGTGTAGGCAGCGAGACGACAGCTCCAGCATCTCAGTGTACTACAATTCCCTGGGTCCGCGAACCCCTGGACCTTCAACCTTTATCTAAGAAACATTAATTACCAAAAGCTAAACTAAACAGATGAGTTTTCAGCTTAGATTTAAAGATTGAGACTGTGTCTGAGTCCCAAACATTATCTGGAAGGTTATTCCAGAGTTGGGTGGCTTTATAAGAAAAGGCTCTTCCCCCTGCTGAGGTTTTCTGAATTTTGGGCACGAGTAAGAGGCCAGCACCCTGAGATCTAAGTAGTCTTGATGGTTCGTAGTATACAATAAGATCCCGCAGGTACTCAGGAGCGAGGCCATGTAGAGCCTTATAAGTTAATAGAAGAATTTTGTATTCGATGCGGAATTCAACTGGGAGCCAATGAAGTGCTGATAGAACTGGACTGATATGGTCAAATTTTCTAGTTTTAGTAAGGACCCTGGCTGCAGCATTTTGCACCAGCTGAAGTTTATTGAGGTTCCTGCTGGAACAACCTGACAGTAGTGCATTACAGTAATCTAGCCTTGAGGTAATAAAAGCGTGTACTAGCTTTTCTGCGTCTTGTAGTGATAAGGAGTTTCTTAGTTTGGAGATGTTCCTAAGCTGCATAAAGGCTGTTCTACTAATATTAGCTATATGTTGCTCAAATGATAAATCTGAATCAAATGTGACACCAAGATTTTTAGCTGCTAAACTAGGAATGATGGAAGCATCGGCCAAGTCTAACATTAAGTCGGACAGTTTATTTCTAGTGTCTTTTGGACCTAAAAGGAGAACCTCGGTTTTGTCACTGTTAAGAAGAAGGAAGTTATGTGACATCCAGAGTTTTATATCCTTTACACAGTCCTCCATGTTCTGTAGTCTAAATTTATCATCAGGTTTGGCTGAAATATAGAGCTGTGTGTCATCTGCATAATATAGAGCTGTGTGTCATCTGCATTTAGTGCAAGCTTTAGAAGTAAACATCACTAAACATGTCTTGGTTGATGATAATTTGTGGATTAAAACTATTTTTGTTAGCTACATTAGTATTGTAACTTCAATCTGAAGTTCCAGTGCAAAGTAAAGGAAGTAGCTAAACATCAGACACCAAATATTTCTGGTCTGATGCTATTTTATTCCATTGTTAGCCCTGTCTTGGCTGATCAACTATATTTACTTATAATTAAATACTCATCCTAGCCTGACATCGTCCCTGAATGTCTTCCAGAGTTTTGGTCCAGAGAGACACAATAATATTCCAAAATTGAGTGTTAGCAACTTCAGAAAAACTGTTCTGGTAAATTTGGCATCCCCAGGGTACAAATAATCTATATTCTTAAACATACAACACAGTCCTTAAAAGTAATTCCCAGAGAAAGTGTGTATTCGAACCTATTTCTATGGAGTAAACAAATGTAATTGCAAATAATGCAATAAAAAAAACAACAAAACAAACTTAAAAAAACACTTAACTGCAACAGGATATGGTACAGCTATGTTCCCGAACTGAAGATACTGAAGATTTACCCTTGAGGTTAACATCTCAGCGAAACCTTCTGTAGTTTTCTTCATTTTGACATGTTCATCATAGCACGATGTAGTATATGAACATCTTCACACATCCCAAAAAAAAGTACAACAGGGAGGTTGACAATGACAACACATTGTCATGACTTGTCATATCCATCAATATGAGTGCTGATGGGAGAGTTTTGCCTGACAGTGGGAGATCTGATTGACAATTCCTGTGACTTGTAAGCTTTGGAAACAGTTCTCCACTTACACAGAGTCTACTGGCTTACATTAGGATTGTAAGGATATAGGATACAGACCAGAGGGAGAGAAGCGGGACATTTTCTCCATCAGATTGACGCTTTTAACAATACTGGCTGGGTGCGGGAATGGAGGTGGGGGAGAGGGCCTGGGGTGGGGGGTGTACTGGCAGAGAAAGAGAGGCTTCTTTGATTTAATTATTGTGTGTCTGTCAGTTAACGAAGAAAGATCATTACTAACGTCTCTGTGTTATAATAAACTACATTACTGCATATAGTTCTCAGACATGTTTTACTGTATACAAAGACTAAACATATTTGACACTTTAATCCCATTGTACATGAGGGGTGATACTGCAGACGTATCTGTAGGAAAAACACATCACTCAACATTACATGACACACGCACTCCACAAATATAGAAATACATGTTTTAGTAATTAGATGTGTGTGTGTGTGTGTGTGTGTGTGTGTGCGCTCATGACAGACATAGTGTGCAGTTATTTGTGTTCGGTAGGAGTAATGAATACTGAATGCACTGTTCTAAATGTATTCCATAATGTATTTTATTACAATATATACAGACAAGTAACCACTTCATCATTTACATTTACAATACATGTGGAAAACATCTGGATAAGACACATGGAGAACTGTGCTGAAAACGTTTCACTTCATTTTCCACTGTTGCTGTTTCCTAAATTTTTGCTCATTATTTGAGTAGTTTTATAATAATAATAGGCAATATTGCAAAGAAATATTATACATATGTTTTAGAATATTTTGACAATTTCTCAAAACAAAATATTTCCTACAATAATTAAAGTTTCTGTGGTTTGAAAGGTTGGAACTCAAATGAATTAACTGTGTTACAAAAATACAGTTCCTTTCTTTACGTTCACTTTTTTTGAGAATCGTAATAACTGTAAAATGTAACAGTTTTTTGCAATCAATTGAAACATTCAAAGCATGTACAATCAAAGTACATTTTTTAGTGCAAAATATATTTGTTTTTAGTGCCACTGCACATCCTCAGAATGACATAGTAGTCGGTCAATGATTTTTAAGCTCTGAAACTTGTGATCTTATTTTATTATTGCTCTGGGGTGTTTTACCCCTCTAGCCCATGTCTGGCATTAGGCATGGTCCCAACAGGTTCATGTTCATGATGTGGCACAACAGATAACACCCCTACCTTCCAGTGAGCTACCGCACCATGTGGAAGACTGGGGTTCGATTCCAGGTCTGGGTGACTATGCTGCGCTACACCAATAAGAGTCCTTGGTCAAAACTCCTAACACTACATTGGCCCACCTCTGTAATACAAGTAACCTTGTAAGTCACTCTGGATAAGAGCGTATTCTACTTCTCTACAGGGACAATCTGTGTTAATGGGTGTAACTTAAAAGTACATTAAACTTAAAGTAGTGTATTCATAAGCAGGAGTCGACAAACATTTGTACATATAGCATAAATACCTAATCACTTGTAAATTCATGTGCCATACTATTAGCATTTGTCCCAAGCAGCATACAATCCCTGCAGGACGAAATTTCTGAAGCTGCGGACTAGCTGTTAGCCAGGTGTACCTCTTGTAGTTCATATAAAAAAAAGCTATGGACATAACCTTTCCCTTTTGGCTAAGATGTATGGATAAACTTGGCAGATCTGGCTTAATTATTGAGTCCGTTTTACTTTTAGTCGCCATCTGAAGTTAAAGGAGTTTGAAGCTAAAGGAGTATGTGCCTGCACAAGCCCCTTCTTCAGAATGCTAACAAAGGCCACACAATCATACATTTGATTGTAGTTCTCAGAAAGAAATTCAGTAAGTCATTCAGTAACAGAACATACAAAGTATCCTATACGAACATAATCGGCCATAGCATAAGTATCTATATTCGGTAGGTGCCCCTTGTGGCGCCATAACAGAAATGACCATTGAAACCTCTGAATACATTCTGCAGTACCTGGCACCAAGACGTTAGCAGCAGATCCTTTAAGTCCTGTAAGCTGTGAAGCGAGGACTTACCGAACATCAATGAGCCTTGGGCACCCATGATCCTTTCACCAGTTCATTGGTTCTTCTTCTTTGGAGCACTTTTTGTAGGTACTGACCATTGCAAACTGAGAACAACATACAATACTTATCTGATGTTTTGGAAATGTTTTGACTTGTCGTCTAGCCATCACAACATGCCGTCATATCAAGTGGCTCAGATTAACTTCACCGGTCAGTGCTAATGTTATGACTGATGGGTGTACATTTGTGAAATATGATTTTACATTCAGTTTTTGCAAAGCGTTCTCCACTGATGGATGATCCCAATTATATGAAAACACCGCTTTGTGTTAAGAAAAACTGTATGCGTGTGTTAGTGTGTACTTCTGGTGGAGGCTATAATCTGTTTACAGAGCGTGATTGTTCGCCATTTCCGTATGGGAAAGTAATGTCACCAGCACTCTACTGCAGAGCTATTACAGATAGTCTGTTCGTTGTCATCTCTATTCACTCTTGAATAATGGACTAGTCACCGTCTTTCCCTTCCTTATAGAAAAAAAAGCACACCATTAATGTATAATTAATACATCCACCAACATACTTTCACACTTTACTGGTATAAGCTCACTCATACCAGTTCATTTACCACTAATGACAAAGAAGCTCGGATGAATATGATTACTGGAGGTAGAACTTTGCACCAGTAGCCCGCGCAGTGAAACTGATGATATTATGCCTGTGATCTTTATCAAATGAATGAACTCTGCTTTCTCTCCTTCTATAATAATGAGCCACTTGATACGCAGAGTGACTTCAGTGTTCCTCACACGACAAATTAGATTATCTCTCCTTCACCCGGCAAACCGTGCACAGGATAGCATTGATATTCTGGACGTACTCTGGTACAGAATTTCAAACCACCTAGATTAAATCATCTGCTTTTCACATTGGGCCTCTGTCTGATTTCACTACGCTCCTGAAAACTACATTAAACAAACAATGTGAAATAAAAGTTAAATAAAAGAAAAAAATTAATTAAAATAAATAAATAAATAAATAAAGTGCACCAATTTATTTTAAAGCATAACTTTCATTTGAAAGACACAGAGCTGTATCATGCTCTCTAAGGCCTGCTTGTCCAGCTCTAGTGATCAATAAAGGTGATGAACTAACAGCAACAGCAGGCCAGTGTATTGAATTTTTGGGAGAAAATACAGTAAGACTTCCTTCCCCCTATAGCTCTCATCCATGCTCTAGGATTGTTTCTCTGGGGCTTTGACAGCCTGATCAGGTTCCTCATTTGTTCTTGGTTTGGATGTACAGAATTTTAATAAAGCATTTCCACTGTTGTACCTGGGATTCAAATAAAAAAGGTAGTGTATTATTCACAGCATGCCAAATATTTATAATTACATGGGTGTGGAAATGATCAAATTATAAAGCCTACAAACTGTTAATAAGTCTCCCTATTTGTCTTTACAGATGGAGTGTTTTATATTGTCACTTGAATTCTTAAGCTTAGCATGTTGTAAATATTTTAGCAAAATACCCACAACTTTATGAATGTGATGGTAATTAAGCAGCAAGAGAAAGAAATGTAATATCTGCTGTGGCCTAAATCAACAAAGGATCATCTCGTCACTTTCACACAAAAACTTGTATCTCTGATTTTGCTGTTTTTCACCTTTTTTCATAATTTGAATCTGGCTTCTTTACATTTTACAATTTCATAATAAATGGACTAATGCTTCAAAATGACGAACGGAATAATTTAAAATTTCATATAATTCATATAATTTATATATATACACACGTCATATTTTTAAGCTTCTCTCAATTTTGCAATTTAAAGTAGCAGAATGCATTCATAAAAAGAAGTGTCCACAAACATTTGGACAGTGCATGATATAATAAAGAATGAGAGCCACATGGTGCAATGGCTAGTTCTTATATATCTCATGTTTGAGACCATTATAAACTGCTCACTAATCATGAATTTGCAAGATTTTTCTGTACTCTTTATTAAATGAGAATAACAATGAGTTGGCATATGCTCCTTGTTGCTCTTTGAGAGAGGGAAAGAGAAATAGAGCGAGTGGGAGAGATTTTAAATAGGTCATAACTGACTGAAAATGTCATTTTATATAATGACCCGTTCTCAGTAGTTCATCAGTCATTAAGATAATTTTCAAACAAATAAGAATCACATACTGAAGATAAGGGATGTGGTATGAGTTTCCCTTCTTCAATCTGTAGTCTACTGTTTGTGTTATGTAATGATTAGATATCCCTACAAAGATAAGACCTGCCCAGGCTTTGCTTGCCTCTACTCCTTTTAAACAGCAGGTCACTCAGGAATATGTTCATTAGATGCACCCAATCTATAGCTGCGTCCCATAAGCTGTTGCACATTTCATGGACAAAAGTAAGATATAAATCAATAAAGTTTTCACACCACTGTTGACTATTTAGTCAGATGCGAGTTGACTATACCAGAGTCTTGTATGAGTTATGTTAAAAATGATGAGCCTGTTTTGCTTTCTCTGTGGGTAGGCTGGTGCCTACGGGTTGACTGCAGTTCAGAGGGAGAATAGGTTTAGAGGGAGAACAGGTTTATTTTGACTGAGACAGTTTTAATTTTCTGCTCTTCACATTATGTATGACAGAGGCCAAATTCAGATGCATTGCCCCAAAAGCTTTAGCTCAATAGCTATATTTGTAAACAACTGAGCAGCCAGCAGTCCAATTATTCATGGTCTCCTAAAATGAGAGGCTGTGTATAAAAAGGACTTTCATCCCTTTGTGATTCATCCAGCATAGTTGTAAATACCCTTAACAGAAATCTGACTTTCTGAACTTCTGAACCTCATGGATACCTGGTTCAAAGTTCTCAGCCAGCACAACAAAAACAATGGTGGGGCTATCTAGTTATTTGCAACTGCAAATATATACATGTACATAAATGCATTTATAAACATGACCTATTCGATTCTAATCTGTTTACCATCTTCATGTGTATAAAAATTGAATACATCAACAGTTATTGCCAAAAATAAGTAAACTGGACAAAATCACTATGCAAGTGTGCAATTTTTAACTGATGTTGGAAAAAAACAAAACAAAACAAAAAAACCCCAAAACCAGACATCTCCAAAATGGCAAGGCTCGCATAGTCCTCCTGGTAAGCATTAATACATAGTGGTGTGAGCAAAAAAAATCAAGCCAAGGGGTGCCAAGGATTATCGATGTGCAAGGTAATGATGTGGGCCGAAGTTACAGAAGTACCATGGCTACTGGTTATGAGAAGAATGTGTCACATTACACAGTGCAATGCACCCTGCCGTGTATGGTGTATGTGGCTGTATAGCCTCAGACAGGTCAGAGTGCCCACGCTAAACCCTGCCCTCTGTCAAAAGTGCTTACAATGGGCAGAACTGGACCTTGGAGCAATGGAAGAAAATTGTCTGGTCCAATGAGTCTTATTTTCTTTTACATCACATGGACAGCCAGGTACATGTGTGCGATGTACCTGTGGGACATGATGCAACATTTGCAGCAGCGCAATTGCTGCAAATGTCTTGGTAGCAGATACCACAAGTCACTGTCGGAGGGAGAGAATGAGACTTCGTTAGTATTTGGTGTCCTCCTCTTGCTGTAATGACAATGTGCACTCAGGCTGGCATGGACTCTCCAAGTTTGTGAAAAAGACACTGATCAGAACCTCCTATGCAGCTCCATACACAACAGGGTGGGATGTACAGTTGTTCCACGAGGGCGTAGAGGATGGTGATCTTGGTTTAGAGCTCCTTAGTGTTTTGTGTGAGTGTGGTCTCATGTGAACCAATCAAGATAACAGTCCAGAAGATTTGTTGAATATCAGGCAGTCTGTAGCAAAATGGACAAGCTGCAACTGTTAAACAGCAGAAAATACATTCTCACTGCTAACCTGTGCTTTTATAAAACTTGGCTCTGCAAGTCCATCCCAGACAGCACTCCTCTACTACCACGGCTTTAATCTCTACTGAATGAAGCGCACCGCAGAGTCGCCAGGGAAGAAGAGAGGTGGCGAAACCCGTTTATTATTAAACCAAGATTGGTGTACTGATGCCACAGTGTTACCTAAACCATGCAGTCTAAAGCCTCAAATCCCTTTCCAGAAACTGTCCTTCACCCTTCTGTTTGGAAGTTATATTCCACCTCAAGTGACAGACACTAATTGTACCCCCGAACTGACCAAATAGTTAAGTTACCTGCCTCACCAGGGAGAGCAACACACTAGAGCACTGCTACACTGTTTTACAGAATGCATGCCATTCTGTTCTTCATGCAGCCTTTGGCCTCATTGATCAACTTCTCCAACCTAAAGACAAAATCTGCTGCACCTGTGGTAAAGTACTGTAAAGAAGTGGGAAAAAATGAGGCAAAGAGCAGAAGACACTGAAATCAGCAGATCGGAGTGTGTTTGAGTGTGCAGATAACCACTAGGATGAATATATTGACACTGTGACCTCCTACTTCAGCTTCTGTAAAGACACCCTGACTCAAATTAAACAAGCCATGATTCAATGCCAAACTTGCCAAAAAGGCAAGAAACAAAACAAAACCACAAAGCAGGCAAAACAATCTGCTCCAGCAAGCCTGCAGGACAACATCAGTGAGAAGAAACCATCCCCCCAAAAATGAAGACAAGCTGAACTCTTGCTACTGCAGGTTTGAAAAGTCCAGCACCACACCACACACCTTTCCAGCTCCAATTCACACCTCATTCAAACCTATAGCACCTCTCCCTCCAACTCTGACTGCCACCCAGCCAGACATCCGGCCTGTCTTGAAGATCTGTGAACAGGATGTGAGTCGACTCTTAATTAGACAGAAAGTGGCCAGCTTGCACCGGTTTTCACACAGATCTTCAACAAACCACTGGAGCTCTGTACTCTTTAGGGATTCTTTACTACCCCAATCAGTCAAGGAACCCCACCAGAATAATTTTCCATGATTACAGCTTAGCATTTAACACAGTCATTCCAAAATTCCCACACCATAAACCCTCCCAGCTCAGCATTCCAGTGGATCACCAGCTTCCTCACAGGCGCAGAGCCACAGGTTAAGCTGGGAAAATTCTGCACAGATGCTCGAACAGTCAGTACTGGCACCCAACAAGCATGCATGTACAGACCCCTCTTGTCAAAATCCTGAAATTTGCAGATGACACTACAGTAATTGGTTTTATCCAAGACAATGACACATCAGCTTACAGATGGGTTGTTGAACAGCTGGCGCTCTGGAGCAAGCACGCTCCAAACATTGGCACTGATGGTTAAGTTCAGGAGAAGCTCCTCAACCTTTCTCTGCCCTCACCATCCCTGACAACACAGTGATGGCTGCAAAAGAAAGCTCAGGAGTGGATGTACACCCTGCCTCAGGAACTACAGTGCTACACAGCCATCAAAGAGTCAGCCATCACCACCTCCATCACATTCACAAACTGCAGCACATCCTCAGCTATGCAGAAAAGACAATCAGTGTTTACCTGCCCACCTTGCTCGACCTTCAGAGCCCAGAAGCATACTAAGAAAATGACCTACTGAACCCTGACCATAACCCCTTTCAGCTTCTCCCCTCAAGCCAGTGCTTCAGTCAAATGAGGAGCCAGAAAATCTTTCTCCACACATTCACACTTATGAACAGTTGATGCACACAAGCATTCTTATACTTAAAGGCAATGTACACGATTCTGGAGAACAATGGTGGATATTTGAACTCAACAGCAAAACAAAAACTACCCTCCTTTCAGAGTTCCTTCAGAAGCTCCACCCCTCCAATTCAAGCCCATGCATGGCCAAGGCAATGACACTGGGCCTGCGGACCAAAAGACAGTAAACACAAACACAGCAACCAAAACACAACAGAGCAAAACCTAGCCAGTATCAGCACATCAGCTGACGACCTTGTCCAACTGCAACGTTCACCTGTACTTTGCATGCCACTTACTGGTGTCAGCCAACATAGCACCAACAACATTCACATGCACCAGTCACCGCACCACTCACATGCCAGTCACTGGCTTCGTATAACATCCCTACCATGCAATTAGCATGCCAGCTAACGTCACCTTGCTAATGTTATGTAGCATAGCATTTCAGATGATTCATGAATCTACATAATCCCACTGTACTAGCAAACCTCTTTGCTGGCCATAAAACCCTTTGCAAATGTACATTATGATCAAATACCATAACAAAGCTAGAGAGCACAACAACATGGCAAGTAATTAACTTTAGCTAGATAAGCATTAGCAAACTGTTGCTACAATTGCTGCTGTTAAGCAATCCAGCTGTGATTATCACAAACATTCCCAAATGGCTCAAAAACAACACTTTGTTTAAGATTGTCTGATTGTGGTCTTAGGTTTATGGACCTCACTGTATATATCTTTTTTTTCTACTTCAATCAATACTATCAAATACTATCAATTTGGTTTGTAGTTACAGAATCTTCCTTTCAACTGTTTGTTCATTTTAATCTTTAAATATAATATGTTGTGTATATTTTTAATTCCGGTTTTATTTAAGTCACTTTAATTATTATTATTTATTAATTTCTTATTAAGTTCCATTTCATTTTAACAGATTTTTCTCTTTTAACAATTAAATCTGAAAAAAAAAACAATTTGTTTATTCATCATTTATCATCAATCTTCTATAATCTTCATAGTTTTCTTTTTAATGTTCTCAATTTGTTACATTTCCTTTTTTGATTTTAGTTTTGCTTGCTTTTTATTTTTATTTTCTTATTTATTTACTGTAAATGCTCAGCTACATTGAAAATGAGGGTCATCTCCAATGTACATCTGCTTAAAATAACATTTAAAAAAGTTGATTGATATTCCCAAAACATTACAGACAGCACCTGTTTTCATGTTAGACTCATGACACAACTGTGTATAGTAAATTACAACTTACTACCAATCAACAAAATATGGGGATTACTGATCGAGTGTAAAAAGGTGTAACAGCACTATAGTATATAATAAACAGCTAGGTGTATCTATGAACGTGACTGCTGAGTGCACTTTAGTGAAGAATACCTGCTTCGAAGCATTGCCAGGTCATATTACACAAAGCCCTGCTATGTGGATGAAACCGTGTGTGTGTGTGGAGGAGTGTCTGTTTATCTCTGAGAATAAATTCTGCTTCAGGGATCCAGCATCTGTTTTGCACTATGCCCGTGAGAGAGAGAGAGAGCGCGCAAGAGTGCAAAAGAGAGAGAAAGAGAGAGTGAGCAAGAGAGAAAGAAAGAGCATGAAAGAGAACAGAAATGAGAACGAGAAAGAAAAGACGAGTTGCCCTTTCAGCATTGTAAAAGATATCGAAAGTGGCCCATGTCCCCTGTCCCTGCAGCATGCTGAAATAGTGGAATTTGCTGAATAGGATTGCATAGCCCCTTTGTGTCGCTAATACCTCACACAGTGATGCCAAAAGGGGAAAAAAGAGCTTCACTCCCGCGCTACTCCAACTCACCTGGCCACTGTCTGCTTTTCTCTGCTCAGCCTGGTAAGATTAAGAGCCTGACTGCAGTCACAGTGTCTATGCCTCTAATGTAATATAACAGAAAGGAGATTAAAGGCATGTTCCAGAATATCTGTCTTTTCTTACTTTAAGATAAGGCATGGCCAACATCCTGTTTCTGTACTGAACCTCCTGAGAACATCATGGAGGTAGCAAACTGGCAGTAGAAAAATAAGTCCTTTGGGTTTTCTGAAATGATGGTGCTCCATCCAATGAGGTGGGGTGGAAAGACCTATTGGATTTAATGACAGCAGTATGTGTCTGTCATGCCTAACACCCTTTAATCATGAAAGAAGCATTGCAACATCTCATGGTAAATTGATTTTAAGGGGTCCGGCATGACCAAGAGGTTAGAAAAGCAAGCTTGGGACCGGAAGGTTGTCAGTTTGATCCCCAGACCGACAGGGGTTCGCTTTTATTAGCGTGTGCGTTCACTAATCACAGATAGGTTAAATGCAAAGACTGTATTTCTTACTGCTCTGGAATGGTCGTAAAGTGTGTTTCCTGTCTCTTATGAAATGGGAATCAAAAATGACAAACGAAAAAGTGCATTTCCTGAAGGAAACGCAGAATGATTGTGCAGCTAATGTGGTTCACACTGGTTGTTAAGGTATCCTGGGTGGTTGCTATGGTTATGCTAAGTACTTTCTATGGTGTCACAGGTGGTTACTATGGTGTTGCAAAGTTGTTGCTAGGTAGTTGCCATGGTATTCGAGGAGGTTTCTATGGTTTTCTTAGGTGGTTACTAAGTGGCTGCTAAGGTATATCAAGTGGCTGCTATGCTGCTGTTAATTTATTTAGGCATTAGTCAATTGCACAATCTTCTGCCAAGTACAGCATTCTGTCAACCTAAATATTCATTGTAATTACTATGCAAAATTTCACTGATATGCTTAGTTATGTGTGTTAACTATTTTACAAGAGCTTCAAACATGGTTTCACAGATTTCAGAAGCCCCCCTATCAATTTAACAAAGCTAAATTTTGTGCTAGTTGTGGTTATGTGAGTCACTATATAGGCTCAATGTATTATAGGAGAACATGGCATCATTTAAATGTATAGAGCTATTACAAGACACATGATAAAAACCCTATATACAAACTATCCTGATGCAATATCTCTTTATCACTAGGTGGGCTTTCTAGCTTGTCTCTGTGGATGGTTCAATACTCCAATAGCGACAGCAGGAGACACCATATCAGTAGCCTGTTAGAATGTCTGGCTCACTGCCAAAATAAAAGGAGAAACAGCGGTGCCCTACTAGTATGAATGATGGGGTGCTGTCTGGACGCTTTTTCAGTACCATGGACAGTATTTCAGCATACATATTGTCTCCGGAGGACAGGAAAGGTCCCTGTGGGGCATTAATCCTGTGAGTCTGGCATAAAATTAAAGAGAATGAGTGTTCACAGTCATAGTGGCTCAGGCATCATCACAGCAGCCAAGTACAATAGTCTGACCAACCCTCATCCTGGTGATCTGGTCTCGCTTAAAGATCTGTATTAACCCTTAACTGCCTCACGTGATTGGATCAGCTGAATCAACTGTGTTATATTCTCCTGCAAGAAAGTTGCACTCTCTTTCAGCAATTCCTCAGCAGGAGTCCATGATCGCAGGAATACAGTCATTAGTAAAGATAGTAGTCATTAGCCAAGTCCACAGAGGTGTTTCTTCACTACTGGTTTTACAGGGTGGACAAGTGCTCACATAACTTGCATTCACACCCATTCAAAAGACCTAGACTGGTATTTAGATTTGACTAAAAAGGCAGGGTTTCCAGATTCAGCTTCAGATTCAGATTTCCAAGCTAACTAACAAACTAAACACAAACATCAGTAGCCACAAATTGGTGGAACATAGAGTTGAATTCATTGGTTCACGTAAATGTACACCACATGGACAAAATTATTGGGACGCCTGCTCATTTATGAACCTTTCCGAAATCAAAGGTATCAATAAAGAGTTTATCCTGCTTCTGTTGGACTAACTATTTCAAATGTCCAGAGAAGGCTTTCTACAAGATTTAGGAGCATTGCTGTCAGGATTTGATTGCATTCAGCGACAAGAGTATTAGATCAACACCCCACCTGATCCCCAACTCCCCAACTAAAAAAAGTACTGGATGGAGATCTATCATTCCAGAGAGCACAGTTTCACTGCTCCTCAGCTCAATGCTGGGGGACTTTGTACTCCTCTAGCCCTTGCCTGGCATGGTGTCAATAGGTTCCTTGCTCTCAGTGTGAGGGAGTTTTTTCCAGGACACTGTTGCATTTGGCTTGCTCAAAAAGCTGCTTTGTGACACACTTTGTTGTTAAGTGCTATATAAATAAATCTGAATAAAACTGAATTGAATGTTTATCTGCCCCCGATAGCTTGATTATATTGGCAATACATCTCTACAGGGCCTAGACAAGCTCTGTGTACATTTGCATCTGTGTCAGCAACGGGTGCAACTTAGAGTAGCTGAATGCATCCATTAGAAGGGGTGTCCACAAACATTTGTGTAAACAGAACATTTAACAACATTCTTCTGGAAGGAACAGCTCAAAAAAACCCAGTTGGCTGACTACATGCCGCTCCCAGGCTGGTATCTTGTGTATAGAATGTAGAAGATCAAGTCAGCAATGGAATCACACGGAAGAAACCGGTGTGTGCTTCTGATATCTTACAATTCATACACTCATCCTTTTTAGTGTAACTACAGACACTCATGCTGAGATAAGGGAGCAGCTGGAACAGCAGTGATCTATTCCACACCACTCCAACTCTAGATGACAGAACAACCCAGTCTTCTGGATATCCTACTCTTTCATTCTTCCCTCCATACTTACAGCAGTAAAGAAACCCCCACATGCATAACTGCCTCTTTCTGTCAAACAACGTATGATGTCCCACAAGGCATATTTCTCCCACACCACAGGGCGCTGACCCTCGGAGCTTCAAAAGCCCACAAGCTGATTCCTCAAAGCTCCACCAGTGCCCTACTTCCACCCCTCATCTAATGTTCTGACTCTCAATTGCACTGCCTAAGTGGGTCAGGAAGGAGTGGTGGGGAGGAGTGGAGAAGAAAGCGCAACAGTATTGTCTCTCTGATGATTAATGGATGGCAAGAGTGAGGACGGATTGAGAAACATCAGCCCCCAACAGACAGTTCTGACACCTCTCACTAGCACTGTTTGTTCTCCTACAGCGAAACACAGTCATGTTACGATGAAGCATCAAGAGCCAATGCATCATTGAAGGTTTTTCCACTTGAGGAAAAAGGTCAAAGACCTGAAAAAGTGATACAACTACAGATACATCTTCAGTACAACTGGGGAGAGCAGTTTGCAGGGATCTCAGGCAACTTAATGACTCCCAAACCTGCCAATTACACCAATTCTACAAATTAGCCCTGAAATGGTCCTTTGCTTGATCTTGCCTCCCCTGCGCAAAAAGAACCCAGCCATACATTTCTGAAGGGCATGAAAAAAACAACATAAGTGCCTCCTTTTCATTAGCACGGATGAAGATATTAGACCATGTGCACAAACCATGTCATTAGTTGGAGACGTTCGCTCTGACTCGTCAGGTTCTTGCATCATGTAATTAAAAGAACAGGATGAACTCCCAGAATGGCCCTTATATAGATATCACAGCAGGCATGATATAAGGCACACTGGTGGTTCTGCTCTAGCTGGCTCTCAGTGGACTTATGCCAACACGAAAAGGCTGGGCAAGGAAAATATCTGCTAATTATCTGAACGCAGAAAATGTATGGCAGCAAAAGGCTGCCAGCCTTAATTACATTGGCTTCTCATTCTCTCTTACACTCAGAAAGCTGAGAGAACACTGGACTACTCATGCACATAGCAAAAGAACATGACCACATTCAAGATACCTACCTGAATGACTTGTAGCATGCTTGGAGTAATGGCCTCCATCCTCTGTGACAACTTGTTTGTACTTTATGTTATTAAGGTTTCATACATCATGTGTACCGGAGTAAAAAGGACTTCAAGGAATCTTTGGAAATTGTACATGTCAGAAGCAATGTTGTATGTTTTATGCTGAGAAACAATGACAACAAATGCAGCTGCCTTTTCTGACAACAAAGGGGGGGGGGGGATAGAGAATGCTTGCAGAAATGCCTATTAGCATAGAAGGCTGGGGCTAATCTGTGCTTAAGATCCATTATTTTCTGTAAGAGAATAGACTTAATATACAGGGTGGGGTGAATTTCACACCCCTTTAATCTTTCTAAATCACTGCGGAGAAGAATGGAAAGCTGACAGTTCTTGTCATAACACAGAAAGGTGCTGGCATAAGGCCGTGGCATACATTTCCATCATCCATTTCTACACATATCACCCCCCTCCCTCCAACACACATGCACAGACACACTGTGTTTTATTACATTTATACTTACCTGTGAATTCACTCCCATTAGCAGTATATGTCTTGTTTTAATGCACATATACATACATATTGCATCCAAGTCTCTTTCTTATTCTGGGTAGGGTATGAGCCGTCCTTTTTCATTATGGTTCCATCACATGCCTCTCTCTTGCTCGCTCTCTCTCTCTCTCTCTAGTCCATCTCTCTTACTGTTGGCTGGGAAATGGCTGTAATGACTTGGCTGCCTGTGCAGAATGGAGAATGTTGGTGCTGAGGCCGGTCTCTACTCGGACACAGCTGCATAGGAAGTGTGTTATGAGGCGAGGCGATGGGCTGGGAGACAGGAGACGGCAGCTGCTCACCCTTCATTCTCCCAGAGGAGCAGCATGCTGTGTAATACCACCCTGCATGCTAGAGAGCAAAAGCAAGCAAAGAGCACTCTAGGAAACTTCTGGTTAAACCTGGAATGCTCTTTTGATGTACAGTATGTGAGTGTTGGGGTGTCAGTCTAGTAGTCAGAATTTCATTTCTGGGGGGCAAAATGACAAACCTGGGTTTTGTAACATTTAGACTACTAATACAGAACATGTTTCTGTGTATTAGTATTACAGTAATCAAGGAATCTGATAACTCACAAATTAATTTATAAAGAAGAACTGTTTACCTACTTATTAATGCAATTAACTAATTTGCCAATCACATGGCAGCATTTCAATAAAACCACAGAGGGAAAAATGTGATAGAGTGTAGCATGCAGGCTGAGGCATGCAGATAGTAGGGTCAGAATTTAAAGTCAACAGCATGAATCCATTGACCCAACCTACCTTGTGTTGATGCAAAATGGTGGATGTTGGGCACATGGAAATTCTGCGGGAATTGCATGAAGAATGCATGGACCACATGCATGGACAACAATCACAAAGAAATGGGTCCAATTGGGGTTGTTTTGAGAGCAAATGGAAACCCTACCCAGTAATATTGTCCTTTCAAAGCTCTTTTCCACTCAGTTTGATTGATCTGCATCTAATGGGGAGTGAGGGAGAGAAAGAGAGAGACAGACAGACAGATACCTGGATGCCTTCCTAGAGCACTATAGCTTGCCACTTGTTTCTATTCTTGGAAACAAATACGGATGAAAAGTGATGAAAGTGAGAGGTGAGGGAACAGAGAGATAAGGTCTTGAGCACAGATACAGAAATGCAGTTAGAACTTGTAAAGAAATGGAAATCACAAGGAAGAAAACGAGGTAGGCCCATTACAAACAAGCTTTATCTTATCCATGTCTGAAGAATTGAAGTTGCAAGAGGTGAAAAGAATTCCTTAAATACAATTTTATGTCAGAATATGCTATATTTGCTCACAACGATGATTTAAAAAGAAAGAAAGCCAAGGGAAAATGAAGAGCTGAATGGCAGCATTGCCGACTACAACATAAATAACCAAGTTTTTTATCCTTCATTGTTTCCACACAATTGCAGGGCTGTGACCTTAGTTCAATTTTCTAGTTTCTGTTGAAAGGGTCTGTTGAGCTGGCAGCCGAGTTTCCAGCTCATTCTGTTTTGCTTTCACATGCCATTGGAGCTCCACGGCCTTGTGGAATGTGTCATACACTAAGCATCATCACAGGTGATTTCAAGAGCACTCACACAAAGTGCAGTAATCCTACTTACACAGGAAAAGCCTTTGAACCAGCCTGGTCCTTTGTGACTACAGCCAGTAATTCACTGCTTTCACTGCCATTTCCTGCTAGTGCCTCTCTAGCAGCACATGCAGGGATGTGTGTAGAAAATGCAATGCATATTGTGCTTCACAATTCAGGATAAATAAGATCATGGAATGTGGTGCAAGCATTCTTTAAAAAATATGAATTACAGATGTTTTGCAGCACTAGATAAAATTCTTTGTCAGCTTAGAGGAAAAAAGTGGTGCAGATAAATAAGCCTCCAACCCTCCAAGCCTGTAACCCCCTCAGCTCTTTAGCTTAAACACCTTGTAGCTATTCAGCTCTCCAGGTCTTATTAAATATATACAGCAAACTGACCCCAAATCTGAAATCTGTAGTCCATGGAGAACAAGAACCCTCATGGTTCATTCAGTGTCTGACATGCTGCAGTGTTCAATGAGAATTGAAGGTATTCTGGGGCACTGGACTAGCTCTCTCTATAGGGCCCAAATCACAACCCTATTGAGACAGGACGGGACAGGCGAAAGACCATTTTTACCACACATTGTGTATACTTAAGCAAAACACCAGGACAAACTAAGTGGTTGTTTCTTAAGGTACTTGTGGAGATAACTGCTGATATTACAAGGCTCCCCTTTCATGGTACGGATAGAGCTTTAGAACTGGTGAATTATTATCAAGTTCAACCAGAGACGTTATAAATGAGACTGCAGTCACTGCTGGAAATATCTCTTATCTATTTTTTTGTAAAGTGTCTTGCTATCCATTTGCTGCTGTGACCCTGAATTTCCCCACTGTGAGACTAATAAAGGATTGTCTTATCTAAATCTGAGTAATGCTCAACATGATGTCTGTGAGTCTCACCTTTCAACTGGACCTGGGGATCTGGACATGTGCAGTAGTCAGTATTGTGTGCATCATTGATCCAAAAGCTACAAACTATTCATAAGGTTTTGGTCAGATTTGAAATGAGCCAGATTTGAAATGTAATTTAAAATGTTTAAAACAGTCATTTGACCTTAAATCACTCCCCATTCAAAAAGATGGGAGTCTGGTCTTGTGTGACTGGAAAAATCTGCCCGGCAGCATTGCAAAGATGGCTGCCAAGTAAACAGACTTAACTATAAGGACTTTGGTTCAGCTCAGCTCAACTTGTTAATATGTCAGCAGATGCATACAGTTTTATGTAAAAACTGTAAAAAAACTTTACAACCATTTGAAATATGAACAAACCAAATGACTAGCATATTGCAGCAGGTCCTGATACCTGATTCTTTTCATTAACCTGTATAAAATATAACTACAGTGTTTGCCTCAGCACACTGTCAATGCGACAGGCTACAGAGGCTTATTTGATGACATATTGCCCAATGAGTCAGTGGTACTTAACATTCAACAAGCAGAGAGATTACTTTTCTATTATAATCTTTAATTGTCTGTTCGGTGTATCTAAAAACAATGCTACTTCCACCATGTTTCAAAAACGCACTAAACACAAAAAAAAGCTTTGAATTTACACAATCACGCAAACTCATAGCAACCCACTGTTCAGTGTAGTGCTATGCTTTAAATTATTAGAAACGTTCTCTTTTCCAACAACACTTAAACTTCCTGTGACTTTGGGGAGACCACTTGTACACAGAACTCTGGATCAACTTATGACTTATGCCTGAAAATCTATTTAGAACAAAATGTGTAGATATGTATTCTGAAACAGACTTGTTTGTTTAATACTAGACTGTGCAAGGCACCACAACAGCAGCAGCGGTGAGTGACAAGAGGTCGATTGCCGAACCTTGAGATGGCGACAACAGCTGCAGAAAACGCAGGAATTCATGCCAGCGATCTCCACTTGTTCTGCGACTTTGCAGCGAGGCCACAAAGCTATGCCTGACATTTGACCTTGGCGTGCTACAGTTCTGGCCATGCTACACTTCTGAATACTAATCATTTTAAAGTAGGTTACTGCTATGGCTTATAATTTGTCTGCCAATTTTTAGTGACTTTCTGGGCAAGTTCTGCTGCCAAAGTCATGTTTACTTCTGTTCACTCGATCCCTTGCCTCTCCGAGGGCTCATTTAACCACTCACCTCAGCTAATAAGTAATGATATCTGGCATGAGGGATGCCCTTCAGGGGATGTTAAGACTTCTAGTGTGTCAATAGCTATCTTTACCTCAGACAGCCAAATAAGATAGAGAAAAAAATAAGTTAGAGATATGCAAAATCCAGCTTGATAGAACATGTTGTACAGTAATGTATAAGTAACAGGGCTAATGTATTGTGTACTTGTCATAGTTGATACTACTCATGAGCATGCAAGAGTATTGTGAGGAGTACTGCGTAAGAAGTCTAAATGCATGAGATGAGGACATTAAGAGCGAGCGAGTGGAAAAAAAAATCTGAGTAAAGAATTTTGTGCATTCTGTATAACTAGTCATTAAAGCAAAATTATGTATCAACCGTACCTTCAAATAACAGTTTGGGAGGCATAAAGCGCAAATTGTATTGTGATCATTTTTTTTTTTTAATCCAAGATATCAGTGCTTAAAGGACACTGATCAACTGCATGTTACATTACAAACAATGTAGTTAGTCTGGTGTAAGTGGATGAAGTGTAGCTGATTTGAAATATAAGTCATTGTATGCTATACAGGAGAGTATCTGAACAGCAGTTTTTAAGAATCTGTCGCTATTGATGCATTTTGTGTGAGCTCACCATATCGTCCACCCCAATTTATGGCAATGGTGTAAATATGAATTATACTCAAAATTATTATACGCAAAAAAATACTCACATAATGCTTCCTAAACATTTTCTTGTTCTCTGCAAAGTCACCCACCAAAAATAATTTGTTCAATTTAACAGCTGTACAGAAACCCTAAATTGCTAACTTTCTGAGCAATGGTTCAGTTTTTTCAGCATACCAATGTCATAACAATGTCTTGTTAAAGGTGATGTTGTAACTTTACTTTTACTTAAGGTAATGTCCGAAGCTTTTCAATCTCCAATTCGTAAGAGTTGCCAACTTACCATTTCAGTGCCACATTTTTTTTTTAAGTTGATTTGCATTAAGGAGATGGTAATTTTCCCAAATGTAAGACTCTTCCACCCATAAAAAAAGAAGCAATCTTACTCCCAATCCACACACTAAACATTATTTCTGAGAACTTTAATACATACAAACCCAAGGGCATTTAGAAGAGCAGCTAGGGGAAAATATACTGAGGCCTAAGGCACTTTGAAGAGAAGCTGGGTGGAGAGAGAGACAGAAGCAGCCACAAGTGCATAGAAGACCCGAAAGCATGGGGTGCGTTAAGATTCAAGGGACCAGGGCCAAACACACAGTGCTCTGCAACCCAGCTGGAGGCAAGTAGCTGAAAGTGAGAAGTGGAGGAGGGGAAGGATAAAGCATGGGGAAGGATGAGAAAGTAGGTGAGGAAGCAGAAGAGAGAAATGGGAAGAGGAAAGAGCAGAACTCTGAAGGAGAAAAATAAAAAAACAGAGCAAATAAGAATAGAAAAGATTGTAGCACACATTGATAGGACGGTTAGATAAATGCAATATGTCTAGCAAAATATAGTAATTTGCTTGTGCTTCTGTTTCTTCTAAACACAGGGTTAGTTATTAACTAAATATCTAGTTCTTATAAAAAAAAGATAGAATAACCCATGGTTGAGAGGTTAAACAGGCTTGGTGTGAAATTGCACAGACATGTTACACAGCCATTTTATTTACTACCCAAAACACCAGTAAACCTGCACAGTTATATGCTGGCAATGTTTATATGTTTTGCACCTTTTTATGAATGTATTATCAAAAAGCTTGGAAAACCATAGGAAAAAACTATGGGAAAACCATATCTGACAGGCAGTGCATTTGTAACCACTGAATGCTGTAGCTGAGGGCCTCATTGATGCTGACTGACCTCACCACTACCAACTGAGTGCTTTCTGGAACACACATTAAGCCACTTTTAAGGACTTTTACATCAAATCTAATTTATTTGTATAGCACACTTTTTACAACTGGTGTTGTCACAAGGCAGCTTTACCCAATCGTTAATTAGTGAATACAAGAAAACAACATAAAACATGAAAACCTAAGACCCCCAGTGAGCAAGCTAAAAGGCAACAGTGGCAAGGAAAAACTCCTTCAGAGCTGGAGGAAGAAATCTTGGGAGGAACCAAGACTCATCTTCCTCTGGTCAGAACTATTATTATTATATAAATTATAACTATATATAAATTATTGATAAAAGTCACTGAACCATAAAGACTGTTAACAGCAGGCAGTCTTCCAGCAGGTCAGGCTGGATGAGTGGGCGACCACTTAATGATTTCATTTTCATATTTGAAAAAAATCAGTAAAAAAAATCGTCCCTTCTTTGCTACAGTAACAGCATCTACTTTTCTAAAGGCTTAAACAAGCTGTTGGAACATTGCTGTGAGGATTTTACAGTATTCAACCACAAGACCAAGTTGTGAGATTTGGCATGCCATTGATCTTTCCAGAGAACAGCTGTACTGCTCCATATGCCACAGCTGGAGGATTTAATCTTTCTTGTAGGCACTAGGCTCATTGTTACAACCCCACCTTTAGTCTAGGATCAATGTGTGGCAGTTTAAAGTGTTTGACTTAATAAAGACATACAATAAAACTGCTGTGTGAGCCATTACCACACCGGGAGAACCAAATTATGGGTAGTAGGATGGAAAGAACAGAACAAAACTACATTATTCAGGAGTTTAAAGGTACTTGGCTACAAATCAAACTAAACAAGCGAATCCTGACCAGCTTCCCTGGGAGGCCAAATAATCTAAAGTCAGGTGGTGCCCTGCCTCTAGCTTGCAGAACTAATCAGAACGGAATCCTACATGGTGTGTGAAATGTTTGGTGCCTGGTGCGCCTGTTACCGGCTTGAAACCCAAATGACAATCAAGCCTCATCTGTAAGTCAGAGTTGCACCACATTGCTTCGAAGTCCGTATCACAATGAAAGTCATGTGACCATCCCCAAAAAAGTTTTTTTTTGATGGAGATTAAATACTATATAAATACTAACAGACAGACTGACATATAGATACAGATATTTTGCGGCAGTAGAGAAGACCCTATCAGAAGCCAAATGGTCCATCTGTGGCCTTACATAAAGGGTTTTACTTAAGTGGGGTTTAGGAATGTGAAAAAAGTGCTGTAAACTGCTGCTCTCAGTCCAGCAGGAACAAGGGTACATGAACCATAAAACGATGGAATGTTTACTGTGTCTTTATCCTCCCACCCTCCTCATTTGTTCCCTTCATCTTTTCTACTTATAACTATGCACTCTCAATTCACTGGGAAAATGATTAAATAATTGGCCTGCCCAATTCATTTGTAATGGCAAGGCTTGTGCAGTAGAATACAAAAGAGAAGTACACAAAGAGCTTAGCATTTAAATTTCTTTCCATACATTGTTTGTAGAAAATCAACACAACTGATGAAACGAGCACTTTTTGTCGATAAGCCACTCATTTCCTATCCCTTCCAACACACAGTATAATGAAAAGAATGGTCAGTTATAGTCAATCTCTCCTTTCACTTTCGATTCCACTTGCTTTAACCTTAGAATACAAATAGGACTTTTAATACGACAAAGAAAAAGACTAAGTAAATGTGATTCATCAGTAATGAACCAATGAGAAACTGGATGTATAGTTATCAAGTTATGGGTTATTAAGTTAGTTATTAAGACAATGGGTTTATGCAACATTAATGTCTGTAGTATGTTTGTATGTGTAGTATTTTGACAGTGTTTGAACTACCAGTCTCATCAAAACATAATTAAAGCAGCATTATACAAGAACGTATATTTTCTGCCTTTAGGCTCCCTCTATCAGTCAGGAAGTGCAATTCAGACTTTGAGCCTCCACTAAAGGATATGTCCAGACCTCAAGCTGACAGATAAAACAAGTGATAAAGAATAATTGAAAATGAAAGAAGCATATGACTTTACACAAATAGGACTGAGGTTAAAGCAGCATTACGCAGTTCTAGTGAGTGTTGTACTAGCTAACATTGTGCCAAGCCCAGGGTAGCAACGATAAAGACACTATTATTCCTATTATACATCAGTGGAGCATCACAATGTTTTTGAAGCAGTTATTTTAAGGTAAAATGCTACATAACGCTGCATAACGTAATTGCATGTGAAATTAGTGTCCATAGCTGTAAGGTTTGTGTATTTTAGGCGAAATGAAAGTAGAAACATTACCAAATGCCGACTGCCAACTGACCCGAATATTTTAGAGACCTAGTCATGTGCTAGAGCATACCTAATCCAACAAAACTCCCCTTACAAGTGGTTTCCCCCAGTCAGAAAATGTGAAAAGTATTCTGTATATATACAGTATACAGTATAACTGTAGCTCTGGGACTTGCTGAATTCAGTGAGGTGTAATATTACATTATAAGCTTCTGTCTTGATACATTTATGAAGGACATATTTAATCATGTCATCGATCTCACCATAAAACATGTTTAATTTCACTTCTGATTTTCAGACTTTGGCAGTTGTTGACATAACCATTAAAAATGCAGCTTTCAGACTCATCAAAGGAAACAGAAACAAGAGAGCAGGGAAGCAGGTGAGAATTTACTTTGATAATGTGACCGTTGGGTGAACTTCTATTTCATGCCTTTTGGATGCTGTCAAGAGGGTGTGTTATTTTTCCTCCCCAATTAGTGTGGGAAGATGAAGCAGGGTTGGCCTGCCTGACATGTAGCTCTGGATAATTATGTTGGCTTGCCACACTCCTCCTACAGCTTTCAAGTCAGAACTACTACACTTGGCATGAAGCTGCAGGCCATGGTCCCCAATACATGCACCTCTCCCTTTTTTCTCTCACAGGCTTCTATTCATTTTATCTTTCAGCACCTACAAGATCTAAAGTAGCCTGCTGTAGGTTCAATATGCATATCAAATGCAAAGAAATTAAAACTGTTTTTGCAGCACAATTTCATATTACATATATCATAGATATAGAATTTCATGAGGAATGGAACCAATGGAAATACTCCAGAATTACACTGAATGTTAATTAAGAAGGTTTCTCTCTCCTGCAAAGTTGCCACTTTGGAGAAGGAGTTTTTGCGACCATGACAACATATGGACTGTATGGACATGAAAAGCCTATTTAAATGAATAAAATACTGTATAAAGGACATATGTGCAATTACTATGGCTGCGAGAGTGGAATGAATTACCTTAGAGCTTGATAACCTTAGTGACTGCCGTTGTATTATTTATATAGAGTTTGTGATCTGTGACACAGAGGGAGGAGGTATAGGAACAACAGGAGAACAGCTACAGGAGAACTCTGCAAAGGAGAAAGCAATCCTGAGAGACCATTGCTAAATTGAACAGCCAATTAAAGTGTTGCAATGCCAGTATTATAGCTCACATTCCTGACAGTGTCTTACAGTGAACAGGTCATTACTGAGAACATTCTTTCCTTAAGGTTACAAACATAGAAAGGCTGAGGGCAAATTCCATGGTAGCCTAAGGCAGATGCTGAAACTGGTAAACTAGAGATCTGCAGAGTCTAACCCAACAACATTTAAGAAATGCTGCATCTGCCTAAATACTCAGAAATAAACAGCATTAAAGCATCTCAACACAGCTGCCAAAATAAAACCTTTTCAAAAACACTGTATTTGATGATTAATTCACAGCTGCAGGTACAAAC
The DNA here is from genome assembly GCF_030463535.1 of Salminus brasiliensis. Taxonomy (NCBI): domain Eukaryota; kingdom Metazoa; phylum Chordata; class Actinopteri; order Characiformes; family Bryconidae; genus Salminus; species Salminus brasiliensis. The sequence continues at coordinate 36,808,988 of NC_132881.1, read as the reverse complement.
ACAAATGTTTTTGACTTTATTAAATATATTTTTTTTTCCTCTCTGTCTCTGATCAGAAATCTCTACGGGAAGACCCTTTTACATTTTAAGGAGCACTGAGGTAATTAACGAATGTTTATTTTTGGCGACTTTTGGATCTTAAACTCCTCTGAGAATTAATTACTCCACAGTCTATTTGTAATACATCTTCACATTTTCAGAGATATGATTCAGACAATATCTGTTCCAAATTAAAATCTTACCAAAAGAAACCCTCACAAATTAGCACTGCGTCCTTAGACACAGTATTTTTAGCAATATGGGCCAGAAGTGAACAGGAAGACTTTTCAGCAGCATGTCTCTTTAGTCACACGTAGAACTCTTATAATACTTCAGAAAAAGACTGAGTCAGTCTGCTGAAGTCACCTTTTAAGGTGTAAGGTCATGAGTCAGTCAGCTTGAAACCAGAATTTATCTGGAGCATCTCTGCCTACATACAACATCTCCACACCATGCTACTTTTATAAGGTAAGATACTTCGGATGTGTGGTTTAAGCACAGTGGTAGAGCATCGGAAGAAGATCATTTTATAAAAGAGAAAGGAAAGGCTGAGTATGCTGGACCTTAACAGGGTAATGATATAATCAATGAAATGATTCTCATCATTGGAACAATGAGCTAATCCCATTTACCTCCCCTTGTCTAACAGCATCACAGATATGAACAAAATATGCATACTATGGAGACCGACTACCCTTAGCAAGCCCCTGCTCCTGCATCATTACAAGATATATTGAGTGATCAAGTGGTAAATTCAATAAAACAAGGCATTACAATCCAATAATGTAATATGAAGACTATAAACAAAACTAACCCTGGACTGTGGATTTTAGTTCAATCTTTTCTGACCAGTGTCCCCTTTTTGTACCAAAGGGTCTAGCTGTAAGGTCCCTGCTGTCAAGCCTTGATCACAGAAGACAATGAGAATCAGCATCTGGAAATGTAGCTGCCTGAAGACTTATTTTACGTCCTCAGTATTATTCAGTAATCGGTGTATAATTTCTTGGGCATTTTTGGGCAGGCTGAAACAAGCATGATCACATGTGATTTGAACACTGTTTCCAAACGCCTGCTTATCTTCTCTAACAAACATAACTCTAGCATTTACATTATCTAGTACATTTAGCATAGCACCCAGTATAGAATTGGGACTATAAGACTTAAACCTTCAGTTCAGGCCAAACAAAAATCCCACCTGTAATTATGCTATCTTAATTATCTTGGTCATTTTAGATTAAATATTAAAAGCTTGATTTAAAGTTGGTAACAGCCAATCCCATATATTCAATCTTGTCTGTTTTAGTACAAAGCTCCATCACAGAGAGGCAGCTGCTGCTGCTTTCCATTTCTAACAGCTTCCTGAATCCTGGTTAAATTACAGTTCATAGACTAACATGTACTTGCATAGTTTAAAAACAAGCATAATTCCATTAATAAATAAAAACAACAAAAAAATAATAAATTAGAGATTAGCATTTTTTCCTTTCTCAGAAATGATTGGGCCTTCCTCACTGGTAGTACTTTAAGCTGTGCATCTTTCCTGCACTGACTGCAGTTAAGAGTAGAACTTCTGCCTGTGTTTTAGTGGACTGCTTTAAGCAAGGCCCTTCACTGCCTCTCCCCTCAGGCTGAGCTTGTTAATATGGTTTCAATGCTTTTCACCCAAATAACAGTTCTCAATATGCAGCCAAGACCCAACAAACAAAAGACACAACATGTGAACTGCCTGGACCCTACTTCAGGGCAAAGCCTCTGGGCGAAAGCTCATACTGACATACTGAGTGGTGCATTTTTGATGTGTTCCAAATGCCCCATGTGATAAAAACGCCCCTGATGATCTACTTAACTCCAGACTTTCAATGAGCTAAGTGATTTACTGCGTAGTTAGTTAGGTTTCATGAGCTGCTCAGACTGTCATCATGTTTGATGTGCCTCTGCTGACCTAATTAACTAGTCAATCAAAACTCCAGGGAGTGTGAGATATGCTAGAATGTGATGTGGGGAGAGTTATCCCGCCTCCTCAGTGTGGTTTAATCAAGCAGGGTATATCAAAAAGTGTTCAGAATGACTAGTCCTGAGCTCACACAGCAAGTGTGAGGCAATTATTGTTTGCCTGCAACCTCAAACCACTCAGCTGGAAGCTAATGGTTTCTATCCACCTGACGTCATACAGAGCAATAATGAACAAATTTCTTGGATTTTACTTCAAACATATGTATAAAAGGGAAAGATGTCCTCTTACATCTGAGCAGCAACACAGGACTCTGCATGCGTTATTTTTTTATTATTATTATAGAAGAGCCTATTTAGGCCTTTCAAGATTACATCCCAGCGCTGCACTGATTTGGTTGTTTAGCTTGATTATTTGCTTGCTCGGTTTCTTGCAGTTATATGATTTATTCAGATTCTTTTGTTGTATGAAACTGAAGATCTGAACATGTTTGCCATGGGGTGGCTACTGTTCCAACACCAGTCAAAGGCTGCTCCAGAAAAACTGGAGGATTTTAGAGAATCTGAGGAAAATAGTGCACAGTGACCTCTGATCCAGAACCTCTGACAATTTTACGCAATATCCACTGCAACACTGGAGCATACCACTGAGTCTCAATGTGTTAACATTGACACTGAACTACACTATTCATCTTTGATCACAACCTCTGTGGGAAGCAGAGAGCGAATGAGAGACTGGGTGTGATGAAGTTGACTATTGAGTCTTATAGTGAAGAGGATGGTGGTGTTCTATTTAACTGCTACCCTTATCTTGCTGAGTAAATGAGGGAAGCCTGAAAGAGCGGATGCAATTCAATGGTGGAAGAACTAAAATGTGAATTAGGCTAGTATCAGTAGGCTAGTGTACCGCATTACTTTATGGGAAAGGGACCTAAAGAGTGGGCTATAAGAGTGCACAATGTCAATGGCCATGGTAACCTGAAAATCTGAACTCTGCTACATATTTTAAGATTTCCCATTTGAGTTGACTCTAGCTGTAGTTCCAGCTGTTAAAAACATAAGAAGCCCTGAAAAAAACTGAGATGAGCTGTTTGAGGGATAAAAGCTACTTTTAAAGAATGCTACAGGCTAGTCACCTTGTAGTGCTCTGTTGTAGCTGAATGTAGACCTAATTCTGCAGTTGGCGTCACACCCATATTAAGGACTTTTCTCTGTTGTATGAAACTGAAGATCTGAACATGTTTGCAATGGGGTGGCTACTGTTCCAACACCAGTCAGAAGCTGCTCCAGAAAAACTGGAAAATTTTAGAGAATCTGAGAAAAATAGTGAACAGTGCATAACAAGCAGGAGCTGGTTCCTAAATTCAACCATTTAAATGTTGAACAGTAAATGCAGGAGTAAAACTGCATGAGTGGTCTCCTAAGATGCTTGTAGACAAGCAGGAAAATAAATTGGAGGAGGAAAGCCTTAATTACAATGCTCTACTTTCAGCCTACTAGCTTATTTGACAGCTAATTTATTGGGACCAAGTAGAGACGTGACTTTCATAAGAGGGAAAGCTGATGGGGTACAGGAGTTTATCATGCTCATCAGAGCCCGAGAACACTCCCATCTCACCGATCATTACACTTCACATGACACGCAGACTCCTGCTGCTGCAAACATGGCCGGCACTGCAGAGGAGTGAAAAAAGAGCTATAAGAAGACAGATGGGGGGTTAACTGCAGCATACTTCAAAAATAAATGTAGAGGCTGCAAAAAAAAAAGTGCTGAACTACGCAAAGTTTTTGAGAAACGGGAGGTTTTAGACGGAAGTGCTTCATGAGCTAAACGAGCAAAGTACATTCAAGTTGTAAGAAGTGAACCAGATACTGACAGCTAAAGCTGGTTAAATGTGCTTTAAAGGAGCTTAAGAAAATGATCACTCATTCTCTTTGTTTGTAACAAGAATATGTAATGTGACACTTTTAGGGCATCAGTAAGTTGCGTGTGATGTACTAGTCATAGTCACTGACCTTTAACCTTTAAGTATGTTTTGGTCAAGTATTTTTTGATATTAGGGAGGTTCCTTAAAAAAAATAGCATTCAGCTTGCACCTATTGCTGATACAGATGTGCAAATGCACACGCACAGCTTGTCTAGTTCCTGTAGAGAAATATTTCCAATAGGGCATAAAGGAGATAAACATGAGCTAGAGGGGTACGAAGCCTCCCAGCACTGATCTGTGGAGCATTGGAACCGTGTTCTCCGGAATGATGGTGCTCCATCCCGTGGGAGAAGTTGGGGAGTTGAGCATCAGGTGGGCGTTTATGATCCAACATCCTGACTTCACTAATGCTCGTCGTTGAATGCAACCAAATCCTAAACAATGCGCCAAAATCTAGTAGAATGCCATCCCTGGACAGTAGAGACAGTTACTCCAACACAAGAATGCGAAAGTAGTTTTAACACCTTTGATTTCAGAAGAAACAATGAATGGTTTCAGGTGTCCCACACCATAGAAACAGGTGTACCATAGACGCCTTCGTAGTGGACTGTTCATTTGTCAGATCCTCCCTCTCTCTCTCAGACGGGTAAGGCTTGGGTTAGGACTGTGTGTGCGGTTTCATGTGGGGTTTCCATTTCCTCCAATCTTCTACACTGTTACTCTTCACTGCTTGGCTTAAAGAGTCTTTTTCTTGATATGATTATGGCTTTGCTATTTTTACACCAGTTTCTAAGTCACTAATATTTCCTGTATCTTCCAAATTCCTAGTCTCTTGTGACTGCATTACATTACAGATATGTAACTAATTTGGACTGTGGCTTTGAGGAAATCCTGACCCTAGAAATAAAGATGGTTCACCTTAACATCCTACTGAAAATGGCACCAATCTGTTAAACATTGTGTGTATGAGATTCTTTTAAGCATATTTAAATAGTTCATACAGCAAGGTTGTAAATAATTGATAGTTTGTCACAACTGATCAATAATTTATTTAATCTTGCACATTTAACATCTCAGGAATGAGGCAGAATTGTGTAGAGGGAATATCAGCATCAGAGAGAAGGGAGAGGGATATGTATGGGGAGGGGGGAATTAATGCAAAAGAGTATGGTGCTGTAATTGCTTTTGATCATTATGTAATGGGAGGTGATTTGTAAATATACTTCTAAGAAGCTAAAACCTTCCAATCTCTTCTGCTTAGAACTGTTCAGTAACAAATACATAAAATGGGAAAGTAGAATTATAGATTAATTACAAACAATGCCACAAATGTCATTTGGAAGACACGTGAACTGTTGGTGCCAAATTGTCATTTGCTTTATGTTTTTTTGTCCATTAATTAATTAAAATCAATTTGTGTCACAGATCCAGAACCTCTGACAATTTTACGCAATATCCACTCTAACACTGGAGCATACCACTGAGTCTCAATGTGTTAACATTATTAACCATTCCAATTAATAAGAATTCACCTTAATTTTCTGCATCATAGCAACTTCCTAATAGAGTAATTAAACTCCCTCTACAGTGTTCCTCTGAGTGCGTTACTATTAACCAAACTCCAGCTACAGTTTCCATCTAGCTTGTAGAATGGCTATTACAGTGTACTGTCACAGAGGCTAATTCGATTAGTGCTAAGACACTGAACTACACTATTCATCTTTGATCACAACCTCTGTGGGAAGCAGAGAGCGAGTGAGAGACCGGTCTTATGGACCCAGAGAGGACTATTGAGTCTTATGGTGAAGAGGATGGTGGTGTTCTGTTTATCTGCTACCCTTATCTTGCTGAGTAAATGAGGGAAGCCTGAAAGAGCTGATGCAATTCAATGGCAGAAGGCTGTTAACTAAAATGTGAAGCAGGCTAGTACACCACATTACTTTATGGGAAAGGGACCTAAAGAGTGGGCTATAACAGTACTGATTCTCAGTGCTGAGCACTGAGGGACAAAAGCTTCATTTAAAGAATGCTACAGGCTAGTCACCTTGTAGTGCTCCGTTGTAGCTGAGTGTAGACCTCTAAAGTCGTGCCATCATTCTGTAGTTGGTGTCATGCTCATATTAAGGACTCCATGTCTGGTTTTCTCTGGGGGGAAAAGGAACAGCATTTTCTAAAATTGCTGTGGTATACAAAACTGCTCCAAACTCAACAGGATTTGCTGTATTTACATGAAAAAAAAAAAAAAAGATTAAAGGACTCATGGAATGGAAGGTTTAAAACTTAATGAGAGCAGAAGTTATTCTGGTTAGTCTGACCAATGCTTTATATAGAAAAATAAACACCCACCTAGCAATGCAATGTTTAAATATGTATTCATAATCTCATCATTGGTGTCCAATTTAATTCAGATTAAGTGTAAGATTCTTTTGTGGGCTTATAAGGCACTAAATTGGCTTGCACTCATTGTTAAGCCCTGAGATCCTTTGATCAATATCATAAACACCCCCTGTTCCAAGTTAAAGCTAGAGGGCTAGTGGGTTCTCACTGATGCCTCCTAATCTTCGGAAACCGTCTCCCTGTCGAGATCTGATAGACGCCCATCTCACTGCCCTTCATGTGAAAGCTTTAAACAGATCTGTATTGTTTGTCTTTCGGAGACAGCTGAAGGCAAAGCTCCATGCTGTGCTGTGTGCTTTGCTTTCATATTACTCTGCTTCTCCTGTCCCATTTTCCCCTTTTTAGCGCTCTTCTAATATTTTGGCGATTCTTTCAGTGCAAATCGCTTTTGTAAAAACGACAGCTATTTCAATGTGCTATAGAAATAAGTATTGACTTACTTACACTTCGAATGTCAACAGATTCTCTAAACTAGGTCATAATATTGCCATGTGCAAACACTGTACACTGTATCAGGTGCTTAGTAGCATTGGCACTAGTCACCAACCATATCAGTAGCTTGTCTTATGGAAGGTAGTTGAAGTTTAGTAGACTTCTTTTCATGAGACATTATTGCAAAGTGCAGCTGGCTAACAGTTTAGCAGTAATATTTAAACTTTACTACAGTTTTCAGATGCATACAGATGGATTTCTTGCCCTGGCAGTCTAATACGCAGTGTATAAAGTGGACCAGAGATCAGTGAATGAAGTTTGAGGTTTGGATTGGTGTTGAATCTTGCTTTTGTATACATGAAGTTTAATTTTACTTTTCTCCATAAAAGTACATCTTGTGGATGAAAAGACTTTAGTGAAGCTACTGGTGGGCACAGGTGCCCATTCAAAAGGCACCAAATTTACCTCAATATCTCAACCTCCAGCTGTCACATCACTAAACACTGCAGTCACAAAACCCAGCAGAGCACAGAATTGAATGAAAAGCACTGTAAACAGAGAAAAATAGAAGCCAACGCAGCATGGCTGAGTAAACATGAAATGTGTGATGAGACGTGACAGCCTCCTGATTTCAATTCTGAGAAATGACTACACAAAGATCAGACTGATCAGAAAAGAGCACAAAACAAAGCTCTTAATGGATCTATTGATGAGCCAAGCGTGAACCTAATATTTTGTTGTTTTAATTAGGCCCGGGGATTTCAGAACACTTAAATTACATACTTTTTAATGCACAGCTGTATCCAGCCATGTTTTAGCACAAAGTGGTGCATGTTTTAGTGTCTTAATGATTTTATAAACTTGTAATAAACTTCTCAGGACCTGAAGTAACTTAATGTTCTCACCCAGACATACTCTGCCCATAACTTAATTAAAGCACAATGTGCCCAGAGTCTTTGGAGCCCAAACAATATTTAATGAGACAAGCAGAGCTACTGATATTTGCCCTTGCATGGAAACCTCATTACCATTAATAAACTACAAATACCTGGGGAAACTTGAGATTAAGAACCACGATTGTCAAGTTGTTTTCCAAAGAGTGGCAAACAGACAGCCCTTCTGATAAAGTTCTGACACATTCAGGACCACCAAAATTAGATTTTTATTAAAAAAGTTTATATAAACATCACATGCCCAATAAATAATGATCAAATTCACATATTTCAAACCCTGGATAAACAGTAAGGTCAGTCAGTTTTTGGAAAAGCTCTGTTCTGAAGTAATCACTGTAGGTTACATATTAAACTGCGACATTCGGTAAACAGGTCTATTACGCATTTTAAAGACAAAACAGTCTTTCAAAAGTCTCTTTGAATGTGTAAATCAGCCACGCAGAGCAAACATGCAAATGCACTGCTATTAACTTAATAGTGCTAGTGCTATTGTGGTTTGAACTGAATGTCTAGGGTATGTCTATTGGTAATGATTTTGAATAGATATAACTGCCATTTTAACCCATCATGCCTTAGGACTGGGAAAATCGGTTCAGCGATTCCAACCGCTTCTCCAGCAAAGGCCAACTTGGCTGTGCTTTCCACAGATACAGTTCATAGTTGATAGTAATGCTGGTTGATGCTGGCTGACTCTTCTAGGTAAGCTTAAGAACAGCTCACCACCATAAGCTATGAACTAAACACCAAGCCACAGTCCAGTTTTTAGAGCAATTGAGGACTTGCTAGGGCTGTTAAGTTCCAGAAATTTTGGGGGCAACTCCAAGTGATGGGATGTTACACTGCCACCTTCTACGTTCTAGGGAGCTGCAGGACTACCACCACTGCATTGTAAAAGTTTAAGCTAATGAAAATAGGAAAAGGAATGAGAACATTACACATTATATACATATACTTGGTCCACATTTGGACCAAACCGGAGGACACAAAATATATAGACACTTACCCACACAAAAAGCCCAATACTCTAAACTTCCCTAGCCCTTTTTTTTAAACCTGTGGGGTGTTGTCGGCCCTCCAGCTTATGGAGTCATGCATGGTGCGAAATATCCATGCATCACTTTCACTTGTATAAAATCCCAAGGCAGGACAAAATCTTAATTAACTAATTAATCAATTCATGAAATGAATCTTGATTAGCTTCATCAGTATAAAACACTTAAACAAAAAGCTCAACGCCAACACAGAGCTCCAAACACTAGTAAGACCTTTTAAAAAGAAAAAAAAAAAACAATGAGACCAGGCCACTAACATACCCAAACTGACCTCCACCCAACAACGACAATCTCCTAAAACCCACACCACAGAGGGGTCCCTGCCTTTATATATTAGGCTCCTCCCCCGGGGACTCCAGTCAGGACTCTCATTGGTCAATGGTCCTCATGTAAAGGTAAAGGTGCACGTATTTGTCACTGTACAGTGTACAGCGAAATGTCCTCCGCATTAAACCCATCTGGTAGTGAACACACACATGTGTTAGGGGCAGTGAGTACACACACCCGGAGCGGTGGGCAGCCAACTCCAGCGCCCGGGGAGCAGAGAGGGTAAAGGGCCTTGCTCAAGGGCCCAACAGTGGCAGCTTGCCAAGCCCGGGAATCGAACCCACAGCCCTGTTATCGATATCCCGGCGCTCTAACCACTGAGCCACCACTGCAGCTGGCCAAACCACTACACCTGTGGAGGGAAAATCAGAGAACGAGGGAGAGACACAGGATCTAACATTGGCTAAATACATATAAACTGAATATATACTACACTGTAATGACTTATGAGGTGAATGTTGACATATTAACTTAATGTGCTCCCACCCAATAAGATGTCAGTTTAGTTTTATGACCTGTTTAATTTTAGCGAGGCAAAAGATAGTCTAGCTCTAACGCTGGCTAAATGAACTTACCTGAACAGCCTTACCTGAGCTAGACAGTGTGAGCCGCACATCTCCAAGGCCTCGCTCAGGTCTCTGTGTGTTCTTCGTGTGGGAACTTCGTTTTCATCCCCCCAAAAAACACTACAAGTGAACTGGTCAGGCTAAATTACCCCATATGTGTGAGTGTGCGTGGCGCCCCGTCCAGAGGGTAACGTTATTAGGCTCAGGACCCAGCGCGACTCCGCCCAGGAAGACGGATGTATGTATGGATGTATGTATGGATGTATGTATGGATGTAGACAGGCTATCTGAACTGTACCCAGCTCTCCTGTCAGCTGTAGCAGGTGGGTAGCTAGCGCTAGGTGTTTACGTGTTAACGATGCTGTTAGAAATGTTTCTCCATTTTAATGTGGTAAGGAGAGACGTATTTTAACCAATGGCTATATATATATATATATATATATATATATATATATATATATATATAGCCATTGGTTAAAATACGTCTCTCTCTCTCTCTCTCTCTCTATATATATATATATATATATATATATATATATATATATATATATTTTTTTTTTTTTTTTTTTTTTTTTTACCCGGCAGAGTGTAAGAGCGCGGGTCGGGCAAACGCTTCTGTGTGGAATCGAGTCCAAAGTTTGAAGCTGACTCGTGACTCCCAAGTGTATCGGAGGAATCGGAGAGTCGACTCTTCATGGATTCGACTCCCAGCCCTACTCCCTGCCGTTGTTGTGAGTTGTCTCTTAGCAACAAGCACGCGCACGAAAAGTGGCCGGTCAGTTAAGAAACGTTTCCTGCGGTTAGTCTCATTTACAGGGTTAAACACAGACATTAGGTTAGCTAGCTAGCTGCTTCATGTCCAGGTGGAAAGCTGTAGTCATACTGTTCTGGTCAAGTGCCTTTTTAACGCCTTTTAACGCACTTGTTTGATAGAAATAGTCAGCCCTAGCTACCTGTCTAGGACGAAAAGCAGAAGGCCATACTCGCATTTATCTAGCTAAAGTAAACAAACCTGCTGTCGCACAGATTGATGGAGCTTCAGATCCGCCACTGTTTGATAAAGGCCCAGGATAAAAACGGTAATACTAGCTATTTGTCGTATTCTGTCTATCTAGGCTAATAGGTTTGACTTCATTATGATTTTGGAGATAATCGTGCTAGCTAAAGTTCACTTAGGTCAGCTGGGTAGTGTTAGCTAGCTGTCCAGGTCTCATCCTTATGAAACAAACGTTTCAGAGTAAAAAAAAAAACCTGATCTTAGATCAGCTGGGGCACAACCATTTGCTAGATAGCACTAGATAGGTAAAATATGCTCTGATCACAGGTCAGCGTTTGTAGTCTAAGTTTGGTGGAAACACGATCAACTGATAAACAGAGTGTTCATATTTATTTTAGCTACGCTACTCGTGGCATACAGTCATATTATAGTAGGATTAGCTTGTGTGTTAATGTGTTGTGTAAACTGTTGTGTAGATCCTGAAGCTCTGAAGAAAGCTTATGGCATAATTAAGGACGTTGTCTCAGGAAAGACTGGATCAGATGCCAAGTGTCTCCTTCCTGAGCTGTATGTGTTGTGTTCGGAACAAGCACTACAGGTAAGAGGTTCAAGGACTTGTTAAAGTCATGCGCTGATTAAACCTATAACATGATCGTCCATAAAGTAATCTTAAAACGAAAGCCTCAATCTATCATAGGGTTTATACTGTGTTGTAAAACTGCTTCGTCTAGCTAGATTACTCTGAGGCACTCTGTTTTGTAAGTCTTTAGTTCATATTGCACTGCCAGGATATATGGTACTTTTAGTTACTACTGACAGGCAGCTTTATATACAGCCAATGCCATATTTATTATTCATGCTGTGGCAAAATGGTTTGGACATTTTGATAGAAAAATCCATATCCTATGTCCCGTAACAGATCAGGGCTTTGGGTACACTGCCTGCTGATAAGTAGAGCCTGGATGTTTAGTTGAGCTGTCTGGCATTAGCAGCTATATCATTGCTCGGCTTGCATGACCCGGGCAAATTAGCTACACAGGTGGATGAGCGGCAAATAAGAAAGTTGCTGGGAAAACACACACACACAAATGTGTCAGAGACTTTCTCAGTTTGCTCTTTTCTTGGTTTTGTTTTTTGTCGTAAGAGAAACATTCCTTTGCATATCTCAACCTTACATAATAGTAAATCTCCTATTATCCTTTATATCTCCTATTAAATGGCTTATTTTGCATTGGAATGCTCCTTCAAAGCTTCATTGTAGACTGCAGAAGACTCACTCTGTGGGTTTATGCTGAATTCAGTGTACAGGTCAGTTGAAATTCAAAGACATGTCCAAACTAAATGAAATGGGACTATAAAGTACATCACACTAAACTGTTTGATGTAACCTTCAGATCAATATGTTTACAGGTGAAGGTAAAGACAGAATCAGAATAAAACCTATGTGTCATTTATTTTTCATGCTTACACAGAAAATAAAAATAAACACATAAACAAAATGCTAATCGGTAATCGCTCTGCATCACGCACATGTTTTTTTTTCGTGTGACATTTGAATGGAAAAGATGAGAGCTTCACACTCCCCGCTCTCTAAAGGAAGGACTTTTTTTCATAATGAAATCTTAAGAAGGCACTGTGGATAAGCATACTTTTACATGCACACTGCTGAGACATAGAATTTAGTTTTCCACGGATCTGCGAAATGCATGCAACGTCTCAGCCTGCAGTGGAGAGGGATTGAATGGCGTGGGGAGGGGGCTTAGCTTCCCTACTGCAATAATGCAGTGCTCCCCTCCCAGGCAGAATGACAGCAGGATCAGGCTGTGCTTTGGTGAGATAACACTAGCGTAGATAATTGGTCGCAGGCCTTTTTTTAGATTGCCACGTCTCTTCGACATGCTGTGATTTTACTGTACCCGTTGCTTATCTAAGTCAATGGCCAAATCTACTGTAATAACACGAAGGGCCAACACTGTTCCTCTCTGTGTGCCATAAGTGCAAATATTAATGAGAAATAGGTTGCCGTTATCATGTCTTTCTTTAGGCACTTTTAATAAAATAGCTTAATTTTATGGTGTAATTCTAATTTAATCTAGACATGTCTTTCAGTGTAGGCTTGTACATTTATTCTGATTATTGACGCTAATGAAATTCTATATGTTGACCAGACAGTTCTATAATACTATGAAGTTTAATTTTTTATATCATAAATACAAAGCTGTTAATAAATAGTGTTCTGGTGTGGATTCGTGAATTGCAGTGAATAGCGCTAAATCCAAAGCTTGGCTGCATAAGACACTTCTTCTTACTCCCTGTGAAACCATGGGTCACATTGGAAATTTATATCTGTCTGAAACTGAGAGCTATTACATAATCTATGCAGGGCTAGGCTGAGGAAGTCTGAAAGTGCTTTTAGGAGTCATGGTTTTCCCACTAGATCATAGTTTAAATGCTAAAAATATTGCCGTGCCTTCTCTGCACTAAGCAAGCCTTGTTTGATTTGAGATGCTGCACATAGAAAAATATATAAATGCACATTTACTTAGCTTCCACATACACTGCTCTCCCAACATTCAGAAAGTGCCTCAAATATTGATCATCTGGACACAGGTGTATTTTGGTGTGCTTATGTTTGCTGTGCTTTCAGCTGGGCTGTAAGGAGATCGCAGCGGATTGCCTCATGATGTATTTTGAGAGCAAACCCCAACCTAATCAGTTCCTGTGCCGTGCTTACTTCTGCCAGGCTCAGTTGAACTCGTCCCACACCATCACCACTGTGGTGAGTAGCCCTGTTTCATGGATTCATACCTTTTTTGTAATTTCTGAGAAATGTTATATAAGGTGCATGAGTCATAGAGGGATGATGGGAACACATGCAACATGCACAGATCATGAAGACATGGTTCCCTTTGGTGCATGCAGTTAGGCACTGTAAGTTGCTACGACATTTTTGTTATTCTCTGGTGTTTCGTCTGGCACTGCAGAGCCCTTGCTTGCTTCACTGCTTTCTTTGTGTCTGTCTTCTATTTTCAGCAGGAGATGAATAAGGCTGTGATGTACTATCTGAAGGCTATAGAGATTTCCAAAGACAACCCGAGGTAGGTTGTGCAGTTAGCATGGAAGTGGAGCAATCCTTTCCCCATCTCCACTCTTGACCAAAAGGAGACAAATCTTCTGGCTCAAAAGCATCACCTGAAATAGGCTAGATATACTTGTGAGAGAGCATGATCTTCAAGGCTTGGGTGAAAGAGTAGACAACTTGGTTCAAGCTCTAATGCTGAGACCAGACTACATTTATTACAAATATATGTGTTCTATTTCGATCTTACTCATCTATTGCCCAAACACTTTGTAAATGCTTTATTTCACAATGACTCGGAGTAACCTAACACTGCAAACTCTTTGAAATCAACAAGTCAAGTCAAGTCAACATGGGGTAAACAAGCTCCCAAACAATAACAAACAGCCTTGAGTAGTTCTGCAGTCCATGCGTATTAAAGTTGATAAGACCTGGTGTGAACTTTCAGTTGATCTGGGATGGATACCAAATAACTCTACATTAGGTCTGCTATGAAAGCACAGAGCCACTACCCAGCAAAAACATACTGGAAGTGGAGTATGCTAATGTGCACAAAGCTCCCTGGTGGATAAATTAGCTCTCAAATAGAGTCTTCAACCCCTTTTTTAGTTTGACGATTCCCCTTCGTATCCACATCACCCCTGTGGCTCATTTCAAGGCCATTTGCAAGGACCCAGATCCAAGGTCAGCGCAAGGCGAAAATTGAGATGTACAAAAAAATCAGTGGTTTTCTCAACAGCAGCAGCAGCACTGAATATTTAAGCTGGTTTCCCCAAAGCAGCACTGTGTAAAGATAATCTTAACTGTAAGAAAGTGTTCAAAGTGATGCTCGCTCTGGCAACGTTTTGGAAAATGAAGTCTGAATATTTTATTCCCATCCTTGTCTTGGCATTCCCTGGCTGTGCTTCACTGTCTTATTTCTGTCTGTTTCTTTCTCTCTCTATCGTCTTCCGCTCTCACTCTTCATCTGTCTTTCTCACTCTCTATCACTGCCTTGCAGATACCATTTTCTGGTCTTCAACGCATCACTCCTGTACTTCCAGACTGTGCGTGCGTTCCTGCGGCCTGGCCAGCGGCAGCACCTGGTTTTCTCTCTCACACAGGTGGTCAGTGCTCTGGAGGTGGTGCAGGAGCCTGATTATGCTTGGCGGGCTGAACTTATGCTGTAGGTTTTTGCAGATCTACACAGTTATACAGATACTGTTATACAGATAATGAGGACAATGCTGTCAGTTGCATTTAATATATGTATAAAATGTTATTGAAACTGTTAAAACTGATGAAAAGAGCTACTAGACCTGGCCATAGTTATTTGTAATGTACTACATAAAATCACCTGATTCTTAAGGTAAGTGTTACCTACAGCTCAACACCCAACCAAAAGAGGCTTCTAATAGAAAATTTGCAGTATCAAACAAATACAGTTCTATATCATTAATAACAACAAACCACAATTATTTATATTACTATGGCTGTTATTGTTATTATTATAATTATCATTATTATTATTATTGATTTAATTAATTTATTTTTGTTGTTGATTTATGTGACTATATATGCATAGATTAGTATTACACAATCACTAAGAACATCCATTAGCTAATCATATTTAAGAACTAATATAATTATATTGAGATAAGCATGTTTTTCAGGTGTGATAATAAAGACATGCAGTATATCTGACCTAGCAGAATCCCTTTACTATGCAAAGCCCTTTAGAAAACGCTTGCTGAACTGATTGATTCTTTTCTCCCATTCTTCGTTAATTTGGTCATTATTTGCTAAGATTGATCATTTTGGGGGAAACTCACCCAGTTTAGTAGTCAGTAGTCAGTCATGGTCATGGCATATGTCAAAGCTGCTACAGATTCACACTGTTTTTTTTATGTTCAGACTTCTTGTTGAGTGCCTGGTAGATGCTGGGAAACACAATGAGGCAGCTGCATTTGCCAAGGTCACATCTGATTTTATAAAACTGCATAAACCTGAGATGTACCCCCGCATTTTCTCTATTCAGGTAAATCATTCACTCCCTCTCTCTTCTCACCAGTGACAACCAACTTGGACAGCTGAGACTCCTCACACTCTCACTGTCTCTGAAGTCACAAGAAGCAGAAAGTATTTGTTGCTTGTTTCCTATGATTTCTAGGTTCGGCATGACCTTATAGATGCCTCCAAAACTCCAGGAAAGCAAAGTCTCAAACTATTTGTCATCTACAAGATGCAGAAACTTAAACAGTGAGTGGAAAGTTTACTGTGTATTCAGGGATGGCTTTGCCTGATTTTATTTGTCCTAAAGGGATTTGTGTGATATTAAAGCAGGTACTCTTCCTTTATTGTGGAGGTTTTTGGGGGAAGCCTCCACACGGATAAAGTGTCTACTTTGTATTTATTGTCTAATGTACATTTGAATATTCTACTAGCCCCAAGCTATTTGCAAGGACCTCTTTCTTTGATATTTCTTATATCATTTATTTGTCTTTCATTTAGTTTTCTCACAGCAAGTTATTGGTGATGTTTTATATTTCCTCAAGGCCTGTAAATAAATCTTTTGTTGTGCTGGCCAGAGGGTGCATGACTGTGTCCAAATATCAATGCGTTTGCCCTGTAGAACAGGATTCATTTCTTATTCTTCCTGAAACTAAAGTTTGAGGCAACTGATGATTCACCTACAAATCTTGGTGCCTATGCATTAATGCACCATCAGAGTGCCTTGTCATATACTGTACATATTTGCAGGTTTTATTTGTGCAGATATTTGTCCAGACTGTCCCATAGTCACTGCCTTATCCCAGACTCTGAGAGAATAGTAACATGCTCAAAATGTTGCTGTCTGTCTGTGCTGTCCCCAGCAGTGCTGAGGTGAGTGAAGACAGGAATGAAACTGCTGAGCTGAAGGAGATTTTTCTCCTACTGAGCGAGTCATCCCAGGCTCAATCCCCCGCCTCTCACAGTTCCAGCCCTGATATTGATGACAGCTCCCCTATCCCTCTGTCTGACAGGTAGGCCAGTTAGCCCATGGTCTGATTGTAGTGTAGACATGTATGGTCAGGTACGCACACAAGTAGACAGCCAATTATTCTCTCAGTTACAGTGTTGTGCAAAAGATTACATATCAGATAATCCACTTGTATGAAGAAAAGGAGGAGGAGGAGGAGTTTTTCAGAGTTTTTTCAGAAATATTAACAATACATAAGACTTTCATCTATGAGAGATAATCAAGCGTAACTCTTGCTTCAGAACGGGAACAAAACAAACATCTACAAGTGTTTCTCAACACTGTGAGTCTGAAATTGCTGATCAAGAAGCCCTTAGTGAGAAAAGGAAAAAAAAAAAGAACGTTTGCAAGTCAGACTAAGAAGCTGTTGTCAGAGCAATGGACTGACCGTCATAGAGTCCAGGCTTCAGCATCAGCAGTAAGAAACAGAACATACTTAAAATTCTGAACTTTGGAAAAATGTGTAAAATGTGTACAAATGAATTCTTTGCCAAACTCAAAGCAAGTCTACTGAAACAAATAATATCTGATAAAGGTGGACATGCTAAATACTGAAGCGTGTATATATATTATCTACATTTTATATTGGCATATTACTTTATTATTAAAGTAATATGCCAATTTATTATTATTATTTATTATTATTTATTTGATGAGGCTTCTCTGGAGGTTTCAGTTAAATATAAGTTTTTTTTATTAGCAACTTAATGGCAATTTTAAGCTAAAATTCCCATAAAACGATCACTTACTCTGAGTTGTATTTTCATGTCATTTAGTTTCATACACATTTAACCTACAGTTTGTTTGTATGTACAGTATGGTTACTAGCAAAGCAGGTATTATTGTGTATATATAATTAATTTTTAGAGAAGCGAAGTATCCTGTAAGTAGGTTCATCTTGACTTTCACAAATAGTAAATGTCATGACACAATGATGGATATCGGCTCTGTAATAGGATTGAGCTTCTGTTGGAGTTGGCCTTCCTTTGTATACAGCTGAAAGACCACAGGATAGCAGAGGACTGCCTTAAGGAGTTAGAAGCTACAGATGGCACCGTGAGTGGACTGGCAACTCCTTACTGTCCAGCAAGATCGTTCACATAAGCCCAGATAGATCTTCAATGCTTGTTTAACATTTACATATGTTCTGTTTTTTCATTCAGACTATTGCCCAGCGCATTATGGTGGAGTGTGTTGAGTGTGAGCTGGCTCATAAGAGACAGAGCGGACGCATCGAGGACTACACCAAAAGCTGTGTGGAGGTGCTAATTTGTGTTTGTGCTTGATATGTGAAGTCAGACGTGTATTTTTAGCAAATACACAGATCTCCAGATGGTGTTAATCCATAGTGGGTGCTTGATGCTGCCAACAGAGGGCAACATCTGTGGTGTGCCATAGGAAAACATTTAAATGCCTATACACATTTGAATGAATGTGTCATGTTAGTTAGGCTACTATCCATCAGTACACAGTATATAATGCACTGTTTTGTGTGTGACTGTGTTTTCTGCACTCAGGCCCAGCTTGCTGTAGTTGGGCAATTGGATGCTTTGCTCCAGAGGGCAGTGAGAGAGGGAGATGGTGAGGTGACGCAGTGTGTGTGTGCTGCTCAGTGGAACAGCTGTCTGCCCTTGCTTCAGCACAACCTCCGGAGGAGCATCAAAAGACCTCTGCTCGCTCTTGCACATGCACTGGAAGATATCAACAGGTGTGCATGTGTGATTATTTGTTTTATTAGATCTGAGGAATGGTTGTTTCCTTGTTCTCTTAGCTGTTGTCATTCATAGGTTTTCATCCTAGCTGTGAAGAACATGGTTTCCAGATTTGCTGCAGATTTAATTAATTAGCTCAGTAGTATATTAGGAAAGCTCATATATTTATTCATATTGATATTGGCTAGCTCACATTTAATTGTTTTTGTATTATATTGTTTGTAATTTAGTATGTTGTATGTTACGTCATCATAACAACTAACAAACAACAAACAGTCAGGCCTGATTAAGGTCCAATTAACATGTCCAATTTCTTAGATCAGCGTAACTAGACCTGCATAAATTGTAGAGAAATGGTGGTTAGAACACTCAGCCCAGTACAGTACGTATCAGACCACAGCAAACACTGCTAACGATACTCTCATTCATAGGCTCTTGCAAGTAGGACGAAGAACAGTTTGGAAGGAAGACAGTTTGTCTTTTGAATGTGGTTGATTCCAAAAAGCAAACTGCATTTCCTCTTTATAGATGATAAACAGAGTATTACAAAAGCCCTGCTTGCTGAGGCATTACCAAGTTTGCCTGGAAAGGTTAATGTGGCATCCAGCCCTTGATCAGTAGCAGCGTTGAGCCGATCATACTGAAAGACAATCTGTATCAACCCCCAAAAATGCTGGTCCATCTCATAATGGCTGGAGATGCTATATCATAGCTAGAGCTACTGTACCTTCCTCTGTATTTGAGAGGCAGCTTCTAAGATGCTGCATAGCATTCATCTGGAGACATTAGGGAGTTTGGAACTAACTTAATGTCTCTCTGGTGTGTGTACAGCATGTTATTGGACATACGATGTCAAGTCCATGCTGAGCTGGCTGCTATAGATGAGGAAGAGGACAGGCTGGAGCCTGCATTAAAACATCTCCACACAGCCCTAGGCCTGGACGTGAGAGGCGAACACCAGCAGCGCCTGTCCTCCTCCCTACGCCTCCTTCAGCTACGCACCAGCCTCTACAGCACCCCTACGCGCCCAGAGGATCAGGCTGCCATGCTTATCCAGCAGGTCAGGCCATCTGAATACCACAGTGTTTTATTTAGTCTTTCATTAGCAACATGATGTATAATCCCAAACTGTGTAATGAATCTGAGAATGAGGATAAAGAGACACTGCTGAAGTCAAAAGGGATTTTGTGTCTGTGTTTTGCAGGCGAAAGAGGGGAGTGGCTTTAAGCCAGTGAAGAAGTGGCGCCCCATGCTGGTTAGTGCTGGAATTGCTCTGGCTCCTGACACCTTCCAGATTGTACTGGATGCAGACAAGGCAGTGCAAGGTATTATTATATTAACACATGTGTCCATCATTGTCCCTTTTTGTCCCTGGCCGTAAGTGGTAGTGCACTTGACACACATATAATTACGCTCATTCTGCACTGATGCTCAAACTAAGTCCAGTCAAACTGGGACTCCAGTCCCACTGGCATCTCCTCTTTCTGCATTCCTTCTGAGTGGCAGATAGATGTCTCCGGTCTCTGTCTCGTTTGATCTCTGCCCTCATCTGCTCTCTCGCTCCCCAAGAGCACCACAGTTCTCTGAAGTTTATTAACCTCAACAAGAGCTTCATTTATTCAGTGCCTGTGTCTGACAGTGATGTGTGTGTGTGTGTGTGTGTGTGTGTGTGTGTGTGTGTGTGTGTGTGTGTGTGTGTCTGGTGAGGGTCAAAGCCTCCAGACCTCAGCTGTAACCCACTCCATTATTCAAGCTCCACAGAGACAAATGGGAAAAAAGGTGTTTGAAGCGCGAGCAGCAGTGCTGGTGTCTGGGGACAGTATGTGTGTGAAGGGAGATAAATAAATGATGAGTGGTAATGTTTAAGTTGTTACATTGTAGTGGCCTCTGCCAAGATACACGCACATACACACACACACCCCAAGACTGAGCTCTCTACTATGTTATGTTCTGCCTATGCATGAAATTGAATACGCATTGTAACATGCTGCAGCCTTTCTGTTCTCCATGCTAATTTGACCTGTCAGGTCTTATTAGATTTAGATTTGCATGCTGTGAAGATTTAAAAGTGTCAGGATTGGGTGGTGTAATTGGCATTTAAGCAACATTATGTAGCAATTTAATGGTAAAATAACAGCTTCAAAATTGTGATGCTCCGCTGACGTGTAATGTGGAAAATAGCGTCTCTGTCATTGCCACTTCAGACAGTTTCTGCACTGTAACTTTGGTTAAGTGGGTAATACAATGCTTGTGTGTCAGATTCATCTGGTAATATTACTCGACCCTGTATCTCACTTGTCCAAAAATGCATGTGTAAAATGCTCTTTCAGGGGTGGCTTGTTGTGTAAATTACACTTCTTGACTGTAGAGGGAACCTGGGAGCAAGACATAGCGTTTAATGGCATGTGTTCAGTTAGTTGACACTAAGTTATTTTGTTGCCTTCTAAGAATCAGGTGGAGCTCTTTATTGTACCATATAATGTTTTTGTTCAGTCCCAGGTAGAAGACCCCAGGTCCATTTGGACCAGCTTGCTGCCAAGGCCCATCATCACATGACCTGTATCCAAAAGGTGGAAGGACATCTGGCCAGGTTGGAGAGAGGCACAGATGACAGGGAAAGGTATGGGGATGCTGTTCTTGATATCTGTGCCCATACACATTGAAAGATATGGCATAGTGAGATCTGAATTATAGATGTTCTGTATGTTCTTCACTTGGAACCTCACAGGAATGCCACAGGTTTTCAAGAATTGTCAAGGACATATGAGGCAGTGTTGTGTAATGAAAAGAAATCCGCTAGGACCTCATTAATATAGCCAGGACCATTGAACAGTGCTGCTTAGTGAGGGAGGGAACATACCATTAAGAATAGCCATCCTCGAGGAAACATCCATTATTTATTAAAACCCAAACAAACAAAGAAGCTTACTAAAAATGTTTGTTCATAATGTGTGTTCTCCTTCTCATTCTCATTCATCACTGATGAACTGTAGAACTGTTGACGAAGAGTTTCTTCTTACTTTCATTGTACTGATCCGAGTGGTGTCCTTTTGCTGCAGGATGAAGTTATGGGCCTCTCTGGTGAAGGCTGCACGGAAGCAGGAGGTGTGGGATGTGTGCAGGGCAGCGTGTCGTTTCTGTCTGCTCTATGATGACGGTAGATGGAAAAACAAGTGTAAGTGACAATGTGATAAATGTCGAACTTTGTAAATAAAGAAACAAGGGAAACAACACCACATTTCATGGCTCCTGAGCATCTTGCAATCAGATTTCACCTTTGTAAGAACAAAACTGTTTTTTTTTTTTTCTAACTTCAGGAAAGTTAAACTATATGTCCAAATGTTTGTGGACATTCTTAGTGAGCATTACGGTGCACCCATTGCCGACACAAATGTTACACACCCCCAGGTTATTAAAATCTCCCCAGAAAAGCATTGACCAATTATACCAGGTGCGCGAAGGCCTCCATGACCGATTCCAAGTGTGGGCTAGAAGAGTCCTAAGCCCCCAACATTTGGCTGTGGAGCAGTGAAACTCGTTTCTGTAGAGTGATTGAACTCCCAATACTTTTGGGCTGAGTTGGAGTGGTATTTGTGATTCAAAACTAATGCAATATTAGTACCTGACCTCATTAATGCTCTACTAGCTGAATGCAATCAAATGAAGAATGTAGTAGAAGATCTTTCATGAGGGCTTAAAACAGTTACTGCAGAGGGGGACAAATCTCCTATTATTGCCATTGTTTTTAAGGGAACATTGGATAAGCAGGTATCTATAATCGTTTGGTCATTTATTGTAGCATTATGGAGATGTGAAATGTGGGTCTGATGGCATCTGTTTGCCTGATTACATTTTTTGCTTGATTTATTATGGTTCTCACCAGTCATTTTGAACAAGTGTATGTATCTGTGTTCTTGTAACCCCAGATGAGCTGAGTTGCAAGGAAAAGCCAGTGGGGATTGGCCAAGGTGACCATGGGGGAGTGAAGCACGGTGGGGAGAGAGATCTCTTGCGTCTGCTGGCTGAGGTCCACTTCATTAGTGCAGAGGTATAACCGAGTCAGGCCAGACAAAGACACAATCATCAATGCATGCTTTTCCCAGGATCGATAAATGTTCTACCTGATCACCACCAGTTGTAGCCTAATTTCTGCTCTGAGGACAGGCTCTATTTAGCACAGTTGGGAATTGTCAACAAAAACAGACGGCCAGTGTTCTGGTACATTAACAAATATTAAAAGAAATTAAGTTCTGAAATATGTCTTAAAGGACCTCAACTGAAGAATGGTAGCTGACACAACTTTGTGATGACATTATTAAGACTGGTTTGGACCTCCGGGTTCTGTTCTGAAATGAAGTCTTCAGAGACATTAACTTCCCTTTGAACCAAACAGAGATGTGAGAGCGAGAGAATTGAGAGGAAAAAGAAAAGCGATGACCTTGACAAAAGCAGAAACGGCTGTCTCTGCCGCTCTCCTTTGATAGCAGCCCATCTCTTTGTTCTCCACGAATATGTTTCCTTTGTTTTAGAGAGGTCGGCTCTTTCAAAAGACGTCCCTCTAATTTGATGAGGGCGCCAGGCGGGGGAAGTGCGGGGATTGTACTCCCGGCTCCCTAATCGACCTGTCTCGCTTTGATCCTCTGTCGCAGCACGTTACAACCTGGTGCTGGAGGCTCTCAACAGTTCCTTCTATGTGGCCTACGTTGACTACTACTACTCATCGCCAGATCAGTGTGAATAAGGGATCAGCAGATGCAAGAACTTTTTGGTGGCTAGAGTGTGTGAACCTTAACATGAACCTTGAGTGTTACATTGTATGAAGCAGTAAGCAGCAGTCCCTGTCTTGAAAATCTAACGTCTTGCGAAGTTTAGCTGCAGCCTGTTATCCAGATAATCAGGGTGATTGGTGCTATTATAGATAATGGCATTTATCCTTCCTGTCTACCATCTAACCATTCCTATTCTTTTATTCAGTTCCTCACACAGAGCCTTTGATTCCTGTTCTTGTCTCTTAGGCAACCATCCATAAACTTCGGTCTGAGGGCTTGGAGCTTAATGACTCACCTATTCGGCCTGTTGAGAAAGGACCGCACCAATCTGAGAATGACCCCCAGTGGACTCATTACAGGTACATGCATGATATCACATTAGAAGTACTGTTCTCAGAACAATAATTATCCTTCCCACACAAAGAAAGGCTCACACTCATTCATTTCCAAAGGTGGAATATTTAGTAACTGTTCTAAAGTGAATTGTGAACTCCTGAGCAATATGGGAAAAGCATGCCCTAAAGGATATGCCCCACTAATAAACTCTTTCAGGAAAGTAGTCCGCTTGTGACATGACTTTAGACTGTACGAGGCACTCAGATTTTGACAGAATGAATGGGGTCAACATAGTAATTTGTAGGTAGTTAGAGCCTTTTTCAGAGATCCAAAGTCTATATCCAATGCCATATTTAACATTCCAAGGAGAATAATCAGTGATCACTCTGACTGCAGAACATGATATGCACTCAGAATCTAAGTTAGCAATAGGAAATGATAACTTGATCACATAGCCACCTAAACTTCCTTGCATAAAGTGCTCTGTCTGTTATTCTTAGCTCTTCACGCTTAAATCAACCTGTAAAGGCAGGATAATAAGTGAGAGCTCCACTCTATCCCACACCACAGCATGCATTTAATGACTTTCTCAAATTATGAGCCACAGGGAACAATAGGCCATGAAAGCACTTGGTTCACAGCTTGGTAAACAAAGCTCACCAAACACCCGTTCAAAGAAGGCTGTTAATTTGCTTAGTCAACAGCATCAAGTGCCTTTTAATGTCATGTTCTGCCATTTGCTTATATATATTAAACAACACATCCTGTCTCTCTTGAGCCACGAGCTGAGCAAACTAGAGGATTACTGTCTTCAGCTTTAACCCATTTCTTACTTCTTTCTTCCTTTTTTTCTCTCTCTTTCTCTCTCTCTCTCTCTCTCTCTCTCTCTCTCTCTCTCTCTCTCTCTGTCTTGCCCCCCCCCCCCCCCCGTCTCTCTCTCTTTTTCTTTATTTTGTGCATTAATTACTAAGAATTTGTATGCAGATGTACACAGATTTGACCTCAACATTAAAATGTGATTTTTGGTTTCACATTCAGATTTTAACTTAATACATTGAAATAATTACTAATGTTTTTGAGTTATTACCATTTCATTTGCGTTATTGCCATTAATTTGACTTAATACCATTTGAGAAAAAAAAATAATAATAATTTTGACAAGATGTTTTAAGACTTTTTAATTTAACTTTTTTTTTTTTTATTAATTTACAACATCACTTTTTGGCCAGTTGCAAAGCATCAACATATTAGAAATTTCAGTTAAAAACATTATTTCCACCTAAAATAAACAAATGTGTTGAAAAAAATAGAAACAGTGTCTGCCATGTTTGGGCCAAAAACAAGTGTTTTTTTCCAGGTGCACAGTATTTATTTATCAGTCTTAGTAAATGGATTTGGTGGTTCCTTATAATGATCTACTCACAGTATTTTACATTTTGAAAGGGAAACTACTATAAATGCATAGGCAATACGAAAAAATAACTTGGGACTCTTTAATGGCAAATTCAGCACATTTCAGCGGTGCTAAATCAGCCCCTTACTGTTCTCTACTGTTACTCTTCTTTGTCCACAGTGCTTGGATCCAAGGGCTGTCAGCCTATGCTACGGGTAATTTCCTGCGAGGAGCAGAGCTGGGTGCAGAAATTCAGGAAGCGTGGGTGGTGGCTAACGCAGCAGTGTACCTGTGGAACTATAATAGCCATTTGCTGGCCAAAAAGCAGCACCTCACTCTTCTGCCCACATTCAGCCAACTAGTGGAGCTGCTCAGAGAGACAGGCCATGCAGGGTGTGGCGATTCTTTCAACCCGTGCTTTAAGCATGTGAATAAAATGTAGTGTTTTCTATTGTGCATCTCTTTAATTTCGAATGTTTCTCTAGGGAGGTAGTGCTTCTGGTCCTGTTATGTGATGCTGTGGCCCAGGGTATCATCCAAACTTGGTATGAGGCATCTGCACAAATCAAGCATGAACAAGACACTGGGAAAAGTAGAGGGCAGCAGCAGGCAGACAAGGCAAAGAAGGCTGGAGGGAAGGTCCCAGAAAAATCTGGTTCTACCCATGGCCTTCCTCTGGAGGCAGCTGCTGTGCAAGATATCAAGAAGGCTTTAGAGGTGAGAGAGGTGATTACACGTGTCAGCAAATCTGTTCTCCTCCTGCCACGCTGGTCACTGAATTGACTAGAAGTACTATGTTGATGTGACTGATATACCCTAAAATACACTATATGGACAACAATGAATGCTTCTTTGTAGACAACAACCAGCACATGTTGGACAGAGATGGCAGTTAGATTTGAAGGAGGAGAAGAGCATCTCTGTCAGGCTGGTATTACCATCCTTGACCAGTGTTCCAGCCCTATGAGCCATTTGTCATACTACCTTTGCCTTTAAACATTCACACCATGTAACATCTCAAGGCTGTTAAGACATGTCATTTGAGACATAGCTATGATGTGACTTTTGCCACTAAGCTAATTGAGAGGTGAGCTAGCAAGCAGAAGGCCATGGATTTAAATCATGGGACGTATATGATACTCCTGGTTGTGCCATTGGGCCAGTTAGTTCTGTTCTTATAGTGATAGGCCTGAAGATGATGACTAGACATACACATGCTTTTGTTTCCGGTTCCGTCTATTAATACCAGATTCGGTCAAGCAGATGCTACTGAGACCCACACAAAACTTCAAATTAATTAGAGTTCTATTAATTAGATTCTCATCAGGATGTTAATTAGCTGGACCTAATTAGATCTTAATTAACAAGATTTGTGAAGGGCTGGAGGCAGCTCTCCAGGTGGAGCGATGCCTACCTCAGCTCCCAGAAGATGCATAACAGGGAAGCTGTGCTTTCCCAATGAAATAACCCATTCCGACATCCCATGCAACTTCCCAGTGAAATTATATGCAAACAGCCCGTGCAATTTCACAATTTATGGCTTCAGCAACTACGTTGATGCATTTTCTCTTTCATTTCTGCTTTAATTAAACATAATTGTGTATAGTGTAGATCTGGAAAAACCCCTCTTTACATTTGAGATATGTCAAACTGACCTCAGCATTATTTATTGTAAAATGTGTTATTTAAGAAACGCTGGCTTAAAGGAATTAAGCCTGAGCTGAACTGCTGTGAGAATGAATACCAATGTTTCTGAAAGTAGGAAGTCTCTCAGTGGACCTGCTGATACTGCCTAACAGCCAGGTCTAACAGGAGAGATGAATTGCTGAGTAAAGTTCTGAATTGATGAATGGATAAAAATAAAGTAGTGATGGATGGAGGTATATTTGTATTTCTGAATGGATGAATGGATTGATGCTGATATGCAGTTTCATGCTTTAGCTGTGTGACTATGCTCTGCGGTTGTCCAATGGGAATGAAGAGATGGTGCCCATGATGGTCAGGAAGCAGCTCATCAGCACATGGGTGAATGCTAAATGCCTGCTACAGCAACAGATAGGACAAAAACTCGACACTGATGATGAGGTAGGAGTTTGTTTGTAGCGGTTTGTGAAAACCTATGTCATGAGGATAGGCATATGTTGGCTACAACAACTTATGCTATTATGAATAACCTCTTATTTCATGTAGTTGTTTTTTTATTTGTATTTTTTTAATGTCGAGTACAGAGTTCATATTGAACTTGTATAATAACTAGTGATCTAACCTACTTCCACCCTCCTCATAGATAATACAAAAAAATGAATTATTAAAGAGAGATTAATAATGCTCTCAGCATGTGCTTAGTTTCGTCTGCTTTGCTTACTATGGTTTGCAGTGCAAAATGAAATTTGTTTATCTTTGCCAATGTTGCTGAATATTCATCTTTCCTGTAAATGTTCAGTATGTCTGTGTAATACCCCCTAGAGTAAAAATCAGAGCGTAGCAACCATGTCCCGTGTTCTGGTGGGAGTGGAGATGCTGGTGTGCAATCATAATCTCCCACTGATGGAATTTGCTGTGCCCAGTCTTGGAACGGTGAGAACTACCGTCATATTTCCGACTGTGGATTTCCTGACTGTAGCCATTCCATTTGTAGTTGTGTATTATCTAGCATATACAACTAACTCTGGCTTATTTTTTTCCCATGTTATTGAGTTTTTGGTATTGATGATACACTATATGGACAAAAGTATTGGGACACCTACTCATTGTTTCCTCCAAAATCAAGGCTATAAAAAAAAGTTTATCCTGCATGTATTGGAATAACTGTCTTTCCTGTCCAGGGAAGGTTTTTTACTAGATTTTGAAGCATTGCTGTAATCATTTGATTGCATTCAGTGAAAAGAACATTAGTAAGACAAGGTTGTTTGATGATCACTATCCAACCTTATCCCAAACTCCTCAATGTGTCCCAAAAGTATTGGATGGAGCACCATCATTTCAGAGAATACAGTTACACTTCTCCACAGCTCAATGCTGGGAGGGCTTTTATCCTTCTAACCCACACCTAGCATTGTGCCAACAGGTTCATGTTTATCTGCTCCAGAAAGTCCTATTCCATTGCCAATGCTTCTCTGCAGGGACTAGACAAGCTGTGTGCGTGCATTTGCACATCTAGGTTAGCAGTGAGTGCAACTTAAAGTAGCTGAATGCATTCATTTGAAGGGCTGTCTACACACATTTGGACATATAGTGTATATTCAGTTCAATTCATGATATACAGTTTCTGCACTCCATCAGATTTAACCTTATTGGTAGTGGTCATGTCTCCCATAATTATCTTAATTTTTACTGTGTCCATAATCATTTCCAAAAATCCATCTCTCCCTCTCTCTCCTTCTCCTTCTCCTCTCTCTCTCTCTCTCTTTCTCTCTCTCTCTCTCTCTCTCTCTCTCTCTCTCTCTCTCTCTCTCTCTCACACTCTGTGGCAGCTGGCGCAAATGGCATCAGACTCTATGTGGTCTGATCCAGTGGTGGAATTGTATGTGTGGTGTCAGCTTGCTCACTTTGCTCACCAGAGCCCTGATCATGACCTGGTCATGACCTGCACGCAGAATGCTCTGCAACTGGAGCAGACTGCTGTTCATAAGGCGAAGGTCCCAGCGTGCAGCCTGTAAGTGTTTTTATCAGAAGACTGGAAGAAGGATATGCAGAGCATAATCATACTGTATAAAGCTCAGCAGTTGTCCAGAGGTTTAACTCAAAAGGATTACACTGAAAATCTTTTATGTAACATTCTTTAGACAGAAAAGGAACACTGTAAAATATTCTAGACCAGCATAGAAAAACTGCCACCTAGTGGCCATGGACGATTAACACAGAAAAACATTACTGCTTGGCGTAGTTCTGGATATTTGCAGTGTTTTGTGTGTTGCATAATCTGTTTATATTACATTGATATTTAATTTGCGCAGATTATCCCACTCATGGAGCGCCAAAGACTCTGAGTCACTGGTGTGGAACACCAGACTGTATTAAAATGTTTTTGGATAAATACTGATTTGTTACAAGTAACGTAATTGATTGTAAGCTGAAATTTGTGTGACCGTGTATGTGTGTAGGTACAATGTGAGAACAGTGAAAGAAATGCTGAGCAGCTCTGCTTGTTTGAGAGGACTGAGTATGCTCCAAAAGTCTGTTGGCCATCCTACCAGCTATAAAGCAGCTCTTGACATGCTCCAGTCTAGCATCAGGTCAGTCCACTAAACCCACCTCACTGACAGAACTGCCAGTTATGTCCATAGCTATGCATTACACTATTTTTTTTTTCCTGGCATTTTGTCGTACTGTATTCACATGTATGTGTACTGGCAATAAGCTTACACCGAAATCAGTTCAACTTAGGACCAGAACACTGTGCATATCAAGTCAGTCATCAAGAGCTTTTCTTCAGACCTGTCTTGTGGTTTCTGCTCTGTTTATTAACATGCAGTCATTTCCCCCATGTCTGTAGCTATGCTGAACAGGCAGGTAGCTGGGCTCTCTGTGGGCCTGCAGCCAAGCACTACTGGAACACCTGCTTGCCTCTTCTAGCTTTTCCAGAACAGAGGCAGCAGCTTCGAGAACCACTGGAGCTTATTGTGAAAGCCCTGAACAACACCTACCCTCAACCAGGCAGTGTAAGAGCTCCATCAACATATTATCTCTCTGAAATTAAAAGACTTCCACTAATAATTACATGAATTGCAATAGTTACATTGTCTATGATTAAGGGGCCCATGTCCCACATTTTAGTTCCCATTCATTAATTTATTTCTCAAGGTTCACTTTTTTGTGGGTTCATGTACTAGAAACAGGTAGTAGTGTAGTGTAGGTAGTGTGTTTTAACATGACCAGTATCAGAACTCTCTCTTTTGCTTTGTTCCTTATAACCTTAATGTGAATGTGTGGGGCTAAACTGCTGTTGGGTAAATGTGTGGATATACAGTACTATGCAGACACCTGTGAACATTAGAATTTAAAAAGCTTGTTATCTGAGGAGTAAATGTTTATTTGCTCAGTAAACATTTATATTAGAATAAATACAAAAACACTAATACAGAAGGTAGCGGTTTTACATCACTGCGTTCATTAAATCAGTTCTCTGATTTAACTGATTCAACTAGGCTGTATAAGGTAAGCATGTGATTGAAATGAACCACTTCACCCTCTGGCTGAGGGCATTCAGGAGAAATCTGAACCTGAATCTGTTTCAGCAGTGGATACAACTTAAAGTAGCTGAATGCATTCATTAGAAGGGGTGTCCACAAACATTTTGACATATATTGTATAAAATACTTTCTCTAGGTTATTGGTTTTAAATGATGTGCCTCTGTACAGTTTTTTAATGGCATCACAAAATGCATCTTTTTGCAGCACATTGTTCAAATTTAGATCATATGGATTAAAAAGGAAGATGTAACAGCTTTTATGTTCTACATCAGGCTCTTATATTTTAGGAAAACATTTTAGTTTTGCGTGATACAGGCCCTTTGCATAGAAGAGAGTACATAAGACTTTGAGTGCACTAGTATACTGCTGATATGAAAACACTGACTACACAAAAACACTAACTCTCTGCACAGGAAAGACATGAAGGGGTAAATGTTCAGAAAGAAACTCAAGCGGAGCTTGTGACCACAGCAGTGGACATCGACAGTAAGTAGAATTGCTGTCATAAACGGTCATGTGGAAAACGGGTCAAAAGCAAGTGTATTTGTGTTTTTTAGTTGTAGCTTTCTTTTGGGAAAACCACAGCTCTTAATACTGCTTGCTGTCTTCGCAATGTTTATTTTAAATTAAGTAATGGAAGCTTTAAAAGCTATTCTTTAGCCTTTGTCTTCTGTGTAACTGCACAAATGACAAAAAAGAAAAGGACTGACTGCATTGGCCGGGAATCGAACCCGGGCCTCCCGCGTGGCAGGCGAGAATTCTACCACTGAACCACCAATGCTGACATGAAAGGGAAGAAGGGCCATGTGCCTTAAACCAGGAAGTGCTAGAGCGGCAGAGAGTTGCCACATCAACAAAAGGCGGGGGAGGAGCCAAAGGGCTTAGAGAGCAGCAGCAAGCCGAGGAAACAGCCCGGCATGCTCAGAGTTGCCTCACACCAAACATTTGTGCCTTCTTTTACCAACCCCCCCCCTCGCATGTTTCTTCTCTACATAAACCCCCAACCCCCCGCTTTCCTCTGCCTGCCGTCCACGCTCGCCTGTCTGTTCATGCTTGCTGGTCGACTCTCGGTCTTGCTTTGCCTGTCTTATTCAGACGACACTTGAGATTAATAAGTGTTAATACTGACGGACATGATTGACCCCCCAGTTGAAGAGGGGTGGGTTGGGGTGGGTGGGTGCTTCCAACCATGCATGATTTCATGTGCTTTGGGCAGAAATGGGGCAGAAGTAATGAGGGCGTTTTCATTCATAACATTAGTTGTGAGTTTGTAAACTGATGTCGGTTCTTTGTTGATCATTAAATTCTTCAAACTGAAGTTGCGGCATAATGGAAACTAATGGTTAAATAAGTTTTATTTAGTTAATTTTCTGTCAGTCTGTTTCTCTCTCTCTCTCTCTCTCTCTCTTTTTTGTTCTGTAGGTAGGGCTGAAGATGACCTGGCAGTAAGAGCAGCCATGTACAATGTGCTGTTCCATATCTATGCCGACAGTGGTAACCTGAAGAGAGGCCTGCAGGTCCTGGACCAAGCCATCCGAGAGCTACCCCGAAGCTCACACAGACTGTGAGTTCATGTGGCCTCAGAGGGACATTCTTATTATGCTTTGCTCATTAGCATACACATACAGCAGGTGTATATCTAGCTTCTCTACAGAAATATATAGTTGATGTGTCCATTTCTTTCAGTTGTGGTGTGTTTTTGTGCAGACTCCTCTATAAGCAGCGGGTGCTTGTGAAGGCTCAGCTGGGGCAAAGTGTTGTGCTAGACATGCAAAGGTTTACAGAGGAGGGAGAGCTGGCCTGTGCTCTGATGTGGCATCGCGTAGCACTTTGTGCAAAAGACAAGCAACAACAGCTGGCCTGTTACCAGAATGCCATCAACACACTACAGGTACATATGAAATATCAGTTCATGTAGTGTATCAGTAGACTACATACATTGATGTCTCCCATTTCTACTCATGAACAGAACTTATCAGTGTATATGAGCATTTTCCATCTCTTTTCCATCTCCCTTAGAATGGCACTTTAAGACTGATAGGACTGATGAGATGGATGTTTTGAGTTTCTGTCCTATTATGGTGCTTTAAAAGCAGTCTGAAATGAAATATTTCTTATATATCTTAATTTGAAAGGGGGCAGCAAACTGCTGCAGACTGAATTAGCATAAATATGTGAATATGTTTTGTTAGTCTATCATAAACAACAAAAAAGGGTAGCTTATTTTCTATATATGGACCAAATGGACTAGGAAATGATCTTTTTACATATTACATCAAACTCAACTCATTTGTTTGTGGGTATTCATTTTCATGATTTGGTCTCTTTTAATATTGTAAAGTGCAAAATAGCCTGCCAGTATGTAATATCAAATGTGACTTTGGTATACGCTAACAACGCATTTCCATTTACGTTTCAACATGTGCTGTAATGTAATGACACCTGCTGGACATTTAAGCTTACTGCAAACAGTTAACTTGAGCAGCTAAACCAGAGCTGTAAACTATAGTACCCTAACATTGAGCTGGGAACCAAAAAGTTTTATCCACAGGTTCCATGTTGGCTGCACGTATGGTTGCCCAACAGGATCAGTGATGGGACCAGGCGGGTTTATACACTACACATGAGACCTAGATGTCATGTCAGATTAAGGTGGACTGTAACAATGAGGCTCACTAGGTACCAGTCATGACACATGTACAAACCTACTCAGGGCCCATGCTACCTAGCCCACGTTCCATGTTGGCTGGGAACATTGTGCTAGCATTTGATGTTTTTGTTGTGCTGTCTCTTTACAGAGTGTTGATAGTCAGTGGCAGAAGGTGGATTTTCTACTTGAATTTGGGGAGTGGCAGTACTGTAATAACTTCCCTTTGTTGGATGCACAGCTGCAAATCCAGAAGGCAATACGCATTCTTCTCCCTGACACACTCAACACGAACCAGAGCCTTGGTAACCTAGAAAGTTTAACTAGTCATTGTCTTAAGTCAGTAACCATGTAGATTTGAACATACTGTAAAAGTAAAGTACTCAAGATGTCGATGTTTTGAGTATAGCTGAGCCCAGCATGCAGAGAAAGAAACTGAAGCTTGCTGAAACTGCTATATATAGTGGTTGTATACTGCATGGATTTCTGGAATGAAATGTAAATGTTATAATCCTCCTTACAGAGCATGCTGTTTTGATAAGCCAGAAATTGATTCTCACTTTCATATCTACATGAGCCCTCTCCTGCCACTAATACCATATTTATTCCTGTTAGGGACTTCTGAGCATCTCGAAGAGGTGATTCCAGTGAGCTGTCTGTCAGACCTGAAGGAAGTGTGGCGTCTAGATGGCCTTGTGAGAGCTAACACACTGCTGGCTCTCATGGAGTCCAAATTATCTCCCCGGCACCAGCAGTACCTGTTCCTGGCGTATTCCTCTGCACTGCAGATTTGGCAGGTTAAGACACAAGACTCTGTAGAGAGTCAACATTTCACCCCCCCCAAAGCTACATGACATGCAGTCCATGTATGAGCTGACATATGAAGAATGCCTGTTTTAATTAATAGCTTTAAGTATCACATGCTATGTGCCCCCTATAGAGATCACAGATTGTTATTCAGCATCCCCCCGTTTTATCCAAAGCTGTTTAGGTTTTTTAGTAAGATTTACGAATGATTGTACTGCACTGATCTCTGAGCTTGAATGCAAATTTGTTTCCCCCCCAAAGGCGATACTGCTATCATCAAAGGCTTGTTCTCTTAAAAAAACCTTATCTGATTGTTTGCTACTCTTGCATATGGCTTGTTAGAAATTCCTCTCATTTGATCCTTCTTAGCTTGGTGCCATGACTCAGTACCTATTTTTAAATATTTAAACAAGTTCATTCATTTTCCTTAGTCTCCTCATGCATTAAACCTTGTCTATTTTAGATAAGATCAGACTTTATTAATCACAAAGGAAATTATTTTATTTTTATAATAATTATTATTATATGAGTTGTACAGAAACAATTACAACATATAGGTAATTTGACATCTAACTATCAATGTTTTGGGAGTGACAGAAAGTGATTTCTCTACATCCTAGGAAATTGCATGTTGAGTCTGCTGCTGTTGTCTCCTAAAATGCCAGGGACCGTAAGCTAGGTCTTTAACTTTGATCTAAAACCCCCCCCCAAAAAAAACATGTTACATAATGAAGACGGAAGATGCTATGTCATCTAATCTCAGAATCATTGTTTCACAACATAGTAATGGTTGCTTAATTTATCAGGTAAATTAAAAGTGAAATTATGTGTCTCTCACTCCGCATTAATCCCTATCATACATAAAACTAAAGAAATGAAGGAAGACAACAACCCCCAAAATGTTTAAAAATGGATGATGATTGGATTTAAAATGTAGTGTGTTTTTTTATCTTTATAATTACATCACTCACCAAAGACATATTTAATATCCAGTGTTTTTAGTTTCACAGTGGGACTAACAAATCATAGAAGCTTATGCCCCACCAGTTAGCAAACTGTATGCCTAAATCAACACACACGGCAGTCACAATGTGTTAAGTTGTAATGTATAATTGACTTGATTGTGAAATTTCAGACTCTTTATGACGCACTATTATTTATAACTATTGATTAACGGTATGTGCTAGATAGCTAGAAACGAAAGCAAATAGGGAACCCCATCCTCTTTGGAACAACAGCAAGGATCAACATAGAACAGACTTGTCATAATCATGTGTGTCTGTAATAATCATTAGGATGATTTATTTTAGGATGATAATGGATAGGATGATATAAATTTAAGTCAGTATTCAAAATCTGAATAAGACTCCATTTATGCCCTTCAGTTAGAGTTTGCTTTTTTTAAGTTATTTTCACATCTTATGACTTCAGGTGTCCATGGAAAGAGCACAGGAAGTCATCAAAGAAGAGCAGAAGAATCCTAGCGTTCTAGCTCCACCCCCGTCAGCAGCCAGCACCAAAAAAGACAAAGAAAGAGAGAAAGAAAAGGAGAAAGGCAAAAAGTCAAAAGAGGTTTGGAATTTCATATAAGTATCTTTTAAACCTAAGCTATATAGCCAAAAGTATTGGGACACCTGTTCATTTATTGCTTTTAATCATAGGTGTCAAGTAACAGAGTTCTTTTTTAGCCAACTGTTTACTTCTACTCCTTATATTTTAACGCAATTATCTGTACTTTCTACTGCTTACAATTACCTCGTTACTCCTATTTCATTTCGGCTTGTCATTGTAAATCGCACCATCTGGAAAGTGTGACATAGCAGGCGTATGTAGCCTTCTGTGGCAACAGAACTCGAGTGAAACGCCCCAATTAAGCACCACATTTACATTCCAATTAAGGGATAACATGCCTCTGACTTTTTGCACCATTACAATACTTATAGGCAACTACTCATCACATTTTCTGCTCCATGAAACACACGTTAATGCGTTTTAATATATAATATATGCATAACATATTTAATGTATACCTTTAATATATTTGATGTTACTAAAATGCATTAATTGTCAGTGGCCATATATGCAGCAGCAACAGGTAGCCTAGTGCATCCCAAAAAATTCAACATTAACCTTTTAATATATGATAGTCATTATGGCTTTTAGATAAATGTTTCTAAGCGTTTAGCATTTGTTTTCCTTCCATTACTTTTACTTTTATACTTGAAGTAGTGAAACCAGTACTTGTACACTTTTAATTAAGTAAAAAGCTTAAATTGATACTTCAACTTCTATAGACATCTTTTTAAACTCTAGTATCTACACTTCAACCTGAGTAATGAATGTAAATACTTTTGACACCTTTGCTTTCAATAGAGAATCTCCATTCAGAACGCTCTGTAGTCCAAGGCTAGACTCAATCCCAATCCACTATTATATAATACTATACTAATACTAAGAGTATTAATCTCCATAGAAAAGTAGAAGCATTCACGCAAGGATTATTCGACTCTACAAGCATTTAACAAATAAACATGCAAAAAGTGAAAATGTCTCATGTCTTAATTTCTTCATTTTGATGTTGGAACATCTTTTTCAGCCCAGAGGTCC
The DNA here is from genome assembly GCF_030463535.1 of Salminus brasiliensis. Taxonomy (NCBI): domain Eukaryota; kingdom Metazoa; phylum Chordata; class Actinopteri; order Characiformes; family Bryconidae; genus Salminus; species Salminus brasiliensis. Next base: position 36,772,806 of record NC_132881.1, on the reverse strand, counting down.
AGTTTTAGATGACTCTCCACCTTCCAGCCCTGATGAGTGGGCTCAGTTTGAGTGTCCTGAGGAGGTCCGCCAAGCTTTCAGATGTGATGATGGCCTTTACTCCATCAATACCCACAGCATTAAAGTGCAGGTCAGAGGCTCTCCACCAAGAGGTGACTGACTGTCCCCACACTACCGGCCATTAGTTGGTCCCAGTCTAATATTTTGTGAGCAAGTATAATCAAAGAGCCAGCAGAGCAGAAAAGTCTTGCATCGATCCAACCTACAATCTCTTGAGTTTCAGTTCGCTTGCTTGTGGATGAAGTGGGAATATTGACCTTTAGCTCCAGTCAGTGTGAAAGTGGAGGCAGTTTTACTCTGCTGAGAGTCAAAGACATGTACATGCCCGTTCAATCCGCTGAACTGAATCTGATGAAGTTGAACTACCTCACAGGAAAAAGACTATGATCTCCAGACACATGCATCAATCAGACCTGGCCATGCTTAAGGAAGAATGCAAAAAAATACGGAAAAACACACAAACTGTTTATCTTTTCCTTTATAGAAGCATACATGTCCGTTGATTATTTTATTATAATATTTTCCTTATGCATTTTAGAAAGGTGTCTAGTTATTCTCAAACCCAATACAGTCCGCCTACAACGTGACCTTATTGTGGGTTTAAACCTGAAAAGGATTGACAGCATGTAATGTTAGTACTCAAAGACAAGTTTGTCATCTTAATTAAGTTGATTAAAATGATTTTATTCTTTTATGTAAAAGAGAATCTCAGGGCTTTACAGAGAAACAAATGTTTCTATTGCATATTTTTCTGTGTTCACATTTTGTGTTCTGTACATAAGTGTCTGTGCTGTGCTTTGTACTTTCAGAACCGAACTCTGTTCTATCTGGATGTCTTGGTAAGAGAGCTGGAGTCTGTATCTCTTACCCCGCTAACCCTGCCTCCTCTACACCTGGCTGAGGTCATTGCTCATGATCTCTCACGCAGCAGGAGTCACGCTGACCTTTATCGCCTCAGGTATCAAGCACTGAATTTGTCAGCAAGCAGTACATACAGTGGGGAAAAAAAAGTATTTAGTCAGACACCAATTGTGCAAGTTCTCCCACTTAAAAAGATGTGAGAGGCCTGTAATTGACATCATAGGTAGACCTCAACTATAAGAGACAAAATAAGAAAAACAAATCTGAAAATCACATTGTCTGATTTTTAAAGAATTTATTTGCAAAGAATGGTGGAAAATAAGTATTTGGTCAATAACAAAAGTTCAACTCAATACTTTGTTATATATCCTTTGTTGGCAATGATAGAGGTAAACCTTTTCTGTAAGTCTACACAAGGTTAGCACACACCATTGCTGGTATGTTGGCCCATTCCTCCATGCAGATCTCCTCTAGAGCAGTGATGTTTTGGGGCTGTCGGCAGGCACCACAGACTTTCAACTCCCTCCAAAGGTTTTCTATGGGGTTGAGATCTGGAGACTGGCTAGGCCACTCCAGGACCTTGAAATGCTTCTTACGAAGCCACTCCTTTGTTGCCCTGGCAGTGATGCTGCCACCCCCATGCTTCACAGTTGGTATGGTGTTCTTTGGATGCAACTCAGCATTTACTCTTCTCCAAACACAACAAGTTGTGTTTGTACCAAACAGTTCTACTTTGGTTTCATCTGACAATAAGACATTCTCCCAATACTCTTCCGGAACATCCAAATGCTCTCTAGCAAACTTCAGACGCGCCTGGATATGTACTGGCTTAAGCAGGGGAACACGTAGTGTGTTACTGACGGTAGCCTTTGTAACGTTGGTCCCAGCTTTCTGCAGGTCATTCACTAGGTCCCCCCGTGTGGTTCTGGGATTTTTGCTCACCGTTCTTGTGATCATTTTGACCCCACGGGCTGAGATCTTGCATGGAGCCCCTGATCGAGGGAGTTTAGCAGTGGTCTTGTAGGTCTCTTATTTTCTGATTATTGCTCCCACAGTAGATTTCTTCACACCAAGCTGCTTGCCTATTGCAGATTCAGTCTTCCCAGCCTGGTGCAGGTCTACAATTTTGTTTCTGGTGTCCTTCGACAGCTCTTTGGTCTTCACCATAGTTGAGTTTGGAGTGTGACTGTTTGAGGTTGTGGGCAGGTGTCTTTTATACTGTTAACGAGTTCAAACAGGTGCCATTAATACAGGTAATGAGTGGAGGACAGAGAAGCCTCTTAAAGAAGTTACAGGTCTGTGACAGCCAGAAATCTTGCTTGTTTGTAGGTAACCTAATACTTATTTTCCACCATTATTTGCAAATAAATTCTTTAAAAATCAGACAATTTTTTCTCATTTTGTCTCTCATAATTAAGGCCTACCTATGATGTCAATTACAGGCCTCGCTCATTTTTTTAAGTGGGAGAACCTGCACAATTGGTGACTGACTAAATACTTTTCCCCCCCACTGTATTATGTTGCTGTGTTCTCCAAATAATATTGTCATTATCCATGGCCATTCTAATCTAGATTGCACATTTATGTCACTTATGCTTAGACATTTGTCTTGTAGTTGCATGTGAAATCTTTGTCCTTTCAGTATATGGTAAAAAGTGGTTTGTCCTTTAACCCTGGGCAAAAATCACTTTCCCAAAAATTACATATTAGCTAGGCTGTACTAGGTTCTCTTATATGTGTGTTTCTGACATAACAGTTGGCTACTGTCATTCAGCTACTGTCATTCATAGTCAAGTCATTTTTGTTTCATATCTTATTTTAATACAAAAAGCCAAAGTCATTTTACTAGTGGTATATAAGTAACATAGAGCATTATGGATCTACATATAAAGTTGCAATCAAAACTATTCATCCCCCATTGTAAATTAGGTTTATTAGCAAAACTTACAAACTTTCATCTGTTTACAATAAACCAATCAAACACAAACTATTTAAATAGCTCAAATAGCACAACTCCTATAACAAGTGCTTTCTCCACATTCAACACAAAAGGCCACTTTTAATCATGATGCATAGTCAGACATCAGCTTCTGGCAACGTTTCTCAGGAACGTGGCCTCCAGTGCACTAATATACTTGAGTTTGTGTGCTGCAAACCGCCTTCTTTAAACTGTTCAAAACTCCCACCAAAGATTTTCTGCGGGGTTTAGGGCAGGCAACTGCGACAACCACTCCAGAATCTTCCAGTGCTTCTTTTGAAACCACGCCTTGGTAGACTGTGAGATATGCTTGGGACCGTTGGCCTGTTGGACATCCAGTAATGTTGACATCCAAGCTTCAGCTTCCTCATAGAAGGCATAGAATTTCTTCTAGGATTTCCTGATGCTTGATTGAAGCCATCAGGTTTCTGCAGCTTTCCAGTGCTAGAGGAAGCAAATCAGAGGATCACCGGGCCACAGTCAAGATGCGTGTTTGCAGGACGTTCTTCCTCATCCAGACATACCACTGATCCATAGAATCAAAAAGTTCCAGTTGTTTAACGTCTTCACAGAACAGATTGCCAAAATGTCTTTGGCTAATTATGATTTTGAGCAGATTGGAGCCGACTTTTTTGGAGCCGATTCTTGTGATTTTAGGTCAGTAGAGGTGTACGGTGTCTTGGAGTTTGGCCATGGAGACCTTTCACATGTTAGTATGTGCCTTACTGTGCAAACTGAAGTCTCAGTGCCTGCTGCCACTAAATCATGCTGCAGGCCTTTTGCAGTCCACCCTCCTCCTCAGTAATCTAATGAAACCTCTTTCTGAAACGTGTGTTTCTTTAATTTTGAACTTAAGCACAGATATTAAGCACATCTGATTCAACTAATGAACAGCTTGATTTGTAAGCTGATTTGCAAATGTGTGCTCTTATGAGGGATTCTATTCACTGGGCTGAGCAATTCTGTGACTGTAGTCAAGGTATTACCTGAGATTTTTGTTTCTTGATTTTCAGGATATTACAGACCTGTTATGACCTGAGGCTTGAGTTGTCCTCACCATACAGCGAAACATTGCTGAGCCTGGCTCGTATTCCTGACAACGAACAGATGGCGTAAGCAACGTTTTTTTGTTTTGTTTTTGTTTTTGACATAACATAAAATAATATTATTAAATTATCTGAGATTATAAAATGATTCAGAATGTTGAATTATGTCAAACTAAACCTTTTTATTCCGCTACTTTGCTGGGCACTTTTAATGAGCATGCTGGTTTTATACAAAAGGGCTTAGCCTGACTTTGAAAATTGCATTATTTAATACATTACTGTGTTTTATATTACAGATGAATACATTTAAATGCAGAATACCTTTATTTTCTTATAGGTGTCGAAAGGAAATTGCTCTCCAGAGAGAAAGAAGTGGATATCAAACAAAGAGTAAAATCAACAATCTAGACCAGGTTAGTTTGTTTCAAGCAGCACTACTGTAAAGGCCAGATGTGAAAAAGGAAACGTCTACATCTTCAGCAGTCTCCTACTCTCTGAAACTTTCCTGTATAAATTAAAGCAATGCAGTAACTAAAACATCTCCACTCTTCAGCCTGTGCCTCCTTGCAGTTTAAAGGCTGCAGCTGTAGGTGGTGTATCCAGAAGGAGATTAGATAGATTCACTGAGCAGGAGCTGTGGCTGGACAAGGCTGCTGTGTGTCTCCGTTTGGGTCTGTACCAGCCTGCTAGAAGCCTGCTGGCTGAGGCTCACCTGGTGGCCAAGGTGAGAGCAGACATGCACAACTAACTATTCATAAAGAGTTCTGTTGGCTGGTCAGAGGTAGATTTAAAGCATTAGGAAAGACAGTGGTGTGCACACTTGTGCTGAATTTTATCCAGAAGCAGTTTTGTTTATGCCATACACTTGAAAATGCATTGTGTATGTCCAGGAACTTGGAGACCAAGCTTCATTGGCTAAAAGCTATCATCTGTTGGCTGTTCTGGCCAGTCAGGAGCAGCAGCACGGTCAGGCACTTGCTTTATTGGAGCAGGCTCATGAGATTGGCGGGGATGAAGATTTCTGGTATAACTTCTTTCAGAGCCTCTTAAACACAACAGCAGAGCTTGGGGGAGAAGACATGTACACACAGGTTTGCTCTGTTTATTCATTCATGATTATGCATTTTTTAAATGACAAATTTAGACCAAGTATTATTTAGTTTGCTTTCCATTGCTGGAATTCTTATGAACTTGGTGCTATAGCACCATCTGCTGGAACATAAGATGACTTGACCATAGATGCAATGCTGGAGGTCAGCCACCTTGAAATGTGCATGTGTTGTTTTTTTTAAGCAGATCATTTCACAATACTCTCAGCTATACAATTGTTCTGATCATGCACAGAAACATAATAAGGAAGTTAATTATAATAAGTTATAATTATATGTAAGTTAATATCATAATGATCGTTAATTTAAAAAGTATTTTTTGGGGAATATGACTTTTATATAGCATTCCTTTCATTTCCATGATTTACAGAGCAAGATCATTGCAGTGATTGCAATATTAATAATAATTAATAATATAATATCTAAGTGTTCCTGCTAAGGAATGCTGGGTTTGAGGTGATTCAATTCAACATAAGTTTCAGGAATGAAAACAAAGCTATGCACCTTTCCACCTGTACAACTTTCTCTTGATTGGTACCAATGTTACTATTAATGTTTATGAAGGGAGAAGCTGACATTCCAGTAACCCACGATGCATTGTTTATAATATTAGTTTGAGTGCAACACAGGGGCAAATAAAATGTAGGTGGTACAGTACACAAGTTGTATATTTATGCAATTTCACATTCCAAAACCATGAACTTAATATCTTCATGCCTTTTCTCAAAAACTTCTTACTAGATATGGCTTCCATTCAGCCAAAACAACGTTTGTTACCAAATCCCCCAATTTCAGTAAGCGTTCTAACAAGCCCTTAGCTACTTGGACAAGTGTAACCTGTCTGTTACTTTTCTGTTAGCTGTAGTGAAGTTGATTCATATGAGGTTGGGGACAAGTGAACACAAGCGTTGACTTCAGAAGTAAAGCCTAGAAGAAAAAGCCTAGAAATAATTGCAATCTGATGCATTTCCCCTTTCAAGAAGAAGATTTCATGTAAAACAAAAAGACTGTACACTGTAGATAGTTTCTTCCCCACAGGTGTGTCAGATAACAGACAGAGCCACCAGACTCTTCAGGTCAGCTCTAGAGCAGAGTCCAAGTCGAGCTCCTGTTCTCCATTTCTACATCGCGTTGCTGGATGCCAGGTGTGTATCAGTGTGTATTTTTGCATGTTTTGTTGTATATTAATCCAATGTGTTTCAGATATGGAGAGCTTGCACTATGCTGTAAGCGTGTTTTGTCTTGTAGAGGTGCAGTTCTTCATCGATCTGCTCTGAGGACTGCTTGTGTTGGCCAGGCTGAGAAAGTGGAGAGACTCAAGTCTGTCTCTGAGACGCTGAAACTCAGTGTTTCAGTTCTACTTGAGCATGGCTACAAACGGCATGCTGCAGAGATGACTTTAGAGCAGGCAAACTCTCTGAGGTACAGGTATTTGGTTGTTTAATTGTGTTTGTTGTGTGCTCTAAATACAAACTGCACTGTAATTGAGCTTATTCAGGCATGCAGTGTGAATACAGAGTAAGCTGAATGCAACATTTATTCCTCATGCTAGATCATTAGGTTCGCATTTTGATGCTTTTTGGTAGAGTTCTCTACTGTTTAATACACAGGTATACATACTTCAGAAGAGGTTCGCCTTGCTTGACCACTCTTTCTTAATGTCTTGAAATACAGAATGCTGGCCACACTCACTTCTATCAAAGAAGAGAAACAGAGGCACCTGCTCGATGCCCTCTCACTTATGCAGCAGGCTGTGTCTTTGCAGGAAGAAGTGCTTTCCAGCTGTCTGAAGCTTCTCCCGTCTCATGAGGTATCCTGTCCGTGATCTGAGCACACAGACACACTGTAGGTTAAGTATTGTCACACTTGCTGTGCACTGGAAGTCTGGAAGTAATTTTTGTTTTCCCCGTTCCCTGAGAGAATTACAGGCCCAATGGTGGTCTGATCTTTTTGGCCCCATGCAGATACATATCTCATTTCATTTGAAGCCTCAAATTGAAAATGAAAGTCTTTTGACCTTTTGCTTTTACTTGCTATATTAAGTCTGGGTAGTAGAACTTAGTTTTTCATCCATACACTTGAAGAGCACTTGGAGGAGCAAGAAAATTCAGACAGTCAAAGAAAATTTGCAATTAGAATTAGAAATGCACTTTATAACCATTGCACAGCAGTACAACAAAAGTGAGAATACTGGAAACAGCCAATCAGTATTCATGGAGCTGTTGGGGGTTCAGTGCCTGGGGGTTCAGTGAGCCAGGGATTACTTTTTCTTCACAGTATGTCTGCTTTTATAAAAATACAGCAAAACAATATAGCTGCAAACTACGATTATGGGAATTTTCGTATTGTCCAATTGTTGGAGTTTTACCACAGTTGCATCACACCCATCTCCCTATTGCAATAGGGGTTGAATGGGATGTTGACTATACTTTTTGTGCAAATTCTAAAAAACAAAAACTGCAATGGATTCTAAGGATTCTAAACTTAGTTACATAACGATTGAGTGCCTTTCTTTTCAATATGAGTGGAGGATCACTATCCGATATGGAAGGCACCCAGTGCTGGGATGTTGAATAACAGATTCACAATCACAGCACGGCACGGCAGCAGGGTGTGATGGTCAGTGTGCCATTTACGATTCTCCATTATAAAATCCCAGCTTCACATTCTGGCCCTCATTAGTTAAACTGGATGCTTGCCTGCTGACCAGATAAGCACGAATTATTCCCTTGTTGCAGAGCACATGTTTATTTTTCATCATGTCCTTACAGGTTTTTGGGACAAACTGCTGTTAGAAGGGCGAAATGTGATTTGGCTCTAAATTGAGCATGAACCGCCCCCTACTTTTTCTGTCCTCCCTTCTGAACAAGCCCACCACAGTAATAAACCAACTCCACTAAACAAGTCTAGTAAATCATTTTGCCTCATGTTGCTCTCCATAGTTTCATTTTTCCAACCAGATTAGTTCATTATGGAGCACACTGGGTGCCCATGTTTTCATAATGAGGAAATACATACTCAAGCTGTTTTGGGGAAGTCTGGATGGCTAAAGCAGTTACACACCTGCTCTGTTCACACACAATTTTATTTCATTTGGAACAAAAACTGTGGATGAAGTAAAAGACAAAACACACATCCAGCAGGTCTATGACAATGTTAGACAAACTAATCCAAATTTAGAACGTTAGTCAGATGTATTGGTCTTGTACTACATATCTTGCTAGTGAACTAAATTGAATAGAAGCATTACTGCTGTCCCACTATGCTGTTTTAGATGAGCTATAGGTCTGTCTCTACAGCAGATGGTGCTGCTTTCCCAGCAAATGTAATAAATGTGGACCCCACTACAGATTCCAGACTGGAATTACATGAGTTTACTATCTGCAGGAGTGGGCATGTATTTTACACATAAAAGGCAGATAACTTCAGACATAACCTGCACTGTACCGGCACTGCACTGTGTGTGAAATGTGTCTTTGATCAGTGTAGACCTGTCATTTACCCTGCTTCTGAGCGCAGTGAAAGACAAACTGGGGGGAAAAAGTGAATGTTAAAACTGTAAAAGTGCTTTTCAGTGGACCGCAGGGGGCTCTTTTCAAGGTTTGTGCTGATGGCCCAAATGTGAGATTCCCTGAAGATTGCCTTCATTTGTTCATTGGATCTTTCTTTTCTATCCTACCTTCCTGTTCTGTTGAATCATTCATGACTTGCAGGTATTGTTGTAACCCACTTTTCTGGCAAGGATTTCTTCCTCTTCCTTTCGTTCGCGCTGTCTCACATATTCATTCATTCATTCATATGCTCTCCCTCTCCCCCCCCCCCCCACTCTCTTTCTCTTCCTCTCTCTCTCTCTCTCTCTCTCTCTCTCTCTCTCTCTCTCTCTCTCTCTCTCGTTCGACATAGTGGTGTGTTGGTGATGCTGTGTGTACTGTGGTTGATGATGAGTTGGCTGTTTGTGTGTGAAGTTTGCTGGGTTGTGAAATTGTATTTTCAGGGGGGGATTTGGGGGTTCACTCTTATTATTTTTTTTATTATTATTATTCTCCTTCTCCATCTCTCACTTTTGTGCTCTCTTTTGCCCTCTCTCTCTTGCACTTTTCTGTCTTGCTCTGTCTGCCACACACACACACACACTCACTCTCTTACTTTACTTACTTATCTTTTGCTCTGTCTCTGTCTTGCTCTCTTGCACTCTCTCTCTCAGTCTCTAAATCTCAACATGCATACATATATACATACATATAGAAAAAAAAAAAAAACTCATCACACTCTTTGGCCTTACCTGTTTACTCACTCTGATCATTTTGTCATCATTTATCCCACAAGTATCCCAGAAGTTATCTTCTTCTATCTTGAACTTATGTTCTTTTAAGGACTGGGTGCTGTTGGTAATGTTTTGTGTGTCTCTCTCTCTGTGTGTGTGTGTGTGTGTGTGTGTGTGTGTGTGTGTGTGTGTGTGTGTGTGTGTGTGTGTGTGTGTGTGTGTGCACGCGCATCTGTCTGTCTGTCCAGTGTGGGCAGTATAGCCTGCCCGCAATGCGTGCGTGTGTGGACTTCAGGCTGACTCTGGTAGACCTGACTCTGCTGATGCTGGAGATGCAGTGTGAAGAGGAGAAGCTCCAAGCCAGAGTGCGAAGCAAGAAGAGCTCCATTGAGAGAGCTGTGGAGGACTATTTCTGGAGCAACGCAGACCTGAATGCTCTAGAGCAGGTGAGAGTACACACTTAACTTGAGGGAAGTGATAATATCATGCAGAACATTTCCATTGGTGAAAGAGAGAACATTGACAATGCCATGTCTGACCAACAAACAGGAGCATGAACAGGACTGCTGAAGTTTCAGCATAACATTAACTTAACCTCAAGTCATCGTACATATGACAATACGCTCTTCAGAGCCAATAAAATAGCTCCTGGCAAAGTACACCTTCATAAAGGCGACACACATTGTGACAACAACCTTCACCAAAGACATTTGTAAAGATCCCTTAGACTTGTACTAGCACAGTACAATCACATGATGAAATATGAAATCAAGCCATGGTTCAGCGCTCTAAGACTGCTTAATCCTTCCTGTTCTAAAGACAAGTATGTAGAACCTAATGCTTCTACAGTCAGCATGTGATCCTTGTTATTGTAGTGTGTTTTTTCTTTCAAGATGTTCAGACCCAGATCTCTGACATGCTTATATATGCTTGTATGCATGCTCATACTGTGTGTGTGTGTGTGTGTGTGTGTGTGTGTGTGTGTGTGTGTTACACTCCTCTTAGCAGCTGTAACTGCAGCCAGACTCTTTGTGTACTTAAATAGTGTTAAATAGTGTCTCACAATGACACATTTTTGGCCTACTCCTCCTTGCAGAACTGATTTAGCTCAGTAGGCCTTTAAGCAGAATCTGCATGATTTTAGGCCGTTTCAGGTTTTGGTTTAAGGTGTATTGTCTTTCAGTAATGTTCTTTTTACTGTGCACAAATTCAGGATTTCAGAGGTGGCAAAAATGCGCACACACACATTATGTAATGTAAAGGTAAAAAAAGGATAAAGGTGCACGTATTCGTCACTGTACAGTGTGGACTGTACAGCGAAATGTGTCCTCCGCATTTAACCCATCTGGTAGTGAACACACACTCACACACACACACGTGTTAGGGGCAGTGAGTACACACACACACCCAGAGCGGTGGGCAGCCAACTCCAGCGCCCGGGGAGCAGAGAGGGTAAAGGGCCTTGCTCAAGGGCCCAACAGTGGCAGCTTGCCGAGCCCGGGAATCGAACCCACAACCCTGTTATCGATATCCCGGCGCTCTAACTGCTGAGCCACCACTGCCCCACATGTAAAGCATGTACAGAAATCAGTGACATATTAAGAACTCTTGATAGCTCTTATCCCACCTAATGCCACAGGGCAATACACAGTGAGATACAGGAATGCGTTGCATTCATTATGCAGCATTCTACACATTTGCCTAACTTCTTAATTAATCTTATAGGAGTGGTTGACTATGACTCAGTCTTTGGGACAGATGGCTTTGACCCAGCTGTCTGTGGTCAATTCTCTCTCACTGGACTGCATAGAAACCAAAGCACGCTCTCTTGGCATGCTTGGAAAGTGTCTGAGGCTGATGGTGCTGCAGAGGGACCCACTCCACACCATTCCTTTGTGGGAAGGACCTGGCAAGGTACAGTATCCACATCTGCAGTGTACAACTTTGAGAGTACAAAGGCAAATTGACAACAGCATAGTATATGTTTTCGTGAATATTTAGCTTGAGAAAGGTCTGTGAGATATTTGTCGTCAGCTGGAAATACCTTTCCATTTTCTTTTAATTTATGAAAAAAAAACAAAAACGTAAAATTAGGGAAAGTGTGAGCTTTGTATGTTAACAGTATATTTATCCATTATGTCTTGCTGATCAAAGAATTTTGAATAAATGCAAACTGAATAACCCAGGCCTTAGTTTGAGCACAAAATTGCTTCAATTAAAAAATGAATTGTCAGTAATTGATGGCTGTAATCCTAATTTCAGACTGATGATAAACGTTCTCCATTTATTGGGGTGTAACACATCAGTTAGTGATACTGTATGTCATGCACCCCTACTATTAACCTAACACAAACTGAAAGGTGTGTCATTATTGGAGAGAGTCATTAATGTCCCTGTGCTGCATCAGGGGGAGATCAGAGGAGAGGAGAAGGCAAAGGATGATGAAAACGAGGAAGAAGCAAGCAGAGGAGAAGTGGATGAGAGCACAATGCAGAGTAGAGTGAACACTGCTGAAAGTGCTGAACTGCAGGTAGCCCCAATACACATTCCCACACATGCACATACACACACACACACACTCTCTGTGCAAGGTTTGAAAAAAATGATTACATCATCAAGGTTCCTGTATGTCCTAGAAGACCTGGAAAGAGGCATATTTTCAACTTGACACATATTGCAACTTGACTTCCTGTTTAGGTGGCCAATATTACACACACTATACTGTCCATTTCCAAGAGCAGTTCTGCGACCAAAGAACCTCACACTCGCATAGTACACTATGTAAACAAAAGTGTTGGCATATGTAGGCATTACACCTACAGGAACTTTTATGACCTTTATAAATCCATAGGCATCCATATGGAGCCCCCTCCCCCTTTCAGCTATAGCTGCCCTTATTGCCCATAGCATTATCCCTCCTCCACCAAACTTTACAGCTGGTACAGTGCAGTCAGGCAGGTAGTGTTCTCCTGGCATCCACCTAACCCAGAATCATCAATCAGACTGCGAGATAGAGAAGCGTGAATTGTCGCTCCACAAAACATGATTCCACTGCTCCAGAGTCCAGTGGCGGTGTGCTTTACACCACTCCACACAACACTTGTCATTGTGTTTGGTATTGTGAGGCTCACATGCAGCTGCTTGCCATGGACACCCATGCCATGAAGCTCCCCACAGTTTTTGTGCTGATATCATTGCCAGAGGAGAACTTTACAGTTACTAAGTCTGCAGAGTTTCAGAGATTATGCTTCTCAGCACTCTGCGACTCTACTTTGTAAGTTTACATGGTCTGCCACTTCAGTGCTATGGTTCCAAAACGCTTCCACTTTTCAATAATACCACTCACAGTGGATTGTGAGAATGTTGAATGGAACTGGCACAAAAAGTGGCATCCTATTACAGTACCATTAACAGGTGTGTACCAATGCTTTTGTCCACATAGTGTATGTATGTTGCTATATATGACAGTCATGGAAGATGTCCTGGGAAATGTAAAATGTTTTCCTGCAATCTGTAGTCTTTTTAATATGGATGCTTCTTTGGCATTCTGTTATCTGTGAACAGAAAGCTGTGAGTACACTTATTTTAAGCACAGTCAGACCTGCAGCTTCTCCAGTAGTTTTGCTCTCAACAGGACAAAGAGGTAATTGCTTAAAAAGTATACAATTATTCTGCTTGCACACAGCACATCAGCAGGTGATCACTGATCTTCATATCTTCAGATCATCACACTTTTATACAAATGCTTATGCACACTGATACGCACCTCCCTATAGGCAGTTATCATTACATGCAGTTTTATAAGTAGTTATGTACTTGTCTACAGAGCAGAAGGAAAACAGTGGAGCAGAAGTTGACCCAGGCCAGCAAAACTTTAGCTCAGGCTCTGAGCTTGGCTCTGCAGCACAACCTTCCTCAGGTGCTCTCTCAGGTCTGCATGGAGCTGGTGGAGTGCTACGGCCAAAGTGACCCAGCCTTTTCTGGCCAGTATCTGGCCTTGCTACAGGTGAGAGTGTGTACTGTGGTTCAGAAATGCAAATAACCACATACATCACCATAGGCACCAACTAAATGGGGGCAATGCCCTTTAATCCTAGTGTCGAGCATGATTTTGAAACAGTACAGTCTAAAATCAGGAATATCTGTTTTCCTGATTCTTTTCCTGGTGGGGTGTCCAGATTTTTAGTTTTCCCACCAAATTGAGGTCGTTTGAAAATGCGGTTGCAGGAGGAGATGAAAAGTTAGTGGGGTGATTTATTTTAAGGTATTTTCTAAATGTTCCTTGGTGGCACAAAAGGTTTAATACCTTGATTTTTAGGTTGTAGAAAATGGATTGTCTTATGAGTGTACATTCATTATGAGGTATAGCTGGCAACCTATGGCAAGTTTGATGACACATTAATGTCATTTATGATTCTAATAATTGTTTAATAATCTTAAATGCTCTTGAAATACTGTTTTCACGAAGTCTGTGAGTTTTCATGAGAAAAGCTGATCGTATATGATCTAAAATTTGGTGGATGTATTATCCAGAGAGATTATTATAGAGAGATTTTATAAAATAAAATTTAGAATGGTATTTCTGCTTATTCAGTTGTGGGCTTGGATGTGGGCAAGTCAGCACACATGTACGTAACCTGATACAGTGTTGTGTAATGACTTAAGCCATCAAGAATTTGCCTGTGATGCCTTTTTTTTTTGCAATGTTGATGACTCAAGCCATTAGATTGCATCACAGAGTATGGATATTTTTACACTACTATCATAATTCAAAGGCTTTTTAACTGCAGCCCCCATTTAGTCTCTTGCACAGATATTTATATTAGTGACAGATTTCTCATGATGTCATTCTGTACATAGCAGTCTGAGGTTACTTGACCATCATACTGATACCCTCTCTCTGCACTGTACAAAAGTGAATGTCTGAGTGTAATGTAAGATTTAGTTAAATGCAGATATAAGCAAACATGTCTATCTATCTTGCATTGTCTAGTAACAATACCTAATTTAAAGGGTTCAGTGATGATCACCTTAAAAGACAAATATAACCTATCTGAAGCATAGTTTAATAATGAATTTAGGCCCAATTTAACATTATCCACAACACTGATATTCTCACAATTTTTTGAAATATTATGAGCAATCTGTGTTAAAAATGATTTTAATAATTAATGATGTTGAGTACATTTCTAAATAATTGTGTTTTGTATTGTATTGAATATGTATTCAAACTATGACAAAGTAAAGGTGACCATATATTAGGCACCTAACATTAGACTGGGTTTTCTATTTTAGTTGTTACATTAAAATGCATGATCTTATATCTATGGTCTTTAAACAGTGATTTGCAGCAGGGCAGTTTATACTGCACGCATGTGTGTATGTGTAATAATTTGAGCTGTTCAGTACTAAACATTCCCTATATCTGTTCATCTCAGAGCTGTATGTGCTGCGCTGAGATGTCCAGCGTGTTGCGTGCGTCGTGTTCGGACCCTGGGCAGTCTCAGTTAGCTGCCCTGCTAGGCCTGCAGAAGACCCTGCGGTCCTCTCCCCAACACAAAAGCAGCAGCCTCCTCTCAGCTGTTGATCACTCACTCCACACACACTCCAAGGTGCTGCTCTCTGCATTCTCACACTGCACAAATGAGCCTTCATGCAGAACTTTAATCATTTTAACTGCCATGGATGCTTAGTCTAATACATAGTTTCTCAGGCTACCAGAAGGTCCACTTTGTGGCTACCAGAAGGCTACCAGAAGGTCCACTTTGTGCTCCACTCCTGTTCTTCTTTTAATGGCGTGAGATATATATATTTTTAAAGCTACAGCTAAAACACTGACCCTCTGGTGGACCCCGAGGACTGGATAGAAAGATGTTGATTTAATAAGGGGCAGCTTGTCCCAGATCTACACAAGAGTACCATTTTTTTATCCTGTTCCAAGCATCCAGACTAGATTGCTCCTCTGTGTTTTTAAATTCCTCTTATAGCCATCAGGATGAGCTCTGTAGAGGGGCAGCATTCATGTTCACACCTGGTCATACTGTACTTATGCTTTACATTTCCAGGCTTACCAGCACTTGACTATAAAACCTAACCACCTGAGCTTTCTTGGAGAAATGCCTCCCAATCTCAAAATCCTGCTGCTGCAACACTCTGAAGATGGGTAAGATAATTTTGGATGGTATCTGTGAAGAAACAAACTGTTCTATGCACACCGATGATTTTGATTAGGTATCTGAAGCCGAAGGTGTATTGCTTCATTGGTAATTTTAGGAAGGCCTAATCAAACATTTATTCATTGAGAGCCCTGTACATCCTTTGCAGTTTCTGTGCAGGTGGTGTTATCAGGGGCGAAAGGGTTATAAAGATTCACAAATTGCACAGTCCAGCCTCTCATTTATCTAATTTTCACTGATCTTTATGCAGAACACTTTTATGTATGCACATGTGAATAAACACATTCATCCATCACACTCCCCCGATTCACTAGAGTGTCATGACTTCTGCCTTTTTTCCCCCTAGCAGTGAATGATGAGTGCTCTTCTACTAAGCTAGCATGTTGTGCCCCCAGGAAATCATCAATATTGTGTTTTCTTCTTTTTGCAGTTCAGTACTTTATGGGGCTTTCTATGAGAAGACAAAAGCCACAGAGAGTCAAAAAGGGAAGCATGCAGGTAAAGAGCCTTCACTTGTATATTTCCACCGTCCTGCTCATGCATATGTATGTGTACAACTGTGTTTGTTTATTAAAACCAAGTGCCCATGCTCTTGATTTTCAATTTTTACAAAAAATAAAAATACCTCCATTATAGCGTTGTAAAGCACAGCCCAAGGTTTTGCTGGGGATGCTGAATGTAGGCTCAATGCCTGCAAGGAAAAAACCTCCTGTTTCATCCACAGCAGAGGCTCACTGGGACCTATTACTGCTCTGAGCTGCCTGGGCTGATCTGTGTTTTCAATGTGTTTGTGTGCTGCTACAGGTGGGTTAGCATGCTCCAGAGTGGCCAAAGCTCTCGTCCAGCCTTCTGTCCTGCTTCAGCTCCAAGACCAAGCCAGAGCCTTTGGACGCCTCACTGCGCAAACTCTGCTTAAAACGTCCCGCTACCACAAAAACGGAGTGCAGGGCGAGCATTTCACGCAGCTGGTACACGTGCACACACATACACATGACTGCACTATGTGTACCATTACTGTTGTGCCATTATTATGATTATAATGATAGGAACACTCATAATAAGTAATTTCTCTCAGTGTGCAACCCTAATTTCCACATTCACAATCTCTGTCTTTGTCCCCATCTCTAGCTGCATAATCCCCTTACCTCTTTCTCTTGCTGTTTGTATAGGAAGACAGATCAGACAGAGAATTAGGGGTACATTTGAAAGCCATAGTCAAGGAAATGGAGGACTACCTGCATCCTGTCCTCTCTCAGTTTGACTTCTCATGCTTCAGGTATTGACACACACACATGCATGCATGCACATGCAGACACACACACACACATGTATATATGTATTTATATAAGGTTCAGCTTGTACCTATTGAGGTAGTCCTGTGTGGATTGTGAGGTGTGTTTATGATCATTATCCTGCTGTAGAAGTCATCCCATTTTCATCTGTCTCTAAAAACCGTCAGGCTTTTTTAGATGTTCCTTTGCAGAAAAGTATTTTTTTTCTTGGTGACTTTTATAGAGGTTAGATTTTTGCATGTATTGCGGCACAGTAGAATAGTGCACCACCACTCCAGTCTATACCAAATCTTCCTGAAGGTTCTTTTCACAGTCACAGGCCTCTACTTCACCTCCAACATTGCTGTTTACTGTCATTTATTCATTTCATTATGAACTGAGGAAACAGCTATTTGAAAACTCTTCTTGTATCTTACTGCTTTGTGGGAAACAGTTATTTTAATTTTACAGCTGCTTCGAGAAGCCTGGTTGCTGATTGTTAGGACATGGTTTAAAGAGTGACTGTATTTATAAAGCTATAAATTTGCATCACCTAGCCTTTCCTAACAATATTTGTTGCCCACCTTGGTGAAAGGTTATGAGCGCTCAAATCTCAAGGGTGCCCAAACTTTTGCAAAGCTTAAACAAAACAAAAATAATCATTGGTCTTTTAAACAAATTTGAACTTTATGCCTTTTGGAGATTAGGTCATCTTCTACTAGTCACAATAACAGAATGCATGCAACATTTGCATGTCACTGTTTACTAATAATCTGTACTCGTCCTCAATCTATTTCGAATGAAGCCATCAAAATGTGATTTTACTGCAGTGTGCAAACTGATATTTATACAGGTGATTTTTTTAAGTTGAAGAAGGGATCGGATGTTCTCCAGGGATGTTAGCTAGCACAGTTAGCCATTTCCTGTAAAACTTGCAGTGTCAAAACAAACACCAACCCTGACACTTTTCATGTTTAGGTTTTTTGAGACATTTTATATTACTGCCCTGACAGAGGGATGTGTGTAAAGCTAGAACTTAGTATTAGTCAGTCAGTCAGTCAGTCAGTCAGTGGCCCAGTTGTCATTTGTCAGTCACTGTTACACTTGTACAAGCTGTGCTGATTATATTTAATTCTCTATTAAGAACCTAAGAACTTGATTATTTTATTTAAATCATATTTTTTTGTTGCCTTTTACCTCAAATGAATTTGCCCCCCTGCTTTAGATGGTGAGTGTGTGTCAGTTTATTTGGGTTTGATTTTTTTTTTTCAGGCAACCATTGAGTGTGGGGTCTTTGCATTGATCCACAGCCTTCTGTAAATATCAGCTGCTGGAGAATAAACAGATTGTTGCATGTGTGCACTTGTGTATGTGTGCTGTTTGACCTGAGCGAATTCTCACGTTCCCCAAAGATGCCTCTCCTCGCTCCTCTCACTCATTTCATTTCCTCTTGTCTGTGGAATATTCCTCCTTTTTCCTCACTGACCCTCCCCTCTCTTATCGCTCTCTTTCAGCCAGCACACTCCATTGATATCCATCGGCGACGCAGCCCAGCCCAAAGACAAGGAGGAGAGAGGGGCTGCAGATAAAGCTCTGCCTGGTAGTCACTGCACTGGCTATAAAAGACCCATTGAACGCATGCGTAAAGAAGATGCAGTCACAGCACAGTTTGGTTCAGACTCTATATAGTCAAGCATTGAAACTGAAGTGTCTTTTAACCACACATATAAACACTGTGTATTGTTGCTGCCATGCAAAAACCTTGCATTAACAAAATGGCAACTTTACAAGTACTTTTGGAGCATTTATCTATTGGCCCTTTTATCATAAAATTTGCAATGTAAAGAACGACATTCAAATTATACCAAAAAGCGAAAACAAGGAAATACAAAAGACACAAAACTGTAAAAGATAAAAAATTATATGGAATATATATAAAGTAGGGATAACCACCCTTTGCTTGGATGGTGAGGAATGTGTTCACTATAGAGGTGAACTGGTTTCCGAGGTGCTACCACACTCTCCCACTGTCAAAGCCATATTAGAATATTATGACTACTCCCATTTTGGATTGAATTCGGCGCGGGACAGCACAGATGCCACATAACAGCGTTTGCTGCATGTATAAATAAGCAAGCACACCAGTCAGTTGTAGTGGAGTGCAAAGCAATCATCATAGGCAAAGGGCCCGATCTGACTGATGTCCAAAAGGGCACCATTCACCCGGTACCCCATTATCTGGCGAAGGGTACCCTATATCGGAAACCGTTTATTTTGTGGGATGTTCTGGAGCCGCAGTAGTGAAGGAGTACCTGTAGTGAATGGACTTTCCAACAGCATAACAGTTTTCCCCATGGGCCATTGATACCAGAATGGAACAACGACTGTGTTACAGAGCAATCAATGCGCCACTGTGGACCAGTTAACCTCTGTTATGAACACCTTAAGTCACCTAACACAGTTCATGCTATGATGTCCCACAAGTGTTATTCCAACCAAGACTTTGTTTATAATATAGATGTATATAAGATGATTTTATGACTTAGGGTGTTTTCTTCTGGATTTTAAGAGTTTATGCACATAATACTCAGAATGGTGATGTAATGGAAAAGATTGATTTTCTTTATACTAAGTCATAGTGTGCTCATATCCCTTGCACTGAGCCCTAAAAATGGCAGCACTATGAGGACACAGTAATCATGCACATTTAGCAGGTATCAAGTGTATATTGCTGTATACACTATTTCTAGTGTATGCTACAAAAAAATCATTCATTTTTTCTCTGCAAGTCACTTACACCTGAATTTGTGCAACAGCAGTGGGAGCTTTTTGCTCCTGCTTGTCTGGGTTTAGCAGAACATAAGGTCCCAGGGGAAGCCTCATGTCGATTTAATAAATGTGCAGAAAAAGAGTTTTGTTGACAAGTCAAGACGTCTGTGTCAGTGAGACTTAAAATATGGAATTGTTCAACAAGTAGTTCAGTTCTGAGTTTGTCTCAGGACAAGCCTTCACTGGGTAAACATGTTACAGTTTGTCTGATGGACTTAAACTAAGTATATGAATGCAACTCAGATTCTCAAATGTCAGTCTTTCTCTGTTGAATTAATGAACTAGCTGTGTCTCTGTGCAGTCTGCCTGCTGCTTTGCACGAATGCCTGTATATATGCATGCACTTGTGGGGCTTTGTAGCTCATGCTGTTTGTATATGCATGTGTGTGTTCAGCAGGATCACCTGCAGAGCAGGGGGAGTGTGTGGTGGTATTGGCTGACAGGATGTTGTTGGAGATGCCGTTAGAAGCTCTGGCTGTTTTGCAAGGCGATGGAATCAATTCCGTGTCCCGGGATTTCTCTCTGCAAGTCTTCTACACACGCCTCCAGAGAGAGCAGCCAGGTAAGACCATGCCTAGGCTCTCCTGTCTGAAGGCTTGCTAAAGCACTCCTTTGCTTTAGTGTTCTGCATTGGGCGCACCATGTGTCTTGTGCTCTAAACTTGACCAGGATGATGTAATCACAGATTTTGGATTTAGGTTTGCAGTATCTCATAAGGGGCTCTTACATACATTAAACAGTTGCCCATATGACTTGGCTTCACAGACTCTTAACCTTGTTCCAGAGAGAAGTGCCCAACTACACCTTCGGCCATAATGGCCATTAATTATCCAGTACGCATGAAAAGTGTTGAGATTTGTTTTATTATTACATGACAGTCTGTCTTGCCTTGTGATCGGAATCACTTAATCTACAATAGAAGTAAAGCTTCCCAGGAACAAATTTCTGAAAGGTCGTAAAGAGTGACCTCCCCCTTATTTGAGCGAAGCTACAGGAGAACCATTTTTGGTTCCATAAAGTTATTAGGTTTATTATTATTAAAATAGACAGGAACCTTTATATTCCACTTTTTTAAACCTCTAAACAGGTTTTTATCCCCATGTGTGTTTTTATTTATGGTATCTTCCATGCCACTTTCATTTTTAAGAGTGATCATCTGATATTGTCTGATACAGCATCCTTATTTAACTGGCTAGTAGTTTCATAATATCTTTATAAGACAATTAGCTATGCAAATGACATAAATACTAAGGTATGACATCTGGTATCTCAAGTAGTAGAAGAAACCTACAGTCCACCAAAACAGAGGGGTCAGTGTATCCTATGTCTTGGATAATGTCATATGCCCTCAAACTTCGCAAACAGTGGCAGATAAAGACAAACATCTGTCATACAGATTCCAGTTTATTTGCAGAAACTCTGTTTACTTTTCTGTATGAATGACCGACCCAACTAAATAACTTAGTGGAACATGTAAAAGCACACCCTACATCATGGCTGTGGGCGGCAAAAGTCAGGAGGTATTTTAGGAAAGTCTAAATGCATCCTGAGGTTTTTCCGTCTAAAGCCTGTTAATCTCTTTTTACCCCATCCACCTCATTCACAAAGCCCCCTAATAAAAAACCCATGCTAATGGGAGTCCTCTAATAGGAACTGCACAGTCAGGATTTACATCCTCATAATCTCTTTTAAAATTCAAATGTGCCGCTGTGTATATGGGACTGGAGGACTGGTTTTAAAATTTATTTGTGTAATTAATTTATTCCTTTCCAACTCATGTGACCCCTGTTTGTGTAAATTGTCAAATTAAAAACTAAGTGCCCTCACTTGCATTTACTCACGAAGTGGAAGCTATGATGCATTAAAGGCTGAGAAATAGAAGCAAACATATGTGTCCCATTTATGGGCCATATTTATTAAGTAAGTATGTTTGTGGGTTTTTTGTTTGTTTGTAAATCACATTTTAAAAATATTCATTTAACATTTTTAAAAAAACTACACGGGTATGTTTGGACGTTTCCATACACCCATCATGGACATTAGTGTCAAGGCAATATCATGCGTTTAATGATTTTTTTGAGCTGTTCATTTTCTGTGGCCTTAATACATTTGGTGCAAAAGCTTTAGCCATAACTAATGGTTTAACGGATCACCGAACAAAAAAAGTGATGGATCGGAACAGTTTTTAAATCAGCCAAAAATCGGAAACAAATGTGACAGTAATTTTAACTTTCATTTCTAAAAGCATTTTGTGTTACTGCTTTGTTTGTATTAGTGACTTTTATTTTGATGCGGTCTGTGTGTAATATATATATATATATATATATATATATATATATATATATATATATATTTTTTTTTTTTTTTTTTTTTTTTTTTTTCTACACATTTTAAGTTAGTGGTCAAGTGCATCATTTTGAGGTTGACTTACTTGAAGGCTTATTCATTTCACACTCTGCTTGTCTCCATATGAGACTCCCAAACCTCACACTAATTTAATCCTGTTCTCCACTCACACATTGGAGTGATGTCTCTTCAAATGTGTGGCTGTGCTCGATGTGTTGCCTCTTGTGGCACAATATTGACAAACCACACCGGTTTTATCCACACGCTCCGTTCACGTGACAGACAGTTGCTCAGTGTGTGTGTTATCGCTGTAGCTCTGTGTCCAGGGAATAATTACTGTAAAAAGCAACAGCGGCAGTAAAACTGTTATGATTAAACCCAAAGAAGGGGGGCATGATCCGTAGGAATCATAGATTATTTGTGATCTGTTACACCACTGGCCGTCACCCTCAAGCTTCTGGTGTTGGGGGAGGTCACTCTTCTGATGGAGCTCTGGTTGGATATTGGACCACTCTTCTTGACAGAATTTCAATAGAGTTTAATTAAATTTGTTGGTTTCCCGCCCAACTACAACTGTAACTTAATCTGAAAGAAAGGAAGAGTGGGTAAAGTTAACTGGGCCATTAAAGTATGTCTGGGACCCAAGCCGTGCTGTACTACACAACTTCAGACGATGTGTGAACTCGCTGTGATTAGTATGCTGTGGACTGAAAAAGCTTAGGGGAGACGTTTATCTTCTTCAGCTCTGTCTGACAGGATGACGCAGTATTCAGGTCATCATGAGCCCTGCTCTAACTTGTCGCTCCAACTTGCATGAAGCATGTAAAGTCTGTTTATGGAGTGCATAACTTGAAGTAAAGTAAGGTTTGGTCATTCTATGATGAAGCACTGTAGTAATGTAGCAGTGCTTGGAAGCAGTGCATGCCAATCACACAAATTATAAGCACCACACCTACAGCACCACTTTCTCAGACTGGCAGAGGAAAACATGTTTCATTGGCTTTTTGACCTGACCCTACCCAAGTCATCACCCTGTCAACGTTGCTGAGAAATAGCCCCCCAAAAAAACAAAGTGCCAGTGTCCAAAATCAGGGCTGTGTAAGTAACAGCTCATTCTGGTCAGGAATGCTCATTTGAATATGAAAGTATATAAGAATATAAGGGAAAAAATGACTGTACATATTGTCAGGGGAGGGTTTAGGTGTAAAATATGGGGCTTGTTGTTTTCTTGTGGAAGCATTTACAGTCTTGTAAAATAGCCATAGTTTTAATGTTACAACTAAGATCCTCTAAAGGTTGGCTAACAAATGATGCTAATGATTCTAAAATGTAACCCGTCTATCAACACCAGTGGCAACATGAACTGGCATCAGGGTGTTGCCCTTAGTGGTGCACCCAGGCTATTGCAATAGACTTTTTATCGCAGTCACTACATCATCACATCTGGCTCTGAATAGTAGCGTTATGGAATTTCCCATCTGTACCGCTTAACCGAGCGCTCCAAAAATCTTATTTGGGCTTTAGCACAGCCAGCAGGAGGGTGGTTAACGCATGGAAGTCCGTCTAACGTGGAAGAAGGGTTCATTAGTTTGGCTTAATCGTGTCATGCAAAAGTTCAAAGCATGTCTGCCACAGCGCTTTGTTTACCACTGCATGGAGCGCTGAGGTGAACAGGCATTAGGCTAATGCATTAATAAATGCGTAAGTATGATAATGGTATGTTGCCTTGATAACACTTCTTATTATTTACAGTATGATGTAACTGGAAGCGAAATGCTTAGAAGTCAGTTTTCTCTAATAACAGCATGATTAATAGTACTGACACTGCAGGAGATCATTTGTACAGAATTGTAGGACAAGATTTCTACAGGAACACCTTAGATTCGCAACAAATATAAAGAGAAGTGACTAATAGTCAGTTTCCGCACTCCAGCTTCTTTGAAAGTTCTAGTAGATGATATATGCAAATTGGTGTTATTTGTCCATTTATTAAATTATTTAAAGGTGATGCTGGCTTTTCAAAAGGTTGGGTCATTTAGTTAACCTACCACTTCACCACCACACCACCACTGAGCACAGAGATTAGATTCAAATGAATGTTAAAAAGCCAAGCACCCACTGCAGCAGCAGATCGGGTTGATATGCAACACTGAAAATGAGGTGTTGGAGAATGTGTGTGTGCGTGAGTGTGTACATGTTCATTTTTGTGGAGCTTGTATATTTATAAACATACGTACATACATTTACATTCATATGTTTTGTTTTAGTTCAGCAGCCTGTGTGAATACCTCCAGGAAGATGTGAGGATAAAATCATTACATTGGATCTGCATTATCATAATTGTGACTTCTGTAGTTTACCATTTTGTCAGGAAGACATAGGGCCCAGAGCTGCTCACCAAGGGGACTATTTGTTATTCGATTCAGTATTTTGCTTGAAAATTGCTGGATGAATTACAGTGTGGGAAAAAAAAGCTTATTTTAGCAGTTAAATGGTATTCTGTTGACATAGTGTATTTTCCAAGTGCTATTTCAAAGTGCTGTGAATATTTGAAGTTCTCTTTCTTTTCCTCCTTTTTTCACAGTCCATAACACATGAATTTCGGACTCACTGATGTGTGAATATTCTCCGCTCGTTTTTGAGTTTTGCAGATGAATGCTGTGGCTGGCATTAGACACGCTCAGCAGCAGGACTTTAACAAACTTTTTCTCAGCCACTGATACTAAATGTCACTTGGCTGTTTGAGAGGTAGAGTTAGACTCCGAGTTGGTGGTTGTTGTCAGTTTCAGACAGGGCTAATGCTATGTCATTTAAACTCCCCAGTCAGACGGTCATTTCCTGTTCTAACACTACTTCCTGTTGATGACAGTTGAAAGTGACAATAAAAAGGAGACCAAAGGTGGAAAGCCAGCCAAGGGGAAAGGAGATCAAAGCAAAGCCATCAAAGTGGTGAGTCAACTAAATTAATCTGGCAGCAGCTGATATAGCAGGAGAATATTACTTTTACCTGTCCTCACAGCAGTCAATTATTTAACTGACCCTTCCTCTGCTTTTAACTTAGCCTCTCTCGATCAATTACATAATGTGTTTTTCCTAATGTGTGTTTGGATGCCCAGTCATTTTTTTTTCTCCATCATGAAAAGATGCCTGTCGCTTTGCTTTGCCTATGTCTGTTGTCTGCACCTTCTTGCTGGATGCCCTTTTCATTTTTCACACTCTGTCTCGTTCTTTTTGCTTTCTCCTAAATGCTGATCAGTCTATCTAATTCTGTTATGGGGTGTCTGCTAGGCTTAGACAATAACATAGATTTACAAGGCATATTGCCTCTTACCTGCATCAGCCAGCTGTTCTGTTGCATCTCTGTTGTAGAGAGATGGGGAAATAAGATTTCCCATGCTGGGAAAAAATGTGCACTGCCATAAGTTTATTAAAAAAAAACTCCAAACACTACTTGCCTACTATTAATAAGCACTATAAATACCAGCATCTGCTTAAAACATCAGTGGTAATGGCGATCATCGCCTTTAAATTACGCTAACCCTTTACATCGCCTTATCGGCCAGGCCTAGTGTCTACAGTCTGAGGGGAAAGTGTGTGCATGTCTGTAGTGTGAGAAAAGTGCCATTAATGTCTCTGTTTCCTTTCATGCAGGCACCAGTCAAGCGTGTTTTACCACCACACTCGCTTCCAGTGGATACACACAACTTCAAATGTATCCCTACTCTATAAACTGACTAAGAACTTCTGTAATTTTGAATGATGTCGTATTATCCAGCGCTGTAAAATGTGTTGCACTTAAAGGTGCTGTATCCATTTCTGGAGAATGACTGTTGACATTTAAAATTCCCTTCCTTTAGTACTCCTTCAAAAGCTTCGTCCCCCAAATTTAGGCACCTGCATTGACAATGTAATAACACTCGTCTCTATCAAGCACTGCTAAGACCATTCCCTCAGCTCTCAGGTATGCTGCTTTATCCTCTAAACCTGTAATTTGAGGAACATGGACTTTGCTGTTGTGCTTAACGTGCTAGTAAACTAATCTAAATTTACAGTGGCAAGGAAAAGTATGTGAACCCTTGTATGGTTTTCTGCATTAATTTGTCAAAAAGTGTGATCTGATCCTTATCCAAGTCAAGCATATTGACAAATATAATGTGCCTAAAATAATAATAACCCTGATAAAGTCTGATCATTCATGTCTTAATTGAGAACAACCATATAAAAAAAAACTCATAGTGCTAGTGGATAAAGTATGTGAACCCTTGAGTTAATGATCTCAAAAAAGGTAATTGGAGATGTCTTCTTATGAAACTAAGTTGGGAGGTGTGCACTAGAGCTACTTTGACTGATCGAAACCACTAAAACACGCATATGTGAGCCATACCTCGCCAAAAAGAGCTTTCAGAGAAAAAAAATGGTGCATTTACATGAAGCTGGAAAGGGTTACAAAGTGATCTCAAAGATTTGATTCTCACCATTCTACAGTGAGGCAAACAATCTACAAATGGAGACAATTTGGGAGTGTGACTACTCTGCCAAAACATGGGCACCCAGTCAAAATTACCCCAAGAGCACAACAGAGTATCATCAATGAGGTAAAGAAACAACCTTTTATGACCGTTAAAGATTTGAAGGTGTCGTTGGTACAGGCTAGCATCTGTGTTCATGAGTCTACAGGACGTAAAACTTTGAACAAGCAGGGTGTCTGTGGCAGGACACCACGAAGGAAGCCACTGCACATTGACACTCCACAACGGTACTGGCTAAATGTGTTTTGTGGACAGATAAAACTAAGATTGAACTATTGGGAAAGAACACGCAGTGCTACATCTGGCGTAAAAAAGGCACATCACCATAAAAATATCATCCCAACCGTAAAGTATGGTGGAGGGAACCTCATAATTTGGGCCTGCTTTGCTGCATCAGGGCCTGGTCAGCTTAAAATCATTGAGGTTAAAATCGATTCCCAAGTGTATCAAAAACATCTGTAGGATAATGTGAGGGTGTCTGTACGTCAGCTGAAACTCTGTGGAAGTTGGGTGATGCAACAGGACAATGATCCAAAACACTGGAGCAAGTCCACAACAGTCTACAGTCCACAACCATCTATTAATTACAAGGGTTCACTTTTTCCACTACCACTTAATAAACTCAATAAAAATATTTTTTGTGTTATTATTTTAGGCACATTATATTTGTCAATGTGCTTGACTTTGATGAGGATCAGATCAAATTTCATGACAAATTAATGCAGAAAACCATAAAATTCCAAAGGGTTCACATATGTTTTTCTTGCCACTGTAGCTAGACAGTGCTAGTTGATCAAACGTCAATTTTCAATTTGCCTTTCTGTTACTTTACACCAGTTGCTCCACTTCTCTCTCTCAGACACAAGTTTTTTAATTCTCAACACTTGTATCGGCAGTGCAGCAGTTAGCCAACAGCACCTTTATTGAGCTGACTGCTACTAGTTGGAGCTGTAGCTGAGCTAGATCAGCAAAGGCTAAATTTGCGAGTGGGCTACAGATCCAAAACCATGGAGAGAAAAAATAATTAATTTCAGTTTTCTGATGTTTCAACAGCAGCTGCTCGATCCAAGTCATTCATAGGTATACTTTCTCTCAGCCAGACTTAAATTTGTTCTGTAGTGAGCAACTAATGCTAGCCAGCTTCTCTCTCCTGGTTCAGAAATTTGCAGTTGTTGTCAGACTGACGATTTAACACTTATTGGATGACAAATATAAGATTGCCCTTGTCCACTTACTTTTTCACCCTGTAAGCAAACTGAACTTTGAATATGATCATTTTTCAGTTTTAAAGTAACACAGGTTGAGGCGCTACAGAAGCCACATAAATGTAGAACCATTTGCACTACTTGTGCAACTTACAGCCCCTGACCCCAATTTCCCGTCCCTGATAATACCAAATATTACAGTGATACTTTGAGATGGTTTTAAAAAATATGGATATTTTTGGATATAATGGATATGGATATTTTTATGGAAACCCTAAACCTTTTACACCTTGCGTACAGAGCAGACATTCAAACATTTATTGCAGACAAGCAAAAAACTTCATAATATTCAAAACATAATATCCTTGTTCCTGATTTCTGCCACAACATAGTCCACTGTTAAAAAGAGAACAGGTAGTAGCAGTATTCATGCTTTTTGCAACAAATGTGTGAAAACAGAGGAAGGAGGAGTCAAATACTTTTTCATGTTATTACACTTCAGCTAACACTTTTACTCCAGATGCACATTTTTCTGTGGTACCTATGTTGCCTATCCAGGCTTACATTTTCAATTTGCCATCTCAGGTCTGATCTTTGAAGAATTGATATGTGACTTCAGTTTGGTCATGGAGGTAAATTCCATTTCATCCAGCAGTAATTCTTTAACACACGTGTTCAGATATTGTCGATCCACACAATGATGGGGGAGATTGTGGTAAGTACAGTCAGATGTTGTTGCTGTAGTTAGGCTGGGAAGAGCTAATAGGCTCTAAATAGGACCTAACATTATGTAACTCCTCTCAGTCACCCCTGGGCTGTCCAGCTTGTCTGCCAGGACAGCCTTTTATCATTAGTGAGAACTTTCATGAAATGTAAAATTCATGAGATTCCTTTAAACTACTTCAGAGCTGTGAGCCAAAGAGATTCACAAGAAAGGGGTCTGAGATTTATGTTTTAGATTAATTAATAAATGTTCTTAGTTATCCCAGCTCTTCTTTCAGTTTATCATAACATTACAGTGACTTATGAGAATAATAAACTACGTCAGGCTGTGATTTGACTATTCCTCAGTGGTCATTACATTTTATTTATTACATTTTTTTTTTATGTGGGTGAATTCCCCCTGAAGATATTCTAGTATTAGAGCAACACTGTTAGCAGAAACCGTGCTTTAAGGTCCAAAGTGTGCAGGGTAATCGTTGTTTGGAACCACTGTATCAGACGGTAAGTTAACAGTTTGTTTTCGTAGTCAGTGTGTTGTGTTTGGGAGAAACGGCTAGGTGACTCAGACTTTGCAGTGGTCAATACCTATAGACAGCAGCAGTTTGAGCAGGGACAAACCACGAGCCAGCACCAGTGTATTGAATATTGAGGTCCAATGAATCCCATTTTCTTTTACATTACGTGTATGGCAGAGTATGCGTGTGCCATTTATCTGGGGAAGTGATGGCACTAAAATGTACTTTGGGAAGTGGAGGGAGTGCAATGCTCTGGGCAGTATTTTGCTGAAAACCTGGATCTGAACTTTCATGTGATCATCAGTTTGACAGGTGCCACCTACCTAAACATCATTTCAAACCATGGACAGCCTTTTATGGCAGTGGCTTGTTTCAACAGAAAAATGCACCCTGCCACACTACATTGCACACACATTTGTGGGATGTGCTAGGCAAACATGTTGAAATCCATTGGGTCTCCACCTTGTAACGGACAAGACAGCACATAACACGTTACAGAAGTGGCCTGAGAGTTGACTAAGTGAATGAAGCAATTTCCAACAAACAGTACATCGGGATGGCACGACACCTGAACATTTGGTAGTAGTGTTCTCACAGCAAGGGCGCCAGATACATGAACTGCATCGGCAGATTTACTGTGACATTGAGCGGGAGTGCTCATTGATAAACAACGAATTACAGGCACCTTTACTGGAGGTTTTATACACCATCACACAAAAAAACTGATTGTAGTTCAGGTTTACCGTTGTAGTTTTCACTTTTTTACATAATTTAAATCCGGCAGTTGGACCAGTAGAAATTGGAAGAAAATCTTTTTACTTTGACTTTTATTGAAAGTTAAGAAGGGTTTTACTTGTCCTGTGAAGTTGCCATTTTGAAGATACTTATGCTCTGTTATTTTTTTAAAGAATTCATCATAAACTCAGCAAATATGCAGTTAGTGTTGAGCGTTGAAATGGCTTGTTTATCTGGACATGTTTTGTTGTCCACTTTTTCATCTCGTCAAAGTGGATGGAAGTTGATATTACATTTAATCCCATTCTGTTGTTGTTGTTTACCCTTCCTATTTGTCCTATTTCTCTCCTTTTTTACTGCACTAAATAATACTGCTGCTTTTATTAATATCTTTGGCTACGATTCTAAAACCTTTAGTCCATTTTGATGCTCTGACACTGAGATTTGGTCATTAATATGCATTAGCTCATTGGCATGATTGGCTCGATTTGGATTAGCTGTTACTGAGGTCAGGTTACATAAAAAAGACTGTTTCTGCTTAGTTTTATGATCTGTTCCCAAATGTTTTAGATATATGGTGGAACACAATTCTTATGAGATCTTATGATGATGATGATGATTTGATTTATATTATTCAGAAAGGCTGAACCAGCTTCCCCCAATCATGACCGGCAATTTCAGTGGGCACAGGGGACCTCTTTGAGTTTCAATTAATGAGAAATTCCCATGAAGCCCCTGCAATTTGTGCAACCCACAAGCTGGATCGTTAATCCAAGTCCTCAGGGACTTTTAGTTCTTGCAGACCTTGATCGAACACAGCCCTGTGAACGGACTGAAATATATACTGAGACCTGGCCACTGTGAATAAATGAAGCACTTTTACAAATCCTTGTGCTATCTCATTCGTTCCCGACCACTTCATCAGATAGCGCTGCCCATAAAGAACACGGCTACTGAACTTTAAGTTGGGCTCATGTTTATGTTGATTGACCTCATCTTGCCCTTGCTGTGATTGAAAATGTCGTAGCACAGTGGTAGTTCAGCGTTTACATGGATTTATAGTACCATGTCTACAGCACTTTTATGTGAGATGTCTGCAGTGGTGCAGTGGCTTTACTGCAGAAAGCTGCCTGAGCCTGGAGACCTCTCCTTATGATTAATGCTCTGTTTGCTAAAACTCAGCAGAGTGGTGGTGCCTGGCCACAACACACCACCCTCTCTACCTTTGCCTCCCTATCATGCACTTGGGCTTAAGCTATCGTCTACACTAGGGAGAGTTTTACCCATAAAAACTTTTTTTATTAAAGCCTTTTGTGCTTACCTTGCTTTTTGGGATGAGCATCAAGCTGCAGTGATGGCGTAGCACAGTAAATTATATGGATTAAAATATGTATCAGTTTTTGATAATGTAATGGATTTTTGTAAAATTAAAATATGGTCCAACTTCCATTTAAAATTAAAATCTGATAGTGTGATTAGAGGTACAAAACCAAAATGTTTATTTAATGGAAACAGACAGTTTGCTTCATCTAGTGCCATATAGTCCCTCATTAGGTCGCAAATACAGCCTGTATTTAAATAAACAATAATGTGTCAACGTTAGTGTGTAAAGCTGGATGTGTTTAAACACACACACAATCAAACAACTGTCCAACACAGACACACCAATCCGATCTACCATCATTTCATGAGCTGAAAAAAGTTCATTTAAGTTATAAAAGAGCAAAATATCCTTGTTTATTTTATTGTTTTTATTTTCACTTTGAAACAGTGAGAGATGGAAAAATACAGAGAGTAAATACAGACTATGTAAACCTCCACATGCGAGGAGGGAGCGGAGCAGGAGGGGCAGGTATTGGGGAAAGCAGTTCCCACAATACTATGCAAATCCAACGGTTTGCACATGTGCTTGTGATCTTACTTATTTACCCTATAAGCACATACCACGTATTCTCAGTGTGATTGTGTGTACTCAATTGTTACCCCCTAATAGCAATGCATACTGGTGATCATATAGTTCAGTTTCTGATGTTATGGGCAAGATTTCACTAGTATTTTCTTTTCCTCTGTTCATTCCTGTCAGATTCCATTCAATAGATGTTTTAACAGATTCAGCCATTCTTTCCTTTCATGTGTTATTGTTATAGGTATATATTCGGATATATGACAGGCATGCATGGAATTTAATTCTGTTTTTCATGGGTTTCATGGGTTTTCCATTCAGCAGAATCAAGCAGCCCAGCACAGAGAATGAGGAAGACTCTAGAGATGTACTCCCAGCAGTTCACACCTCTCTGGGAAGGGGTCATTGGCAGCGAGTGTACCCGCAGGTGAGTGCTCACCTCTGGGAAACACTTATTCAGTACTGCTTATCAGGATTTCCCACACCTTTCAGGAACTCTCTGTAGTATTTTAATAGTGCTGGTGATTTCTCTCAGTCCTGCAGAACTGGAGCGTCTGCTGGTAAACTGCAGTTCTTTCATCTTCTACGGAACGGGGCACTTTCTTGCTTGCATTCCACCTGCCAGGCTTGCCACCCTGAACCTGACTGGTATGCCCTTTAAAAATCATCCATCTCTGTTTTTCTCTTCGTCGTCAAAGACTGTAATAAGGTGTTTGTGCCAGTCACCAATATTACCAATATTTCTAAACTCATAAGTTATTTTAATAAACCTTATGATTTATTTTATTTTCATAAATCAAGTTAATGACTGAATTGAGCGTTCCAGCAGAGTATAAATTAAGCTAAGCCATGTTTTCATATTCCTGTCAACTGTTTGATACCACACATATTCTTGATGTGTGTTAAGAGAAAGGATAGAAGCCAAGTATGAAGCCAAATGTTCTACAGGTGCATGATACAGGAACATTAGAATTCCTCCGCAGGACCTCTCCTTTTTAAAAATAACACACATAGGAGAATATGACCATCTATTCTGTCAGAATGCAGTTCATTTGAGTTTACCAGAAATACAAGTTTTCAACATAAGTTCAATTTGAAGGTGGTTATGGCACCTTGCTTTTTTGGTGCGTTCACTAAAACCTATAAGAAATTGATTAGAAATGGATATATTATCAAAATAAAGTTTGTTCAAACTTTTGTCTTCTCAGAAAAATTGAACGGCAACTTAAAAAAAAAATAAACAGAGGTTCTCACCAATAGAAATTGTGTTTACCAGTGAACAAAAGTGTACTTGAGAAACAATCAAGCAGAGATTGAGTTACGTTTCAGTTGTTTTACAACTTGCAAAATAAACTATAACAAAGAAAGAGAAAGTTATATGACATAACTAGCACAACTTTAAAAGTGCAGTAATGCATATATTTGCTATCTGCAAACTCAGTGAGCTCAGTGAGTTTGCAGTGACCAAAGTGCAGTCATCATTGGGAAATCTGTCTGTAATAAAAAAAAATGGTTTGTTTACTCTCAAAGAATAATAAAATAGTGGTTCTGGGTAAAAGCGTGATCTGAGAAATTATTGCATCCTGTCAGTGAAAATTATTATTATCATTAAACTGGGAGATAAAACAAGCACTTAGAGTACTGTGAACCAGTGTGTTAGGTAATGTAATGGTTTTCTCGCAATGGAATGATTTATTGATCTCAAAGATTGCTTTCATAGCATCAAAAGGAAAAAAAGTTTTTTCTGTTTAAAGCTGAAAGAGAACTGCCAGACGAATGCAAGCATAAAAGTGGACGCATAGCCCTTAAGCTATTCAAGTACATCAGTCATTCACATCCCTTCAAATTGCATATGTAGACCCTCTCGAGTTGTGTTAGAATCATCAAGACTTTATTATAGGGATATTCCATCACTTTTCCACTGGAACACGGAAGACCATCTGTTGAAGCAGATTACTTTTCACATAAAGAAGTGAACATGCAAGAGATGCTTTTAAATTGTTTACTTTTTCCCTATTTGAAAAATCTAAAGAGAAACATAGCAATGTCATCTCATCTGACTGTTTGCTTTTGTGAGCATTTTTTAATATGCTGTTTTTTAACCATTTAAAACATGGTCAGGTGTATAAATAATTCCTTGGATTATTAGACTTTTTTACCAGGTATTTTACTAGTTATTTGCTACATAAAATATCCCAAATTCCGGAAAATTTAGTTTAGTGAATTATTGTGGCATAGTCGCACATACATTCAAAACTGTGAAATCCCAAGGAACAGAATACTTACAGAAAAAAGGATGGTCCACTGTTGGTGCCTCATAAATGCTCACCTGACACCTGAATGCCTATTAAGTTGAATGTAATTTATTATAATTATAATTACATTGCGAATTGAGCCTGTGTTAAGTGAGGCTATGTCTTGCCCCTTTTCTTTTCCCAAGTGGTCATGTTTGCCACCTGCTCTAGTGCACATTTTTGGGGGGCTTTTCTCCGTCTTTGCCCTGCCTGTTCGTTATTGTTTCCTACTGTGTCTCTGTTATGTAACCCTGTTCTCATCATAGCTCTAGGTGTTCCTTGTTTTTTCTAGGTGTATGTAAACCCATCTGTTCCCTGTTTTTCTGTTGTTTAACCTCTTGTAGTTTTATTCATTTGCAGTCTATAGTCTCTGTTTTTTTCATGATTTCAGTTTGTTAGTCCTGTCTTTGCTTAGCTTGCCTTCACTTCTTGAACTTGGTATTTGATGGTATTGAACTTGGACTTGGTATATTGTTTGTTTCACTGTTTCATTTCAAAATGTTTACATTTTCTTTATGGGTTCAAAAAAAAACCCAACTTGGCCTTGCATGCTGCCTAGCTTAATTCAGGTTTTGGGGCATTGAGCAATGAACACTCTGGCTCAAAGTAAAGTAAATATTGCTTTTGAGTGCCATTTTTTTCTACTTTTGAGATATTTTCAAAGCTCTTTTGTATTTTCAAAGCTCTCATAACACTGCAGACTTTTCTCCTTGACCCTTTGTAATATTCTCTTGTGATGACTATGCTGGAATCAAGAAAGCCTATTGTGTATCTTAAGCACTGTCACTCACATCACAGGCTATGATGCAGCTTGTGGCCCTATTACTTTAATGGCCATCATGTGGGGGGGCATCTACTGTGAAGACTCACCAAGGAACAGAGCAGATTTGCTCTCTTAAGCAGTTTTATTAGCTCTCTATACAGAATATAAAAACCTTGATACACTGTGGGTGGCAAACTGTCGACAGGCAATTTTGTCTCTAGATATCGCCAGTTGCATTTTTCTCCACACATTAGTTCTTTATTAGCAACTAAGCTTCCCACAGGGGAATTCCCATGTAGCCCACCAGCCTGCAGGCAATACTGTCTATTTACATGGCTTCACAAAGTTTTGAGTATGTCAAAGCATGTCAAATATGAAAAAGTGGTGTTGTTGGTTGAAATTTGTACTGATATTTAATTGGCTATTACTTTTATCCTTTGGTGAAATGGACTGTCAATCAACTATACAATCAACTATACAATTTAACCAAGCTTACAGTCTCACCTGCACTGTACCACCCTGTTATTTAGTATATACACCACTTCTCTGCAGAATGCCAGATGGCCATCCTCTTTGACCTGGTTCAGAACAGCACTTCGCTTTGTCAGTCTCAACAGGATGTCCAGAAAAGGTGAGAACACACACGCCATCTGTGGTATATGTGATATATATACTTCACATACCGTGTCAATGATTTCTGCAGGCTTATAGGGCATATATGTTCCCTTATGTTTAGTTGGTGTACAGTTTAGGGTGACTTCATGAAATTATATGATATAATGGAACATACCCCCTGCTGACCTGACAGCGTATTTCTCCCTCTGTTCATTTGTGTGTTTTGCAGTAAGACCCACTTACCTCTGGAGGCACCATTACAGTGTGTGTATCTGCTTACTCTCTGTGGAGCTCGCTCTGTAATGCTCAACCAGTGGTCCAGCAGTGCCAGCACTAATGCTCAAAATATGGAAACCATCATGGAGAGTAGGTCTTTCGCATGTTTGGATATATGAACATGACAACACATGCATATGGACAAACACAGAGACATTTTTACATGCTTACAGACATATACACACACACTTGCATACCTACACAAAAGAGCTTGATATAGCATGGTGTAGGGTTCTAGTTCTGGAGGGCTAGTATCCTTTTTTGCTGCTGGGGTTCAGTTCCCCTCCTAGGCAAGAACACCTTAATTCCAATGCACCAGTCTTCTATTTCTGTAATGTGATTTAAACCAAGTACCCAAATAGCAAACGAATGATGGCCCAATTCTGGTGCACACACAAGTCATTTTGCCCAAATCAAAGAGACCATTATTGGCCCAGTTCTGGCCCAAATACCACTGTGGAATGACTGTAAAGGACTTAATGCCTGAATTTGAAAGCCGGAATGCTGCCACAGCTGGCTACAGTTTTGGGCCAAACTAAAGGGTAACCATTTTGCTATTAGGCCACATGATAGTATCTGGATATACCTTGACCGGATTCTGTTAACACTTGCGTGACCAGATGAGAACCGTTTTTACTTTTCCGTGTAAAAAGTCATCAAGTACATCATTTCCATTTTAATACCTGTAAACAACGGTTTCTCATTAAAATTGTTCAGCTTCAAGATACTGAACAGTTTAGAGCAATGGTGGGGGTTCTACAATACAATGGAACAATAATTGGATCTCGTATTTCTGTAATGGCTCTAATAGAAAATACCATGGACTAATATTGCTTTGATCTACCGGTCAATGAGCACGAACGCACAAGAACATACAAACACACACACACACACATACAC
This sequence comes from Salminus brasiliensis, assembly GCF_030463535.1. NCBI lineage: Eukaryota > Metazoa > Chordata > Actinopteri > Characiformes > Bryconidae > Salminus > Salminus brasiliensis. Next base: position 36,736,408 of record NC_132881.1, on the reverse strand, counting down.
ATACACATACACACAAACACAAACACAAACACACACATACACACACACACACACACACACAGAAGATCCACACTAATCATTATTCGGATCAACATTTTCTTCGACAGACGTGTTTCCGCATGCTCGACTGAATCTGATCACAGAAAACACTTTCCGTTTACACTTGTATTAAATATTAATGAGATCTGTCTCTGACCAAAGTGGTTTAAGTGATCTGTTTGCAATGCGTCTTGGGGGTTTTTATACCTGGCTTTTCACCAAAAGTGCATGTTAATGTCAGGTGTAAACAGGCTCTTATATGCACTTGCCATTGCCACCAACAGGTTGCACCTTATAGCACCTTATCTATGTTATATTTGGCCCTGAATTGTCTGTCTAGAGGCTAAGTCACTATAGATAAGAGAATCTACCAAATCTAAATAAATAATATGTAAATAATCTGTAACCTTAAATTAATATTAAGGCATATAGACATATTTCTACAGTTTTCTAATGGTAATGTGTGTTTGTGTGTGTCACTGTTCTGTAGATCTCCTGAAAAAAGGACTGACTTCAGGACAGTCTGTCCACACTTTGCGGATGAATGCAACACAGATCACTGAAAGAGGTGGGAAAGCTTTAAGCCAGAGTGTTGATGGGTTTGAGGGAACATGTGCTTGAGCATTTAGCTCAGGGGTGCCTCTTGTTAGCTGACTTTTAGGATTGTTGTTAATTTACTGTTTAAAGTGCTTATGTATCTTTTCTTCTCTTCTCCCCAGAGGCTGCCTATGCTCCAGATGTGGATTCTATGCAATGTGGGGGTTCACTCTCTGCTTTCAACTTCATCATCTATGGACTACCTAATTTAGTTGTTACTTGAACCTCTGGGGATGTTCTGAATTCAACTCAGGGGACACAGATTACTGCAAAGAATGTTCAAAATAGTCAAGTAATGCTTTTGCCCCTGGCGCAAAATACTGACACAAACAAACAAATACCCTATAAGAGCCGCCATTATTTTCCCATAGTTGTTACCATATTCAGCCTTTTCTCTGCCTTAATATGATCTACCTGTTTTATTGTTCTCAATAAAAAGTAATCTTTCAGCTGACCTTGGCCATGGTGCTTCAGAGCATCTGAAGGAGATGAAAACAGCTCATTTGGTCACCCATGTCCTGCCCAAAATGTATCTGGGAGGGGGTTGAGCTTATGGGACATTGAAGAAATAATTTAATAAATTAGAGTATAAAGCCATGACCATGTCAAAAGCTCCCTTGTATTTAGATTGAGCCCTGTTCTATTAAACAGAATCTCAAGTGTGTTTGCTTGAGCTTATAGTAGTGCCTTGGGGGCATATGGGCTATCGTGTTACATGTCCTCCTAATAGTCTCATAACATGTTGAATGTTTATATGTGTCAGTATGCGGTTTTACGAGCTCTTGATCTCTCTTTATACCATACAGGCTCTATGTATAATAGGTACTACCACTATATCAGTAATTCTTATCAGTTTATACTTTGGTATGCGTGGGTGTGAAACAAAGACGTGCTGGTAGTCGTTTTATGGGCCTTTTTCTGCATTTCGGCACAGGTTTGTTGTCCCTGTGCTTGGTCCTTATCTTGTATCCATGGGTCACCTTGTCTCGTCTCTGTAACGCCATATGGTTGCATAGAGACCCGCTGTAGAGACTGTTCTCTTATCACAGAAGAATGCAAAGATCAAGAGGCATCTCTCACAAAGAAACACGCAAGCACAGAGTGCAGAACTGAGACAGAGTCATGAATAAGCCTAAAAACCTAACAAAACATACTTCATCAGGTAAGGACTGCTGCATTTCACTAAGTTCTGTTTAGCTGCAGTGTGCAAGTGTTCAAGTGATCAAAGCCTGTCAGGTTTTCTAATTTGAAATGACAATATGGGTTGTTATGGGCGCTCCACAGAAATCAGTGACTCATTCAATTAAACGGAGGCTGGTTAGGGTTGATGATTAATGCTAATTTAGATGGATGTGTTTATCAGAATATGCAGCGCAATAAGAATATTACCTATAATCCCATAATCCGCTGGTTCTCAGCAAATTCAGCTCACTTTTTTAATCAAAAGACCTCTAATTGGGGCGCATTTCTATCCACAAAATCCTCTGGGTTGTGGTGGGGCGGATAATGTTTCCTCTTTAAGAGGGCATCGACCTCCGGCTTTTAAAGACTGTGTGGAATTCATTAATATCTAAAGGAAGAGCTCCAAGCTAAGCAGTGCCAGTTTGAAGTATGGAAGTGTTTGATATGTTTTTAAGGGGCTCCCACAAAGAGCAGTCATGCAAAGGGCAGGAGTCTCAAGAAGGAGACCCACAACATCAGTGAAGGTAACCTGCAGTACAGTGTTCTCTAGTTCTCATAACACAAGCACTACTTCATCTGGTTTTGTCTGTTATGCCAGCCAAAGTGTGTGGATCAACCTAGTAGACTAGGGCTGCAACAAACGACTATTCTAATGAGTCGAGTAATGTGTCGATTATTGAAACAAATAAACCTACCTAATAAATCTTATGTAGCTTTCAGCTTTTACATTTAGCCTTAGGTTGTTTTATGCATTTTTGTAATTAACAATGAAGTAAAGTTAACAAACTTTCCTGATAAAGATAAATAAAATAGATAAATTATTTTTCCTGTCAAAAATTAAAACTAAGGATGTGCACAGTAGCAGCAATAAAATATAACAGAAGTAAATCAGTTGTACTGTAATATTTTGGCAAAAAAGAAAAAGGGAAACAAATGTTAGACAGCAATTTTTATTATTTTGTGTTACTGATTGTTTGTATTAGTGACTTTTATTTTGATGTGGTCTGCAGAATTGTTCAACCTTAGACTCTGTGTATTTCCAGAATCATTCCTAGTGATATCATCACCAAGCAGTTGGCTTTTAAATTAATTGCCAATTCATCTGGTCGTCGATTTCAGTCAACTAAGTCGATAAATTGTTGCACCCCTATCCAAGACATGCATACTATACAACAAGCATACAGCCATGCAATCTCTATAGACAAACTTTAGCAGAGTATGTGAAACTAAAGAGCTCAGTGACTTTTACTGTGCCACTGTCATATGCCAGCTTTCTGACAAGTCGGTTTATTTTTAATATTTATTTATCAGTTGTCTTCTCTATTATAACTGTCCTAAACAACTAGTGCTGTAATTGAGAATGGTCAAGGAGTAGCAATAGCTCAGCTGTCCAAAGTGAGGCTCATAAAGAAATAGTTTGCTGGTTTTAGTGTGAAAGAACTTGACTGACCTGAGGGCCATGACCTCAACCCTATTCAGCACCTTTGGGATGAAGAATTAGAGAGCCAACTGCAAGCCAGGCCTCATCACCGAGCATCAGTGCCTGACCGTACTAATACTCTTGTGGCTGAATGGAAGTGAATCCCTGCAGCTGTTTTCCAAATCTAGTGAAAAGCCTTTCCAGAAGAGTGAAGGCTGTTTTAGCAGCAAAGAGGAAATCATATTATATGCTCAAGTGTTTTGGAATGAGATGTTCAACAAGAGCTTGTGGAAGTGATGTTCAAATGTCCACATCCACATAAATGTCCATACATGTAATCATTAAAAAATATGCACTATTACAAACTATACCAGTGGTGGAAACTAAACAATTAAAATAAATCATTCATTTGATCATCATTATTCTCCTTGTGGACAGTGTACAACATATTGCAATGTAGGGCTAAACAATTAAAAAAGTGCAGGAGGAGTAGGGTTTTTGTATAGATGCACCAGAGTGGTTGGTTTCTGTTACACAGTACATAATGTCAGAGAGACTGTATGACATGTGGCATGGGAATGTTGCAACTCTCATACCAGGTCTACCATGACATTTTAAATCACATGTCAGAATCACGTTCACATATTCTGACACATATTCAATGCAGTAATCTCATTACATACTTCACTGAAATTGAATGTATGTCGGGGGGCAGGAGCTCCAGAGAGCAGAAATTGCATACTGTACTGTGTTGAAATAATGGAGGGACCTGAAAAAGAGTACAATGGGTAGTATGAAACGGGTAGACTGGAAAATGAGATGATCTCTTACAATCTAGTGAACAGGGCTGCCTGAGCTTTTTCTTGTGGCTTACTGCATTACAGAAAAAATGAAATCTTCATGCCTCTGAATGGCAGACAATAAATGAAAATCCAGTGTGGGAAAGAGCTAGACCTCTCATGAAGAAACATGAGATCCCAAAGGAGCATTGTGCCATGTATAAGGTTATATTCATGAAATACAAAGCTTTTAGTCATATGTTGATGCTATTAAAGTTTTTGTTTTTGGGATTTCTGTGTCCCTTCAAAAGTTTTGGAGGCTGTTTTAACAATGATAGGTGTGAGAATACAGTCACCACATATTTAGTCAACTCGGTGAAACTGATGATGGATACTGAGAAAGTAAAAAAAAATAAAGTGTGAACAGGATTTGTCCCAATTACTTTCAGTCTTTTATTGGGTGTACAGTATCTGCTTGTAGAACTTCCTGCAAGCACCCCAATGAAACCCTAACTGCACCCCTGTTCACAGTCTGCATCCTATAAAAAAGCTATCACCACCAAACATCACCTTTTTGTGATCTTGCAGCCCCCGACCATTCATGGCAGACTGTTGTAGCAACAGGCCTGGATACATTGAAAAACACTGTAGCGGAGTAAAGGAGTCAATGCCAAAATGAATCATTCCACCCTATTAGGTCACTTCTACAGTGTTAATCCACAGTCTATTCTGTGTTAATTTAGATGTTAAAGAGTAAATCAATGCCACCGCTCCACATGGGAAGAAAACAATTATGGGCAAAGGGCCATCTGTGAAATCTAGACTCTACAGTGAAGTGTTGTTAGGCTGCACGTGCTCACCAAAAAAATTAACCAACTGCTGTTACACTAAACTATGAGCAAATTTAATCTGCATCAGAGACACGTTAATCACAAGTTTAATTACAGAGACAGTGTATATATAGCCTGGATTCACTGAAGCTCAACCTAGTTTAATTTATTGCTATTATTTTTAAAGCCACTTTTATATCACATCATGTTACCCAGCTACCAATTTTCAACTGATAAAATGTTTGAGATGCTTTCTTTAGGTTAATTAAAAGTCAAATACTGTGCATGCTCGAGTGAGTAAATGAAGATTTACTCTATGCTGATGATCATAATAATGAGCAATTGTTCTGTTTTGACCTTTTAGAACTGCAATTTTGAGCCAGTCTCCCTAAAGATGACTTCTTGATTTGTTGATCCTATTGTAAACTGATATTGATTTCTGGCTTTGTGTGTGATGAAGATATTGTTTGCTCAGATCTCTTAAGCTCTTTTAACATCTCTTGAGTTGCCCCTCAGAAATGTGATGTATGTACCTGTATTGCTTTAGATGAAAGGGAGCTCCAGGCTCTGCAACAGGCTTTCCATCAGCTGACCAAGACTAGAAGGGCCCAGGAGATAAAGACACAGGAGACACTTCGCAAGCAAAGGTTGTTCACCTACATAAACCGTCCTACAGGTTGAAAGGTTTTATGTAAGGCTTACGTTTGTAAGTGATAAGAAAAGTGCAAGTTAGAAAACCTTGGAAGCTGCATTTTACCAGGTCAGAGGGGTCAACACCTGCCCTTACTCAGAGCCAGAGAGCCCATAGCTCCAGCGTTGTGACCTTTTTGTATTTGGAATTTTAGCATAGAAGACATATTTCTGAGCAGTGCTGTCCCACTGATGTTTCATGGAAACCAGTTGTTTGTCGGTAAGTTGGTCAAGCAGAGCTGAGCTGAAAAGGTACTCAGTATCTCAGTACAGGCTTCTTAGAAAAGACACAGTGCACAGGATCAGTTCTTCTGAGTGGACATGAGTATAAGCTAGGCATACATGTGTTTTTGATTTTTTGGGTAAAAGCAATGGCACAGTAAGTGCTTTATGATTATTTTTTCTAAATACTGTTTATTTTATATATTTATATTTGATACTTGATATTTCTGAAACAAGGTGTAAGAATTGAGCTGCATACTTGGCCTAATCCCATTTTAATGGAATATTGATCTGGTATGTTTAGTGTGGTCTGGCACTGTTTTGCATGTTTGCAAAATGGGCCACGCTTGAACTCTTACAGAAAGGACTGGAAGGCAATCACAAAGTGCACAAAACTGCATGCGTAAAATTTGGGTCACATGTTTAAGCCATACCTGTCAACCCTCCTGTTTTTTTTCTGGGATTCTCTCATATTTTACCCCTCTCTCCTGCTGGCCTCCCGTTTAAATATTTTCCTGTAAATCTCCCAAATTTGATATATATTTTCATTAAAACATAAATAAAAAAAAAAGAAGTGATAAAATTTGGTGGTGACTCTAATGGTAGACATGGCCACAATGCCTATTTGAGGTGTTTGCCAAGCAGGTGGCAGTATGTAGAACATCCGCTGTAGCATCTAATAAGAAGTCATTCAATCAAACAGCTCCCTTCAATAAAACCTGTAGAGTTTCAGTGCATCACAAGGAGGGAAAAGCAATGTAAGCCAGCATGTCAAACATGCCAAGCATAAGCGCACCACAGAGTCACAACATTATGTATTTAAATGTAGTGAAGATATTTAACATTCAACATTTGAAAACCCAAGAATGATATGATTTTAATAAGCTTGATCTTAAAGCTATTTAGGGGGTATTTTCCAAGCTGTCCCCTGTAGTCACTTATCTAGAACTAGTGATTTTCATAAAAACAAATATATATATTCTATGTGTTTAAGTGTACGGGACATGTGAATGGTGGTAGTGGGGTGGGATTGCAGAGGGCAAATTCCCCTTATTTTTAAATCCCAGTGTTGACCGGTATGGTTTCAGCAGTGGTACATTAGCGCACAAAGCTAGATGCTGTGCGGAGGACTCTATCAAGTATCCTTCCTTCTCCAGGCATTTTGAAAATGTTCATTTACCTGCTTTTTTTTATTTTTATTTTAGTTTATTTAATCCAGTCAAAATGTCTTGTGTCTGTGTACAGCCAGCTCATTGGTTCTCTTAAGGCAGAGAGGCAGAGCCTACAGGAAGAGCTGGAGGGAGCGGGCCACGCATTAAGGACGAAGAAGCTTTTAAGCCAGTGCATTAATGCTCTACATCATCACAGCGACCTCATAGACAAAAGCATCTGTCAAGAAAAACAGACCATTACTGGACTACAGAAAGAGGTTTGTTGTCCTGCATGTAATAAGAGTAAGTTGCTTTGTTTTCCCATTTGTGTCTTTCCTTGGCCTAAAGAAAGAGAAGTAACATGCAGAGAAAATGCCAGAAGCTACAGTCTCTTCAACATAAGCAAGAAGTTGATCTGCTGATCGGCTTTACACCCACAAATAATGCAATCAAATAAAACATGTTTTCTTTGTGAGAGTGGGCAGCTAATTTGCTGTTCAGCAATTTCAAACAGGATAGTAGAGCAGATAAAACAGTTCCCAATTTCTGAGTAGGTTATATCTGTCAGATTTAATCATTATAATGTTGTGTTCTGATTCCATTTTAAATGCAACTGATACTGTATTAAGAATCAGGGTGCAGAATGAAGACTGCTGAACAGTAGATGACTTCCTGACCGAATCATTTGAGCTAATGCAGCAGCTTCTTACATCTTCGATTAATTACCATCACTGAGAACAATATACACATTTAAAAACGAGTTATATATGACTCACGTCTACATTTTAACATGTGTATATGTTCAGCAAGGTTATTATAAAAATTAATATAAATATATTACAAATATTATATAAAGATCTTTATTTATAAAGATTTATTTCTGGCTTGGCACCTAAAGCCTTTTTGCTTTTTAGGTCTTAGGCAGTGGATAATATAATTTATGGGCTGCAGTAACATCAGACAGTAATCGTGTGTTGCACATGTTGTTTAAAGATCAGCATAAATCATGTCATTTCAATCAACTGAAATGCACATCATTAAGCAATGTTCCCCATAGCTCATTGAATTGTTTTAATATTAGAAATGATAAAAAAAATTGGCACATCTTCCAAATTCATGCATTTTTATGTTTGTAACATATCTACGCACAGGATTGGGATGTGACGGATTATATGTATAAACCGATAAACTGAGCTCTGCATATTGATATGTGAATGAAATCTGTATTCTCTGTATTCTCAAAAGTTACATTTTGATAAGGCTAGAATAGAATAATTGAGAATAGTACTTTTTCTGTATTTGTTCTAAATATTTTACCACTAAATAATAATAAAAAAACTTTTTTTTTTGGGGGGGGGGGGGTTATCAGGTAATTCAAGTGATTCATAGTTGGATTCTTAGGAGAAACTCAACTACCAGCTTTTTCACCAAGACTAAAGTTTCTGCTAAAGCATGAATAGACTGATACATTACTGTAATAATCAATTATTCATATGACTATTATTGATCCCTGCTAAAGCCTGAGCAGATAAATTGTTGTTCTGATTGGATATTTATCTCAGACTTACTGAGCTCTGCTAAAGCATGGGTAGACTGATAAATCACTGTGCTGATCAGTTGTTTATCTTGGTGTTACTGAACTCTACTAAGGCCTGAGTAGACTGATAAATCACAGTACTGATCAGTAATTTTTCGGAGGACCACTTTTACAGAGTTTAGAGGGAAAATGGCAGTTGTAATGTTGCTTCTGTTCACTGCTACCACCACAGTACCAACATTGTATTACAGGGGCTACTGAGTGGTGCAACTTTGGTCTTGGTCTTGGTGGGTAGGTTGTCTCTCCATTTTCCTCCATCACTTGATCACTAGCATGTAATAACTAGCACAAGTCTAGCCAGCAGATGTCTGTTAGAGTATGCCACCAGAAATGGCAGTTGTTGAGCTGAAAAGATGCGGAGGGTGGCTTTATGTGCCTTTAGCCTTTTAGGTTAGTAGTAAGTGTGACAGGATGAGACATAACCAGTGGGTAGGATTGGACACAGTAATTGATGCTTAAAAAAAGATGTTTGTAAATGTTTATTTTTAAATGTTTTAATTTATTATAACAGAATATGTTGATACATTCAGGACAGTGTTCTCTGTAATCAGTCCCACTGCTTTTTCAGTATTTTGTATTCTGACCCACTCTGCATATGCTTAAAGCTAGAACATTGAGAATTTCCCCACTGCGGGACTAATAAAGGACTATCTTATCTTAACATTCACTTGCAATGAGTTTAGGTAGTTATTCCAACAACAGTGGCAGATCAGCAAAGCAAACAGCCCATTAGTCTCATAATTTAACACATCAGAAATCCACTTAGTTAGGAACAGCACACCGACTTGAATTCTTGTTGTCAAAATGAGTGAGTAAGTAAATCTGACTATTTGATAGAAAATATGAATGTTGCAAAACAGTGTCTGGAAAATGGGTTGCTCTACATCCAGATTCTATGTGGTAAAGAGACATTAGTATTCCAGAGGAGCTAGGGGGATTTGGAATGTGTAATCTGTGTAAAGACCAGGCTACAAAAGCATCCAACACTGCTGTTTACAAATTCTAATTGAAATTTTCAAGGTAATAAATAGTTTTTCCATTTCATCTCACACTGAGCTCTGAAGTAGAATGAAATCTGAAAAGCCTCCCTTTTACTTTTTATTGATTCTCCTTGGTAGTTGCAGTTCTGAAGAAAGTAGTCTTGGGTAGAAAAAATATGATCCAGCTTGTCATACACTGATTAGCCATAACATTAAAACCATGTGCCTAATACTGTGCCACCAAAACGCCTGTTTATGCATCCAAAAAATATTTAGTCAGTCACCAATTGTGCAAGTTGTGCAAGATGTGAGAGGCCTGTAATTGACATTATAGGTAAACCTCAACTATGAGAGACAAAATTCTCCCAATACTCTTCCGGAACATCCAAATGCTCTCTAGCAAACTTCAGCCGCGCCTGGATATGTACTGGCTTAAGCAGGGGAACACGTCTGGCACTGCAAGATCTGAGTCTCTGGCGGCGGCGTAGTGTGTTACTGACAGAAATTTTGCTTGTTTGTAGGTGACCAAATACTTATTTTCCACCATTATATTGCAAGATCTGAGTCCCTGGCAGCGTAGTGTGTTACTGACAGAAATTTTGCTTGTTTGTAGGTGACCAAATACTTATTTTCCACCTTATTTGCAAATAAATTCTTTAAAAATCAGACTGTGATTTTTTTTTTTCTCGTTTTGTCTCTTATAATTGAGGTCTACATATGATGTCAATTACAGGCCTCTCTCATTTTTTAAGTGGGAGAACTTGCACAATTGGTGACTGACTAAATACTTTTTTTCCCCACTGTATGTTGTATCTGGCATTAAATCATTAGCAGCAGATCCTTTAAGTTCTGTCTAGATGGGCTGTTCTCCATGCTTTTTAATGAGCCCTGGGTCTGCCATGACCCTGTTGTCAGTTCACTAGTTGTCCTTTTTTGGACCACTTTTGGTGGGTACTAACCTCTGCAAAACCTGCCTGGTGTTTTGGAATTGTTCGGACCCAGTGGTCTAGCCATCACAAATTTGTCCTTGTCAGAGTGGCTCAGACCTTACTTTACCCATTTTTTCTGCTCCCAACACTTCAACCTCAACTGCCTGTTCACTTGCTGCCTAATATATCCACCCCTGTTGCCATTGAGAGTTGAGAGTTGTCATTGTACTGAGAAAATGTTCCTCACTTCATCTGTTTTCAGTCATCAAATGCCGACTAAAGACCCATCTCTTTCAAGAGTTCTTGGCAAAGTGTAGTGTATTTTGAGTCTTGTGTGTTTAGGTACTTATCCTGACTTTTGTATTGGACAGCATCTAGCTTGAGGTATCTTTTGGAATCTAGACTATATAAACTAGCTAAGGATATTTCCTGAGTAAACAGTGAAGCACTTTTGTAAGTCACTCTGGGTAAGAGTGTATGCTAAATGCCTTAAATGAAAATGTAATCATTTTAAATTGTGAAAAATATTCTCAGTTGATTAAAATTGCAGTGTTGCATCTAATCACTCAGACAGCCATGTATTAGGTATTAATGTACTGCACCATTATTGACATATTTGCAGAACTGTAGCCTATTTTGAATGATCTTATCTTTTCAAGTGATATTGTTTCATACTAAATGTCACATTAACATGTGTTTTGTTTGGTCGGAGCAGATACATGAAATGCACAGGAAGATTGATAAAGAAAGGAAAGCTGCAGCTGTGGATGTAGACCCAACCAGTAAAGTACAACGACTTACAGGACAACTTGCACAGGTGTTTTACAAATATCTGCCCTCATTATACACCATATTCTGGTGCTCTCTCACACTTATTACTCTACTTGCCAACCTTCTCCCTTCTCCTTTCTCCTTTTTTTCCTAATTTCTTTTCCTTTTGTCAACTGCATTTCTGTTCCTCAATTCAGTAAAATGAAATTTATTTTTTGCTAAATAAATGACTCAAAGCAGGTTTACAGAGCCTCTTTTAAGCAAGCCAAATTTCAACAGTGGGAAGCAAACAATCTCTTTCATATAAAGAAGAAGAAACCTTAGGGAACCAAGACTCAAAAGTGGAACCATATCCTACCGGACAGCGCAACAGAAAACAAAATAGCAGTAGAATAAATGCTCAGATGAAAAAAAAAAAGGGTTAAGAGGGTCAGTTGTGGCAAACACCGGTGAAAAAAACTGGCTCAGAGAGCAGGCAGGCAGCAGGACTAACGCACCGACTCACTGCAGCATTGAGCAGACAGCAGGAGGCAGCTCAGAACATGGGAGAGAAGGAAAGTAAAAATGGAGGGGTTTAAGAAAATTTACAGTCTGGTGGAAGGCCTCTAATAGAAGTAATTAAAACCCACTAGAACAATAATAAACAAACAGTAACTTGTAACGGATGGTTAACTGAAAGCTTGTGTACAGAGGCAAGTTTGCAATCTAGATTAAAATCTTCTTGTATAATGGAATTCTTGTACCACCAAGGATTTTGGAAAATCTCATATATTCTCTCTCTCACACACATACACACACTCATTTTCACTTCCCTCCCCTTCCCTCTCTAAATCCTTATTGTCCATGGCTCAAACAAGAATAAGTTAATTGACTTTGCCATCATTAATTAGATTGCTCTTAACAACCTATCACAGTCCATTTGTTGTGAGCCGTTGCTGCTTCTGTAGCTGCAGGGCTGGCTGCTCTCTCAGGCCTTTATTGATTACAGATAAACACAGCTCTTTGCTTTCCCTCCACACTGTTCACTCCCTCATTACTATGTGTGATGCTGTTGATAGCAGCAAATGAGGTTTTTCATCTTGTTTTCATATTGCCTGATCACTATGATTAGAACTCATTGTATTTGAATTGTTTTGATTGTCCTTTGCAACCGTAGATTGTGCTGCAGCAGCACATTCTTACTCTCCCCTTTCTTTAGCTCAGGCATGACTATGACAATACCATGCGGATAGTATTCCATAATTCTGCTTTTAGTCAGTATCTTTGCAAGCTTGCAATGAAATGAATGTGGATATTTAACTTTGCTGTCTTTGGGTCTGATTTGTCCCTGTTCTGATACTGTACTGCAGTGCATTCAGTAATTAAGGGAATTCTAAATACTAGTTATTTTTTTCAGTTACTAAATTACTAGTAATATAGTATTAAGCTGTTGTTTTTGTTTTTATTGTTTGATCATTACTTATAAATGACATTTTGTTGCTGTAACACAAAACTCATATTGCCCAATAATGTGGAAAAATATATTGTTAAATACAAGTATTTAGAATCATGTTTGTTTGATCATTGTTCATTAACCTTCTACTGCTAGATTGCTAGATTGCTAGATCAACTGCTAGATTCTGCTAAACTGGGGTTTCAAGATTTTTGCCTAACAGTGACAATTTGCATGGTTGCTGAAGTAAGTGTATATTATAATTCACTATATTCAAAGGGGCTTATTTGTGATGAAAAGGGTGATGAAAACTGTGGCCATTGTCCGGGAGTCCTATAGAACCAAAAACTGCTAGGAAATCTGAATGACTGCTAGAAGATCTGAATGACGAGTGGTCTAGCAGATCTCTGGTGCAAATCCCTGGTCATGCTGCCTGCCATCAGTAGCAGGAACCCAAGACAGCACAATTGGCCTTTCTCTCCTTGGGTGGATAGATGTCTCTCTCTCTCCACCCACATCAGTTAATTTTTTAGTGTGTCTGCTATCCGGTGCATCACAACTTGGGATCCCAAGGTTTCCTCTGAGCGCACTGGTAGCCCAGTGACGTAGCATCAGCAGCAGTTTGAAAAGAGACTGTGGCTAGTTGGGCACGTGTCAGAGGTGGCATGTGTCAGGACCCCCCTTCCAGTTTCAGGAATGTTACATGTGTTGGGGGAGAGTACTAACAAGTAAGTTGGTAATAGTCATCAATATTCAGGCAAAACAGTCTTCAGTATTCAAAATAAGCTGTGTTCTTCACATCCTCCTATAACAAACTAGGCAGAGTGTGAACCTGTGCATTGCAGTGCAGAGGCTGATCTGCTGATAGCCTTCTTTGGTTCCTCAGGTCCTTTTGGGGGGTGGCGATAGAGAGGAAAAGGATAATCCCTAGCTCTCTTATCGAGTACTGGAGTAGGCACAACACAAACACAACATTAATTCTGCGTTAAACCAAGGGAGGTGAAAACACAGTTTCACAGTTGAATACCCAGTGAAAGCTCAGGGACTTGTATGTGTATGTTCATCATTAATGTTGTCCTGATCTTGTAGGTTAATAAAAGGTTCAGCACCATTGTTTCAACCAATTCGCAGCTTCGACAGGACATAGAAACCATGAGAGGAGAAAAAGTGAAGTTCCTGCAGGTGCGCAGCAAACTGGAGAAGGTGAGAGGAACAGAAAATAAATTTTGGAATTAGATTAAAATACAATGGTCTGGTTTTCCAGACAAAGATGAACCCGGTTTCATTTCAATGGAAAATGGCTATTTAAATGCTGTGTAGTACAAGAGGCCTAGGCCTAATCCCTGTTTGGGAATCTGGCCTTACATGTCTTAGGATTTGTGGACACCTGCTTATTGTACGTATTCTTCTGAAATCAAGGGCATTAATAGGGTATTAATAGAGTTTGCCCCACTTTGCTGCAGTAACAGCCTTTGCTCGTCTGAGAAAGCTTTAAACTTTAACATTACTGTGAGCGGTTGACCGCAATCAGCCACAAGAGCATTAGTGAGGTCAGGTACGGATGTTATATGATTAGTTTTGGATCAAAAATGGCACTTCATACTCCATCACTATTCAAGATGTGGTGAATTCATAATCCACACATTTATTGAAGTAGGTCATTTCTAATCTTCAGGCACTGCAGGAGACCCATCTGCAGAAAGACAGAGTACTGCAGCAGGTCAGCGAGAGCGTTCTAATCAGGTATTGAACAGCGTCCTCATTCTTTTCCCATGTGATTCCCTCCTCATTTTTCTCAGGCCTTTTCTCTGCTAATTGACATAGTCTGTTTGCACAGACTGCCATTTCCAAAGCCAGCTGTCAAAGGGGAAAGTAGCTTGGAGGAAAGCTAAAATAGGGAATCAGAGAAAGGGCTGTTCTGTGCGTCATGTAGGGAAACCCCATCTAGTGAAGGTGTTTCTGCTTAGGCTATGTGACAGTGAAGTGAAGGCAGCTTTATTTTCTCTTCCGGTCTTCCATCCAGAGACAGACATGGAGAGGGCAAGTTCCTCCTTAATTAGTCAGTCTTCACTAAGATTTGCTCACTGCAATTAGGGTTCTCACAATTTCTGGGTTACGTCTAATTACTTGATGAAATTAATTAAATGTTCCTTCTCTCTCTCTTACTCTATGTTTGTCCATCTCTTTACCTAACTCTGACTTTAACTCAAAAATGAATCCTAAACCTTACTCTCACTTTTGCTCTGCTGAAAATCGCTTCATCTTCACTTTTGTGGGTTTCTCCACCATTGGAACCTTGTAACTGCTTTATACACTGTGTAAATAATGCTGGAAGAATAGACCAATAGAAATACTCTAAGTTACCTGTAAAAACTCCATTCGAAGTTAAGATCATTTTTGCCTTCTGCTGTAAAGTCACCATTTTGGAGATGCACGTTTTTCACTGAACAGTGAACTATATGAACGTCACCAGATCAGTAATAATTGAGCTAAATAAAAAGTAAAGAAAGGGATAAAATAGCTAAAACAACAGATGGACAATTCACATGATTTGTTTACTGTTGTTTACATATCCACATTGTTTGTTTTTTTTAACTCGAATTGCACAATTACTAATATTATTAATATTGACAAGACCAAGAGCTTTGCAAGAGTCAGTTTAGGCCTTGTTTGATGAAGCAAGAACTTACTAGTTTTCAAAAAGAGGTAAGCAAGAGTAATCCTAGAATTCCTTTCTTTTACTTGTCCCTCTGACTGTGTGTGTGTGTGTGTGTGTGTGTGTGTGTGTGCGTGTGTGTGTGTGTGTGTGTGTATTAGAGAGGACACTAGAGCAAGGACGCTCCGAGTAATAGAGCAGACTTGCCCAGAAGAGGACACTCATGCAAGGGAAGTGCAGGATCTGCAGAGACAAATGGGCCTTGTGGAGAAATCGGAGCACTTTCTGCAGAAAAAAAATAAAGCCAGACACACAGACCTGGATTACTGCCCTGCAGCTGAGAGAAAAGGTGCCTACACACATTCACATACTGCACACTCATTGGCAGGCTACACATACTATACCTACACCACACACTCACACTCGACATACATACTGAATTGGTTTTTTTTATCCTTTTTATCCAGCCTTTACTAGTCTGGCAGGAGGTTTTCTTTAAATGAATTTGGGAAGAGGGGAGTGGGGTGCTATTGTATTGTAGCAGATTGAACAGCTACAGAACTCACTCTCTAATTCAGCTACACACCTGTAACACACCCAGCAAGCACTAATCCCTACAGATAACATATACAGGACACCACTCTGTACCTCCGGAAAAAATATTGTATTTATAAGCGTGAAGCAATATGTGAGACAATTCTAAACTTTCAGTGTTCTGAAACTGGAACTTAGAGGGACAAATGTTCTGCACTGAGTATGCTATACATGATATGGTGGAAGAGCACATATAGATGTATCTGAGAGATTTGTTCTTCTATGAGGAATCTCTGTAGATTCCTGGAGTGTCCTTGGTCTTCACTTGTTGAATCTCCTCTTGGGGCTTAGATGAAGGATATATGATTCTGTGGTCAATGAACCATTTTTAAGAGTATTTGAATATATACTTCGAAATCTGTGGCCTTGGACTAGGCAAAATATGCTCTAAAACTATATATATATATATATATATATATATATATATATATATATGATAGATAGAGAGATAGATGTATAGATAGATAGATAGTTAGATAGTTTATAGTTATACTTTTATAAAGAGCACCCCTCTTGTTATGCCAAATTCATCTCTAGCATTTGTGTTTCTTGTCAAAAGCCTATGCTTGATTTGACCACAAAATCCACTTTTTCCAGCTGTGCTTAGCAAACCCCAGATGCTTCTGCGAGTGGTTTGACAACATCTGAAGCTGTCCTCTGGCAAGCCCTCAAAATAGTTCATCAATTAGGGCTCCCAAGTGGCACAGTTGTCCAGTCTTCCATAATTGGGAGATCGCCCGTTTAATCCCTGGTGATGCCACAGCTATCCGCAACTAGGAGTCCTAGAGAGGTGTGTAGGATGGCCCTGTAATCAGCAAAGAAGAAGAGTGTGTACACTCATTCTGCAAATTGGCTGACAAATGACTGGAATGACTCAAAAGTAATTGGACGATTAACAGATAAATTGTTTCTTGGCCAGGTGTGTCCTGTTTCCTCATTATTTAATGCCAAATGAAAGTGATAAAAGGGTTGTTGTAGATTCCTGCTGTTGAATTTGCATTTGGCCGATGTAAGACTAGAGAAAAAAATCATCAAAGACAGGCAGAAATGTTAGCATTTAAAAGAAGGAATGCTCAGCAACAGAACATTTCTTAAAGAGCCTGGAAGCCACTTGAAGTAGATGGCTTATAATTCTTTCCTTGGTGCAAAAATAAATAAATAAATAAATCCCTTCACAACATCTCAAGAACAAGTCAAGAACACTTTTGAGGGAGGTAGTCTACACTCTAGAGACACCTTCATAAATGTAAATATAACAGATGAAACCAAGATTCTTTGGACAGATGAAACCAAGATTAATGTGAGTATGGAGATGGAACGGAAAGGATCTGAAGCAGTGCCACATCATCTGTTAAATATGGTGGAGGCACTGTTAGGGCATGAGTATGTATGGTTCTGTGGTAATTAATTAATGCTGTGTGTAGAGCTGTACTTTCTGCTCAGATTCTGTAACATGCTGCAAAACTGATAGGAATTGTGCTTCCCTGTACAGATGGATAATAACCCAGAAATCTTTATTTTAACTTTCATTGAGTTGAGCTCTCATGGTATCTAGACTCCCTCAGGAATGTCTAGCCTCAATCTTTCCTCCTCCACCCCTCCCCCCCAATCTCTCCCTGAAAGAGTTTTAGCCATAATATTGTATCATCCACCACTTGTTTAGCAAGTGCCCTCAATGGAGGTTTTCAGACCCTGGCTGTGGGGTATTCTGGGTAGTGGTTAAGAGGGGTTTATGGTAAATTTTGTGTGTTTAGCTGCACTTTGGTTCTAGAAATGTGTGTTTTTATGTTTATTGATCCTTTAGGGGAAAGTACAAGTATTTGGTCAGTTACCATTTATAGGAAATCTATACCAGTCTATGGTCAGTATATGAGTAACCTTGAGAGAGCATTACTTGACTTTAGTACCTTTGATTGATCTGTGTCTGTCAATCATAAAGACAGGTTTAGCCTCTATCCAAAGATCTCTAGTGACATCCGTGTTCGCATATGTATGTGTAGATTAGAAGCTAAGCTTAGTGAAAGACTGTTTAATGAATCATTTGCTCCTTAATTCAAGGGTTGAGCCACGTGAGGTGTTCTGCCTGGTTTCACAATGAGAGATATCCCTGTTTCCAAACCTAGCATGCTCCCTGCTTCTTATTCTATGTTGACGCCACAGTATGCTGTTGGTGGTGTGAGATGAAAGATTGGTGGATCAGTCTTGGTCTGGTACAGCTGTAGATTTCTACCTAACTGGTTTCGCTGCGTCTCGTTATGGAACAGCCTGCTCTCGCTGGACTTCTCCTGGGCACACGGCCATTCACCTCTTGCCTGCCAAGAACACAGAGAGAAGGGGATAGAGAGTGAGGGGAATCAACTGTTCTTTTGTTCTGGGTCAACAGGCCACTTACAAAAAGAAAGTGTGAGAGTGAAAGAGGGAGAGGTGGACTGAGCAAGAGAGGCAGAAGTTATGATTGCAAAGGTGAAAAAAAGTGTGTGTCAGTGGCATAGCCAGAGGTAATTTTTTTTGAAGGACTGCTGACCCAAGGAATGAACTAGCTTGGAAGCTTACGTCCTAGAGGTATCATCACAGTACATCTAACAGCTCCCATCTAAACGATTTAATAGACCCAAAGCTTCCATAACCAGAGAAGGGAAAAGAAGAATAATCTACATGTCACACAAGTCTGGCATTTATTGTTTATCTTTTACATCTGAAGATGACCGAGGGATGACCCGGCGTATGAGCAGGTGTATTGAGATCAAAGGTGGCTGGCACAGCCTATCTTAAAGCATTTAGCTTCTGCTTGGGTCTTGTTACTAGAAACCTCTTAGACCCCTCAGGTTTACACTGCCAATCTTCAGAAACAGTTGAGCAAGGTTGTGGGGTCTTTACATGTTGCCATTGCAGAATTATTATAAAACAGAGATGATATGTTGTATGTAGTTGGTAGTTGTTTAACCTTTAAAATGAAGATGAAGATTTTCTGAAGTGGAGAAAAGACACAAGGATGCAAGAACACAAACATTTGGGTTCATCAAGTATTAAGAGAGCTTTTTTGGGCCCTTTTTGAGCATATATTTGGTTTCCAAGGTTTCTGAGGTCTAGGGCCCATAAGATACTCCATAGCTAGGTAGTAGCATAGATATATGTGCATGTGTGTGTTCAATTGTGTTTGTTTGTGTGTGTGTTTTGTGTGTTTTAGAGACATACAAGCAAGAGCTCCAGGTGGACCATCAAGAGAAGCTAAAAAAGTATGAGGCTGCAATGGAGAAGATCAGCGACATCATTCAGGGACAGGACAGACAAAGTAAAAGTCTGAGAAGGGGGACCAGCTCTGAACGTTCACCTAACCCTGTCATGGAGCCCTCTCAGAGTACATCTTGGGAATCAGGTGCATGCACACAAAAACATACTTACACACTGTACATACAGCAGCATGCAGACGCTACAGAGTCAATACCCACCTTTTTCATCCTGCTCTGATGAAACACTTTCTTTTGCTGCCTCTAAAAACATTTAGCTCAAGTTTGTGTGTATTAAAACACTCTAAAGGTAATGAGAACCTGTAGTCTCTGTGAACTGTCTGATTTCAAACTTGTCACTGTCAACGGCCTGTCAAGCTCATTTCTAAATCTCATAGTACATCCGTCCTGCTAATTCTAGCTTTTAGCCACTTGTAAAAACAATGGCACATTAGCCATGAAAGTTCCCATCCACAAAAAACATCTCTGTTCCCCAAATGAATGTGTTGGGCCCTAATCTTGGCTCTAATTAGGGCTATTTTACTAATGATGTGCATGTTTTTGTCATTTCACTTGCTAAATTATAGTTTTTGCCAAACACAGTCCTCTGACAATCGCACGTCTATTTATGATATTTTCATCCCATTTCCTACTCTTGAAACACGTTTTTGTCTTTCACTGTGTGAGTCTTTAAAATGCCATTTGCAATTGCTCCTGTGTGAATACACAATCAAGCCGTCCTTCAAAAGAGCAAGCAGACAAAAAAGTCAAGCCCACCTCACTTTTTTCATCCTATGAAAGGAGGAAGGCACACAGTCATAGGGAATAAAGCCTGTCTGAGGCAGGTATGTGAGTATGTGTCTGGTGGTGAAAATGCTGAGGAGGTTGCGCTGACTGCAGTCTTCTATTCACACCACACTGGAGCTCAGTACAAAGAGTCCCTCCGCAGAGCCCAATGTCTTCACACTGTCAAAACCTCATACTTGACTAGAACTGGTTGAAAGTGAAAGGGAATGCTCAATACATGTCTTAGTGTTTTGTGAATTGCTGATCGTCTCCACCGAGGCTGGAGATTTTGCTGTTTTCTGTCCAATTAAACTTTGTCAAGCTAGTATTGTTCACACTCGGCATATTCTCTGTCTGCTACAATAGCTGTGAGAACAGTAAACACTTTGACAAACATATTGCAACTGTCAAACTAGCAAAGTCCTTTTTTATGCCACACTTGTAATGACAGTTTAAAGCAGTATTATGCGAGAATTGGTATTTTTCCTGGGCTCCCCCTGCAGTCAGGAAGTGCAATTAACATTTCGAGCCACCATTAAAGAACGTGCTTTACACATGCATTTCTGGACAAGCTGAAAGATACAGAGCCGTCACAGGAAGTGAAAGAAGCATGTGGACTGAGGTGGTAGAGAAATATTCAGGATTTTAAACAAATATGACTCTTTACACTGTTCTTGTGAGTGTTGTTCTGAATGCTTTACCAAAGTTACATAGGGCAGTTACAGGGATATCAAACCCTGGCCTGGCAATGATAGGGAGCATCACAATCACATGATTTTGAAGCTGGTATTTTATGGTAAAAATGCCACAATGTTGCTTTAACCCTAAAGTTTACTTTTTTACCTACTATTTCTGTAAAGGTAATGTTCCAAAAACTTAAAATATCTGGGCCTTAGGACTTCAAAATCTCCATCTCAGAATTAGCTCCTGAGCTGTCTATCGACCAACCGGTGCTAAAACCTGTGTAGAAACACTGCACCACTTTGCAGGTCATGTGTTGGTTTGCAATTCAAGCTATTGACCTTGAGTGTCACTTCAGAGGATCTGAAGATCACACCATAATGAAGCCCCTTTCATGAAGTGCATAGGAGACTGATCGCCACGCTAACTTCTGCATCAATAGCACTGCAGCCTTGAGAGTGCTGGCTAGGGCGTCTGGTTGAGATGTGGATTCAGAGGCAGTAAGAAGGGCACTGGAGGCTGAGCAGAAGAGCTCTATGTGCCAATCTGCTGGGTGTCAGTCAAGGAGATTCAAGGTGATGGTGTGGGTGTGCAGCGGTGACGGATCAGTTCTGACACATTGAGGACGCAGAGCTGCCTAGCAGGCAGGTAATTGTACCAGAGGCAAGTCCCATAGGACTCCATCTCCATTTCTCTCTCTTTCCCTCTCTTGCTTGCTCTTTAGACCAGGAACCGGGACCTTTTCTTTCCCCTTGTGGCAAGTATTGCAGGCTGCCTCTGTGTAGTAAAACTTCTCCACAAGGACACAACAACCACAGAGAACAGGACACTTACTCAGCGGTGAGAGGAGGCATGATGAGCTGAAGTTGGTGAAGGACATGCAGCAGTGGAGGCCAGCTCTAGTGAGAGGGTCAGTGTCCAGACATGGCTCAGTGGGACCTTAGAATGTTGACGGAATATAAAAGCTCAGTTCATGCTCAGATGATGACATAAAAAATAGTTTTAAAATGCAGACTGATGATTTAACGAAACACTGACAAAAGAACTTAATTGTCAATCTAAATAAAAGGGGGTGGAGCATAGATGCCAGTCGCTTTTGTAATTCCATAACTATTTTAGTTTTAGTGCTATGTTCATAAAATGATAGATGATTTTCATATAACTGGAGAACAGACTCCCCTCTTCATGCCACTTCATCAGATGCATTGTAAGCTTAATATGACTTGATTGGTCAAACAAAGAAATAATGCAGGTATTTAAAGATGTGTTTTAAAACTGAACTTGTCTTTAAAAAAAAACTCCCAACCACCCAGAAAAAAGATAGTTCAGATAGTGTTTAAGCGATGCCATAGAAGAACCACTTTTGGTTCCATAAAGAACCATGTTTGTAATAGAGATGTATGAGTGAAGGATGAAGATGCTGAAGACCTTCTAATGGTCTAAGGAACCATTTGGAAGGAACCAACACACATTATCTATTTCAGGGATGTCAAACTCTTTTTAGGTGATAGGCCCCATTATTCGCAGTCCAACATCAAGGGGGATGGACATGTTTTTATTGAAAAACTCAACACTGTGTGCACTTCTTTTGAAAAGAAGCCTGAAGTTCTTTGTTTGCTAATGGAGAATTAAATACCATTAGCATATTTTGGCTAAGTGTGCTGCAGGTGGAACTCTCTCTGACTTATAAAAGACAACCAGAACCCTGACTGACTAACACTAACTATAAAATCTGTATCCAGCCCCTATCCAAGCTAAATTATACTTTTAAAAAAAAATAACATGTACCTAATAAAGCTTCTAATAAACATCCTAATAAACAGAATCAGTGTTTAGTGTTTGTTTTGAACCTGCAGAATTTATACAGTGCTCTAACGGAGCTAACATTACTGGAAGTATCAGGTGAGGTAGCAGAAAAAAAAACTTTGCCTGACATTTAGGTGATTCCACACAGTGTGGAACACAACTGTGACCAAATGTATTAATATAATTTTGTACATTGCAGTAAAAACATTTGCGGGATTAATGAGCTGTAGCTATTATCTTCTACTGAACTCTGATGTCATTGAATAAATTTTTGTTAAGACTGCACATGATCTAAAATCAAAATGAGTTTACATCATTTAAACTGCCTTTATAACACTCTTAAATCATTATATCACATGAGTGTGAACTTGGCTCTTTTCACTTGAATTTAAATTTGTTTACATTGCGCTTTTCACAACATGGCATTGTCATAACACACCTTTACAGAAATCCGGGTTCGTGCCAAAAATGACAGTGGCAAGAAAAAACTCCCTCATGCTGAAAGAAAGACATCTTGAGAGGAACCAAGATTCAAAAGGGGAATCCATACTCCTATGGTTGACACAAGATAAAACAACAAAACACAGAACAATAATAACTGGACAGTAAGAGTGAGATAAAGAAGAGCTATGTGCTGGTAATGTTAGAGCAGGTTGTTACATCGAGTTACGACACTGTAAGTGAGTGTCGGACAGCAGTCACATGCACAGCTATGCAGTCTCTAGTATCTGGTCTAAATGAATTAATCAAGTGGGAGAGCCTGGTCCAGGGGGTAGACAGGAAGCAGCACACAAATACAAGCAGTCTCTCACCAGCATCAAGCAGACAGTAGGGCTTCTTTTTAGCTCCCTAGTGCAACATTTTTTATTTACTGGCTCAACAACAGCCAGGAATCATGCGTCTGGGATAATGCCTGTACTGGAAATATAGGAAGAAACATTTATGAAGCGAAAATAAATTCACATTGCTGATCATTTCTATGGAGCTTATAGAGTTCCTGAAGGCAAGTGATTTGTTAAGGTTGCAGCCGAAGTAAAGCTTTAACACCAGACCTTATCTTATTAAATGTATTGCCCAAAGAAAATTGCCCTTGCTTATTATTTCAGTTAGTTTCTTGATTGTTTGCATGGTGTACAATTGTATGTATCTTTTTACATCAGACCTGTATTTTTATATCTATGTCTGAGCTGAGCTTTTATGCTTGCTTTACATTACATAATGTAAGCGAGGCATTTCTGCATGGCTATCTCAGTGCCTTAAAGATCACAGGCTGTTCCTTTTGGAAGGTGAAGAAGGACCACTCAGAGCAGTGTATCTTCTGAAGGCCTGTGTTTGATAAGTGTGCTCTTATCCCCAAAGCAGTTCTGCATTTTTATTTTATCTCTTAGCCTCTAAACTGAAATATGGATCCTGCTGACAGTGTCTCCTCTCTCTCGCTGGCTTCAAATGAATTCATAATAACCAGCTTGAGTCCTGAAAAAGTTTGCTGAGTTCATACTTAATAGAGACCTTCAGTGGTTTCTGTCAGTGACAGTCCAGCAGACCAAGCATAGTGATCGTGAGGAAAAACAGCACTGATACAGGGAGAGAAGAACACATGTACTCAGATGCAGATGGATTGAGTCAGTCTTTAAAGGACCATGTGCTACATTTTTCTAATATTTCAGTTTCAGTTATGATATTTATATCTTTTTATCCTAATTCATTTTACATTGCCATTTCCAAATGTTTTTAGAGTGTTTTGAAATTGTTTTGTGACTTTTAAGATACATAGATGGAAAAGACTTCTGTTTTGATTTGAAGACCAGTCTGAGCTAAAACATTCCTCCCTTGTATGTAAATAGGAAATCTGAATGATTATAAACTGAATATGTATATGTGTGTAAATGCATTGTTTTTTTTTTATTAAAAATAGGCTGTTTTGCAGCTTAATCTCCACACAAAAGTTAGATAAATAACCTGACCCTAACCGTCCCATGCCCGATTTGTGCCAAGCATACATACAAAGGGACAGCCAAGGGACGTGGACTGAGTAGCAAATGCCGAAGTGTCCCGAAATCCTAGTGGTTGTGTTGCCATCTTTACTTACTACATCAAAAAAAATCTGCTTCAGTTGTATGTTACTTCAAGCTCATGTGAGCTAAAGTCCATCAAGCACCTTCCCATTCAGACTGTACCGTTCCTCACCATATTAAGAATTTTGTAGCACCTATTATGTAGCATTAAATTCAACATTCTCTCTGTTTGACTGCCCAGCTTCCCTCCTCTTTGTTTTAACTGTTTTTCCTTGGTTTCCAGCCAACAGGAGACGTTCTACGCTGGTGGGCCCAATGTTCCGGGAGGCTGCAGCTGGGTTGTGGAGTGAGGCTGAAGGGGTCAGGAGGGGTAGGAGGCTAACAGAGTACAGGAGACGTTCCACACTTTTGCAGGGTCTGAGACCAGAAGAGCAGGAGAGACTGAGGCAGCTGTCCTCCACTGTCCTGCAGCAGAACTCCCAGCAACCAGCAGCTGGCCCTGACCCACAGCTTCTCTATAACTCCTATATGAAGGGTAACTGTCAAAATCACACTGCTGTGATGTAATTATGTGGCAATTAACAACACTTTTTGTGTGTTGTTAATTAACGTGTTGTTGTCCTACAGTCTTTCATTACATTAAACAAAAACATCAGTATGGTTTGAGTCACCTTACATTAACACCCACTTTGGCAGAAGTTGCAGCTTGCAAGTGATCCCTTATAGCTTGGATGTCCAGGTCTTATCTTGACCTCCACAGTTCCCCTGAACTGCCATAACAATCTGCACTGTGGAAATCACTATATCTTCATATAGCCTTCCCCTATATTGTGGATATCAGTTACTTTCGTTTATAGATTTTAGGGCAGTTGTTTAGAGGAGCCCATGTTTGCTAAGTGTTAGTACAAGGTTTGATATTAGACCTGATCATGTTTTGCATCAGGCCACAAAAAACACACATTTGAGACACATTATAACAAGTGTAAACACATCCGTCTCTCCTAAAGATGCATTTGACAACCCACACCTCTCCCAGTACAGTACAGAGTGTGAATGCATGTGGCTAAAATCAGGATACAGTCCAGATACTGATCAAATTTAGTAACCAGGTGTAAACCAGTGTAAAGAAATGTGCTTAAAGGAATGATGTTTTGTGAATATAGCTTTCTTTTACCTGTAGCTGTCAGCGGTAATCAAAACCATTACTTGAACAAATGAGTGTGATTAAGTTCTGTAGCTCTTAATGCTGAAAGTGGGGCTGAAGTGCCACAAGGTCATTGGTGTATTGGATTTTCATCAGGAGCTGGTTTCAGGACACAGAGCCCAGAACATTAATAACATAAAGATTGCTTATCTTCAGACAGTGGCTTCTCTGTCACACACGCACACAGACTTATACAATCATTCATTCACACAGTTAGCTTCAGCATCTTACTCTTACAGGAAACAATCACAATTATTCATGTTAAATATCAATTCGATCGATGTCTGGTTGCAGAGAAACACAACGACACCTGTGATCAATCCCTCAAGGGTATACACATAGACATATACTCTCATACGAGCAGATAAAGTGGAAAGTAGTTTAAATGTGTGTGAGTGAGAGGATAATGTGAACTGAAGCACACTTACCCTTGAAGGGACAGCTTCATCACACACCATTAAACCAATCCCTCACTCTTTGTCTGCTTGCTTGGTTTAATTTACATTAACTAGAAAATTCCAGTTAATGCAGGGCACTTTTTGGGGGCCTGTTTGACGTGTCATATGCGTCATTAATTTTAATACTTCACAGGAGCACACCGGGGCCAGGAGGATAAATGTCATTTATTAAGGCGATTTCAGGCACAATCACTCGCAGCATGGTCATTATATCAATGAATGTCTCCTTAAGTTAAAGTTGCACTGAAATTATTTCCTTTAATCCAGCAATCAGATTCAGGTTTTAGTGATTAGCTTGTTTCAGTTGGGTAATTAAAGACAGACCTGCATGACACAGCTTTGGCCTTCACTGATGCAGTGCTGACGTGTGGTCTGCTACAGTCAGCAGCTGGTTACAGTTTAACTGGCATAACAAAAAGCCTATATATATATATACAATATGAATTCAGGAACTTGTCAGATGACAGACAACTTTATTTTCAGTTGTTTTCTGAACTGCTTCTGCTCCTCTATCTTTGTTGCCCTGCAGGAGAGGACCTGATCTTCAGCCTCTTCAGCTACTTATCAGAACAGAACAAACAGATAGACGAGATGACTAGAGATATGGAGGAGGTACATTGTGTTATTTACAAATGTTTGTGCTTTAGTAAAAGAAATAAACTATTAAAATACTCAGACAAAGTTACTTAAAATATTCCAGAGCTGTGATTATTGAGAGCTGTTTTTATGTTTATATGTATAATAATATTTGACAAAAAATCAAATTAACACTGACTTGAAATTCTCATGATGTTGAATGCTATAAATGCTGTTATTGCTGTTGTGGCATGAGGCATAACCAAACCTAATGTCTCCAAAAGGATATATTAAAGTTTTCAACTTTTTTCTTCTTTAAAAAAAGATGAAGGTAACTTAACAAAGTGTTGTATTTCACAAATTTATAATCAGGATTTCTAGTTATAGATCATTTCTGTTATCTTTAAAAAATCTTTATCTTCTTTTTTGCCGTTTTTCACTTCATTTAACTCTGGCAGTTGTTCTTTTGATTGTCTTAAAATTCATAATGAGTGGACCAGTGTGCTCTGAAAATGCTCTGAAATTATTTGGAATGTTTTTTATAGTGTTCAAACGATTGTCTTATGGTGCTTCATCCAATACTTTTGAAATGAGTTGGGGATGAATTGGGGTGGTGATCATCCAACACCCTAACTTCACTAAGGCTCTTGTTGCTGAATGCAATCAAATCCTCACTGTAATGCTCCAAAATCTAGTAGAAAGCCTTCCCTGGACAGTAGAGACTGTTACTTTAACAAAAGCAGGATAAATGTATTTTTTAATACCCTTGAAAATCTGTCTATATAGTGAACTAGTGTTGCAATAGTAATTGATAGTAATTAGTACTTGATCGGCAGACATTTTTAAATAGTGTCAATTTTAAAAAAGAACTTACAAGGTTGTTGAATGACAGCAGTGATATATCTGCGTACATGTGTGCCTGTTTGTGTCAATATTGGATAGGTTTTTGAGTGCACTGATTAAAAGTCATGGATGTGTGTGTCAGTCTCAACTGCCCTAAGCTGTAAAATGTGTGTTTATGAGCTAAGACAAGGATTGAGCACAAGCGTTTATCCCCCATTGCCAAGAGCCAGTGTTGCATTTCTGCACTCGGATGGTGTGGCTATAGGCACAGTGGGACAGACTAATGCTGTTACACAGCTGGCTGCACAGGGTCGATATGGAGCTGGGTGCTGAAGAAGTGAAGAATTACTCTTTGAGGAGAGGGGAGGGACATGACTGATCACTCTAGTGTCTCGTGTGTACCTCAGAGGTAATTAAAGAGCAGAGGTGTGTGTGTGTGTGTGTGTGTGTGTGTGTTTCTGTCTCGGTTTCTGTGTGTATGTTCTCTTTCTCAGCTGAGGATGAAGATGGAAGAGGAGCAGAAGAGAGAGAAAGCAGAGCAGCATCGCTTGCAGGGCAGAGTGAAAGAACTGCGATTGAGCTGCCAGCAAGTCGCTCAAACTGCTGGAACAATCCAAAAGGAAGTGGGAGAAAAAGAAGGCATGCTGAGTCTGCTTAGAGAAGGTACACCGAGGAAAATTTAAACAGATAAACAGTTTGTAAAGCTTTGACGTTTTGTAAATTTAATGAAACATTTTAAGATTAAATTAATTACTTAAACATCAGGGGGCTTTCAGTCACTTACATCCTGCCGTCCACATAACCTCGTAATTTGCCCTCAGAAGAATTCTTCACATTATCTTCAGGGCTGTTCAGTTACTTTACTAGCTAAAGTAAAATTAGTCATATGAAAAAACTTACTGACGCATTTCCCTTCCCTCTAAAAACTGGCGGACAAAACTGTCTGTAAGCCGTAGCAGCAAATTAATTTAAATTGCTTCATATTTAAAAACTGTGGTGTAACAGATCACAAACCTCATGGTTCAGATGGGATCATGGCCCAAAGGGATCAAGCAAAAAAGAAAAAAGATTAAACAAATGTGAAACATCTGAAAGTTTTCAGTCTGAAAGTAATTTGTGTTGCTGCTTTGTTTGATCAGTGACTTTTATTTTGATGCAGTATGTTTGTTTGTTTGTATTAGTGCCGTATTTTGACGCGGTCTGTTTCTGTAGAATGGACTCCCACATCTCACACAAACACACAGTCACATTAGTATATTAGTACTTAGGTTAACTGGTCTGTAGTGGCATGTCGATTGCTCTGTACCACTCACCGGAGTCGTCGTTCCCCTCTGGCATCAATAGCCCGCGGGATGTCACAGTTATGCTGTTGGGAGGCACTCAATGTGCAAGACGTTCATTTTCGTTACATCTTCACTACAGAAGCTCTGGAACATTTCACACATTTCCGGGATTCTACAACCCTTCACTTGGGACGCTATTATCATGCTATTATGGACATGCCATTTTGTTTATTAGAAATGATACATTTGTAATATTGTTTTGCTGTGAATGTTAAGCATTGTGAGTGCATATTGTGGCTTTATTTACAACTTTTGACCATTCATAAGCCTTCTAAGTTAAAAAGAAGAATTTTCCTGATTCCTTCTATCAATATGCCATTACAACCCCTCCCTGCATCTCTCTGTCTCTCTCCCTCTCTGTCTCATTCTCTTTCTACTTCTCTGTGGAGTAATACAGTGTTATACAATAAGGTTTCCCAAGGAACATTAGGCAGAGAGAGAGAGAGAGAGAGTTGGAAAGAAAGATTAGGAGAAGGAGAAGATGGGACAGGAGAGGAGAAATACACCTCCATATCCATTAACTGATTATCTTATTATTATTAGCTAATTTAGGCTAATAATAGGGCCTTGACTGTATTTAAAAGTTGAACAAAGGTTCAGCGGTAGTTATTTTAAGTAGAGTTTTCACCAGACACACCAGGCTATCAAATAATGCAATGTATTAAATTTCTAAGTGTTCTGTGTGCTCCAATACCTTGTTAGCCCTATTATATTGTGTTCATTTTCCAAATGAGCACACTGCATCTGCCTCAGTAGCTCAATAATACATCTAGATATTGGACTTGCTGTTGAAGATAATGAGAGCAAGGCTATGGTTGGTGGAGGCAGCATGTGGTAATGCTCCTTGTTTACTGCTTTCTTCCCCTCTCTTTTATCCCTCCGTCCTCACAGACTGTATTAGTGTTTGAGTGGGACATCATAAGATATTGGAGCTTGTACCAATGCCCTTGCCTCAAACACTTGCATTTTCTGACAGTTTTAAAAGGCAGAGCCATGGCCCTTAAGGCTATCAGTTACATCTCTCCATCCTCCAGAGTAGCCTAGCTGGGCCTCAAGCTCTTAAACGGAAATCAAACCCTCTTTCAGTGGCTCTTGGCCATTTCAGTTTAAAAATAGACACATCCAGCTGTTGTTAAAAAGCATTTAACCATGTAAAGACCATTTCGATATCCTTATATTGGAGGTTAATCCATTTTTTCTGTTTTCTACTAAATTAGGACATTTAGTCCTGAAAACTGTATGAAAACCGCATCTACATTCAAGTGATTCCCTAAAAGCTGCCTGGCTGATTTCAGGTTGAAGCCCTTCATGGACAAAGCGCGATGCCATAGTGCTTTGGGGAAGCCATTACTTACACACACCTGTTTCCCAAAGTGAGGACATGGCAACTTAAACCCCCCCCCCCAAACATACAGACACAAGAAGAAGCGAAGGAAGGGTGTAATGGATGGAAAAGAATGAGGAAGGGAGAAAGAGACAAGACAATGGAAAAGAAAGAGAGAGATGAGAGGGGTATGAATAGAAAAGTCAGAGCCGGAGGGCGTTACAGATGGAGAGACAGAGAGAAGTTAAGATAGGGATAGAAAAAGCAACAGATCAGTAGAGTGTGTAGGCTTTCAGGTGGGGTCATCAAGGACTACCACTGTAACATACCTGCCTCATTAAGTGTAGTGCTTCAGAAGAGAGGGGTGATTTTTCTTGCTCTCTCTCTCTGTCTTTTTTTAATCTGTGCCTCATGTCTTTCCACTGTTTTCTTTGCAGTGCAAATGTGAACATTTATAGCCAGAACTAGACAGAGACAACCAATTAGAGTCTCCGTTTAAGTTGCTTAATAAGAACAGCCTTTTTTCCCTAAATGGAGTACTCTAGCCACTCAACACTTTTATGTCTTATGTCTTAATGTCAAAAATCATGCATAGTGTTTTTATTAACTGATTGTGACCTTGGTGTCGACTTGCGTTTTCTGGGTACAGGTGTAAAGAGTTTGGCTTCTCAAGCTGGAGTGGACACTTCTGTGTTTGACCTGAGCAGCTCCTGGACCAAGGACAGTGGAACTAGGGTCATACTCCCTCTGCTTGGACAGATAGAGCACAAGATCAATCAGCTATTGACCATTTACTCTTACACACAGCACCAGGTGAGTGCTCTCAACCCACCCGGCGGGTTCCTTACACCCACCCATTATCTGCACAAAGCTAGTGTAGAACCAACCTTACATTTGAAAATTCCTAAACATAACACAGAAAAAAAGATGTTTAAATGTTTGGAATATTTGAGCTGGATGGACTTACAAGAAGTATCCCAAATGGACAACAAATCTAAGAGGGTCTTCCATTGTAACAAGACATAACACACTTCACAGACAGGCAGTGTTAAATCACAGATTTGTCTAGATCCAAATCTGCTAGTTAGCCAGTTTTGTATTTTTCTTATGATCTTTTGTTAGTGCTATTGTTGTACAACAGTAGTCCAAAATAATCAGCTTTCAGGTCTTCAAAAACATTAGTACTGAGTCCTTTTGGCCCATTTATACCAGTCGTCCTCTGAAGTGTCTACTAGGTCAAGTGTAGAATGCCCTGATGGTCCTTGACCAAAGGTCTGAGCTGTTTAAAATCAGCCTCTCTGAGGTTTTCATGATGCATGAAGTGAGTGCAAAGGGTCCATAGTCCTTCAGGAGACTGGAGCATTCTGTCTTTGGGACTGGGCCCATGCAGGAACTCTGTTTACCTGTAAAGCAAGGAAAAGAGAAAAAACAATAAAAAAGTACTATAGCACCCCACAGAGCTGGCTAGTGCATTTTTCAAAGAAATCTTCTGGTCTTCTACTAATAGTCTTCATGTAATTTTCAGCGGTTAATGATGAATACGCACATGTTAGAATTTGTTCCACATGTACAGTAATTCAGTCTTTTGGAAAAAGTTTTTTTTGCCACTGAGAATTACTGTTTCCATTCAGAGTAGAGTGGGTATAAAAGCTAACAGTTTAATATGTCTGTGATTGGGCAGATCAGGCAGAAAAGATACAATGAGCCTGCAGCTGTTACAATGGTGGATGAGCGTATTGAGGGAGGAAGTGTTTGTATATTGCCCTGAAATTAGTTATTAATAACTTAATTAGTTAATTAGTAACTGTGATCTTCCATACTGATTTCTAATTAGCCTGTTTTTAATTATCAACAGCATCGCAAAGGCAGCCAAATGGATTTCACATCAGCTGTTTCAGAGATACCTGACTCAAGAAAGCTTCCTGATATTGATGTTCAGCCTCCTGCAACCAGGTGAAGTTTTCAGTAGTGGGTATATTATTGATTTTTATGTTGCAGGTTCATGGAGGCAAACTTTGGTGGGTATCAGTGTGTGAAATATGGAATGGTATGATGAATGCTTATCATACCACGAAGCAAATGCAAATTCACTATGCAATTCCAGTTTCATATACAGTCACTGTTGCACAAACCAGAAAAGGTCCAAAATGGTCCTTTTACATTGCCTTCCATAGAAAGTTATGAAGGTTATTTCTTCCTCCTGTAAAGTTGCTATGTCTTGCGTTATAGCCCTGCAGATAATTATTGCTTCTGAGCTGCTGTTGCCGAACTGTAAATCATTAGTAATGAACAAGACAAGATTTTGTGAAGGGGATCCATAGAGACATTACTATGGACATATTGTACTCCTCTCTGAGTCTCTCTTGGGAGAATGTGGGGAAAACATTTTCTCACAGCACTTCCACAGAGGCCTCTGTTCCATGCTCCTTTTCTCACTCTTTTTTAGCTTCTTGCCTGAGAGTGAGGAAGAGTTATGTGAAGAGGAACTGAAGCCGCTGTCCAGAGAAGAGCTCCAAAAGAGAGTTTTGGAGATGGCAGTGTCTCACCACGATATAGATATGCTTCTGTAAAATCAGTACTGATTTTTAATACATATTTGTATGGATTTAGAATCTATAAGTACTGGATACTAAATTCTACAACAAAACTGGGTAACACAAATACATGCTGAGATTAATAGCTTCCTAAATATGTATTAATTGTTACACTGTGATAGAACAGGTCCTGATGTAGGTTTTGCAGGTTTCCCCCCTCTGATTATGTATGTTTGCCTTTTCACTGTTTGCATCAGTGTAAGCGTGCTTGTTGTTGTTGTGTGTGTGTGTGTGTGTGTGTGTGTGTGTGTGTGTGTGTGATCAGTATTATGCATGTATCTCTGGTTCAGTAGGTTTATTCAAGAATCACCACTGAGACCCCACTTCAGTTGTTTTCACATATCTATTTTTCATCTTACCCACATCAATGGCCTTGAGACGTAATTCACAGTAGTGCACATCAACTCATGATCACCACTATGCACTTGCAGAGAAGCCATTTGTCAGATAAATCAGCTGAATCCAGAATAGAGGGAAAAAATAGGTATACAGTGCAGTGTCCCTGAAGAGCCGGTCTTGGACACTTTAAGCCTACCTACACTTAGCTGCTTCATACATCTTGGGTTGATCAGGCTGCTACCTGTTCGGATTACTATCTGCTCATCCCCTCTGCTTCAGGAAGTCATTTAGATGCAGGTTGGCCAAGTGTTAAAGCAACTCTTTTATCAAAGTCCTCCCAAATCGAAGTGTCATTAGTGAAAATGAATCACGGACTGCTAAACAAAGACTACAAACAACAGGTCCTGCTGCCTTTAAACTGCATAGAATAGCATGATCTTCTGGAACTCTGGAAGTCAATACCTTGCATTTATCTCTGATTCAAACTGGATTTCTGACTGTATTTACACCTTTTTTGTGGCTGTGGACTGTTGGTTATTCCTGATTCAGGGTCACTAAAGACTGTTGACCTCGGAATTTACAGGAGAACATCCCCTTCAAACTTTTCTAAGCCAATTACAGATATTTGGAGGTCATGGTCTGAAGAGCATGGCTCTACAGGGAATGATTGTGGTCATGACTTCAACTTCATGTTTTCTTGAGAACTCTATAAAACAGACCCACAAAATAAACATAAGTTTTCTTATTTTACTTACTGCAGCCTCATTTCTGACTTGAAAGAGCTTGTCTTGTCTTTAATGGTTCCTGCTGAGATGACACAGTGTCCATGATAGTAATTTCCGAATAACTAGCAGATAGTGCTATTTCCAATTTAAACAGAAAAGAAGGAAGATGTCTTCCTGCTGTAGCTGTTACTCAGTTTGTAATTTGCTCTGCATGTAGACTTTTTAACAACTGACAACATCACCATGGGCAGTGATAACAGGTTTGATAAAAATGTCACTTCTGAAGGCATAATGATTCTCTTCAAATGCAGAAAAAGAAGAGTCTAGCATTACAGCAGACAGGAGTGAAGGACCATTCAGATCACCTGTTAATGGTGTGAGAAATCTTCCCAAGTCTCACAAAGTGCTTTTCAACAGCTCATCCGTGGAAATGACGGGCAAGCCTTGTTTGTAATTTTGTTGTTCATTCATTTGGATTCTTTTGAATTCCTTCTTATTTTTATTTTTCTTCTTCTGATTCTTCTTCTTCTTTTTTTCTTCTGCTGCTTCATCTTACATTTGAAATGTTTCTCACACTACATCTTAAAAGCTACCAAGGTCAGTGATAATTCAATGAACTGCACACTGCTTTACTAACTTAATCCAGAATTCAGTTTAAGTGTGTGTACAAAGTTTTAAACACAGCTCAGACACTCACATGTTTGTTTATGGGACTGGTGCTGACGCACGTTAATAATGAGGAAGAGCCCATATTCATTTGAGGTTTTTAGCGCTACTCCATAAACAAAATAATCCTTATATGGTGCAATACTAATGAGGAAATAGGGATCAGGGGGGATTTATATAGGGATTTCAGCCACGGCCCCTCTGATCAATCTACTTGTTAATGCCTAACTGGCTCAATAACACACCAGGTGACCATTTCCAGCTCAGGCAGCAAATGAAAGGGACACTGATGTGTGTTCTCATGTGCCGCCAACTCTGTTGAAGAGTGTTTTCCGATAAAACATGAGTCAACAAGAAAAATAGTGTATCAGAAATGAGAAATGGGATGAAAAAATCAAAGGTGCAAAGTCTACAAGTTCATCACACTGCTCCGGGCTCCTGAGCTGGTCAAGCCACTCCCAGAGAGTGAACAGGTGAAACTGAACACATATTCTGAGAGTCTAGTTACAGCCAATTACACATTAGCAAGACAACACGATGCATTTTAAAGCTGCTGTGATGATGAATAGTCAAACATGATTCTCTTATACCTTCAGCTGTGGTTAAAGATTTTAGGAAAGATTGAATAGAACTTATTTGGTCTGCTCTGACATGCAGCACCGGGGTCTGTGTAACCTAAGCTGCTATGATTTATGGCTGCATGCCTAGTGTAAGACCATGGTGATCAGTTCTACTGCTGATGTTTGTGTGCTGTTAAGCCTCAGATCTGGCCATTACATTGTGTGTTATGGTTATCACAATCTATCACAGTGCATTATTCACATGCTGCCATCTCCCTGTTGTTTGTATAATTAGGATTAATGTCCAGGCATGAGACAAATGGCTTGCTGCTGTAAGAGTTCTGACAGCTCCCAAGTTTTCTAAAATTCCAAGCTCCCAGCTTTGAAAAGTGACCTGCAAGCTTTCAGTGTATTTATTCTCATCTTATTAATGACAACACTGTGTGATATTGGATGAAAGTAAATATGTTGATCATAATAGAGCAGTGCAATTAATTAACACATTACCTACACATGTATCTGGCTTTACTGCTAAGATCGATGTGGATGATTTCAAGGTAATTTATAATTTTGCCAATAATAGGTGCTGACATATCTTTTTGATAGCTGTTAGTATGCCCATTATACATACATCTGATGTGTTCTTCGGGTTAATGTCATTTTTTTGTGTTTTGCCTGCCGACAAGGCAGTATTCCATATTTTTAGAAGATTGCGTATTGGGAAACCAATTGGGAAACACCCTTTTTTACCATTATCAAATCGATACGAATTAGCAAAGAAGGCAAAAAAAGTCACTATTAAAAAAAAGAAAAATACAGCTAATTACATAGCCAGCGTTCAGTAGTTCAATACCTTAGCTGCGTGTTTGCTAATACTATACCTAATGTTTTTAACAATGTATTTCAATTAAGTAGTTTTTATTACTCTGACAAGACAAAAGTACATTCCTCTTCTAAAAGAAGTTTGAAAATGCCTTTAGTTGTAAAATCTAAGAATGTCAATAACTTGTTCGCTCTTATTTGCTTCTTTAGGACTAGTTAGGAACTGTTTGCTGATCACAATTATAGATAGTAAAAGCAGAGGAAGAGCATTCAAATATTACATTTTCATTGTCCAAAATGTCATTAGAAAATGTCAGATACTAAAAGATCCTATTAAGACAAGAAACCCAAAGAAAGCTCATATTCTGAACTAAAAGACACATGAAACCCTCACATTGCCAAATTGATTAACCAAATTGAACTCTCTGGCCACAATCATCACAAGGTCTGGTTAAAGGAAAAAAGGAGGAGCATTTAATGAAAAGAAGCAATTGCCAACTGTTAAGCATGGGAGTGGATCTGTTATATTTTGGGGTTGTATAGGAGTCAGTGTTACAGGAAACATTGCACAGGTAGATGGAAGAATGGATTTCACTAAATGTCACCAAATTCTGAAAGAAACTGTCACACAGTCAGAAAACTGAAGCTGGAAACAGGGCAGTGATCCAGAACATAAATTCAAGAAATACAAGCTGAAGTCTTTAAAATTGGTTTACTTTAAACTTTAAAATTGAAACTCATTTTTTTATTTTTCCATTTTGTTGAACTTGCTGAACAAGCTTCTGAGACTGTCCTAGCTTTTTTGGGCTCTGGACCTAGCTCTTTAAAATTCAACAGATTTCATCAAAATGCTGTCAAATGCTCTCCCTCTGTTGCCTGCTAGTGCTCCCGCAATGCATGATCAATCACAAAGTTGGTATACTGGCAGGTGCTTGATGTAACTTTGTTGAGAGAGAAAAAAAAGATGCTTGATTTAAGATGCACTATGCCTAGGGGTACAGGTGACAGCATGCACACACAATTCTTCTCACCTTTTACAAGCTCCAGGGACAGTTTAAGGTAACTGTAGCTGTTTCTGGGATATTTTGTGTCGTTTTAAGCCCTTAAAAACTCTATGGCTCGCCGTTGGGCCGAAAGTGTTATTACAAACTTCTATTACCAAAGAATAGCCC
Source organism: Salminus brasiliensis (assembly GCF_030463535.1). Classification (NCBI taxonomy): domain Eukaryota; kingdom Metazoa; phylum Chordata; class Actinopteri; order Characiformes; family Bryconidae; genus Salminus; species Salminus brasiliensis. The sequence continues at coordinate 36,699,398 of NC_132881.1, read as the reverse complement.
CGCCAGTCTGTACAGAAGTCCCTGTAGTTACTGAATAATACACTTTAGAGTGTAATAAGCCTTTCTGTGTTAAGGGGTTAATACAGTGGATTCCTGTTTTTCACCAGGGAAATCTTAGCACTAAGATCTGTGCCAGATAAGATGGTTATGTGAGATTTGCTTTGCATGCATTGTAATAATTAGGATTCTTTTGGGGAAGCAAATTTCTAATCGATCCGATCTGCTTCCTGACTTGAACTGTTGAAGTACTGAAATGGCATTGGCTGCTTTTCATGGTGGATAACCCTGTTTGAGTGAATTCTTACAGCTTAACGGCCCCATAACTAACTTTCTTTTAGTTTGTTTGTGAAGGTTTTTACTCTTGCCTTGCTTCATTTTCACAAGCAGACATGCAGTAAAGCATAATAGACATAAAACTGATGAAAAGGTCGAACTGTGTTCACTGAACAGACTTCAGTGGGATGAAGTAAACAATATTTTGCTATCGCTTCCTCCCTTCTACTATGGTTTGTTAGTCTCCCCCCCCACTTGTCTGACCCCTCTTGCTTGTGCGGAGGAGTTTGGTGATGAACTGCCGCTGTCAGCATTGTGACTAAATGTCTCACTGTCATCAAACAAGATTTATGTGTCAGTCAATACAAAGCCTTACGATGAATTATTTAAAAAACACACAAACACAGTACGGCATGAAAAAAGCTGTCTGTTCTTTTATTTTTTTTGCCACATCACTGTTTGTAGAGTCTACTCTGCAGTGCTACAAACTGATCCTGATAACCTCCTTAGTGTTCACCCACTAGGCCAATCTGTCTGTCTGGCCAGATGCCACTCTGTGTCATCGCTCATGTTGCATCAGTGTGCCGTCCACGTTTCTGCAGAGAGATTACTGCAGATTGGAGAGATGACCCAATTAAACACTGTGGTCATTTTTACATTTCTACTGTTTGAGGACAAGCTCATAAAAAAACACTGATACAATCACTGATCATGTGGAGGCTTGACATTTTGACCTTGTTTCATTGAAGTGGAACGTTTCATGTAATGGTTTGCCCTCTGACCCTTACAGATCCATTCAGTGAATAAGATGTGAATGTGAAGTATAGAAAAGCAGACCACTACCTATTTTTTTTTTTCAACACTTGCTGTTTGTGAAGAATTCAAATAAAAAAGCAGTGAGTGTGCATACACTCACTGCTTTTTGGTGGAGGTGGAGTTGGCGGTGTCATTTAAGCCATCTCATTCTTCTTAAACCAATTCAGCTCGGCCACAGCCACACATAAAGAGAGAATGGGACTTTATGAGAGCATTTCAAATGTTTACCTTAGTAATTACTGGAAAATGAACTTCAGACCTGATGCAGCTATTGGATGGGGAAAGCACAACAGCACATACGGCATGTTGCTTAATCAGAATCCTGAGTAAATCTGTTAGGATTGAGAGTTCCAAAGTAATGCTAAAAATCACTTTACTGAAACACAGACATGCTTGCATTGATGTAGATTATGTAGTTCAACCTTAAGGCATGTGATGATAGTCTTTAACACAGTACATAGGCAACGCCTCCGAAAGCTAAACCTACTTCTGAGCATGCGCATGAGAATCGCTGCATTTTCTGAAACCTGACCACAATGCGTAGTAGGGCGTAATGCTGTTGTTCTAGTTGATAACTGACTAATGAGTACTGACAATTGATTTGCATAAGGTGCTAATAGTTTAACAGAGCTCACACACTGTTTTCAGGGGGGTTGAGAAGTGTGTGTTGCTACACGCCAGGTTGTAGCATCAGAATGTAATTAAGAGCCATTCAATGCTATCTTGGTCCCATCCACACAGTTTGGTTTCAGATCAGCATCCTCTGGTGAACTATGGGACTAGTTATAACACTATTGCATAAACATTCACCCCCTTTAAAGTGGCTGACCTAATTCAACAGAGATCCAAGCAATTGGTGCTAGTAGTCTCGCAGTTAGTGAAAAGGAAGATCAGCCAAGTGCAGTAAATGTGTCTTAGTTGAATTGTAGTATAAAGACACCTGTCTAGAAGGTCCAATTGCTGGTTAATCAGTATTCCTGGCTACACCATACACCATAAGGACAAAAGAACACTGCATTCAACCCCACAAGAAAGGGTTATTAAAGAGTCACGGGTTGGGTACACTGAAGTTCCCTGGAGTTCAGTTAAATCTGTCATTAAGAAATGGATGGAATATGGTACATGTGTAAATCTGCCCAGAGCAGGCCGTCTTCACAAACTGAGTGACTGTGTGAAGAAGGAGGTTAGTGAGGGAGGCCACCAACGTTTACGTTTACGGCATCTAGCTGAAGCTCTTATCCAGAGCAACTTACAAAAGTGCTTTGATGTCCATTATAGGAATGATCATAGCCAGAAGAAAATAGGTTAAAGTCCAAACTACCCAGAAACAAAAGCCAGTGCTGCTACCTAGAAAGAAAGATACACACATCATGTATCATGTGCAACACTCTGTTTAATAAATATCTCAGCGCTCGTTTAAGTGCAATATAGCCAGGACAGAGAAAAGGCTGGGACCAAGTCACCTATGACTGCTCTGAAGGAGTTAAATTGAACACAGTGTCTGGTCTGATGACCAAAAAGCTCTGTTTTCATCTCATCAGACCAAAGAACCTTTTCCAGTTGACCTTGGAGTCTTTGGGTAAACATTCTGCCTTTGGGTAAACTGTAGTTGAGATACAGTTCTTGCTACTTTCCTATAAAGCTTTGACTTGTAGAACCTGTTGAGTCTCTCCCATATCAGCTGCTGAAGCTTTTAACTCCTCTATAGTAGTCGTTGGTGTCTTGGTGGCCTTGGAGGTCACCTATATTTATATTGAATTGACATTATTTTGTAGTAATATGGACCATGATTCCATTAATAAAGGCAAAAAAGGGGGTGAAAATATCCAAGGGGGTGAATACTTTTTATAGGCACTGTATCTAAATACCACATAAAAACCCACTACGTTTGCACAAGAGCAGTTCTAAAATACTCTGTGGCAGTGTTTATGTGGATTGCACATTCACAGGCACAGGAAAATGTCCAAGGCTTCAGCTTTTCTTTATAAAACACACAGAGATTATAACAGTGTGGTTCAAAAACAGTTAAAACACATGCATGGTATGTACATCTGACCATTCCGAAGACAATACAGTGGTGCTGTAGTTGATTCATGCCTTGGGATCCTTATTAATGGACTTTTCTAAAGGGCTGCTCAGCATTTGTATATACCATAGGTTATTCATATACTTTTTGACAGATATTACCACAAAGGAAAGTTTGGCTCCCCAGTGCATGTACATGTGTACTTCCTGTGCCCTCTCTCTTTCTGGTTTAACTGACTCTGCAAGTCCAGCTCAGACAGGACTGTGGGAAGTTCCAGTCAGTCAGCAAGTCCCATCCAAACATAGATTAATAAACATGCACCGGTGTGTGTGAGAGAGAGATAGAAAGAGAGAGCGAAAAAAAGAGAGTTCTTTCAATTGTTCAAAGAGGAAGTGAGATAAAAGAGGTTTGAGTTTTTGTGCTCTGAAAAGTTGACCCTTCTACAACCACAGGTGGAATAGCTGAGTATTCAACTGTCAGCAGTAAACCCTCTTTTAACCGTGGCTTTGGAGGGCATTGTAGAATCATCTTCATGTGGAGCAAATCGCGTCCCATTTGAAGATTTTCTTTTTCCTGCGAGTGTTTTTGTGCTCATATAGGCCGGAGAGTGCTGGAGACTGGAAAGGTAAACTGGTATACACATTCAAGAGTCGTATCTAAGCTAGCAAAAGCTTACTAATAAGCTAATAAAGCTTACAAATAGCTTACTAATAAGCTTTGCTTATTATTCACACTACTGATACAGGACTGGTCACGTTATTCAGTGTGACAGGATGCATGCATGTGTCAATATAAGCTACCAAACAAATTTACCTCATGGATAAATTCAGTCTCTCATTGCACTGTAAAAAAAGTCAGACCACTGATTAATGAGTATTTTTAGTTAAGTTAACCCAGCTGAATCAGACATTCTCCTAATTCAGATTTTTATGTTCTGCATGTCAGCCAACAATACATATTGAGTTGAGCCAGTTCAAAAACCTTAGTAAATGTGCTGTAGCTGAAAAGTTTTCAGTCTGTGTCCTCGTCCTCACTTTGTTTGCTGCTTATTTACATCTTCCCTTATTACATGACATGTCCCCAGACTGGGAGGCCTCTGAACGTAATGAGAAGGCAGTTAGTGCACTGTGCTACTCTAGATCTGTGAAATTACACTACATAAAAACATTTTTATGTACACGGTTTAACAGGTATATAGTGGCCCAGCTGTCTAACTGCATTCTTATCAAAATACAGGAGACCATAAGTTAAAATCCCATTGACACCACATGGGTATGAGTCCTCCATCTGCATGAGTCTGAGTGTAGGAAGGCCTCTCGCAAGTGATAGGGAGATGGAAGTAAGAAAATTCAAGAGAGGTGAGACAGTCTAAAACTCGCCCGAACTATCTATTAATCTGTAGCTCATTTACTAATGTTTTGAGTAAACTTACAATATACCAAACTGAGATGCATAACTAAGTGAGTTGGCCTGACTTTTTACAGTGTGACAACACTGTACCCAACGGGGAGCAACTTCAAATACAGCCAAAATACATTCAGAGTTATAAGTGCATGAAAACATACATGTCTTTTACTGCAGTTTTTCATAAAAGATTTGATGCACACAAAGCTGGTTTCATGGTGTTAATTTGTTAAGGGACTTACAGAAGTTTAGCTTGGAGTCATTGCTTTGCATTGCATGTCTCATGTAACAGTCCTATGTGGCTTTAGACTGAATTTTTTAATTCAGTGGAGTTATGTATGGCTATTGTTCTTTGACAATATGTATTAAAACACACATTTAATAAACACAATATCATATGCTAGACACATATCGTAGACCCTGTGTGGTACATCACTGTTCAATAAAAGTAAAATGTCACCACTGCACCTTATGTATTCTGCTGTCATTAAAGGAAGTATCCAATCACATTTAAAATATAATCCATATATCAAATCACTACATCATTACCTGGTTAATGATGTGCTGTTTTATAAACTAGATGATGGATTCTCCTGGGTTTTCAGTAAGAACGTACTGTCTCCAAAAAGCTCTTGTTTGAGTCCTGATTCTTGTAATGCATATAGGATGTTTAGTATGCCGCCTGTTGGTCATTGTTACCGGACAAAAAATAAATGAGTTTTCGTCTTTTATGATTATTTTTTATTCATAACTCTGTGACACATTACTTTAAGTGATCCTTTTTAGATTGAATAAACTCTTGTCAGACTCTCAGGAACATATCAACAACATAGCAGAGATGTAGCAGCAGAATACATTCAGTAGATTAAAAAAGGAGACTTTTAATGAACTTGAAATTAAATTGAAATGGAAATGAGTTTGTAATCTTCTGATATTTTGACTTCGGAGAGTTTAAATTCAGATCTGTAAATTTTTACCTGAGAAAGCACCGATCATCTAACAGGTCTAACACAGATCATCTCTACATCCTCAACCAGCTGTTATAGACTTGCTGCTGACATCAGTCTGGAACTGGAGTTTAACTGGATTAGGCTGATACTGAGGGACCAGGATGAGGGTTAGGATTAGGTGTTGGGTTCAGGTTAAGATTATGGCCAGGAAGATGGTTGGGATCAGGTTTTGGATTGAGGTTAAGGTTAGGATTAGGGCCAGGGTAAGGGTTATGTTTAGGGTTGAGTTTAAGGTTAGGATTAGGGCCAGGATGAGGTTTAGGATCAGGTTTTGGGTTTATGTAGGGTTAGGATTAGGCCTATAGTGATTAGGATTAGGTTTTGGGTTGGGGTTATGGTTAGAATTAGGGGTAGGATAATGGTAAGAATCAGGTTTTGGGTTGAGGCTAAAGTGAGGGTTAGGGCCAAGACGATGGTTAGGATCAGGTTTTGAGTTGAGATTAAGGTAAGGGTTAAAATTATGATGAGGGTTAGGATTAGAGTTTGGGTTGATGTAGGATAAGGATTAGGGCCAGGATGTATGTTATGATTAGGTTTGGGGTTGAGGTTATGGTTAGAATTAGGGCCAGGGTTTAGGTTAGGTTCTGGGTTGAGCTCAAGTTTATAATTAGAGCCAGAGTCAAGGTTAGGTTTAAAAGAGAGTGACATATTAAGTCTACTTGCTGTAACGGATCAACAATAAATCTACTTAATGTCAGTAATGCATTAACAGAACATCTTCAGGATATTTACCTCAGTGTTTTCAGATGCTTCTCTGCTGCTACTGCACTAATATGCTGTATATGTGTTACTGAGTTTATTAATTATCTAAAAAGAACAACTCAAAATAGTGTCTTACCCATAACTCTTTGGAGGAATGAGTGGACATCTTCTTTCATCTGTCTTAAATCATTTATGTTAGCAATTCATCACATTTCACCACAAGTCCTGCACCAGTTTTAGCTGAGATCATGAAGACCAGTAAACATGCAATTCACAAACTTGTGTACAATCCAAAATCAGCCATATGGGGGGAAAAATAACAATAGATGTAATTCTTGTTGAGCTATCTGAAGTGTGTTGGTCTTGCCTTTTGTAGTGCAAAAAGAGGAATACAAAAAGAGATAAATGAACTGAATTTGTTCTTGTCCTTCAGTGTTGTGCACCTGATAATAGAAATGGAAAGTTTAGGGGTGCGCATCATTTTAATGGCAAAATCAACTTATTGCTTCATAAAGGATACTGAGATAGCGGAGGACATGCTGACTGCTACAGCTGTGAATACTGAATTACAGTTCCCGAATGAAGTGGAATGCTCCTGTTATTACAGAAAGGTACGGAAATGACAGAAGCCCCCTTCACATTCTGAATGTGAATGAAAGTTGAGTGTGGAGAGCGAGGGTCTTGCACTGCTACATGGGGCACACTTTGTTCTCAGGTATGGGCAGCTGGGCGTATGAGCTACAATCACTCTGCTGCTCGTCAGACTTTTGCAGGGTGCTTCTCGCAATGGGAATCCTGGCAGCTATGGCCGACATCTCTCCCGTGTTGCTCTCTCCGGTCATGCCTGCACGATCTGTGGTCTGGTTCACCTCCACCATGGTGCTGTCACTGCAGCTAAGCAGCAGCATGAGGCATTTCCTGAACTGTAGAGGGAAAAAAGGAGGAATGGCAAAAATGTGTGATTTTATTGAGCTTATGAGCGATGCTAAGGCTACATGATAAGACAGCATGCCAAGTTTATATATTTATTATTTTCACCTAATAATATGTTTAGACTTTGACAAAATATCAGCATAATGTTGCTTTTGTATTGTCCAAGGTCGACCCCTAAAGCAACATTTTGTAGTAACGGTATCTTAAAATATTTGTAAATAAATAAAAAATTAAATAAAAAAAGTATTTAAACAGCTTCACAATCATTTAGATGCTCAATTGACTTACTAATAGTAATACTGGAATTTGCACAGCTGTACAGATGTTAATTTTCTGTAAATGTTTATATAATTATATCTGTACATAAAAGTTTTTTGTTTGCATTTATTTTACAGCTCTTTATTACTTTAATACTGATTCCGATTCGAAATGCCGGCTACTGCACTAGCTAATGTATCTTTGGTGGAGCTGCATTGCATCTCTTGTAAGAACTGTGACGCTGCATATTTGTATAAAATCCTGTAATATTTTTATTATCTCATAGTACATAACATACAATACCCTATGCTGCTTTCACTTCCGATGCTGGTTCTGTATCTCTCAGCTTGTCAACAAATGCCTATTTATAGCTGCCCATATGGGGGAGCACAAATTGCAATATGAATTTATAGCAGTGGTGTAAAAGTGAATTACACTCCACAATTGCAGGACAAGCCCAGGAGCAAAAATGTTTTTTGTGGTTCTGATAAAATATGTGATTGTAACACTATTGTTCAGATTGAGTTTTTGAATGGATTTTACAGCCATAACTTCAGCACCTTCAGCAGACTGTACTGGACAGTGCTTGTGGGGGACCTATGAATAAATCAAGCAGAAGTAAACTGACAAATGCAACAGCAAAGTGGAAAACTGGACTTTACCTCAGTAGCCTCCCCCATAGCAAGAATACATAAGATGTATGAACAAGAATGCGAGAGACGACACACAGCTAAAAAGGAGCTAGAACCATTGACACTGTCACAGCAAATGATAGTATGGTATAAATTGTATATAGAAACAGTTGTTCAATGCAAACCGATTCTGGGGGTTTTCCACATTTCCAGTGTATTAAATGTCTACTGCATCTAATAAGTCATAAGCTGATCCACATGCACAGGTTATCAGTGCATGCAGAGATCTTAAAGATTTGTAGATGTTTGTAGATTCACGATTTAAGTATATATTGTATACATTTGATTAATTCAGTTAAAGAAATACATTTTAAGGTTACTTTTTTCCAAACAGTCTGTGAATACAAACCGTGTCCTTTTAGTGCAAGTACAAGTTGCGATCCTAGGCCCTGAATATAGAGCATAGTCCCTGAAGCAATATGTATCAAATCTGTGGAAACTGGAACTTTAGCCCCTAGTGTATGAGAAATCTACTTTATTATTTATTTTGCCTATATTTAAGCATGCACACACTAGAACACACTAAACTGTATCAGAGTGAAAGTAAAAAGAATAACCAACAATTCTGTCCTACTGTCATCCTTAGCCCTGGATTTACTGTTCATTTATTTTCTTTTTTACTGTAGAATTCAGACATGTGTCATTGACTGACCAGTGGTGGGGGAAAGGGGACGCAGTGTTAATTGTTACCTACTTAACAGCAGAGCCAAAGGTCTGTTCAGGAATTAATCAATTAGAATGAGGTAATTAAAGCAACATAATCATTAATTGTTTCCACATTACCAAACCTATTACACAGCTGACCTTCAGTTATCGTTAGCCTTGCGTTGCGTGCAGACCTAGATCTGCTACAGCTTCCAAAGTGAAGACAAAAATCAAAGCCACTTTTCATTACTTTAGCTTCAATGTCAGGTCAGCAACTATGCAAAGAGATAAATAACAGTACTTTGTACTGCTGCATTATGAAAAAAAAACTAAAAAGTATATTCAAAATAACCATTGAAGTAATGATGCAAGTTAAAAATATATATATTAAAAATAAAACTGCAAATGCAACCAGGCAGAAGCACAACTTTCTATTTTTATTTCATTTTCTCTGTTATTTATCATTTATTTATATCAATCATTATTATAATAAGTATTATTGTTATTATTTTTTAATTAATATTATTAGTAGTAGTAGTCAGAGGAGTAGTAGTATAGTAGTATAGGTTTACCTCCCTTAAGCCCTATTCAGATGGGATTATTTTTACTTGGGTAGGTGGAGCATTGTAATTATTAATTTCTCAGGGTTTTTAGTATCGTCCAAATGTGCCTTGTCAATATTTTATACGTGCTGCGTGCTCCAGCATCAGTAAAGATTCCAGCACCTTTTACCTTCTGTAAAACAGGCCATTAAATAACTGCAGGTTATATGAATCACATTTGAATCGACATGTGGGTAAATATACAGTCATATCCTGTGGAAAAGGTGTTTTGTGCGGCTTTTCTCAGTTATGGAGGCTCTCAGGGAGGCATTTAAGTTTCAACGTGCATGGCACACTTAAACATGAGTTTCAGCCATAAGTTAGAAGCAGCCCCAGCATTACATAGAAAACTGGCTCATAGGCCTGAATGTGCAGTTTACGAAATGTCTTTCTCTCCCTTCTTCCACTTTGCTGGTTTACTTTCAGCTACGTTTAAACCTTTGGGCTTAGCTGAAACCTTCCACCCATTTTACGTCAATTTCTCTTTTATAATACTGTCATTATAGTGGTGTAGCGAAAGTCCCTAAATGCCTTGGTATCAGTAAAAGTGACAGAATACCTGTCTGTCTGTGGGAAGCTGGACAAAAATAATATAGACAGAGAAACAGACAAAGGAATGAGGAAAAGACTGACAAGAAAAGTGAGAGAAAAACTAAGGACATTTATCTGGATGGCACGATAGTCAGTCTTGTACAGAAACGAATGAATTTCCTTCACTCACAAAGAGACACATTTGCTCTATAGAACTGCATGTATACTGCATATTCTGCACATATGGTTTCAAAACCACAACAAGATTTGTAAAGTTGCTGATATCTAAAAAGGTTGAGTGAAAATGTGAATAAAAGTAATGTATTAGGCTTTATTTGTCATACTCCTGAGATGAGTAAAACAGTGCTGGCGTGTCTTTTGTAGAACCACTGTTCAAAATGACAGAACACATCAGGCAGAAATGTGCTAAGCCTACTCAAGTTTGAGTAAATGTTACTGTAAGGATGAAAGATCAAGGGCTAATATCCAGAACAGTATCCTTGATGTTAATGTAACCGAATCAGTGTGAAGTCTAGGCCAAAAACTGTTCCAGGCGCAAATGTAGGCCTGACCTGTTACCAATCCTGTTCTAAAAAATAAAGGAATGCTTGTTAGGATACACTGAACTAAACTGTAATAAGCCGGAACAAAGCACCAGCTCTAGCTGAGGATAATTATTCTGGCTTGGCTCTGTCTTCAGCACTGTGTCACAGTTCAGCACTACTGGGGGCCAACAGCAATGGAGAACATACATCATCCATTATGCTTGTATGCTGGATGAGGGGAACAGAAGGTGAAAATGAATAAAAGATAATAAACAAAGTCAAAGTTAAAAGAGGACATGCAAAACATGGAAGTCTCATCAGTACAGGTAGGGGTTCAAGGCAAGCCAAGTACTTTCCCCCCTGGTGGCGCCTACGTCAGTGGCAGTCTGTCTGTGTCCTGTCAGCTCTAGCAGTAACGGCAGTGTGGTGGAACTCATGGTTATGATGAATACAAAGCATGGTCAGAAATTATTTATGCACAGTGCTTAAACCCAAAGCAGCTTTATGTAGACCACATGTGTGGCCTGTATTGCTAGTTCTTTAGCATACCTACTAAACGTACCTTCACTTCAGCTTTGTTGGCACACCTTGAAGTTAGACACCAAAGCTCATCACTTTGCACACTCTGTATAAGTCACCCTGTGGCTCTTCAGCAGTGGTTGGTTTCTAACCACAGGACCACTGTTGGCTGGATATTTTTGGTTGGCAGACTATTCTCAACCTAGCAGTGACATTGAGATGTTTAAAAACTCTGGAAACACTGCTGCGCCTGATCTACTCATACTAGTGCAACACACATATCCCAGCTGGAACGCCAGACATGCTACAGTGCCCCTGAAGCATAGAAAATTTAAAGCCTTGCTCAAGCAAACCTGGGTTTTGAACCCTGTGAACAATAACCAAGCTTTCGTACCCGTGAGCCACAACTGCTCCTTTTGGATAAGTTCTGGATAACTTAGCAAACATCCTTGACAGTAAACAGTACGCATGGGAAATGATGTTAAAATGCTAAGCTAGCTCAAATCAGCAAGTAATTATGCTAAAGATGAGCGGTGGACAGTGGGCAGCCTTCATTGCGGCCCCTAACGAGCAGAGTGGATTAAGGGCCTTGCTCAAGTGCCCAACAGTGTAAGCTTAGCAAACTTGGGTATCGAATTTGATGACAACCCTGTCATCAAAAACCCAGCGCTCTAACCACTGAGCCACACAGCCAAGAGAGCCAGGGTCAGAGCACAGGGTCAGCCATGTTACGGCACCCCTGGAGGACCAACAGACCAACATTGTTATTAATAACCTAGTGCTGTAACCGCTGAACGACCACATGAACATGAAAAAGAAATGCATAAATAAATAAAGAACGGAAAATAATGAATAAATAAATCTGTCTGCCTGGGTTCCTTCAGAATGTGATTTTATGCAAACATGCTTTCTCTCAGAATGCTGTCAGATGGTCAAATGGTAAATTTTGTTGAAAGTGGAAATAACTGAACAAATCCTCTACATGTTAAACATAAATGTATAAAACAATATATGCATATTTTTGATACAATACCTGTAACATAATTTATTTAATGTGCCATTTCTATAGTAAAATATGCATGTGAAACCAGGTTAATATGCTAAGGTAGCTCAAACCAACCAGTGGCTATGCTTAAAATGTTAGTTTAAAAAGTGGAGTGGTCGGCAGTAACAGTAGAAACTGCACAAACCCGGGTCTCGCATTCACATCCCTGTCATCAAACACCAAAAACCAACCAGCCGAAAGAGCCAGGATCACCCAATGCTACAGAACCCCTGTTACCCACCACATTTAATTAGTGAAATTAACTACGGTAACAGTATGTGTAATCATGTATCTAGAGTGGTCACATTTAGTATGAGAGAATGCAGAAAGTAATAAAATAATAAAGAAAGAAATAAAGAACCCCCCCCAACAGAACAATACACATGCTGGTCATTACATCTGTCATGTTCAGCATGTTTTTTCTAAAGAAGAACAATGCTCTACAAGGGACTCTAAACTTTCAAGGACCCAGATTTAGAACTCATAGTGTGACTTAACACCCTCATAAAAGTTAACAGCCAGATGATAGTGACCTTAATAGTCACTAAGTCATTCCTGTCAAACTAAAGGAATGGTTCAATAATTCATAACCTTGACGCTTGCAGGTTGTTCTTCAAAGGTGTTGAGTTTTGTACCAATAGGAAAGAGAAGAATATAAGACTTGAATGAATACAAGCATAAATCATGAATGCTAATAAAAGTACACATAGATCCTCTGTACTGTATAACCTTATTGGAACCGTGTAATCAGGAAGGGGGGATTTCCTCCAGTCCGAGCCAAAACGTCTGCCTTTTTTCAAGGACGTTTCTGGATATTTTTATCCCTTGATGTGATCTCAGAGTTTATAAATACATTAACCCATTTATCAGCGGGAACCCTTAACTGGGGCAGTCTTAACCACATGAAGCTTTCCTATTGCAGCCCAAGGTCTATTTGCAGTTGGAACCAGTGTTAAGATTTAAGTAAAGCCCTAGACCAAGGCATGTCATTAACACTTTTTAACACTTATTTAACAGTTTGTTTACAGTGTATTCATAAACTTGCCATCTTTTTGAATTATATCAAGGTGCACATCACAGCAAGCAAATAACAGCATTATCTCCAGATAACATTGAGCTAGTTTGTATCATATTGATTTTCAATTTTGTATCCATTGGTTGTTTTGGTTGAGCTTGACCTTACAGAGTTTCACAGAAAACACAGGTTTATGTGGCTGTGCTACATGCAGATGTCTGTCTCAGCACAATAAAGAACCGTACACTAGACAGCGGTGTGATAGATCAGAGTGAAGTAAATGCGGGACTCTGAAGCTACTATTATACTATTATACAATGGTTATTGTGCATAGCTCTGCTGTGTTTTCAAATCAGGAAAGGTTTAGTGTGAGATCACTATGAAATGTTTGACATCTGCCTTACCTGTTTATTCATAAAGACATAGATGATAGGGTTGTAGACTGCAGCAGTTTTGGCAAAGAACGCAGGAACAGCAGCCAGTCTGGGGTCTAGGTAGATGGTGGGATGTGCAGTAACAACAACGGAGAAAACTGCGTATGGGGTCCAGGCCACCATGAAGGCCACAATCATCACCACCACCATACGAGACACCTGCCGCTCTGGCTTCCTCGCGTTCCCCAACCTGCCATGGGTGTTGGACACCTGCACAGAGATACTGCTATGTGTGTCCCGACTGCATAATATGAGAAACAGGCTTTAATTTATTTTGAATTTAAGCATGACCACAAACTCATGGCGGTATAAAGACACTCTAAAACTGCTATTAACTTCTATCATTATGATCTGCAAACACTGTTATCATGAAAGTGGTAAACTGCAGTATATCACTGTTGCATTAGCGCTTCTTAGCCTTGGCTCAGATGGAGTGCAGTACATCACTGTGCTATTATGCACTTTCCTATTTTTTAGATAAGTAGTACCACGTGTTATGCTTAGGTAATGGCTCTGACGGTGCCAATGTCTTCAGCAGACAGCCTGTGTTGAAAGTTATCCCAACCCACCAGACCAACCTTCCTTAGCTTCCTCAGTAGTTTGCTGTAGCAGACGATGATGACTCCCAGAGGCAGAATGAAACAGGTGATAAAAAAAGTGATGATGAAGGTGTGATCATGAGTGTCTCCAGAGTACCTGTTGAAGGACCAAATCAGTCTTAAAGACAGGTAAACAAGAGTTATTGTTACAAATTTTAATTCATACAAAGGGGTTCTTTGGGTCAGTACCATAGAAGAACCAATTTTGGGTCCCTGGCATTCTTATTATTATTCAATAACTACACTGAATGCAAGTTATTAAGTTTAAGGAGTGAGGAGTGAAAGGTTCTGTAGAGACCTTTAGAGGCTCTTGTACATGAGTAAAGTTTTTTTCTACAGCTGTACTACAAGTAAATGTGCATTTCATACATATCATGATTACTTATGGCCTGATATCAAGTAAACGGGCTACAGCTAGCCTTTAACTGTATTAAGTGTCGTAGGTTTATGGTTACACAGCTGCCAAATAAATGTGTACTCAAGTGGTAGAGAGAGTGTGCAGGTGTGCATGAGGGTACTTTAGCCCTAAAACAAGGTCAGGTTAGCTATAGGGATAAGGGCAAGATAACTTTGGAAGTAACAGAATGAAACATTACAAGACTGGCGCTAAGTCCAGGCCTTTTTTTGGATTTATAAATATGCAACATTAAATTGAAATTTAATTATTAATCTACAAAAACAATTCAAAATGACAATTAAATGTAAATGCTGCAATGTTTATGTATGCTAAATGGAGACTAATTTGAGCCAGAAACTGAAGTGGAACAGTGTGACTGAGAGCCTGTTTACACCTGGCATTAACGTGTTTTTGGTGATCGGATTACATTCGGATTTCCTCTGGCTGTATAAAACACCCCTAAGACACATTGTGATCGGATTATGATCCACATTCAGAGGTGGTCAGAGACAGAGCTCATCCACATTTAACAAAAGTTTAAACGAAATGCTTTTCCTGTGACCAGATTCCATCAGGCAAGCTTGGATCTTGACTTGTCTCTCCCTTTTGCTCTATATTCCTCGCTCACCCTCTATGTCCCGGTAGAAATGTGGCAGGATAACAGAGCCATCTACTCTTCCACCAAGTTGTAGAACCCCCACCGTTACTCTACACTGTTCACAGTCTCCCAGAGCATGAAAGCTCTGATGAGAAACTGTTGTTTACAGAAAATGGAAATGATGTACACGTTGATGTGCTTTTTAATGTAGGAAAGTGAAATCTCATCTGGTCAATCTGGGAACACATAATTCAGTCAAAGCATATCCAGATACTGAATACAAATGCAATAATATGGGGCTGAAGCAGAAGTCATTCACCACAGTATGAACCTCTTATTTCTATATTCACTCCATATATTTATCTTTGCACTCTGAATGACATAAAAGCATCATTTTAATACCTTATAATAGATTGAGCAGTGAAACCTTGGCCATGGTACCTTCCAATGTATACTACTGACATTTTTTATCTATTCTTTTGTCATCTGTCCATCGTCCTCTTTAATTGAACTAGTTTTGTTATTCACATTCTGTTGTATAGCTTCAGATACCTGGTATGCTGTCCCCTTGACCACATCACAGTCGCCAACTTCACCTGATCTTTCCCATTTTAGGGCCTGCCTGCATGCAGTCTGGTGGAAAGTAGCTCACAAACACACGTCTATGTATTCCACTGAGTAAATATATGTTTTTTCCTATTGCATATTGCATATTTTTACTTATTTATTAACTGATTTACCGGAATATCATGGTGCTTAAATTCAAATGAATGTGTTTGTATACTGTTGGTTTTATCCAGTTTCTGTAACTTTAACCCACATGTTGAAATGGTGACTTCGCCTCTAAATTTGGCATGGCACTGCTGTTTTCCTAGCCCATAGCATGACTTTTGTAGAATTGCAAAAAGCAAAAGCAAAAGGTAACTTTTCTCAACAAATCAAAGATGTGTCTCATAGACCATTTGAAAGAGGATGTCAGCCTTGGACTACGTCCAAATTTGAAGACATCAAAGAGAGACAGAGGTGAGGCAATAGAGGAGTTAGGGCTACGAGTAAGGAAAACAGTCTGTGTGCTGTGACCCAAAGCTCCAAGAGATGGAGGGAAATTCCACAAGGACAACTTGTTTAATATGACCGTGGCATCTAGGACAGAGGCTTTCAAACAGATGTCAAAAACCCAGCTCTGTAAATCCTGACTACTGGATGTTATCCAGGGAGCATTTGTCTGTTACTATCACATTGTAGACAGAGCCTGGAATTAATTTGTGGACCATTAGTCAGCATGGGTTCTCACAAGATATGTTGAGCTTGTAGTAACATCACACCTCCATCACCAAGTCCTGATGGGATGATATTTTATTATGATTGGAAGTATTGCAAAACTATTGCTATTGCTATTGCTAATTTAAAATTAATTTAAAAATTATTGGAATGGTGTGGGAAGATTTGAATCAATGTAAAAAATATATATATTCCAAGTAATTTTGGAGCATTTCTATTGGTCCGTTCATCAAGAATTCCTCATCAAGTGAAAAATGAGTGAGTAAAGGCATTAGTTACCTCATACTTCATTACAAGTTATGATGGCATTATTCATATGTTGCTTTTCACATGTGAGCAAATTTGTGACATTGACAGGGTTAAGAATTTTAAAAATGCAAGCGTGCAAGCAATGTGTTTCAGCTATCATTATTCATTCCTATTTGAACTGACAAACATTAATAAACCCCAATTAGATGTGTACTGTTAGGGAGAATCAGTAAAAGAGAGCGTCTGAAGAAAACAAATATGAAACAGGCAGAAGATATATCAGCAGAGATGAAGAGTCTCAGGCTGCATTTGTTCTGCTTCTATGTCTTGTTTAATACAGAGGAAGGCAACTGAAAAGTTCTTACCAGTTGGGTTCACAGGTGGTGCCAAGCTTGCTGACTGTGTAGCTGCTCCAGCCCAGTACAGGCGGGATGGTCCAGATGAAAGAGAAGGTCCAGACAAACAGCAGACCCAGTGCCGCATGTTTTCCCCGCAGACGGATGTTTCCGAGAGGGCGGCAAATCACAAAGAAGCGCTCAAATGCAAGGATGGCCAGAGACCACAGAGCCACTATACCTGTGTGAGAGAAAAGTAACAAGGCCTGCCAACTAAGCAAGTCTCTGCAATGAGGAAAATTCTCCCATGAAGGCGTATTCTCCTAGAATCTACAGAACCTCCTGACACATTTTGCAATTTGCTTCCATCATGTTACTCTCAGAGCTTTAATGATAAGAGTGGTGTAAAATGCTTAACTCCGCTTAACTAAAACTATAGATACTGTTTGATTACAATTGAAGCTAAAACTGAAGTTAAATATAAATTGGGACACCTACACATTACACCTACAGGCGTTTTTATGACAGCCCATTCAAAATGCATAGGCATTCATATGGAGTTGGTCCCCCGTTTGCAGCCCTAACAGCAGGTCTGGAACGCTGCAGTTATTGAGTCATCAGAGCGTTGGCGACTTTTATGCACTCTGTGCCTCAGCACTCAGCGACCCCGCTCTGTAACTGTACATGATCTTGTACAAGTTACTGTGGGTTCCTAAAAGCTTCCACCTTTCAATAATACCACTCACAGTCGATCATGGAATAATTAGGAGGGAAGAAATTTCACCAACTGACTTGTAGCAATGATGGCAGTGCTATTACAGTACCACACTGGAATTCAGTGATCTCCTTAGAATTACCCCAAATGTTTGCAAAGGCTACATGGCAAAGAGCTTTATTTTATACACCTGTGGCAATGAGACTGAATTTAATGATTTAGAGGTGTCTCAATCATTTTAATCCACATAGTGTGTAGAGAGAAATTAACTTTGATTATTACAGTAAGTTTTTTTTGACTGTTAACTGGCTGATAACTGACATTACCTTAGCTTTTACAAATCTGTACACAGGTTTAACAATCGTATTTACTGTAAAGACCTAAAAAGAGCTGAAGTTGGGGCAAATGCAAAAACAGTCCAGAACAGATGTCTACACTATTTGTCTGTGCTACTTGAGTGTGGAAGGTGAGAAGTGTGCTCTCATTTAGATGATTTATGCATTAGGCTGGATTTATTTTTAAATATGGTGAATGCATTTTTAAAAAGCCTGTTTAACTTGTAAGTTTATCGCACAATAAAATTTGCATAGCCTAGGTGGCAGGTTTTCTGCTCCAGAATGGCACTCTAATGCTCATGAGGCGACACTAAATAGGCTAGAGTTTACTGAAAGCACTGTTTGTTCAATGCTTGCTTATTGGCAACCTGTTAAATTAAAATATTAACCATTGTTACATTTGTTTACAAAAGAAGCTGCTCAGTAAACCGCATGAATTAAATATTTCTATAATGGAATGAGGCATGCTAGTGGATAAACCTTTTTTTTTGTTGTTGTTTATATATTTTATGTGTGCTTGGAACTTTTTTTTTGGCTCGATACAAAAGGTAGATTTACCACACACATTATTTACTCTAATCTTGTATTCTTGTATGAGTGCATTATTAATATCATGACATGTTGGATAATTGACTTCTGGTGAAATGTAGTGAGTGCTGTGAAATATCTTGAGCAGCCCTAATACATGAACCAGCCAGCAGAACTAGCCAGTGCCCAAATTTAGCACACTTAGAGGTCATCCTTTTTTCCAAATGCAATAATATATAAATATATATAAATATATATATATATATAGTGTGCTAAATTTGGGCACTGGCTTGGGTTCTGCTGGTTTTGATAATTTGATCATTTTCAGTCCACTGGGTGTTCTGCCTGCAGGCATGTTAATCTGCTTGCTAATGATCATTGATCACGCCCTAAGAAGCAGTGAAGGAAACTAAAGAAAGATATCTAAGAAAGGTTGGATTCTGACTATTTCCTGAAGCATTTACTACAGCATAACCCAACGGTTTTAAACCGAGTCTAAAGTTTTGTTTTGCCATGCTGCCTTCAACAAGAGAAAAAAAGTAGTTTTTAAAGTTATTTTCTTATGAAATAGCTAGTGCTCGTGTTTCAACCACACATGTAATATCACCTCAGATTGATTCAGTGCGGTTCAGTGTAGTCCTTAAACTGAATTCTGAAGAAAAGAAAGAGTTTGAGGTATTATTTCAAGCTAAACACATACTATCTCCAGAGATATCGACTGAAATATCTACCCATGTTATGCTGCGCATGCCTCTTTCAACTTTTCACTCTGCCCTATCTCTCTACCAGCTACACATTTATCTCCTACGTTGTCAGGAGACACACTTACAAGATCACACTTTAAAACAAGCTTGTTTGCTTTAGCTCATCCCTGTTGGGAACTGCTGACCTGCTGATGACCGTGATCTAAAGAAACAGTTTTGGATCAGTGTTTATTTTAGATGGTTGGAACACCTGGTTATGTAATGTCAGTGCTATAGCTGACGCCAGATAATAAAGAAAGCCATTTCACATAGAAAGATTGATTACTTCTACTGATGAAATTTAATGGAAAGACTGGACATGGTGTAAGCTGAGCTCTTTTACACACCATCTAGCTGCTTAAATGTGCAGATGTATATGAATGTAGGGAATGTACCACTGTGCTGCCACCTCTGCTCATTCTGCCTCTAGAGCCTTTGATTATAATCATTTTGCTTGGTCGTGTTGGTCATGTTGGCCAACAAGCTTGGTCACACTAGACTATTTTGAGGTTGATCATGCTGGTAGACCAGCTAAACCATCAAACTCAACAGAAAACGTGTCTTATAGTTCCTTATAGTAGTTCTATAAGGAATGCCACAGAAGAAGCACTTTTGGTTCAATAAGGAATCATGTTTGTAAGAGAGATGTTTGAGTGTGCATTTAGAGGTTTATAAATGTAAAGGTACGTCACACTCACACATTCTTGTGGTTCTTCTATGGTTTCCGTCCGTTTTTTTAAGAGATGCTGGTACAGTGCTAACCGAGAGGTTTACCAGCTTGACCAGCTTGAACTACCCAGCCTGGCTTTTTCAGCAGGGTCAGCAGGTAAATCCTGGATAACATGTCTAAGGAACAGACCGGTGAAGTGAACTTTTCAGCAAGGTAAATTCACACTCTACAAATACAAGCACTCTACAAGAACCAAGTGCCTTCTAAGTTTCCTAAGTTTTAAATGCTCTCAAAAATCCTTGAACTTTGCTCTAAATAGTTTGAGAACAATGTTTGAGCTCCAGCCAGCCTCTTTCTTCATACAAAAGATCAAAACGTGCAAAAAACACTGATCCTGGATCAGAAGGGCAAACTCTAAAATATCTCAGCATCACCATCTGGGTTAATGCTCGTCAATTACCTGCACTCTCTGCGCTTTCACTTACATGAGGCTACTTCAATAAACTCTACCTACCGAAAAAAGTGACCACGAAGCCCTCCAGCACGCACGCCCACATCCCCAGGAAGAAGTAGCCTCGGTAATTAGTGACCACGCTAATAGTCCCTCCGACCAGAGACACGAGAAAGTCGGCCAGAGACAGATTCACGATGATGTAATTCAGGGGCTGCCGAAGCTGCTTGAACTTGTAGGTGACGAGCATGACCATGAAGTTCTCGGACAGCGAGAGTGCCGTGACCAGGGACATCCACGCGGCGAGCACTTTGAAGTTCCATGGCGCGATGGTGCGCGAGGGTCCAGCAAACGGGTCTTCTGGCTGAAACACGTCGGCCACCTCTGTGTAGCTGACACCGTTGACCGCCGTGCCAAGTGCATCCATGCTCCAAACGGACACTCAGTTATGGGTGAACTGTTATACAGAAGTACAGTACAGCGTGCAGAACCTTAGAACGCCATGCATGCGCCGTTTGGGTCAACCCAGATCAGTTGAGATGTTCGGTGCATCACTAACAACGCCAGAGTTACTGCCCTGCTCGTATCACGAACTTGTTGGTTCTCTGTAAGCGTCGCAGGTCCACAGCTGCTCCATGTGCATGTACTCCTCAGTTTATGTGAGACCTAGGGGAGGCTGCAAAGTGCAGGCAGTTGCTCCCATTGACTTGTTGAGTCTGTGCTCCGCTCGAGCTGTAGTCGTAGCCGAGGTCGCCAGCGGTTATGTTGACTGTTGCGCGTCTCCCACGGCTTTATATAGGCTGTTAAAGGGCGACCACGCGACAGCGCCCGCATCACTTGTGCCCTCGAGGAACAGCGACGTAGTCATGCTCTCTACTTGTGGCCGGGGCGCGCGGCGAGAACTGCTCGCGGACTGCGTGCGTAACGGGAGCTTGGAGTGCAGGCGGCGTGAGAGAGCACAGAGTCCGGGCTGGGAGTGGATGCAAGTACTCACGGAGTGCATGCAGACATGCAGCTGCTCAGGGAGAGCGTGCGTACTGTACAGCGGTGTCCATGCCCCAATTCATAGAGTGCGGTCTGGAGCAGCGAAAGCATGCGGGCATTGGGTTCAGAGTGCATGCGCAGCAGAAACTCCGCGTAGTTGGGCACAGTGTTTTATAGGAAGTGCACTCACGTTGCAACGGTTTACTAATCTGTTTTTGGCTCACAGAAGTGTCTCGTGAACTTTCTGTAGATTGTTTGGGGATCTACAAAAGCACGTGGGGCGTTAAAGCCATTTGGCTTGCAGAGCTGCAGCATGCAGCAGCTTGTACTCCCACGTTAGGTGACAGAAAAGGGGACATGGAGTCAGACGTATGAGTTTATGAGTTAAACAACACAACATTGATGGAAATAAATGAACATAGCCTCGATCTGATTTTACTCCCTGTCGCGCGACAGTGCTGTGAGGGAGGAGGACGTGTGTGCGGAATATATATGGGAGGTCGATCCCAGGGTCTGCAGTGTTTCCCCCTGACGTCAAAGCAGACACCCACTCTCTGGAGTTTGAGACATCGTTTCTGAACAGCAATGAGCTTATGAGTTTAATGTAACCACTGTGTAATCACTGTTAAACCTTTCAAGACATTCACTCACATATGAATGAAGCTGCAAAAGCAGCCATAGTGAAGTTAGTTTTTGTGACATATGGGCTTTTATGTTATTCATCTACAGCAGTCTAGCCCTGACCATTCATGTAAAAGTGCACTGCTAGCAGAACTACCAGATCTGTTGTGTGATTTTATTGACCTGTATTAATTTTATTCCTGCTTGCCCTGTCCTTTCTGTAGTATTTATGTTAGGTTAACTGTGTTGTTTCATTAAGAAGTGCAGTTAGTTTTTACAGTGCACTGTGAAGCAACCTGCTACGTGTCATTCCCCCTCCTGCTGTGCTGAACGGCCTTACCTGCATTAGCCACTCACCATCCTGTTGCGATGGAAAACCTCACATGGTTTTCCTCACAAGTCACTCACAAGTCACTGCGACTTTAGTGAACAGTCCATGTCTGCTTGAACTGTTGTTATGGTCAGTGTTTGGGCTGGAGACAGCAGATCTGTGCATGGACAGTGTTGAGTTCCTGACCTTTTCATGTTAATGTGTCCTCATGGCTGTCAGTATATTGACCTCAGTTGATAAAGCCTCACACTGAATTCTCAGTCTGTCTTTGTAGAAAACCTCTGATAGACATCTAACTCCAGTCAGACACTGGCTCAGTAGACTCACCATAATTCCTTATTTCTGCATTTCTAATTTTTTTATCATTCTCATAACTCTTAACTAGATTAACATGAGTTCGTCTTTTGAGTCTCAGTTCCTCTAAAGGTTTTTTTCCCACGTGCTTCTAGGGATTTTTGACCTGCCACTATTGTCCATGGTTTGCTCATGATGAACTTCCTTTGTGGTGATGTCCATTGTGCTAAGCATGTACGGTTTGGGCTGATCTGAGGGTATAAGGAGTGTTTCAGCCCAAACTGCTGTTTGAATGAACCGGAATATAGTGTAGCCTCAAAGGCACAGTAACATCCTGTTTAATTTTATATGAGAAAGAGAGGTTTTATATGTGTCATGCAAAAAGTAATTAGCATAATTAAAAAAAAAAAAAATAGAATAATGAAAAACATCTGTAAAAGTTGGACCATTTAAAGAGTTGTTGTTTTATTGCAGATCAGAACTATAGTACTACTGAACATTCACACACTAATGGATCACATCTCCTGACTTAACATCATGGCACTCTTCTTTAGCCGCTTATGGACCAGCTTTGCTCCAATATGTTCACCTCCCCTTGACCCTGTTCTTACATCACCAGAGGCAGAATGGCCCACATGCAGATTTGGGTCACAAAAACCAATGTAACAGAAGTTCTCCTTGAACAGTGCATTAAACCTTCAACCCACTGTATCATACAGCAGCAGTGACACAAACGACCTGCCACTGAGCAGAATGGAGAGCTGAATCTTATCTCTGCTGTTTTGACCCCTAGTGGATCAAGTCTGCTACTGAAATCTCATTTGAGCAGTATTGAGTTCCATTCTGGGTTACTTTTCAAAACCATGAATTATTTTAGCATTGTAATCAATCTTTCACTCAGATGGGACATGAAGTCTCCTTTAAAATGCAGAGATTTTTGTCATTTTTGTCAAAACATTTTGTCATTTTACAGAAACTCTAGGATACAGAAAATAAAATCTGGGGATGTCATCAGTTTGCAGTCATTGGCATGCTTTGCCATACAGTTAAGTGTCACATTAAGGCCAGTTTCCCCAGAAATTACATACATCTTGGACTAAATGGTAGTGCCAGCAGTAAATAACTAAGCTACTTTAAAAAGTGTTAGTCACAATTTTTACATGCATTGTTTAATTCTAACCTGTAAGCAGTCTACTGGACAATAGGACACATAGAAAACACCAAAATATCAACAAAGACTTTGATTGTTGTTACATTCAAGATAATATTTCTTAACATAAAACTAACATTGTAAGAGAACCTTACTAACATAGTGTTACCTTGCCTGTAGGGTAGATATTGCCATAAGTGATTTTTGGTTGATTGTAACTTGCACAATGATGGTCAGCCTATAAATACCTGCAGGTCATGTGATCGGATTCGTAAATTTAGAGGAGATGGTACAGTGCAGAGTGTCCCATGTGATGTGAGCAGAAAGGAGTGATTGCAATAGAGCGTGAATTTGCTGGTGTATTCGAAGTCTGGCAGAAGTCTACTGGAAATTCTTGTAATCCTTAAACAGTAATGAGCAAAGGCCTCTTGCGTGCCACTCTGCTCCATATGATCATGGTATGCAGTTTCATCTTTCGGATACAATTCTGATGACTATGACGACCATCACACTATATCCTTTTCCACACACAAACGCAATCACTTCCTTTTTTCTAATCATTAACATCTGCATGCGACCCGTTTTCCACACATCAAATGAGACATTCACTGCACCACACCACCTCCTCTCAATCGATCAATCTCGTCACACAACCCGCAGGTATTTGTAGTCCGATTATCCTCATGTAACGCTTCCTGTAGAAGCCTGAAGTTACTACCGTCTTAAGTTTCCTACTCTTTTTTTTTTAAAGGTCTGAGTCACTGTTTTTACCCTCAGCATAGAAGGTCCAGGCAGTTGCCATCAATTGTTTTTTTTTCCTTTTTACATTTTTTAACAGTCTACTGTATAATGGGAGGCTATAGAATAGAGTAGCCTGTCAATGGAGCCCAGTGTCCCTAATCTGTCAGGAGACATGCAGTGGGGTCTTAGCCTTACTTTCACCTGAGGATAATTTATCTTCTGTAGCTCAGAGGGCTTTCAGAAACACAGGTTATGATTATAAAGCAGTATAGCCCACTGATTCAGCAGCATTAAAATGTGGGATTAAACAGCACTGGAGTGGCTCTAAGGGAAGAAGAAACAGATCCAGAAAAAGGGATAGTCATGCACACTATATACTATACTATATACATGATAAGATCTAGTAGATTTACGTCAATCAATATACTGTATAATATACACACTATTTATAATGGCTTCAGGCCAACCTAACCTTTCTTTGTGGTAACAATTACTCCATAAAAAATTCCCTTGGTTATATATAACAATCTAACTTCATCCGTGTTCCACTTTTAGAAGTGGAAATAGAACTAAACATGAAATGCTGCACAGTTAAACCAACTACACATAGAGTTTACCCAGAGTAACCATAACATGTAGGAGAACAGGCAAAGGTTTCGTGAAGGGCAAATCTTTATGAAGGGTTCTAATTCCCGCTGTCACCAAAGGAGAGAAGGACAAACAGCGCTCAAACTTTTCCTGCCTTCATCTCTTTGTGGATGCCTGCTCTGCCCCTTTTTGATCCTAACTCCCCGTCACAGCTCAGTACCGTTCAAACAAAATGAAGATTTATTGCCTCTGATGGCTCGATGGTCCGCACTGGCTCACTTGCAGATGTTCAGTGTAACCTTTAGAAAGTTAAGGGTGCTCAGTGCTCAGCCACTGTTAAAGAGGACAGCTCTAACGTATTTGTTCATGATATAACTAAGTCCTGCAGTTCATAGCAACTTTTTAGAACTCATCAAGCTTTTCATAAGTTTATTCTTCATGATCCACATTTTAGAATAATTACAGATATTACAGATATCAGCGGTTATGTTGAGGTCAGGACTTTGGGGAGGCCACTTCAAAAGCTTTATGACAGTTTACTGTCTATTTCACAATTATCTTTGTTGTGTATTTTTGAAACCCTATTTGTGTCAACTGTCTAGATGATGGCCACAGTGTTCTTCAGCATAACTAGAGACCATGTATTTCATAATTCCTAGTTCCACTGGCAGCAAAACAAGCCCAGAGCATAATTCTACCATCACCATGCTTTTTGTTCTGAATTAGCTGCAGTGACAGGTGTTATTGTAAGTCTGTGAGATTTTGTACTTGGTATTGTACTGTTTTTACATATAAATAATGCAATGTAGATAAAAAAAAACTCTCTAAATTCCAAGAAATAGAACATTTTATTGGCCAAATCACTAGACACACTCTCCAGTCTCCACTGACCCATTCACTTGTTGCTCCAATGAAAATTCCACTTTATATTGTAACTTTAGGTTCAAAAGTCTACATTTGAAGGCACTGGTGAACTCCTATTTCCTCAAGCCAAGTGAACTCAAACAGCCTTGTTTCACTATATGATTCATAAAATATACAATATAAATATATTGAACTGACATAATGTACTATTACTATTAAATAATAAACAAGCAAACAAATAAATAAATCAACAAATAAGGGAAATTATTTTGTTGCCATATGGCAACAGCATGCAACAACTGAACTCCAGTATGCAATGCATACTATGACAGTACACACCAGGCAGTGTCTGATGCCATAACAACTGCATTCTGTTGTATTTTGTGTTATGTAACACTGGCATGCCACTTATTGTGTCACCTCTTGAATGCCAGATGTGTTGTTTTCTTGTTTTTATTATATTTATGACCACCGCTGGTTTTAGCAACTCTTGAATTTTTCATTAAAAAAGCCCAGAGGAACAGTAGGTTACTTTCTTATTACACAGTTAGTTTTCTCACTTCAAGTGGACCACACTCCAGTTCCACCCATCTGTCCATATTTCCATCCATCCTTTGTTTTATATTGATCCACCCACTTATGAAGGCACCCTGATGAGGGGCACTAATGAATGTCACTTTCTCTCGCATTATATCATAAAAGAAATCTCACGTCCTCTGGCTCCATGTCAGGGTCAGTGAGTTTTTCAGCCTTTTACCAACAATGATGGCTCATATCATTGGCTTTGTTCTTACTCTTCCATCTATTCCCTGTTTCAGCTGCTCTTACTGAAACCCATAGTCATTCTCATTGCTGCTATATGAGTGTGTGTATTGAAACAGACTATGCTACAACAGAGAGGCAGTGGTCATAGAGGGGCTGAGGGTTGGGAATCAGGAGCAGAGGCAGTGACCTGTGGAATTGGCTGATCCAGGTCTTTCACTGAGCCCTCAGGATTGGAAGGGAATGTGTCAGGTTCTGGGTTACAGCAAACATGGGAAAATGTCAAGATGGATGGATGGTGAGAGCTTGTTTATCCTCTGATGGTAATCTCACACTCTCATCACCTCTAAAACAAGCCTTCTGCCTGTCTGACAGTGGCAAGCTGTATTCCTCATTCTTACCGTCAGCAATAAAAGGTTATGGAGGAAAAAAAAAACTCTCCAGTCTGATCCCTCAAACTGCTGACCATAATGTCCAGAAACGTCCAATCCCATGAAGGGAAAAGGTTAGATGTCATATTTTAGAACATTTTTCAGATTCTTTCAACATCAGTTGATCAACAACAATGTAAATGTCCTTAAAATGCGCCTTCACAGTCCAGCTAGTCATATTTTTATGTTAGTAGGTTGGAATATTAAATATTATTAGGTTATATTGTAATATTCAGTTGAGTTTATAATTCACTCCTCAGTCTATAAAACATTCTATGTGTAACATTCCATGTAACATTCTTCACTCATATTTCCACATATTGTTCAAATGCTGTGTTAGAAACAAGGTTCACATTTTTATTTGTAGTAGAGATATGTAGACTGCATTGTAAAAAAAAAAATCTTTCTATTAGTAAATATCTGTGAGGGACTATGCAGTAGTGTATTACTCCTCTTTACTCATGTGATGTGACAATAAACATGATTTGATTTGATTGAATTTGAATGGGTGTAGTGTTGTCCTGTGATGGACTGGTACCTTGTCCAGAATGTTTCACCCAGTGTTTCACAGATTTACCCAAGGTTGTTCCATATAGCTTAAGTAATAGCTTGACAGGTCAATAATTAGTTAGTAGGATCAACAACAGTATTGAAAATAGACCATGAAGGAACATCTTAAATAATTTAAAAAGCTAAATTTTCATTTACAAAAAAATTAAAAAACGAATGTCTTGATGCCAGACGTTCTGACACACTGAGATACACACATGGACAACATTGTTGGTACCCCTCGGTTAATGAAAGAAAAACCCACAATGGTCACAGAAATAACTTGAATCTGACAAAAGTAATAATAAATACAAATTCTATGAAAATAAACAAATGAAAATCCAACACTGATTTTGAACAATGCTTCAACAGAATTATTTTTAAAAGTAAACTCATTAAACAGGCCTGGACAAAAATGATGGTACCCCTGAAAATAATGTGACCAAAGGGACATGCTAAATCAAGGTGTGTTCACTAATTAGCATCACAGGTGTCTACAATTTTGTAATCAGTCAGTGGGCCTATATATAGGGCTACAGGTAGTCACTGTGCTGTTTGGTGACATGGTGTGTACCACACTCGACATGGACCAGAGGAACCGAAGGAAAGAGTTGTCTCAGGAGATTAGAAAGAAAACTATAGACAAGCATGTTAAAGGTAAAGTTTATAAGACCATCTCCAAGCAGCTTGATGTTCCTGTGACTACAGTTGCACTATTCAGAAATTTAAGATCTATGGGACTGTAGCCAACCCTCCCTGGCTGCAGAAGTAAAATGGACAGATAATACAAATGGTAACAAAAGAGCCCAGAAAAACTTCTAAAGAGATTAAAGGTGAACTTCAAGCTCAAGAAACATCAGTGTCAGATTGCACCATCTGTCGTTGTTTGAGCCAAAGTGGACTTTATGGGAGACGACCAAGGAGGACACATTGTTGAAAACAAATCATAAAAAAGCCAGACTGGAATTTGCCAATGTACATGTTAACAAACCCCAAAGCTTCTGGGAGAATGTCCTATGGACAGATGAAATTTTGCCAAGGCACATCAGCTCTATGTTCACTGATGGAAAAATGAAGCATATCAAGAAAAGAACATTGTCCCTACTGTGAAACATGGAGGAGGCTCTGTTATGTCCTGGTCCATGCTTTGCTGCATCTGTGCAGAGTACAATAAAATCTCAAGACTATCAAGGGATTCTAGAGAGAAATGTGCTGCCCAGTGTCAGAAAGCTTGGTCCCATTTGCAGGTCATGGGTTTTGCAACAGGATAATGACCCAAAACACAGCTAAAAACACCCAAGAATGGCTAAGAGGAAAACATTGGACTATTCTGAAGTGGCCTTCTATGAGCCCTGACCTAAATCCTATTGAGCATCTTTGGAAGAAGCTGAAACATGCAGTCTGGAAAAGGCACCCTTCAAACCTGAGACAATTGGAGCAGTTTGCTCATGAGGAGTGGGCCAAAATACCTGCTGAGAGGTGCAGAAGCCTCACTGACAGTTACAGGAATCGTTTGAGTGCAGTGATTGCCTCAAAAGGTTGTGCAACAAAATATTAAGTTAAGGGTACCATAATTTCTGTCCTGTCCAAATTTTGTCCATGTGTGTACATCTAAATCATGATTCACGGGGGGGTGTATGACATACAGCCTAAGGCAGAGATTCCATCTTAGAAAAAGGAGAGTTTACCTGAGTGTTGCAGATTCAGATATTGGTTTAGCTCTCAATAGCATGATCAATATCTAATGAAGTCCTCCTTCAGTCTATCAAAAGCTAATGCCAAAAATGAATGCCCAGTGGAATTCACCCAGTGCTCTATAGCAATAAGACACTGGCATGCGCATCTCACTCACACACATTCATAGGAGAAGGTAGTGCTCGAGGGTAAATCTGTTCGACTTTCTGGTCAGAGCAGCTCAGTGGGGTGGACCTGAAAGATCATGCTTGAGTGAGTTTGTGTTGGGCTAAAATTCCTGAGACACCCGGTTACCTTCAACTTAGACATTAACTTAGGCAAATTTTTATCAGTAGTGAAAAGACAACTTGGCCTGCTGCACTTGGTAAACCCAGATGCAGACAGAGAAAAACAAGCTGACTTGATCTTCATGCAGTAACTTTGGTTCTCCATTTTATTCAGTTCAAATTCAGTTCTCTATAATCTACAAACTGTTGGGACCCAAAAGATGAGTTTTGCATCAGACACTGAGTAAGTGCTAAATTACTATCAACTCACAACAAATGTGAGAACGAAAGGAGTGAGAGAAGCTACATGGTAAAGCAGAACTTCCCTGTACAGAGTATAATAATGAGAAGTTTATGTTATGATTAAAAAACCTCTCTGTTCAGGAGTGTGAAGAAAGCCTTGAATTGCAGAAAAATGAATGATAGTTCAGCAAATAACAAACCAGTCAGTGTTGGTAAAGGAACAGTTGTGCTGCAAGACATTTATCATCCATGGTCTTACAACAGAGAACATTTAATCTTAAACATTACACTAGGAGGAGGGGGGTGGAAATGGTTAAAGGGGACATGTTATTAAAAATGCAGTGCTTTTCAGTGCTTGTGGACCTACATTTGGGTATCTGAAGTGCCTATCAACCCACAAACTGTGAAATGAAATAACCCAGTCAGTGTTTTTGTGGGCAGCCTGGGAGAGAAAAAACAGGGCAGTTAACAAAACCATTGAGATTTGGCTCAGCTTCCTAAGTTGGAGTGTATATTAATCCTGATTTATGTAGCTGGAAACCTTAGAGAGAGAGAAAGGCAGAATACAGCAAGCAGGAAAAAAAGCTGTGAACTCAAGGTGAAGTAAACATTAGCTAGCTAGTGCAAACAAGGATAAAAGTATAAAGCATGTTTTCACTTTAAAAAGTAACATGGCTGACATTTTTTTCATTTTTTTAAGATAATAAAATGTGTGATGTAACACAGTAAGAAAGATCATTGTTGTTATTTGATGTTTATTTCATTCAGGTTTAGATCAGGTTTTAACACTAGACTGTATAATGCACAAGTCAATAAAGTTGTACTTTTATAGTGCACAGTATAGATTTTAACAAAGGTTTATTATGACAATTATGACCAGGAATGTCTTCCAACTCATCCAGAGTTAATTATTGGATCTTTTGAGACTTAGTCCTCCAGTTTAAGGTAACTGATGATATACTTTTAATTGCAGCCCCTTGCAGTCATAATGATTCCAATATCCCATTATACAGAAAAGGGAAATCTAGTGACATTTTCTGATACTTCCTCAGCTAACATTTGGGAAAGGTTAATCCCAGATGTATGCCATAGGTGTGTGTATTTTAGTCTGAAAGCCTGTGCTACAATAGTCGAATAAATATGAATATGTTCTGCACCTACATTTCATTTTGTCGTTATCATAAAGGTTACAGTGCTTTGAATATAATCATCATGTCACAGCATGCACAGAGCTATAAAAGCAATTAGAACAGAAGCATTAGTCTGGGTATATGCAGCCTACGTCTCAGGAACATAGATAACTAACTCAAATGCCACTATTTGAAAAAATCTTATGTTACACTGCAATATGTTATATTTCAGTAGAGTTTAAAATAACCCAGTTACTCCTTTTTCAGATGATGCTAACTTAAGCGTGCAAATGTGTCATTAATTGTAAAAAATAAATAAATCATTATAATACAACAGCAGTTAAATGTTTGTTAAAAAGGTCTCTCGTTCTGCTCCTTTAATATTTAGTTGTGTGTTTTATTAATTTTTGTGAGGTGTAAATGAGAGTCACTTGAAGGTGCTGAGTAAAATATGTGTGTGCATGTGTGTGAGGATATGGAGGTGGGAAGGTGTCTGGCTGTCTCATGTAGCTCACTGAGATGCAAGATGCAAATAACCAGCAGTAGCATCTGTTGTACAGGTAGGGGGGAAACACTTAATACCAACCTGAGACTCCAATAATGAGAGAGGCCAATCTGGATGGTGGACATCAGTACACACATATGCAAACATGCTCAGAGACAGACAGACAGACACACACACACACACACACACACAGGAAAATCATTTGTAATTGAACATTTTATGGTTGCCTCGACTATTTAGATGTATAATATGTTTTGAATGTATACTCTTCTAACTACACTGTTAAAAGTATAAGATCCTTAAGACACCTTTGGAGGTTCTTCAGTTTGAAACTGTGGAGGAACCTCATAAGGTGCCTCTTCAGGTTTTTAGAAGAAAAATGTTCCTTGAAGGTTCCTCAAAGCACCTTAAGAGGTCCTCAAAGATCTAATACTTTTAACAGTAAGATGCTTTTGAGAAACTGGACTATTAGGGTGCAATTAACTTGCATGCTCTTTAGAAATCTAAAAAGAAAAGAAATCTAAACAGAAAGAGTGAAATTTCTCATATATGAGGCATTACATCTGCAGTTGTTTACAGTAGTTATGCTGTATATTTTAGGTACTTTTTAAAAAGAAATCCTCAGTATGCTTTAAAACAAATGCTGTGTACAACATTTAACCAGTGATGCTTAATAATTACAGGAATATCTCTCAGATTTCAGCAAACCATGCAAGACAAAGAAAATTGCAGTGCTTGAAGTGGAAGTGGAGGTACTCATGTTAGCATGTGTATAGGCTGGTATCAGCAAATCCATTGATGCAGAATTAACAGGCAACCAATGCGCAGCGAAGCAGGAAGAGAGCGCCATCTACCCACCCTGAAGAGAGCAAGGCCAATTGTGCTCTCTCTGGGCCTTGGCTGCCGATGGCTAGCAGCATGACCAGGATTTCAACCAGGAATCCACTGATTATAGTGAAAGCACCTTAGTCCACTGGACCACTCAGGCACTGGGGTGACATAATTCTAATGAGACTACTTGTGACAAAGAAAACTGAGCCAAATTTAAATGGTGCTGTGTGCTGACTACTCAGAATGGTGTGTTTTTTCTTCTAGGTAGCCCACATGAAAATGTACAGTTCTCTACCAGTTTATAGGCACTGCATGACCCCTGGTGGACGTGACCCTGACATTGGTTTACTGCTTGTCTTTCCTTGGAGCACTATTGGTAAGTACTGACCACTGTATAACCTGGGAACACCTCACAAGGCCGAGATGTTCTGACCCAGTCATCTAGCTATTACAATTTCGTTCTTGTCAGAGTGGTTCAGATTCTTATACTTCATCTGTGTTAATATTATGACTGATCTGTGTCCACAAGCACTTATAAAGTGAGTTTTTCATAATATCTTCCTTGTAAGGGAGGTTTGAAAGTTATAATCAATCTTGACATAAAGTTCTAAACCAACTCACTAAAAGTGGTTCTTCTGCATTCAAAGTAATAAAACATGTAACTCCAAGGTGTCAGGCCCTCATTATCGCGCCCTCCCCTGGGGCGATCCCAGGTCGCCTCCCACAGGCCCATATAAGGACTTCCTCCTTGTTTGTGTTTACTTTGTGTTCATGTGTTGCACCTGGGACTGGGAGCATTTAAGGAGCCTCTCTCCAGCCTGTAATTGCTGTGAATTGTACCTCTACGTGTTTGTGGCGTGAGTCTGTTAGGTGGTGTCTTGTCTTAGTCACGCTGTCTTCAAGTCTCGAGGCAGTTCAGTTACATCTCATCCAGTTCATGCTCCCTGGCGGCTCTAGCTCACAAGGCAGTTCCACAGCATACTCAGGTTGGGCTTGCCCTGCATCTTGTTCAGGTAGCCGGTTTTCCAGCTATCGCTGGATTCACGTATAGTGCTACTCTAGTACTCTGTTCTAATTTCCCCTTTTTATCGCCCAAGCTGGCTTGTGGCTGCTTTCTGTTCTCACCTTTTTGTAGTCCCAAGCTAGGCTTGCAGTTTGAGTTTCACCTTTATTCCCCGGTATCCCAAGCTAGGCTTGAGGTTTTTGTTTCCCCCCTTTTCTTGTCTTTACCCCAGTTCAACTCAGCTCGTCCCCTGTTGCTTCCTGCTCCTCCCAGTTCCAGGTTTGTGTTCACCATTTAGTTTATCATGTTCTGTTTGGTTTCCAGTTTTGTCTGTTAGATTGCTGCACCTTGTTGTGTATTCCCTTTGTGTTTAAATAAGTCTTGCTTAGAACCACCTCTGCAAGTGTTCACCATGTCTCTGTCTAGCCGCACACACACCATGACACAAGGAAGCAAGCTAAAAGCAATAGTGGCAATAAAAAAAACTTCCTCAATTATGGATGAGGAAGACTGTGCTGGCTTACTAATATTACAAATATGTAAAACCTGCCACATTGTCCACACTGTCCTCCTCTATGAACATGTGTATGATATCTAGTCAACAGACTGTGTGCTGATATTGGATCTTGTCTTTTTATAAGCCATTTTCTTTAGCAGTAAGTATATAACACTGGACAGTGAGCTTGTTGTGGAGAGATGCATGTGAGATGGAGGCCCACAGAGAACAAAGTGCAATATACAGATTGCCGACCGTGACTTACAAAGCTCTATGATGGCTGAGCTAATAAAGCTTAGCGTCTGGGAATTGAATGTAAGAGCTACATAATAGATTGCATTATTAACTCCCATACATGCAAGGCAAGTCTTTATGGAGATAATCCAGCCCTCCTTTCCTTCCTCTTGTAAAATCAATATGAAGGTTTACCTGCATTTCCACAGTTACTTTCTTCCTGTTTACGGTATGAGTCTGTAATATGGAGCCTAGAGTTTAAAGCAAATTCTGAGCAGATGTTTAACACCATTGATGATCCATACTTCTCAAATACTCTACACCATGCTCTAAAATCAACCTCAATGTAACTAATTAGGAATAATCTAATTGATCTGTAAACAGCATGCAAAAGGTATTGTCAGGTATTGATAAAGTGTAGACTATTTATATATAAAGACTCCTAGCCTTCTAGTCCTATGAGATTCTTAGGCTGTCAGCCATCCATTTCTCTATTGACTACTTGCACCTGAGGTAGCCCATTGTGGATTTTGAAATGTGCTTAGGATCATTATTCTAATGTAGAAGGTGTGTGTGTGTGTGTGTGTGTGTGTGTGTGTGTGTGTGTGTGTGTGATGCAATGCCATGTAATGTTTGCTTTCAGAATTGGTTATTTAATTGAATGTATTCTTCCCTTCGCCAGTGAAATATACCCTGTGGCACTGGCTCCAACACAAGTCAAAGGCGTGATTGATTCATCTAAATGCTTAACAGTTGGAAGGGTGTTCTCCTCCTGCCATTCTGCATCTATTTTTCTCCAAACATGCTTTTCAGTTATATCTAGAACAGGGTCATCAGATACATTAACCTGAGTATTTATTCTAACATCGAACAAATACTCTGAGCCAGGTTTCAAGGAAGGTCAGTCAACAATACCAATTGGTTGGAGCAAAATCAAATGGCTTTTATAGATTAGCCAAGAAAAACAAATCAAATATGCAATACAAATGGTAATACAAATGTCTGATTTATTCTAATTGCGTCTGCCCAGGCGTACATTTATAGGCAATGACTCAAATAAAACTCAACTCGCAGTAAAAAGGAAAAAGATTTAATGGCAGCTGTAACAGCTTCTAAAAATCTAAATGTTGTTTTAGCCAGACACTCTGTATATGGTCAAATTATAGTCCTTTTGCTAAAGACTTTATTGAATGAGGCAATGAGACATGTACTCATTGTTTTAGTTACACTGTATGGCAGAGAAATGTTTACACTGATCAGACATAACATTAAAACCACCTGTCCAATATCATGCCTACAAAGCATCTCTGACCTGTTGAGGCATAGACTCCACAAGACAAAGCCAGCAATATGTGCTACAGCAGCTCTTTTCTGGTCCATCACAATTTGGTCTTGTCAAAGTCACTGGGATCTTTTAGCTTACCCATTTTCCCTGCTTCCAACACATCAACTTCAGGAACTGCCTGACAGGTGCCATTGTGAGGAGATAATGCTATTCACTTCACATCAGCATTTTAATGGTTTGCCTATTCAGTGTAGATGTATTATTGTTATTGCTAGAAAAAGGGGGAAAACACCAATATGTGAAATCACAGGTGTGCAGTAATAGCCAGTCAAATTCATCAGTAAAGAGTTAGATTTGACATAGATTTGATTTATTAATAATTCTTTTGGATCAGTTGTTGCCAGAGATTCACTTGGCCCTCAATCAGCTAATCATCTCAGATGTAGAAATAGGTGTATAGCATTACAGGGTGGAATGTACAGTAAATGAGTATGAGTATGAGAGCGCTGAATATTTGACAAGGATGTATACATTTCTCTCCAGCAATTCTTCTTGCCAACCAGACCACCTGTCAATCAACATATGAGGCAGAGCCTTATTATGTACAGTATTACTGGTTAGTGTGTGTGACGGCGCTGACAGAGCAGGGAGTACAGCAAGCGCAGCGGAGCACAAAAAGAGTGAGAATCAGGAAACTTCATGGCAGATAAAAAAGGAGAGCAGAGGCTCATTTCCGTTTCAAAGGACAGAGTCTGGAGAGTTTAGTGAGACGGTTTGACACTTGAAAGCTCACTTGAAACAGGTCCTTCATTTGTGTCTTTAGAAGTTCTGGATTTATGCTCATGGTTGTTAATGGCACTGGTAGATCATTCAGTGATTGACCTCTTCAAAATACCTGTTCAGGAGAATTGGTACTGCTGACATGCCGCAGTTGGGTTATATGTCTTTTCAGAAACAGAATCAGGCTTAATGGCCAAGTATATTTTGTGTGTGCAAGGAATTTGTCTTTGGTTATATACAGATATACACACACACATTCACACACAAATTTAAAGGGACTTTATGTAGCAAATGTAAAAGTTCAAAATCCACTCCACTGACTTGTAATAGGGAGAATGGTGTCTATGACATTGCCATTCCTGGTTCAGCATGTCGGCTACTGCACTATGCAGCTTTGGTGAAGCTGCATGTGACCTCTCTCAAAAAACTTTAACACTCTATCCCTGGGTGGCATTTAAATGTAGGATGGGAATCTAAATTTTCCATACAGGACATCCAGAATTGAAATCTTGTCCCGTGGTTTGTAATTGTGCTGTATTTTCATTTTTTATAAAATAAGAGATCTGTGTAAATTAGGATGCATGCTCTTAGTATCACAATATTTGTAGTGTTATTATTACTTACTTAAAAAGTTTTGATAGAGTTGAGCATAATGCAGCATATCAGCATTATTATTTGATTGTAGAATGCCAGACAGATTCCTTGGATTGGTGGGCAAACTAAAAAGGCTTCAAGGGAGTCAGAGAACTCCTTTCAGTAATATATAGAACCTCTTTTAGCTGTATTTATAGCTACAGAACAAAAAAGATCTTCTCAATTCAGTTAAAATCATACGTTTACTAAATAGTGAAAGCATGTGCTATCCATCTAGACTGAGTGAAGCTAACAACAAGGTACCTACTGTTTAAACACTCTGACTTTTGCGGCATCCTGACACCATGTTCACAACAAATGTAGCAAAAGTTTGGCTAGAGTGTAAAATACTAAAGGACCAGAAGTGTATGATATATGCAGTTCTCCCATATAAATGTAGCTTACTGTAGATGGCCTACATAACAAGGCATTGAATAAGGCAAAATACTGTATAGGCTAATGATGGGTATGCTCTCTGCATGAGACATGTAGATCAAACCAACATCACCAAATCAATGTCCACAGCATGATGTATTCACAGGGTTATAAGAGGCTTATTCACAACATAGAAAGTCTGCAATTAACTCAAACTGCAGGTATTCATTAAACCTGTTTGTTTTAACCCTAGGTTGTCATGGAAACATATCACTTCTAGATAGAAAGAAGTGACAGGTGGCAAGAGCCACTGTGCTCATGTGGACGGCATGAGCTTCACTCAGCGGGAGAGGAAGTGAGCATTAGTGAGTAGAGCACCTATGCACAAAGTCAGAATCAAACCACCTACTCAATCAAGCCTGAGGAGAGGCAGTGAGAGTGAGACAGACAGACAGACAGAAGGAGAAATGAATTCAGTGCATCACTCACGTCTGTCAAGTTAGACAGCAAGTGTTACAGTGAAATAATTCTGCTGCTTCCACATAAAATACAACTACTATATGAATCTGAAATATATCTACTGCAAACTGTGATCTTTAATGAGGTTTACTGACATTTAAACCTCACTATCAGTTGTAGTGATAATATACTGTGCCTTAAAGCTGACCTTACATTCAGAGAGAGAATTAAAAATGGAATCAGAGATATTGACTACGTAATGTAGATGCTATATCACCACCGTCAAGCGAAAACA
This sequence comes from Salminus brasiliensis, assembly GCF_030463535.1. Taxonomy (NCBI): domain Eukaryota; kingdom Metazoa; phylum Chordata; class Actinopteri; order Characiformes; family Bryconidae; genus Salminus; species Salminus brasiliensis. Next base: position 36,661,502 of record NC_132881.1, on the reverse strand, counting down.
TTATATCTACAAAATAGCAGCTTTACAGGAGAAAGCAAAAAATGTAACATTTCAATGAAAGTCAGTGTAAAAAGATTTTATTCCAAGTCATTTTGGAACATTTCTACTGGTCCATTTGTCATGAAATTTTGAGTCATTATAAAAAGCAGATTCCAATTCCAATGTAAAAAAAAAACTGAATAGCTCCTCTGAACAGATATCGGATGAAGCCTTGCTTCTTACTGTCATCTTTGTGCTAATAATACAACAGGCACTAGAGGTCAGTTATATGGTAAAATATTACATCACAATTTTTAAACACAATTTTATAATACACAATATTTATTGCTACACATTGACATACAGATGATTTTTAACAACTGCTACTTCAAATACTCTTTTTCTTGCAGAGTACAGTGATTTACATTTAAGGCCTGCTGCACATTGTCTGGTCAGTGTTCTTAAAGCGCTGATGATATCCATGATATGTTCACTTGTATCACAATAACTTTTTTTTTTTTTTTTTTTTTTATAAAATATCTTCAAATTGTCCACCCCTGCTCAGCACAGTAGTGTATGTTTTGGGACTCTACTGTTGTCTGTAATTTCTGATGTAAGGTAGCCTTTGTGCTCTCTGATGCAGAACTACCCAATCCCAATCTTCACTGTCTTTGTTTCTTCTTAATGACTACTCTTCCCTGCCTCTTTCCCGCTGCTTTAACAAGCCTGGTTTAATCCTGATGTCTGGATGTGGAACCTATTATACATTGCTAGCCACAGTCTTCAGGGAAAACTCTTAGAAACTGGACTGTTCTTGGCTATATTAGAAAGCTTTTGAGATATATCTTTCTGTTTTTGAATGCTATAAGTATTTATTTCAATGACTGCAAATAAAATGTTATTCATCAATAATAAATAAATAAATAATGGAGATGAACATTATTAATATAGACATTAGGACAAATGTTTTGCAGTGAGGATATCAATACATTAAATGCACAAATAAACTGAAAAAAAAAATCAATAAATAAATCTAGGGTCTGCTTAAAAGGATGTGCTCTGCCTAGTTGGGATCGTGTCTAAGGAATGTTCTTAGAAACATCTTCCAGAAATGTGTTTTGCACTTCATAAATTCTCAGTGCTCACTGTTGGCTTTTATAGCTCTGTCCCAGCTAACAAATTGTGGTTCTAAAACTGTCTAGCTTCCTTTGTGTTCCCAGAACATTTTTGTTCCTGGAATCCTCTATTTGCATATCAATTTACTCATCCTTCCTATGTCATCTTTTCTCCTTCTTCATTTGTGTGCACATGTTTCTTAGACTCCTTTACTTTGTTGTTGGCTGTAAAAGTGAGTTGTCATGCACCTTGCAGCTGCATGTTAGTTCAATTAAATAAATGACTCACATCTAACTTCAGCTCATACCTTCCACTTTCATTAGTTGATCATAACCGTATTAAGCTAAAAGTACAGACTTGTGCAAAAGAATTGGTCACTCCTAATCTATTAACATGTGTTTTGAAATTTCTGTGCAGGAATTCTATAAAATTGTTGATTAATATAGTACTCTATATGGACAGATGTATTGGCATACACCTCTTAATCATTAAATTCAAGTGTTTCTATTGCCACAGATGTATAAAATAAAGCACTTAGCCATCCAGTCTGCCTTTATACACATTAGCGAAAGAATGGAAGGAAGGAATTCCAGTGTGGTATTGTAATTGGAAGTGGAAGCATTTAGGAACCAGAGCTGGGTCGCCCAGTGCTGAAGCGCATAAAGCATAAAAGTCGCCAACGCTCTGCTGACACAATAACCTCCAAACCTCCTCTGGCAGTCTGATGGACAAGTCTGGGTTTGGCAAATGCCAGGAGGACGTTACTTGCCTGACTATATGTCTATGGTGTTGTTTTTCAGAGGTTGGCCTAAGCCCCTCTAATTCCAGAGAAGGGAAATATTAATGCTTCAGTGTGCCAATGAGAACACAGATTGCAAGCTGGGCCCTGTCATCCAGTATAGTATATATCATCTGACCTCATAAATGCTCTTCTGGGTGAATGGGCAACAGACGTCCCAGAGAGACAATTAAAAATTCCTTTAGAAAGCCTTCCCAAAAGAGTGAAGGCTGTTATAGATGCAAAGAAGGACCAATTTTATATTGATGCCTATAGATTTGGAATGGGATGTTAAAGCTCCTTAAGGTTTAATTCGTATGTTTCCTTGTGTATCACCTTACAATATATGTTGTTTTTTTTTTAAATTGGGGACTGACTGAGAAACCTATGTTTGACTGCAAAATACCCTCAGGAAAATTGAGCAAACTCTGGATTAATGGTGCACTGTGCTACTGCAAAGTGACACCTATACAAATATGATCGTCATAGAATAGTCATCAGGATAATCTTTTTTGCATCCTCACCAAAAAGTGGCCATTTTCAAAGGTGCATCTAAACAAGCCTGAAGCATTTTGGAAACAAGTCATGTGGGTGTTATAATTACATGAAAAGAACACCTCTCCAACTGTTAAGCACAGTGATGGCTCCATCATGGTTTAATCTTGTCCTGCATTGGGTTGCACGGTGGAGATTTCACTGGTAGAGCGAAGAATTGGTTCTGTTAAAAAGCTGGAAGAAAAAAGGATGGCTTCCACAGCAGGGTACTGATCCTAACCACACCTCAAATCCTTAATGGGCTAACTCAAGAGATGTTGAATGTTTAGCCATGGCCCTTACAGTACCCCAACCAACACCTCATTAAGCATTTGTGGATAGACTGAACGACTCAACAAAAACTACCTTAAAAAGCTTTTACAAGCTCTGATATTTGCCAAAGAGGGTGTGACCGATCATGTAGGGTCGCCCAAACATTTGCTTTAGACTCTTTTCCTTTTTTATTTTTACCTTTTTGAAAGCAGGTCATTTTTACTCAGCTGGTTATTCACAGATCTTTTGACCAGGGGTGACCAAACGTTTGGATGTCACTGTAATGTCACACATAGAATATTTTATACTTAAATTGTTCTAATGTTGCTGGTGTTGTAGTGGTGTTGTAATATATTTGTATTCCTGTGTATTTCTGAATTCCTCTCAGATTTCCCTGTGTAAGCTGATCCCTGAAGGAAGACAGATATTGAAGGGTAATTCTGTCTTTGGCTGCAGGTGTTTTTCTTTGGCCTGTCATAAGAAGGCCTCCAACTTTGCATCCAAATACCAGCTCAACAGAGATAAACTGCATATACTCACTCACTCACTTTAGTAAACAATATCTTTTTATATAATAGTAGTTTTCAGAGTCTTACTTTATAGAAAAAAGAGCATTTGGCGAACGTCAAGTTCACAGAAGTTCCTAAGAATAATTGTATAGGGGACCAAGTCCTACTGAACTACTTTAGGGACATCATTCTGGTAAACAGAAACTATTTCCTTCATGTCTTGGGCAGTAGAAAATCAGCCAAGGCATACAAAAAAGGCTCCTCCCAGCCATCGTGGGAGGACGTAATGGGGCCACATGAATTTTCCAATTTGTTTTCTCAACTACTTGACAGCAGTGGTGCACACAGCAAAATGCTACTAAACCCTGTTGTATCTTGGGTATAAAATGTTTAAAGATATTTTCCCATGCCGTTTTCCCCAAATGTCCTGCTATTGTGGTTTCTGATGCTTAGCACAACAATCCTTTATAAAAACGTTCAGTGCTGTCACTTCTCCAGTCCTCTGTAACTGGATTGTATTTAGCAAATATCAGCATATTCTGCACTTAAAGCTTTTCATCTACCAATTATATATTTAAAAAAAGCCTTACTTTAAGTAAGGCCAATCCATTTTTTGCTCTTCAACAATGGACTCTTGTGACTAAATTGTACATTTTCAGAGACTGCTTGCGACTAGGCTGAAAGTGTAACCATTAGCACAGTCTGGGCCTCTGGGTGTCTACATCTGGTAGGTTTTGCAGTTAAACAGTACCACAGCAGCTTAAAATGGTGTTAGTGATACATCAGCATCTTCTTCCAGTAAGCAGCCCACACTAAAGATGGTGTTCAGTAACAAGTTTCATTGTTAGATAAACCAATAACATCTGCCTACATTTCATGACTTTGTAACTCTGTAAAATTACATTTAAAGAAATGAGGATATGGATCAGTGTTTCTGGATACCTAACCTCATCAGTGACTTTATCTTCTCAGGTAATTAGGATGCAGTGCCAATAAAAATATTCATCAGATAAACTGCTATGCACTATGAATAGGCTGTGTAGGCTGTAAAATCTACTTGCTCTCCACAGGCCTCTTTCTCTTTCTCATACTGGCTTCTGTGGTCCCAGAGATCCCATTCTGGTTATTACTTAGAGCCCCTGTCAGGGATCTCTACAACTGGCAACCATTATTCAGTAGCCGGACCTCAGACTTAAGTCGCAAATATGATGACTTGTGACTCAACAAAATCGAAACAGACTTGAGACTGGACTTTAGCTTTACCGTCTGTGATTTGAACGTGTAATCTGACATGGGCTTCAAGATTCAAAAGTGCTTGAGAGACACAACAAACCCATTTTTGAACATAAGGATTTATTTTCACTTGATAAATAATATTAAAGCACATAACTGAGCCTTTTGTATAGCTTGTATTATGATATATCACCATAAAGCTTTGTCTACGAGAGAGAGAGAGAGAGAGAGAGAGAGAGAGAGAGAGAGAGAGACCCCACTACTGATAGGTGAAGTGAAAATCATCATCTTCTACAATGGCATAGGTTAAGGGGTGAATACATTAGTCAAAAAGTGAACAGTCAGTTCTTGAAGGCAATGTGTTAAAAGCAGGAAAATTGATGGGTATAAGCATAATCTGATTAACTTTGACAAGGGCCAAAGGGCCAAAGCTAGACTATTGAGTCAGAGCATCTCTAAAACATCAAGCAGGTCTTTCTGGTGTGCAGTAGTCAGTACCTACCAAAAATGCTCAAAAAAAACAACAACTAGCGAACAGGCAACACTGCTTTAAACAATTTTAGTTTTTCCTCATAGACTTTATGACCTACACTTTACTATAGTAGGACTGAATAGCCTTCAACACAAACTTGATGGTACTATAATGCCATCCACTCTTTCTGTGTGGCTCAGCATTGGAAAAAATGACAGGTAATTCAAAAAAAATATTGAGACAATCTCCTTTATAGCACAACTAACACTGGCTATCTGTGTGTTTTTACGTTCAATGGCACACATTCCAGTCTAAAAGCCTACGGTGTACCCTGGAGCTCTGTTTAATCCCATCACCCATTCTTGCACTTGATTAAGTACACCAGAAGACCTCAGTGTAGAGTTGCATTCATTTATAATAAGCTACTTGAACGGCCATGCAAACTATTGAAAATTGTACTGATCTGGAAATGAGGGCTTGCTTGGCTACGATTTAAACCTAACAGGAAAGCAGTGTGGTCTAATTTCTACTTTACATCTGAAACATTATCTCAGGTTTTAATTCACTGCAAATTTATTCATTTAATGTATTGCACACCATCAAGCACTTTCCAATGAAACATCCTTCAGGCGCTAACTGTAGTAATGTAAGAGCAATGCTAAAGGTACCTTTTTACATATGTTTTGGAAGTGTTCTATTATTCTGTGTTTTTTGGAAATGTGTTTAATGGTTTAAGAGACATTACTAGTATAACGATAGACCTAGAGCCTTGCTTACTTCTATTAAATGATGCTTCAGATTACCAGTGTTTCTTAACTCAAGAAGAGTACTGATGGCTGGCTTTACTGCTGCAAAGAAAACTATATTGCAGACATGGATCAAACTGGATCAATAAGGCCAGGGCTTCTACTGTTGCTTCACAGTATGATGTAATTCGAATGCAATTAACCAGTGCTGCCCTTTACATTCTGTTTTTATATTTTGTCTTTTGCTTTTCTTTTTTTCTTTTTTCTCCAGACTTCTACCCCCTTAAGTATGCATATTTTATTACAGTTTAGTATAGTTAAAAGCAATAAAAAAATAATCTAAAATATATATATTATCATGTTAAAATGAAAACCCTTTTTGTGTTTTATATTACCTGAGAACAGCAGCTGTCCTTTACATGTGAAACTTCATGATGAATGGGCCTCTAAACATGATAGCAATTTAACACAGCAAACACATTGGATGAGTTATTGGGCAAAAAGCTATTGTGCCATTTTGTGAACCCGACTCTGTTAGCCAAACGTATTAGACGATCCTTTGGGCAAAGGTTTGGACCTTAGCAACCACTCAGCAACACCTTAGCAACCAACACCGATTCCACAGCAACACCTTGGCAACCACCTAGCAATAACTTTGCAACCAACAGCTATGCCATAGTAACACCATAGCAACAATCTGTGATACCATAGCAGCCAATGAGAACCTTTAGCTGTACAACATTCAAATTATAAAAGTTACATGTTTTCCTTATTAAAACAATGGTACATTTATCCTGTAGGCATATATTTGTGTTAGCCTACACCTTGTGTTCATTGTACTATGTTAGCTGGGCAGCCACTGTGTTCTGGCTTAATTTTTTATTAGCAAATTATTGCCTCTGAAATCAGCAGTTTAATTGCGCCTATGGGTTGCAACCTACTTACGGGAAGCATAACAGCCAATAGAGAGGTTAGTAAGTAGGCCAGCAGGCCTCATTTCTTTTCAGCTTGGTGAAAAGGGGCCTATCTGGCCCTCTTTGTTAGCACTGCCGGAAATCTTGAAAGCTCTGTATGGTGGGCTCCCATGAAGCAAACAAAATCACAGCATGATTCCCAGTGGTAGGATGAATCAACACCACTGAACTGGACTGAAATGTATGTGCATACTCTACAATACACTGAGACATGTGTATTCTGACTGTGGAGCAAGTGCATGTTCTATAAGCAATTAATGCCTGTCGTTCCTAAGACCATCCCCGCTCAAGAGATGGCTTCAAGTTATTTTTGTCTCTCTCTCCGGACTAATAAGTCTTCATTTCAAGGCTGAGTAGAAGATGCAGCGTGAGAGACATTCACAGAATCTCCAAGTAATGAGAGTGAAATCAATTACTCAGGAGATGGAGAAGGTCCAAGGGTCCAGCCTCAGCCGCAGGTATGAACATTTGCAGCTGGACAGCCATTGCGAATCATCTGTGCCGGCCAGTTCATCTCTATTAAGGAGCAAATGAGCCGTCGTCTGTGCAGAGAGGCGTTCAGATGGGGATGAATGGGATGTGGGTCTTGCAGGTGACCTCTGCAACAGTTCAGGAGCTAACAAACACCACTCAGAGAGTACGCTGTCGTCACTGCAGAGGCTTCTTAGTAAATTGATAACCCGGACGCTAATGAGTCTCTTAACAGCAACTTTGTTTCGAGGCATTAATTAAAAACTCAGACAGCACAAAGCAGTTAGTTAAAAATGAAACTGTTAATGGGAATGAACACACTGCATAAATAGGTTGTTTGGGAGGTAATTGGCTATGCTGTTAAAAGATTATACAACTAGATGATTATGTACCAGCTACAGCCTTTGTGCTATTTTTTCTCCTCAGTTCATAACGACTGACAAATGACCCGTATCTTAACAGTACAGCCAGAAATAATAGTAAAACAAAGACCCGATGACCACAATAGCAACAAAGATGAAGGAAACAAGTGAACTGAAATAGAAATAGAAGATGCAACAATCAGTACAATCAGTACAATGTGTGTGTGTGCGTGTGTATATATATATGTGTTATGTATATATATACTTTTATTTATTGTTTTTTATTTTTTCAAGGCCTTAGAAATTTGTCTGTAACAGTGAAATTACTTGAAAAGTCATTTGATATAAGGTTGGCATTAGGCTACCTGGTAGTACCCAGTATGGCTAACAGACCAAATACATCTTCCTATGAGTAGCTCTGAAACCATTTTAAATTAAATGGGTTTCACCAGCTGTTCAGTGCAGAGAAAATGTGCAGTTAAAAATTATTTCCCCCATTTACACTGTTTCTAAAATTTGCATTTTAATTAATTAAAGGGAAAATTATCAATACAGATCAATACATACCCAGCCTTCATTACTACCATCCCTGTTAAACATCAATAAATGACACTATGTAGCAATTTACTCTAAAAATGATGCTCCACTGATGTGTAATAGGGAGAATATTGTCTTTATCATTGCTACTTTGGACTTGCCACTCTGCTAACTATGGGCAGGATAACGCTCATGAGTCATATTTGTGTAAAATTCTGTAATATTGCTCTGCCGCCTCAGTCTACGTGCTTCAGCTCTGTATCTTTAAGCTTGTCCAGAAATTAATGTCTATTAGTGGTGGCTTAAAATGTGAATTCCACTTCTCGACTGAAGAGGGTGCCCAGGAGCAAGACCCGCCAATTCTCGTGTAGAACCTTTCCCGCAATGTGAGAGACCTTTTTTACCAGCATTGAAAAGAAAAACAGGAGCCTGCTCCACATTGCTACTTTTGGTACTTCAGATTCGTTGTGAAGGGTTTTATCTGAAGGTGTATTATTCAGTAACTAATTCTGTACAAAATGGTGGGGCTATTCTTTGGTTACACTTTCGACCCGCCAGTGGGCCATAGGCTGTTTAGGTGTTAAAACATGAGGCCTTCAGGAACAATGCAGTCGCTGTAAACAAAGTCGCCTTATGAATCACAATGTATGTTTTTAAACTTGTAGATTCTCAGTGGGAAAACACAGAACAGAAAATCAAGGACCTTTTTAAAATAACACTTTCTGTGTGCAACATAAATTAAATGTTGCTTCTAAATAGTAATAACATACAAGAGAGTATTTCTAAACTAGGAAGCAGTTGACAGGAACACAAAAAGAAAGGGAAAAGACCAAAGTGTGCCAGAAAGCACCTGAAAACAAAGTCGGCCTTCACACTGCAGCTGGCGATATCTATCACACTGACCCATGTGTGTCTGAACCTCAGACGTACAAACAATGGCCAGCATACCCTTGATGTCTGCTTTATAGAATGCATTACATCCATCTTGCTGCTGACACTAGTTTCCAGTATTCATGCATTCTGACAGCAGCAGAATAAAACCGCTCTGGTCTCCATTGCTGCAATAAAAAATACAGCACTTGAGTCCCACAGTGTCCACAAAACATGTTGTTTTCCTGGCAGAGATTAAATTAGTGCATAGCTAATGTGAGGCATGAATAGAAGAAATGTGACAATGATAACATAAATATGTATTTCAAGACAGGGTTGATGCTTGCCATTGCTTGGCCTTCTGAGAGGTTCACATAAGGTAAATCCGTCACTCCCTCTCTCTAAGTGACTCACATACTCAAAGTGACGTTCATGTTCTTTTTCCCCTTGGCCGAAAAACATTCATTTATTCATAATTCATCACTTCACGGGCCATTTCAGTGTATTTATGAATAAATACACATGAAAATCTGAATATGCCATGTAGCCTAAATGTTCCCATGTCTCTGAGGTCACTTTCTTGAAAGTCGCAGAGCCAGAAAAGCACTGAAAGATAAACCCTCGGCTTGTCCTTCCTGTTGGACTATTAACATTTGCAGAAAAGGTTAATTTGTTTGGATTTAATTAACTCTATAAGTATGAATATATTCTTGATGCCATCACAGATTCCTCAACTCCTTTAAAATAGTTAAGTTATAGCTGCGTTTACTGCTGGTTCAGTCACCTGTCAGAAAATTGAGAAGACACTGTCAGTGATTAGGTAAGATGTACACTCAAGCAGTCTGGAATAAAGATGCACCTCAATTCACCAGCTCCATGCAAAACACCCATTGCAGTACTATACACAATTTCCCTAATGTAATTAAGATTCATTATAGTTTACTGTAATTGGTAAATGTAATAGTCAATCATGCTGTAGTCATAATTACAGTCATTTTAGTAACGACCGATAATGATGGAGATAAATGGCTCTGGGAGATAAAAGATAAAAGGTGCATGTGCCACGTGTGCACGTGTGGAGGCACTGACTTCTCACACTGTAACTTTCTGAACCAGACTACACAGTTTCTAACAATATCATATTCTAACAACAGTATCATCACACCCATGTTGCCGTCAGATTTATTGCTAAGCACCCAAAGTCAGATGTCCACAGCAAGCAATTTGCTGCAGGAGAAAAATAAAAACAGTATGTATAACAACTTTAAGACAGCTTACAGAGACACTGAATATGCTAATCTATTGTAGAGAGAAGGTGAAAGGGGTGTGCACACTATTCCAAAACATATTATATATATATATATATATATATATATATATATTCCAGTATTATATTATTGTACTTTCATTTTAAGTGTAGACTGTGGCTGTATGTGTATGCATGTGTAGGTGTGCAGGATGTTCTTGTGCAATCATATAAAGCTTCTGTGTGTTTGCATGTGCGTGTGTGTGCGTGTGTGTGTGTGTGTGTGTGTGCACTCCAATTCAGTTATGTTTTCCATCACTACGTAAGACATTACATGGAAATTCTGCATTGTATTTGCAGTATCATACACACAGAATATTATACAATATCAGAAAATTATGACCACCCTGGTTTTAGGTTATCTTATACAGTCAATGTCACGACATCATGTTCTACGTTTTCTTTGGGGATAAAAAAAAACCACCAAGTTAACATAATGTAAATGAATGTTTTATAGAACTATATAACTAAATAATTGTAGAAATACACGCACATGAAGTTGTCAGCCCCTTTGTATTCAAGTCGCCGCCCACAGGCTCACATAAGGACATTTTGTTGTGTTTCCGTTCTTGTTTTGATTCAGTGACTCGGTTCTTGTTCATTTACGGTCATGTGTGTTTGAACCGACACAAAGAGCCAAACATGAACCAAACACATGAACATGAAACAAGACACTGAACCGACACAAAGAACCAAACATGAACCAAACACATGAACATGAAGCAAGACACTGAACCGACACAAAGAGCCAAACATGAACCAAACACATGAACATGAAGCAAGACACTGAACCGACACAAAGAGCCAAACGTGAACCAGTGTCTTGCTTCATGTTCATGTGTTTGGTTCATGTTTGGCTCTTTGTGTCGGTTCAGTGTCTCGATTCATATTCATGTGTTTGGTTCATGTTTGGCTCTTTATGTCGGTTCAGTGTCTTGTTTCATATTCATGTGTTTGGTTCATTGTGTCGGTTCAGTGTCTTGATTCATGTTTATGTGTTTGGTTCAGTTCGTTTTTGTTCATGTGTGTTTCCAGTTTGCCATGTTCATCTTCTCTTGTGTAGTTAATGTGTTTCACCTGAGACTGGGGGTACATAAAGAGCTTTGACGCTAAGCTCCTAGTCGAGAATTGCTGGTTCGGAACCTTGAGGTAGCACGAGAGTTTCCGGACACGGATCACGGTGCATTTAGGCCAGCTTCGGCTCTTTGTTCACTTTCTCGAGAAGGCCACCCGGCCATCCATGCTCGCTCCCACGTTATACCCACCACTCTAGCTCCACCCTTATCCAAGCTGCTGCTTGGTTTGCTTTGGTTTGCCCCTTCTATGTTTTTCTATTGTTTTATTAAAGTACTTGCATTGGACTCATCTCTGCGAGTTTTCATCCCTCTGTGTCTGGCCTGACTCGCCATGGCAGAAATTCCATCTCAAATACTATTAAATAATAATTTTTTTCCCCACAATGACACTTTATATATGTATAGTATAAACCTCCAAATCTACTGGGCCCTTGAACACTGTTTAGTCCATCACACAACTCATTTTAACCTAAAACTATTGAACAATGATGAAGAGTGAGTGACATCATTAAAGAGCTGGATTTAAATGCTGGTAGGTTTAGCCATTATTCCACACTGATAATGTGTTGTTTTCTCCATCCTTGACAGTGTCTATCAAACATGGCATGTCCACCCCATTACACAAATTGGAGGAAGAAAATAAAAGGCATTTGGCAATATTTACAGAACAGTCACGCAACCTATTCATTAAAAGGTCTAATGGTGATAACAGGGTACATGGCAGTTCTGTATTCTGTATTAAATATTTCACCCCATCACACTCTCTTCTGACGGTGCTGTGCTTCTCAGTGTTATTTGATACGCAAAAAAACAGAGATGCAGAAATGACTAAATAACATAAATACATTTGTCACTGCTGTCAAGGAAGGACTCTGCCATTCATACACCAAATGGTAACATAATGAGTAAGAAAAAGTGTACCTGCTATACCCTCAGAAGCTATACCCCATAGACGCAAAACCCAATACATGGCACTCGATTTGTGTGAAGTGTGAGGAGCAGTGTCATTGACGTTCATACTACACAAAACTACTTTACATATATTAGGTAGATATTTGATATATATTGCTAACTCGTGTTAGCAATAAGCCAGCTACATGATATGGTCAAAAGTATTGGGACACCTGTTCATTCATTCTCCAGAATCAAAATGATTTAAAAAAAAAAAGAGTTTATCCTGCTTTTGTTGGAGTAACTGTATCTACTATCCAAGGAAGGCCAAAGATTTGATTGCATTGAGTGATGAGTGCTGCTGGATGACCACCTTAACATCCTCAACTCCCCAGCTCATCCCAAAAGTATTGGATGGAGCACCGTAATTCTAGAGTAAATAGTAAATAGTGAAGCGGTCTATCTAGCTAACATGTTCCATTGGCATTAGCAAGATAATATCTAGCTCTCTGCTGCTAACTGCAAATTTCAGATTTCTAAAGGAAAACTAGGACTATTCCTATAAAAACAACAACTCAACATATTTTAATTAGACCCCATAATATGAACTGAATGGGATTTATAATGACAGAGTAATTATTCATATAATAAATTGAAGGATTTCAATGTTTTTAGTGGAAGACGCTGTGTTTGCAGTATCATCATATGCTCATCCCTTAGGTGTATTTGTGTTTTTTACAGTATTATGTCTGCAGGGTAATCAGTGTTCTTCCTTCTTTTCTCATTAGCAAACATAATTAAAACAAGTGCTTGCCTCAGAACTCACCCATTCACTTCTGGCTTCTCACAGCCTATGTGTTGCACTCTATTTATGGGAAGGATAACAGCTCTTGAAGAAGTTAATAAGTAGGCAAGCAGGTCCCATTTAATTGCAGCTAGGTGATGAGGGGTTTAATTTCAGCTAGGTGATCTGGGCTGTTTTGGGAGCTTCATTATTTACTGCAGGAAATAACAGAATCCTAATATACGCAAAATGTACACTCTCTATTTTACTGTAATTATAATTGCAGTTGTAGAAGGCTTATTACACACTCAGTGTATTACTCAGGAACTGCAGGGACTTCTGTACAAACTGATTGGACTTTTTAGGGGGTAACTTTACCATAAAAAAGTAAAAGATAAGCTGGGTGGTTTTAGTGGTTTTCTTTAGATTTTTGTTTATATTTCCTATTCAGTTTTCATGAGATCAGTTAAGCAAGTTAATGACTGCTGTCATGTGTGTTTGATGTATGTGCTATATATAGGATTTCCTGCTAATTCATAGCGTACATGAAAAGATCTTGCTATATGAGGAGGCTGTGAAAAGATATAAAGGCCTACTTCTCCAGTCTAGTAAGACATGTTGATATGGCTGCTAGATTGGAGCACATCTGTTCTTTCTGTAATTATATTTTTCTATTACATACATATACCTCATCACTGTCAAACAAAAACCTCTCCATTTTTGCTGTTTTTCATTTTGGACACAACATTGAATCAGAATTTCATGATAAATGGACCAATAGAAATGCTCCAAAATAATCTGGACTAAAACGTTTTGCATTGACTTCATTTCAAACTACACACGAAAATACAAACTTTGCCTTTACTCTGAATCAGAAATGGAATTCACGTCTTTGAAAGTGTGCTATTTTAAAGTTTGGTCATTTTACTGAACAGTGCACTGCTTCTGCTGTTCCTGATCCAATAATTGAAATGTGATCTCCAGGGAAAAGATATTTAGAAAGATAAGGAGAAAAAAGAAAGGATGATACAAAGCCATGAATGAAGTCTTGATCAAGAGGGAGATGGACAGATTGGCTAATAGGGAGATGCTATTTGTCAATCATTGGATCTTTCTAAAGCTTTGTCTTTATGTCTATGCATTTGGTCACTGTCTAGCACTGGCTATTGAAGGAGGTATTATGTTATATGTGTATATAAACTTACATTCCCATTTTTTTCCTCCTCCTGTAAAGTTGCCATTTTGGAGAGACCAGTTTTTGGGTGGCATTGACTTTCTCATCACCTGGAAGAGCAAAAAAGCATTGAAGAGGCAGCTTGAATAGCCTAACTGCAGCTAACTCGCCGCTGTGTTTCCCATTATGTGATTCAATTAATGCATTTTTCTTTCTTTCATGTTTTGTCCCTATATTTGGGTCGACATCATTTAGGTTAATTATCTCCCGGCGCTTTCAAAAAAATGTGGGTGCTGGGGACAAAACAGTAAGCCAGTCAGTTACTTGCTATTTAGTCATTCAGTAAAATTAAAGCTGTCACATGTTTTAAATAAACGAAACCTTCAAAACCTAACTTCTGCTAGTGGAAAACTTCAGGTGTAATTTCATTAAGGAACTTAACGTCTCTCTGTCGTCTCACTACAGTAAGACAAAATAATAATGGTTTCTGTGCCTGAAAAAAAACCCCAAAATAACCATCTGTGGTTATGGTTAGAGACATGCCTGCTTGTAATATATTTTGGATCATTGCATTCCACAAGGAAAGGAAATCCACGTTTGTGTTGTAGCCAAAAAGAATGAATAAAACTAAGGGAAATGGTTCTGGACTCTGAGTGCTTTGAAGTAGCATGCAGTATGACTTCAACTCCATCCTCCTCTCCATACACACTGTTTTCATCTCCTACAGCAGAAAGCTGCTCCAGCCATGAACACAAAATTACCATACAAACATATGATTCCTCTGACAAGAACTGAAATACCAAAGCCCAAAGAAAAGATGAGAGATAGCAGGTCTTTATTTATGTTGCATCTCTGCAGTTAGGTCCATAAGTATTTGGACAGTGCTAATGTTGCCTCCGTACACCATCTGAATGGATGTGATTGAGTGTAGTGTAGTGTAGTGTAGTCTTTCAACTTTAACGCATTAATCATGTAGTTCCTTTACAATACCATGTAAATATCAGAGACCATCCTTCATTTATTTAATTTCTAGCCAACATCAAGTTCAGGTGGGTCATTTTAATGTGTACATCAAGTACAAGTTAGTCAAGTCTCTCTCTGATAGTCACAAACTTTTCAGAAAGTTTTTGGCTTTAAATGCTGTTCATCTGATGCCGCACTGTTGGTGGTCTACCAAATCGTGCACATTGGTAGGGGTTCAATTTTGACTACCTCATGCAAGTGGATTATTTTATACCTAATCTCCTAATAAATATCTGTACCTGTCAAATGAATCCTTTAAACTTCATGGTTTTGACTGGGAATGAAATGAATGAAGTGTGACTTCTGGCAATAATGTACATTATAAGCTGTTCCCTGATGTAGCACTGGTCTTTACCATGTGCTTGTTTGTCACCAGTAACCAATCACACAACAAAAATAGTTATTTAAGAGGCCTTTCCAAAGACCCTGTATTGGGGGAAAATTCTGGTAGCTGATGCCTCCCAGATCTCCCTCACAAACAGGTTGGCTTTTTGGCTCCTCAGTATGCCCTTAATGCTGCTTGCTCACTGGAGCAAATTCTGGATGTGAGATTAGTATCAAAACAATGTTCTTCCAGATGCTGCCAATCTCATTTGAGGCCTGCCACCCAGTGCCTTAATTTTGCCCATCCTGAAACATACAAATACAGTCTATGGGCCTAGTATTTGCTGCCATCAAGTGGCTGGCATTGATATTTAACCCTAAACCTGTTGAACAGCAGGTTGAGTATATACCACACACACACACACACACACACACACACACACACACACACACACACATATATATATATATATATATATATATATATATATATATATATATATATATATATATGCCTCTGATGGTGTAGGTGGGCTTTTTTTGCTCCTGGCATGAATAAATACTATTTTAATGTGCAATGTCAAGCCAGTCAGGATGCTATATGTATGTATGATGGTACTTGTGATGTGGTAGCAGTAAGCCACATATACAGCAAATGACTCAGCATTAATAACAGAAACTTTAAGTCGATCCAAGTTCTTTGGTTCATGTGTTATCTGAGCTTGCCTCAGAGCAAATCTGTAAAAATCAGTGAGTTTATCATATAAAATCCAGCCTCTATGTTACTTTGGACTACTGCTGTTTAGATGCCGTTTTGGCACCTTCATTTTAAATGAACCACAATTCTGATGTTACGTATTCAACTAAAATACAGCCTACAGGGTGTGCTGCTCTTATCCAGAGCTTGCAAAAGTGCTTCACTGTTTACTTAGAAAATACCCTTAGCTAGTTTATATAGACTAGAATCCAAAAGATACCTGTAAGCTTAGAAACTACTAAATACAGAAGTCATCATGGGTACCACAGTACTCTACACTCCGCCCAAATACTCTAGAAAGAGATGAGTCTTCTGCCTGCATTTGATCTGCCAGCGACTCTGACATTCGGATACCCAGGGGAGGTTTGTTCCACCACTACAGTGCCAGAACTATTTAAGCACAACCATATAATATGACAAATATGACCAAATAAACCATCATAATGTTACTATCATCAAATACAGGGTTTCAGGTGCTGTGGTATTACAGTGCACTTGCATGGTCTGTGCACTAGGTGGCACCACTACTTACTCAAGGTCGACGGTGGGCAGGAATAAAGCACGTTATTAAATCGGTGGCGTCAAATTGCATTGAAAGACAGACAGTTTGCTCTCCATCGATTTGGTCAGCATGACCAGCTTCAGAGCTCATTAATGCAGACCTCAGTGCATGATTTATTGTTTTGGCAAAGTAATACACCAGTCATTTATTATTTTAAGTGTGTAGTATCTCACATTAAACTGGGCCAAATATAAACTATAATTGTGATATCGGTGATATCAGATCAGCACTGGCCAAAACAATTTAGTATCAGGAAACTAGCACGTGGCTCAGGGCCAGATAGCAGGCCAACCCTTATCTGAACGTTTTGGCAAACACCACATGATAGCCAATACTTCACTGCAGCGCGTTTCATTCAAGGTTAAGAGTGCAGAACAGGTTCTAATAGAGTGGAAGCCACAGTGCATTTCACACGGCTTCAATACCGGAGACTAGTTGCAGAGGCTGCACATGTATACTGTCAGAAGAAGCCTGAAGAACTGGCTGATCCCTTCAGCTCAGAGTTGTGAAGAAAGACGTGCGTAAAAACAGATCTCCTCTTACTCAGTCATTTCAACAGTTCGTAGCACTTTAGTACAGAGAGGTGTATTTTTATAGAAATCATAAGTCATGATTAGTGTGCTTCTACAACACAACCCACATTGCACGTTTTCACCACTGGGGGGCTCTGTGAACCTATAAATGACTTAAAGTAACAGCAAAGTAACAGTAGCAGCGCCTGCCTGTCTGCGGAATATGGAGAGGTTTTAAATGGGTGAAGATTTGCTGAGAGTTCAGTGCACTGATTCACATAATCTTAAAATCTCAGTGCCTTCAGTTTTAGAGCATATGAACGGTTCACTCATTTTCAAGATGAACAAACAACAATTATTATTATTATTATTATTATTATATTTATTATTATTATTATTATTATTATTATATTTATTATTATTATTATTATTATTGTCGTTTGTTGTATACAGTTTTGTTACAATTGATAATAAAGAGACGAAGAGCGCTGTAATAACTATATATATATATATATATGTGTATGCACATGCATTATTGTTATTATCGCTATAATTATATATAGTATAGTATAATTATAATTATATATATAGTATAATTATATATATATAGTTATTATTATTATTATTATTATTATTATTATTATTATTATTATTATCTCTGAAAGGCCATTAGAGTGCAGTTTAATAGTTTAATCTTACTGGTTTATGAGTAAACAGTGAAGTAAATATGGGCATGTGCGAGTTTAAAAGCACATACGGTTGAAAAAAAAAGTAATATATATATATATAGTTATAGTTATAGTTATCTTTTTGTTGTAGTCATCATCCCCGTAAGCCTGAACGTAGAGGATTGACAGGGCAGTCGGTCTCACAGAGGTGATGCAGTGACTCCCCTGATCTTTTCGGAGAGGTGGGTCGTAAAACCAGTAAGAACATTTTTAGAACTTTTTTTGGCTCGAAAAGCTGCTGAGGGAGCAGTGTGTGTGTGTGTGTGTGTGTGTGTGTGGACTGTTAGACTGTATAACGTGCTGCTGTCGCCCCTACTCCCATCAGCCTCAGTGTGTTAGTCAACACGTGAGATCTGTCTTCAGCCCTCCTTCTAATCATCATCATCATCATCATCATCGTCCCCTCGTTGTGTACATCACTGAAAAGAGAACTGGTCCTGGTTTCTGAGTTTCTGCTCTTGTGATCCTAAAACTTGATCTATTAAGAATTGGAAGTATCACATGTTCTGGTTTTAATGTGAGTGTTTTTCAGTGCGATCCTCTGAATATACTTAACCAGCTTCTCTAACTGATAGAAAGCCTTTCCTCTCTCAGGTCTTCTGGCTTCGTTCAGTTGTCTGCCATCAGCTGCACAGGGGAGGTGAAGAGACGTGACTGATGGAGTCCTCGCTTCGTGTCTCTGTACACTGTGAACGTGTGTGTGTGTGTGTGTGTGTGTGTGTGTGTGTGTGTGTGTGTGTGTGTGTGTGATTTGTGAATATGGGTGTAAGTGGCAGTCTGCCTCCTTTACTGCCATATTTCAGTCTGAACACTTGAGCCGTTTAAATAAATATCTGCTGTTTCACACAGCTTGGAAACGATCATAAAATATATACTGCATTATTAAAACAATGCTTTATTTATACACGGAGACAGAGAGAGAGAGAGAGAGAGAGAGACAGAGACAGAGAGAGAGAGAGAGAGAGAGAGACAGAGACAGAGACAGACAGAGAGACAGACAGAGACAGAGACAGAGACAGACAGAGAGACAGACAGACAGAGAGACAGACAGAGAGACAGACAGACAGACAGAGAGAGAGAGAGAGAGACAGAGAGAGAGAGAGAGAGAGAGAGAGAGAGAGAGAGACAGACAGACAGACAGACAGAGAGACAGAGAGACAGAGAGACAGACAGAGAGACAGACAGACAGAGAGACAGACAGACAGACAGACAGACAGACAGACAGACAGAGAGAGAGAGAGAGAGACAGAGAGAGAGAGAGAGAGAGAGAGAGAGACAGACAGACAGACAGACAGACAGACAGACAGACAGAGAGACAGAGAGACAGACAGACAGACAGACAGACAGAGAGACAGAGAGACAGACAGACAGAGAGAGAGAGAGAGACTAACAGGTGTGTAAATGATTTCCATCCTTCTGATCTGACGTCTGACCACAAGCATTCATTTCTATAAGGAGTTGACATCACTGACCGCGGAACATCAGCGACTGACCAAGATACAATACTAATAATAATAAGCAATAATTAATCACGTAAATGAAAATATATACACACACAGTGTGTGTAATTGTTATCGGATTGCCTACAATAAAAGCTCGTATCAGTGAAATGTAAAACGGGTTTAAAATATTTTAACCGTATGTGCTTTTAAACTCGCACACGCCCATAGTTACTGCACTGCTTACTCATAAACCAGTCAGATTAAACTGCACTCTAACTTCAGAGAGTTATAATAATTACATTAATATTAATAACAACAACATACAATAATAATAGTAAGAAGAAGAAGAAGTTATTAATATTATATTTATTCCGTATTATCATTCTTTTCCAGATCATTATTATTGTTGTAATGCTTTGACAGTCACGCCACTCGAGAGCCCAATTATAAATCAACACATAAATAAATCAATTGTTTATATTGTTTTATTGTGTTTATTATTAGTAGTAGTAGTATTCTTATTCTTATTCTTATTATTATTATTATTATTATTGTTAATATTATTGTTATTATTATTATTACTATATGATTCATTAAAAAAACATAAATAGATAAATAAAAATGCAAAAACGAATTGTAACGCACAGGTTCTGGGTCAGATGTTAATACAGGAGAGTTTCTGACCTCTCTAATGTGATTTCACGCTTGTCGCCACCATGATGAAGAAGATGAGGATCAGGGCAAACATGCCCATAGTTTCCTACATTAGTGTCTTCACACACTTACAGCAGTAATACACCCGTTTCGTTTGCCTTAAACTGCAGCGTCGACAACAGATATCCACAGCTTTACTAATAAACTACCCTAGTTTAACCAACCAGAGTTTTTACTTATGTAGCGGGCCCTCTTTAATTAGTCCAAACTGAACGCTGGAGATACCCTAACTCACTCCCTCACTGCCTCTGCCTCCCTCACTTCATTAAAAACAATGAAACGGTCATACAGCGCGTTCGCATCGAGGTTAATGTACTTACATTGTCAGCGGTAATGGCTCATAAAGTAAACCTGTCTCTCTCTCTCTCTCTCTCTCTCTCTCTCTCTCTCTCTCTCTCTCTCTTTTGTTAAATCCTGAAACGGGGAGATTTCCACTCCACATTACAGTCCAGCTGAAGACCCGCCGGCCGCTCGAGTGACGTGCATGTAAATAAGCCCGCTCTTCATCAACCAATCACGGCTCGGGGACTCCTCCGCCGCGGCCAATGGGAGGCGTGCGCGCTCGGCCTTGTCCAATGGGAGGTGGTTATCAGCGCGTCCCCGGCGGCGGTGAGAGAGATAGAGCGAGAGAGAATGAGAGAGGGCGCCAGGAGTGAGGAGAGAGAGAGATAGAGGAACAGAGTGAGAGAGAGAGAGAGAGAGAGAGAGAGAGAGAGAGAGAGAGAGGGTTAGACTTACATGCTCGCTGTTAAAAACAGAGTAAAGGCGCAGGCTGACTGGCTGACTCTCCTCCAGCAGGCGGAGAATCGCGGACTGACCGGAGGGGCTCGCCCGAGACTGGGACACAAACACTGGGCTTTAAAACTTTTTTCTCTCATCTCTAGAGAGAGCTTCTTCTTGGATACCTCGGCACCTTCGGCTCTGTAGAGGCTGCTTGACAACTTCTTCCTTTAGTTTTGTGTTGTTTGTTTGTTTGTTTGTTTGTTTGTTTGTTTATTTGATTTTTTTCCCGCGCTCCCTTTGAGGCTCATGCTTACAAATGTTAGCTGTGGGGCAAATGGATGCTAACAGGCAGAGCGCTTTCGTGCTGGGCAGCACGCCGCTGGCTGCGCTGCACAACATGACCGAGATGAAGAGCTCTCTGTTCCCGTATGCGCTGCAGAACCCGGCGGGCTTCAAGGCTCCGACCTCGCTCTCTAACCTCAGCTCGCAGATCCCGCTGGGGACGCCGCACGGGATTAGTGATATCCTCGGCAGGCCCATCGGCGCGGCGGGACAGCTGCTCACGGGCTTCCCACGGATCGGCGGCCTGGCAGGCACGGCGGGGATGTACCTGAACCCCGCGGCCGTGGCCAGATACCCTAAACCCTTGGCAGAGCTGCCCGGACGCCCGCCCATCTTCTGGCCCGGGGTCATGCAGGCATCCCCGTGGAGGGACCCGAGAGTGCCCTGTCCCAGTGAGTGTTTCTGACCTTCACAAACATCTGCTCTGAAACTTTACTCATGTGTGTGGTTATTAGCAGCTTCTTAGAGGAGTTTAGTAATCTGTGAAATGTAGAGGAGCGTGGCTACAGCCACAGAGGACCAGCTAAACTACCAGAGGTTTCCTCTACAGAGCTAATTCTGTATTTTCTAGAGAAATGATCATCTCCAGAGGAAATGTGAAACTAATTCTAGAGGACACTCTAAAGTAACATAGACCTATAATTACAAGAGCAAACGGGACTACTTTTAGTGGAGCCTGTAAATTATATAGGAAATAACAGAGCAAGCGGAGACACATTTCGTGTCTACTTGCCAGATATAAATGTGGAGTGATATTTAATTAAAAAATCAAATATCAAATAACATATTTATTAGCCTAATTCATACAAATACTTTCTTCAGTCTAAAAAAGCTTCATTTTTTAGATTACAATGCTGTAATTTAACTTGCATAAATACTTTAATTAAAACAGATCAGAGCAGCACTATTTACACCCATTCAGCTCGGTTCTGCCTTTACAGAGTGTGTGTGAGTGTATTTGGAGCACTGGGTTAATTCATGTCATTGCACTGGAAGAAGATGTGGGTTTAAATAGTGTTTTTATTAGGAGGTTGGTTTTTTTGGGGCTGTTAGTTTTTGTTAAGTTGATAAAGTTTGTATTGGCCTGTAGGAAGTGAATCGTTTGAGTTTTACTGAGACTGAATGACCTCTTCTCTTACAGCACAAGCCAACCTAATGCTGGATAAAGATGGCAAGAAGAAACACTCCAGACCCACTTTCTCAGGACAGCAGATTTTCGCCCTTGAGAAAACTTTCGAGCAGACCAAATACCTGGCCGGTCCGGAGAGAGCACGGCTCGCCTACTCACTGGGAATGACTGAGAGCCAAGTGAAGGTACACACACCTCAGTTACACCATTAAAACGTTTATATTTTCATGAATTAGAAAACAGGTTTTAGTAGTTATAATGACTTCATTTCTAATATATATATATATAGTATATATTATTGTTATTATTATTATTATTATTATTATTATTATAAATAATAGTAATAATTTATATAGTTATAGCTATATTGTATCTATAATAATGACGTGTTATCTACGTGTTGGACATTCCAGCAGTAATACAGAAATCCTCATGTATTGGTTTCTGGTGCAGTGGCTAAAACAGGTGTAGAGAAGACCTGCCACAGCTGTGGTGGAGGTGCTCTACAGGTGCAGTGGAGGTGATGGTGCAGCTGTGTGACTGTAACTGTGCTCCTCTGCCCGCAGGTGTGGTTTCAGAACCGCAGGACCAAGTGGAGGAAGAAGCACGCGGCGGAAATGGCCACGGCCAAGAAGAAGCACGACTCCGAGACGGAGAAGATGAAGGAGAGTTCAGACAACGAGGACGACGACGAGTACAACAAACCCCTGGATCCCAACTCAGACGACGAGAAAATCACGAGACTGCTGAAAAAGCACAAGGCCACGAGCGGCTCCCTCGTCAGCCCGTGCAGCAACAGCTCGGACGCGTTGTGATTGACAGCTGAGCAGAGACTCTAGTCCAGCCTGCAGCCTGAAGCAGGGTATACACTGCTGTTCTGAAGTAAAGCACGGTATACACTGCTGTCCTACAGCCGCGCAGAGTGTGCACTGCCGTCCCGACGCAGAACATGCGCTGCTGTCCTTAAGTAAAGCAGGGTATGCGCTGTCTCCCTACAGCAGAACTCGCAGATAACACTGTCCTCCTCGCTCCAGCAGGCGCCTGGTCTGCTGGTGCCGATGCGCTGTGTTGTGCACAGGCGAGTGTAAGTGAGATGTATATATTTTGTACGGAGTAAATTATGTTATTAAACCGCCAGAAACGGACAAGGCGAGTTGCTCAGCCAGCTCCCCTGTCAGCTGTTTTAGCTTCATTTCGCTGCGCTGTGGCAGAATAACCAAGCCTAACTCGATCGCCCCGGCTGATCAGTTCAGTCCTCTACAGGTCCAGTGTTGTAAATGAACGATGTAAATAGCCTTTGTTTTAACAGTGTCCTCTAAAGCCGGCTCGTGTCATTTCGAAGGACTTTATGATTTACCACACACACCACGAAAAGGAGCTACAGCTGGAGCGTTAAATATTGAAATAAGAGAATATTATTGCTTCCGTGCTGAAGGAAGAAACCCTTTGTATGATCAATAAATTATTTAACATATTTTAAATACGTCTTGGTAAATTTCATTTTATTAAGCATGTTTAAAGTGTGTAATATGTGCCTGGAATTGCCTTTGAGCTGAAGCTGCTCGTGTGTTTGACGTGTTGCTCTCTTTTTATAATCAGAGCTACAGGAGACTATAGCTTGCTTTAGCCGCTGTCACTCAAAAAACGGCAACTTTGCAGGAGAAGGAAAAAGCTTTAAAACTTTAAATTAGATATCTAAAAAGATTTTATTGTAAAGAAGTCATTTTGAAAGAACGGGTTCCCATTATATCAAAAAAATGAAAAACGAAAAAAACATGTTTATAATATTTAAGATTTATTATGTTTATAATAATGTTTATTTTATATATATATATATAATAATTATAAAATATTATATAAAAATTATATAATAATACTGCTACTAATAATGAGCATATAGCAACCTTATGCAGTCAGTCTTATGCAGTGTTATAAACGCCACGTTGGTCATTGATCTTAGTTTATTAAACGCAGCTTCTTTTAAAAGCTGTAGAAAAACTGTTGTGTGGAAACTTCAACATTTAATTCGAAACGACGAGGCTCACAGTATTACACAGCAACAGGTGGAATAGCTGAGTCAGTTAAGTGGGGACTCGTCGCTTTTTGTTTCTTCTTTTTTTTTTGGTAAAAAATTGCTGCATAATTCAATCGTTGAGGATAAAGCTGGATGATTAAGAATGAATCTGCTGTGAAATGGTTCATTGATAATAGGAACCAAATAAGGTACAGCCATGTTTTACTGTTCAACATCACCAGAAAACCAAGACTCGTCTCGTGTGTTTCATATGCAGTTGATTCCAGTACAATAGTGGTCGATCTGGGGGGTCTTTAGGTACTAGTTTACTGAACGTATCATTGCGTCTCTTTGCTCCATATAAATACACCTCTTTAAATGATGGGGTTTAGACCACAACCTTCAACCAAATCGATCATTAACGATGTCTCAGGCACCAGGCAGAGCTCCAGGCACCAGGCAGAGCTCCAGGCACCAGGCAGAGCTCCAGGCACCAGGCAGAGCCCTTTGCGTGGGCTAAGACCGTCCTGAGCGCATCTTTGAGTGGCAGTAAAGTCTTGAGAGTCCTTCCAGAATGGAGCATTTCACACCACACACCACTTTGAATGACTAACCGTTTAATTATGCAGAAACGGACAGTGGTCAGTGTAGGTGGGCAGGAGATTGTTATTCTCAAGTTCGATATTTTGCTTCTTTCAGCGTAAATCACCGAGACTTTCAGTGCAACTGCCTTCATTTAACACGTCGCGGAACAACTTCTGATTGGTCTAAACCGATTAAAATTTGCATAGCCAGACTTCTGAAAAAAATATAACAGCATGCGATGAGATATTTATTTTGTTGAACTATTTTTTTTTTTTTTAAATCAACATTTCCTCGTGGCACAAACACTGAAAATATGATTTATTTTATTTTTTATTAACCTTTAATTAGAACATTTTAAATATTTAAATATTTTAAAATTGGTTTCGATGTTTTTTTATTTCTCCAGATCTCTGCTCAATTCTTCAGATCTCTGCTCAATTCTTCAGATCTCTGCTCAATTCTTCAGATCTCTGCTCAATTCTTCAGATCTCTGCTCAGAGAAGCTCCGCGTTTGGAACAGAAGTGTAATAACTGGGATATGGATTAGCGGCGAAATGCAGTGAATCAGGCTGCGCTCTTCAGTTTTTAAATAATACATTTTTTAAAGTGAATTTCGTTTCTGGCTTTAAGTAAAAACAGATTATCCCCAACATCCAAAACAAGGTAGTCTTTCTATTCCCTCATTCAAACCGGCTCCACATCAGTTCTGAAACTGAACGAGGTGTGTTCACGCTTTACAGTCGCTACATGAAGCGAATTAGTGGACGGGGGCAAAGCCCAGCCATGACTGCTCATGTTATTAGCCTGATGTGACAGAAATCAGGACAGGAGGCCTGCGCGCTGGGCGGTGTGTGCCGCAGATTAGCGCGCGTTTAAGGCGGTGTGAAAGGAGCAGCGCTGTAATAAGACACAGGCAGTCACTCAGGTCTAATGGGCTTTTATTGCTTGAGGAGGTCACGGCATCCACGGAGCTCCATCTCTATGTGCTTTACAGGAAGCAGTGGAAGAAGAGCGGAAGAAGAAGAAGAGAGTTTAACGCTTAACGAGCAGGTTCGTCTGAGCACATCATTGCCAAGACCACACATGCTGTCGTTCCCACTTCTGGTGATTCAAATCAAGAAAAAAAATAAAATAAAAAAAAAAATAAAAAATAAAAAATAAAAATAATAATAATAAAAACACACACACACACACACACACACACACAAAACCCCACATCATCCATCATCAGTGTAACTCCTCCTCGGGCTCCGTGAACTCTGTAGTGTAGTAAAGTAAAATCAATAGAAAGAAACGTGGCGGCTGTTTTCTCAGCAGCCTCTGCTACTAACGAAGCACTAACGAGGCGATGATCTGGCACCCCAGAGCAAAGCCTGCTGCCTACATGGAAAACAGCTAAGATCTCCTTCTTCTCTGTGTTTTTAATCAGAGGTGGGCAGGAACTGCAGTTACATTTCCTGGAGTAAAACTGTGATGGATTTTGGACTTTCCTGAGTATTTGCCAGCAGTAATACTTTTACTTATAGCCCAGATATATTTGCACAATCTTACTAATTCAAATTTAGGCTTTTAGTTGTTTTCTTTTCTGTGGTTGGATGCACTTCAACGTTCTGCGGTAGAACTGTGTACATGTCCTGTTACTTCTGCACTTCTACGGTACTCTCTGTCTATTTGCACTATTTTCTACAGTTTGACTACTTATACTTGAGTTTGGTTTAGGCTACTCTACCCACCTCTGCCACCCCACCCCCCCAACCCCCCATTTACAGCGGTGTCCTCCTATCCCACAGAACAAATGGCATCATAGCTCTCACTCAGATCTGTGTACAATACTTGGCACCATGACGCAGTAACAAAAATAAAGAGGAAAAAAAATAATAATAAAGATACCCAAGCCTACCTAAAACGTCACATTCAGAACCATAATATTATTACATAGAAATAAGTTAGAATAAGAATAATAATGAAATAACCCAAGTGAGACTGCTATATGAAACAATATCTAATATACTTTGCATGGTCTTATGGCACTGGTTAAAATAGCTTTGATAGGCTATATATACTATATATAAGTCATATGACTGAAAAAAAGGTGCACTTCAGATGATTTTGTTTGTTTTTCTTTTTTCCTTTCTCGATATATACTATTCAATTTTGGTAAGAATCATAAATTATCTTGTTTAAAAAGTACAGTATATAAAATGAGACTCAGCGGATGTCAGAGACATGGCAGTGTGTGTTGCGCACACGAGTCAGCAACAAAGCAAATCTTCCGAAAGAGGAAAAGAAGAAAAGAAAAAAAAAAGAAAAAAAAAAGAGAGAAAAGAAATAATGCAATGCATTGAAATGAACTGAAAATACCTATCTATTCTAATACAGAGCGACCGACCACAAAATCTGGTCAAAGAGAAAGAAAAACAGCACTAAAAACCATCAACACCACTATGTAATAATCCAATGTACAAATAAACCTAACACTATACACATACAACAACTTTTTTTTTTGCATTGCACTTTTTAAAACATCTTACACATGATATGGAAGTAGCTTCTATAATGTAGAGGCATACCTAAAAATGGCAAGTATGGTCTTTAAAATATGTAGTACTTCTCAATTTCTATTAGAGTTTTGGCAACAAGGCTAGAACATGTAAGAAGACTTGTCCTTTGTGTTGTCTTGGTCGTGTTTTTTTTTTTTTTTTTTTTTGAGAGCGATATATATAGAGAGAGAGGCCAGGTGAATTGGAGGTGATTGTCCATCAATAGAGTGTCCCAAATTTAGAGAGGCATCATCAGAGTGTGTGTGTGTGTGTGTGTGTGTGTGTGTGTGTGTGTGTGTGTGTGTGTGTGTGAGAGAGAGTGTGTGTCTTTGTGAGTGTTCTTGATTCTGGATCTTGAAGAACTCGTGTACACAATCTGCCATTTGTATGAGCGTGACGGCATGCACTTGTTTCACTACGACTGGTCAGTCCTGCTGAAAAGTCTTATCTGGGTCTTCTGTGAACGAGTGAGTGAGTGTGTGAGTGTCTGTCTGTCTGTCCATCCGTCCAGCTGTCTCAGAGTTTCTCACAGGGGCGCTTGTCGGGAAATCCTCTCCACCCTTTGGCACCACTTCCCTGGTCAATCAAAAGCACACACAAGCGTTCGCGCACAGACACACACACACACACACACACACACACTCACAGTGAGGACTCACACATGGCTTTTACTTTAACTCTTCAAACTGAATATTATAAAATGGCAGGAAAATGAGAAAAAAGGGAAGAAAAAATAATAATAAAAGAAAATATTTACCACATCACTGCACGACACAACACTTGTGCTTATGTGCATTAGGTTTACCTGCCCCTGCTGTTAATCGAAAGGACAGGAAAACAGGCTGGAAAACACACACAAAACAGTTTCAGTGAGTTTCAGTGGCTTATGCAGTTACAAACACGCACACACAAAACACCAGGGCTCCACTAATTTCTTTATGCAAGACACAGTTTAGTCCCTCCTCGCTTTTAAAAATGCCCCACCCACTACTATGAAACGAACTATGCTTCCATAATACTTTTTTGTTTTTTCACAGGATAAGTATCAACATTGCAAATGTGTATTTTGTACATGTAGGAAACTGACTAAATAAATAAAAGAAGTTTATTAATATTTGAAAAACTAGGCACAGGGTACATCAAGGACCTTATTTTAAGTTGTTGCTTTGGCGCCCTCTCTTTGTCTGATGATCCCCTGCGTTGTGTTTGCACATCTTTTATTTGTGCCTTTGCAAATCGTTGCTGTCACTGTCAAAAAAGCTTGTATCTCTATTTTTGCAGTTGTTGACATCATTTGAATTTGCCAGTTGTTCTCTCTGATAAGTGGACCAATAGAAGTGGTCCAAAATGACTTGGAATACAATCTTTCACTGCCTTCCTTCTGTAAAGTTGCCATATTGGAGATTGGAGATATTGGAGGTTTTTGCCTGACAACCTGATCTGGTAAATTACTTTTCGGACAGTGGAATGTCTGATTTTGAACTGTTCCAAGATCTTTTTAAATGCCTCCCCAGACTCATATGCTTCTTCCATCTTCTTTCTAAAGGCTTCAGAGAGCTCTGTGGATCTCACCACTCTGATACGACTTACAATCAAGAGCAAATCCAAACTAAATGAATGAGGTTTAAATTCAACAGGCTCCTTCAAAATCCTCGGCGTTTTAAGCTGTAATAAATGTGCATTTCTCTTAATTCCACTTTATAAATAACTTTTAAATAACATTTCTTCATTCATTTTGCTTTATTATATCAATCCATCTCTCAATATTGCTAAAATGACAATCAAACGTCCAGATGTTTACAAGTTTAAAAAGAGGCTGTATCAATTTTCCCACACGGCTGTACAGTGTATATTCTGATTTTGGAAACATTAGTGAGTGCATAGTTTTAAATGGTTCATGCATTTAGGCACCCATAGAGAGCATTGAAGCCTCTATGAGTGCCCAGACCAGCTCTTGCAGTCTCCAAGCATGTATTTAAGAGTTATCAATGCCCACAGCCATGCCCATATCCAGCAGTACAGTATTGTTGTTTATAATTAAACAGAAGGATGAAGCTAAATTTCATTCTTTTTTAATATCTCTGTTGTGTCTTTTGTGTTAGTCGTCCCTGATTTACACCTGCTATCTCAATCTCCCCTGTCATACCGTACCCACCATTCTTGCCATTCTTGGAAAGGAAAGACACACTAGTGTTTCCTCTGAGACACATGACGCCGGTTGCTGCATCTTTCCGAACTGCTGCTCACTCAACATTGTTTGGACAGCTGAACGAACTTGGAGGAGAGCACTGACAGCCCAACTCTCTGTATGTGAGCTGGCAGATGCTGAGGGCTGGCCAGCATGACTGTAGATAGACAGTAATCAGGAACTAAACCATCCTCCTATCATTAGAACAGTATGGTCAATTATGTTTTTTTTTTTTTTGATTTTTTTGGCATAATGCCTGTTACACTGTTGGGATTCAATGTCTGGCAACAGTACACCATTGTTTGGTGTGGTGTAGTGTAGTGTAGTGTATTGGGTAACAACAGTGCCCCTCCTGGGGCAAATTAAGGTTCGATTCCCC
This sequence comes from Salminus brasiliensis, assembly GCF_030463535.1. Taxonomy (NCBI): domain Eukaryota; kingdom Metazoa; phylum Chordata; class Actinopteri; order Characiformes; family Bryconidae; genus Salminus; species Salminus brasiliensis. The sequence goes on along the minus strand of NC_132881.1, from coordinate 36,631,455 downwards.
AGCCGAACAAGCACACGACACTACAGTCCTAAAGCTACATTTGTCTACCAACATTATTCAAATGAAAAATGCTCTGGAAAAGACTGTCAAATAACCAATGCCCAAACATAAATGGCCAGTAAAATCCTCCTTACTACACCACGCCAGGGTCGTTAGTATTTATTATTTTTTGTTTGTTTGTTTTTTGCTTAGTGCTTAGTGTAACAGAACCCTATTAGTAATTACATATATTACACACTCACAAATAAAGCACAAAATGTTTATACATACCTTGTGGTCCCCCATACAGACATTGGCTCCAATATTGTCATATGTTATTGATTTCTCGTCGGTCTCTGGCTGTGAACAATAAATACAAATATGTTGAAAGCATTACTTAACAAGCTTCAGAAGTAAATGATAAATACATTTTCTAGGGAGCCTTAGGGGCATAAAATGCAAGAAATAGTCCCCTTTTGTGACATTTGAAAATAATTTATTATTATTTTTTTAGTTTTATGACCTGAATTTGATGAGAAAAAATGAATAACATTCATTACATTTGTTTTAATTACTGGCACCCAGTTTATTATATCCCATATATATATATATATATATATATATATAAGATACATATATATCTCAAAACAAAATCATCATAATAGAAGAAAAAAACACTGACATAATTCAAATGTATCAGGTTTAATAGGGTGGTCTACTTGTGATAGATCTAGCTGAATAAAATCTGAGGAAGGAACTGTATTTAAGCTAAAATCAAGGTGATTTGTATATCCATATGCTCAGAAGGCAGAGCATTACAGTCGCTCTATCTGGGCCTGGTGAGGTGTGTTGCTCAAAAGGAGTGATGAAAGACTAGGAAAGCTTTGAAAAGAGTCACAAACTTCAATCTGAATGAACTTCAAAACCAATAACACGGAAGCGTACAGGTCATCCTTGCACTCTTGTGTGCACACACACACACACATAGAGACTACCTTTCCATCTCGGGTTATGAATCAACCTCCTTACATACACGCGTGCCACCCTGGGCCTCTGCTTCCCACAGCACGGATACATTCATCAAAAAGAGACTTGATAATTTACAAAGGCAGCATAAAATTGTGGATTTTCGGGCTGCGTAATCTTTAGACAGATAAACAAATGACAGCGGGGGCCGGGGCTGCTGCGGCGCGCGCTTGACTGAGCCTTCATTACGGTGTGGAGCGGGGAAGCTGCTCGGGCCGCCGCTGCCGGCAGACCTGCGGTGTGTTAGGGCTCGGCAAGCAGAAAATAACACGGCACAAAGTTAACGGAGCACAGCATGATAGATGACGCTGCGCACAGCACTGTTTACGGGCCCATGTCTCAACAATCTGTAACGCTTATGCATTAGAAGGTTGGGGAGGGGGGGGTGGGGGGGTAGAGAGAGGGAGAGAGGGAGAGAGAGAGAGAGAGAGAGAGAGAGACGGAGAGAGAATCCCCATATGCTTATTGAAGATATCCAAATAAAGTACTTAGGGAGCCTGTTCAGGTCCCTTAATGGGTGTTAAGAAAACAAAGTGTGGCCTTGACTGAGAAACTGCATGTGTGTGTGCGTGTGTGTGTCTTGTGTTGTAACCCACACTCTATTCAGTGATTATGTGACATTGTACTCCACTGCATAAGGGCTCAATGCAAGATAAGGCTTATTTGATGAGGGTGTGCATTTCCTGTATGTTTATTTTAAAGGTCCAATATTCTACATTTTTCCTGTATTGGGTTGTTCACAAGGTCCAACTAAAATGTCAAACTTCACTTTCATTTTATCAGAACAACATTGTTCATGCATTGTTCATGCACTCTTTTTAATAACTAAAGCAACTCTTATTAATAACCAAGAACACATTTCTCTAGGACAGTCCCTTTAAGCAGTAACTTAGCCTTGCCAATATACTGTGCAAGCTCCCTAATAACACCCTTTAACAATCTGCCATACACCGCTCATAAAGTAGAAGGCAGTTCTTCCAATGTAAAAATGTCATCCTGCTGACATTACTGCCAAACCAATCGGCAGATTTGAAAGGATTGTCAATAAGATTCTCCAGATCCTATTGGAATACTTGAGATCATGCCGAGAGAGAAAAAGAGAGAGAGAGAGAGCAGAAAAGGAGAGAAGGAGAGAGAGAGGCAGATAAATAAACAGACTGGAGTTTACTGTTCTGCTGTGGCTAAGAGCAGCTCTTGCCCTGAGAGAGCAGCCAGAGGGACAGAGATCTGCCCAGCTCTATGGAGACTTATGAAGCTGTATAAAGCAGACATGCATGCCTGGCACTCTATAAGAGCAGGCCTGAATATACTGCCAGTGTGGACTATGAGCTTAGCATGGCAGATGAAAGCTTACACATACAGCACCAGCTCCATCTGCGAGCCTGGCACAACACGGATAACCAGAGAGAGAGAGAGAGAGACAGCGAGACAGAGGGAAGGAGACAGCGAGAGTAAGAGAATGTGTAGCTAACTACATGACTGAACCTGATGACACCCTAAACCCTCAAAAAATACACTTACTTAATAGCCTCTAAAATCGTCTTACAGTACGTTACATAGAGATGCGCTGCAGTAAAATGTGGGGCTGGACTGTAGTTGTGTAATCTGGCAATGTTAGAAATTTCCAAATGTATTTTGGGTTATGAAGTACATAAGCAAAACTACATTAAGTACACTAATAAACAAAAATTACACATTCATAAAATGTCAGGTCTATTTCTGACAGTACAGCAGGTTAAATGATAAAAAGTGAGAGCTGTAACCCGCTGTGGTTGAACATTACAAATAGGTTAGGTGTAGTTGTAGTGTAACTGGACTGACCTTTAAGACCAGGTCTCTCGCAGATGAGGACATGAGGATACGGTCACACCAGGCTGGGCATCGTGTATTCATGTACTGCTTCCCCTGACTGGAGTCCTCACTGTATGGATAGCTGTGGACACACAGACAATAGTGCCGTATGGACAACTGTCATACAAAAACATGCCACAAAAAACTCAAAACTCTCTCATGACCTCAGACACAACATCATGTGTTTTTTTCTCTCCCCATTTCAGTCATTTCCAATTCTAGCTAAGGCACCCTATATCACAGGATCTTGCCGGTGTTGGGTGGGTGAAGGCTAGCAGGTGCTTGCTCTGTGTTAGCAGCAGTCTGAAAAGATGCTTCAGGTGACTCAGTCGTTGGACTGCTGAACACACTTGGAGGAGAATATTAACTGCCAATTCTGTTCCATCAGCTTACAGACGCCCGCACTGGCTAGCATTGTGGTGAGGTGATGGGAGAGAGGGGAAAATTCCACCCACCCGAGGTCAAACACGCTGACTGTGACTCCCGGCCACAGATGGCTGTGGCATCATTAATGACTGAACCTGTGAACTTCTGACGACAATGCCAACATTTAGGTAAGTAACATTTTGGTGTGAGAATGTGTGAGAATACATGGCCAATCAGTTAGTCAATCAGTACAGTTAGCCAATCGGTACATAATGTTTTTTATCTCATTTTCTGACAACAACTTACAGGACATATAAGCTAGATTTTATTTATTATTTATTATTTTCTCATTGTACTGTATATTCCATTTATTGTTATTATTAATGGTTGATATTCTTCAAATATTTATCTTAGACATTTTGCTCAATTTACTTGGTTCTTGGTTTAATGTAGGGGATCACTGACTATTAAGAGGTCTAGATTTCCCTATTGTTTGTGCGTGTTTCAGTGCGAACATGGCCGTATGGACATTGTCACGCTTTCCATAACCTCAGCTGGTCTGAGCACAACTGACCAAAAACAATCCAAAGAGCACAAGGCTGCTAGGAGACAAATATCCACTTGCTTAGGCCAATTGGCCATGAAAGACACCACATCACACGGACACGATGGCTAAAGCCCCTCATTTAACTAAAGAGAATCAGCTCCACAAACAGCAACCTGGCAACGGCTCATCTGCCGCAGCCCGGCTCCTCGGCAGCTGCCGCTCACGCTCCACAGTATTGCGCAGCACCATGGAGATCGCAAACCCAGAAGGGTCAGGGGTTTGATGAAGGCGGAGACTGGTAGTAGGGGGCCTAGTTAGCCCACATCCGGCTAGCACACAGACCCCTGACCGGGTGACCAAACACAAGCCGGCGAGGGGGCTTTGCAGAAGGCCTGAGTGCAATTAGCATTGATGGCACTTTAAACATGTGGAAATGAAGGAGGGTTTTGGTATGTTAAGGAGGCAGCTGAGAAGATGATTCCCTGGATGAAAGAGATGAGGAAGAAAGAGACAGTGCATGATACAGGAGGATAGAGAGAGGGGAAAGGAGGATAAAAAGGGATAGAGATGCAGAGTGTGGGAATTTGGAAGGGGAGGGGGGGCGTCTTCAAAGTGACCATGGCGCAGCCTTTCTTCAGGCTGGACCACACAACCGCCACAGGAAGTTTTAGCAGCGGTCACTGAGGCTGATCAAGCGCCTCCTCAGCTTAAGAGCTGATAAGCGAACTGGAAAAGATCCTCACGCATTCCCACCCAGTTGAAACGCCATTCGCTAATGGTAATGGAATTTGGAATGAAAGCAAATTGAGTTCAAAGCTCTCTTAAATGTGTACCATTATAGAATTTGATCTAAATGAGTTAAAAACATTTGCCCTGTGAAGCTTTTCAAGCTGTCAGCAACTCACAAGTGCACTTGTTATGTAAATATGGCAGTTTTCAAGTGGTCCATTCAAGTAGGACGGCCTATGATACTGGAATCATATTACTGAGCCTTGGACATATGTTTAGATTTGACTGGCATTAAACCAATGTATAGCTACTGTGGTAAATCTGCATTTTATTCATTTTAATGCATTTTGTACAGGAATAATACACAATTCATACCAGACCTGCAGCAAAATAAATGCTTCATTGCTCTTTAAAGCAAATCCAGGGGGATGCCATTTCCCAATTTCTACATTTTTAAAAAATGTTGCCGTATCGATATTGACATTAAAACACATATGGTCAAAATGATGCGATAATGCAATAGTTATTTGCAGCTACAGTAACTGTTTGGTGGAGGTGACTGCTGTTAAAGGGGGGAATCAGCTTATTCAGGTATATTCAAGACCTGCACTGAGAATGTTCAGCCAATATGCTTAAAGAGACAAGGACAGTATGACTGTTTGTGTGTTATTAATTTAGTGAGATTGTCTTTGTCCGCAACTCTCTGGTAATTTCAAAGGGTTCACTTACTTTTTCCTTGCAATTCTATATTAAACAGAGAATCAATAGAAAAATGTTTCAATAACCTTCCTACTGTGTGTGCGCATACCAAAAAACAAAAACAAAAAAAATCCCTATTTCTTCTATTTTTGCCTGTCTGGCACATCAAGATCATCCAACTAATTTGGATGACACACAATGCAGCTTTTAAATTTCCATTTCATTTACTGAAGATAAAGGTGTATTCAAAAATTACAATATCTCACCCATGTTTTCTTTTGGCTACACTTCTGTAAGTCGCTCTGGATAAGAACGTCTGCTAAATGCCGTAAATGTAAATGTACTAAATTAACCAATTCAGTTGGCGATTGGGTTGGATTTCACTAGACACACCCTGGCAGGGTTAACTACGAGACATCCTCAATCTAAACATTACTTAAACAGAACCTGTCTGGCAATGTGAAGCAGGCTAAAAGGTCTCAGAAAGCAGCACACGATACCATGTTCAAATAAGGTTAAAATACAGATGCAAGTCATTAAAATTCACATTGCTAAGGCTAGGACCCACATTGAGAACCACTGTCCACATATTATAACTTCTTTACAGCACTGTATGTGTCTTGGAATTCATTTAGTTGTTTAAATGAGATTCATAGGATTCCCTCCCATCAATCTAGTGCAAACATGACAACAACAACCATCTGCGTGCCTTCAAATCAATAATCCTGTACTTCTTTATCAACACTCTCTTACAGAGATTCCTTTTGACTGTCCACTCTTATAACCTGCCCTTCTGTCTCGCTCTTGTAAGCGTGCACACACACACACACACACACACACACACACACACACACACACACACACACACACACACACACACACACATACAGGCATGCACACTCTCTCTGACAGAGCTGATCTAGATTACAGTTCTCTAATGCAACGGCAAACAGCGGTGCGGTGCAGCAGGGCGAGGTGATGGATGTGGGTGATTAGCACACACAAACGTATCTGCCAGAGTAAACTCCAGACCTGGGCGTGCGAACCGGAGACCGTCAGCTGCTATCAGGCCCTTATTGCCCATGGCAAGACTAATTACGCTAATTAATGGGCCCGACGCGATAAACTCAACAATTGCCCACCTGTGTCTGCAGGGTTTGAGAGAGAGCGGCAACAGACAGGGAGAGAGAGTTGTAGGCTGCTTTGTGCAGCGTCAGTGTCCGCAAGAACATGTACAAGAACATACAATAGCTCAACAGGTCGGTCTGTCTGTCTGTGTCCCCGTCTGTCTGTCTGCTTTGGGTAGCAGAACACTTGTAGAATATGATCACTCTTAGGAAATCAGTGTCAATTAGGATTCCCTTAAGATTTTTTTTTTGTTTTTAATTTAATTGAAAGGTTCTTAAAGGAACCGACTGTGCTTCTTCTATGGCAACGGACCCTTGTTGCACTTTAATCTTTAAGATAATAAGAGATACTGCAGTGTAAGTGTCTCTTACAACAGCCAAAGCCAAAGGGTCCGCACAAAACAGCTTTGCGGGTTCACGCTCTAACAAGGCCCCACTTCTGGAGGTAGAGGAGTCCCATCTTCCTCCCCTGATCCCCAGAGCACTTAACGATTCCTCTCCGACTGTGACTTTAATGTTTGACTGACTCCTGACATTATTCACCAGATTTGCTTTTAATGTCACTGCCTTAGGCCTGCATGTCTGAGCAGCACAGGGACAAGGAGAGTCTTGTCAGTGTGTGTGTGTGTGTGCGCGTGCTAGCGCACATGTGTGTATGTACCTCCACAGGCCTTTTTCTGCCTCTTTTGTCCCTCGAGTCCCAGTCATGTGACTCTCCCTGACCAAGCCCCCTGTCCCACATCTCCTATCAGTGCTCTGAGAGCTGTTATCTTGTTCTACATAATGACAAATAAGTGACAAGCCAAACACTGGCACATTGAGACAGGCTGTGTGTAATGACGGCAATATAAACTGGTGAATACAGACAGGGGAAAGAGGGGCTGATAAGAGACAAGCTATTAATGAGCCAAGGTCAGGGGTCACGAACTGTACTAAGGGGTGGAAGTCACCTGACATGACCGGCACACTGGGATTGGTGGGAGTTATTGGTGATGTGAGTAGAAGGCGGAGCTGCGGGACGAGGCTGGAATGCTTTCGCTAAAGAACAGTGTGTTTGTTTGCTGTCGTCAGGGGAGTGAAAACAGGAGTGCCCGAACACACACACACACACACACACACACACACACACACACACACACACACACACACACACACACACACACATTCACAAAAAAGTCAGTGCCTTGTGCTCTTGTGAGGATGAGTGTATGAGGATTATGTCTAATATACTGTAATTAATTACAAAAAAAATATTTATGAAATATTAAAGAGAAAATGATGTATAACGCCATTTATCTGGTGTTATTATTATTTTTTTTTATCTGTAAATACTGAGCTCAACTTTGGAAGCACACACATATACACAATTTCAATCCAGCCTAGTTTATCTGATCAATCCTTTATTAAATAAAATCAGGTCAGCCACTGGTACAACTAAACAAATCCATAGATAGCGTGATGCGGCAGGATGGGGCCATGGTAACCTCTCATGTATGTGGTTTCTGAGGCTGTATGCCAGATACACCGATCAGCCCTAACATTAACAACTATTACTATGTACTCTTCCCTCTTTGTGCCGTCACAACAGATCTGACCTGCTAAAGCATGGACTCCACTAGACCTTAGAAGGCGTCCTGTGGTTTCTGGCACCAAGACATCAGCAACAGATCCTTTAAGTCCTGTAGATTTAGCGTTGGGGACTACATCAATGAGCCTTAGGTGCCAATTATCATGTTGCTGGTTCACCAGTTGTCTTTCCTCTGACCATTTTGGTATGTACCTTCCACTGCATACCAGAAAAAAACCCACAAGACCTGCCTGGCATTTTACAGAGGCTCTGACTCACCATCATAATTTAATCACTAATGTTATGGCTGATCAGCCAGGCCACCTGCCTTTCTCTGTTTATGAGAAATTTAGCGAAAGAGTGATGTGTGCAAATGCCACAACTCTAACAACTGTAACAAACAGGGGCTAGTTCCTAAACAGTTCCTTAAGTCTGATGAAATTAGACAAAAGATTCATTCAATGTAACTCTGCACTGTTTAAACAAGATCGGCATCGAAATATATAATAAATACATATAAACGTAGCTGTGACAAAAAGTCTGACACTCTCACATCTACAGGCAATTTGTCCTTAGACCTGTCACGATAATCGTGTGACATTGTGTAGGGAAAGAGTGCAGTGAAGTCACAATTTGCAAGAGCCAAGACAAAAACTCCTACAGCTATCCTGACCACCTTACACCAAGACTAGCAAGACTCACATGACTTTATTCCAACACTGGAAATTTGTCAGTGCAAACAAGAAAAGTTGTTTGGTGTAAAGCCGACATTAGTTTTAACAGGTGCGATCTAACCCCCATGTGGAGGTTGCACTTTAGTCTTACTAGCTTTTACTGTGAGTCGTTTATGTGCTTTGACAGGCACTATGAGAGTAATAAAAAAAAAACACTGTAATCAAACAACTGTAAAAAACAATAAAAATAGACACGTTTAAAAGGTAAACAGAAATATCTGTCTGATTGATTAAAAAAAAAAAAAAAAAAAAAATCATGGACGTTGTTGATGTAGGAATGTGAGATTAGACCTGACCTGCTTAATTAAATTAGGTCACATTTCATCCTTTATTGGTTTATGCCTCGCTTTTGCATGCTGCAATGTTCAGAAAAAGGACAAAACTACAGTCAGAATTTAGCCTTCAAGCTGTGAACGGCATCCTTTTGGTCCATTCTTTAGATAATTGTACTATAGTGGTTACTTTTAAGAGATTACTTTTTTCTTAACATATTTCTGGGCACGTTGGCAGTGATTTAGAGATACTGTATGATGCTTGGACTAGTGAGTATAAGCTTTTATTACAAGTTTAAATTAGCCTGGTGGCTCCTGGTTGATTTGGTAGATTTGGTCTAATGGGAAAACTGAAAAATGTGAAGTTTGGCGAAACCATCGCTTAAAGGGCTTTTTTCATTACCAGGCAGAAGGCCATAACTACCCATAACCCACAGCTAGCTCTAAGCAGTGTGCTTTTCATTAACCCTCCCCCACATCCCACGTGCTAAAACAAAGGATTCCTTTCAGGGGCATCAGAAGAGAGACAGATACAAATAGACTCATGTCCATCTGACCTGACCTGCCACTGCAGAGCTTATACACGTCTTAATGTTATTCACTGACTGTAATGATTAATGTGATGGCACTTAGGCCTCTGCTGTGTCACTCTGAGGTTGACGGGTGTCCAGCTGTACAGGGAGATAGTAGGCCAGACACCTCGCCTCATTCTTTCTGCTGGGGCAACACTTAAGACACATCTATCTGGCTTCATTAAACAAGCGTGAGATCACTGCTCTCAAGTGAAGAGTGCGGGAAAAGTACAGTGTGTTTTGTGGTGAGAATAAATAGTCTCCTCCAGGTCACACACACATGCACGCGCATACACACACACATACAGACACATGCACAGGGACACAAACACTCCATCTAATGCTCAGCACACTGGAGAGCTACTCATCTAAATGGGTGACATCATTCAGTAGTTTCAGAATGGGACTGGAGGGAGTGGTGGGGCAGAGAGAGTCATAGAGGAAGAGAGAGAGCATTGAGATGGATGGAGCTTGGGATGTCACACGGACAGTGACCACCATCACAGTGACATCACCTCCCTCAGTGTCCTTCTAGCATCTGAGTACACAGTAATAAAATCATTACAGTGTCATAAAACACCTCTAAATACAGCCTGAGTACATAATACTGTGACTATACAGTGTGCACAGCTTACATTCCTGACCTTATGTCCACAAAACACAGGCACTTCTGAATCTGCACTTTAGTTGAGACCCTGAGACTCTTTCTGACCACAGGTCCAGGCTCCCCAGACCTGGAGTTTATGCAGAGCCCAAGAAAACAGAGAGCTGTTTCGGAGGGCTTTACCAGGGGTCCCGTGCTGAAGTGAGTGGCAGATGATGGTAAACAAATATGGAGCACCTGCTTTAAACTAGAGCCCTACATATCACTACAACAATGTGCCCCTTAGTGAGGACAAGGGTTGGGTATTTGCGGATTGCAGAACCCGATAGCAGTAACAATTCCCTGAAACAATTTAAAGAGATGTACTTCATCTAAAATAAAAATAATAATAATAATAAAATAAACAAATAACTCGCATTGTATAATTGTTTATACCATTTCATAAAATGAATGTATGATATTGTTTTATTATTACTCTCAAAACACTGTTTCCACCTTTTTGGGCTTGTAAAGCTTTGGCTGTCAGAGAATTGTTTGCTTTGTCAGCTGTGCTGAGCCTTAGCTGTTTCACAGATGTACAATTTGAAGGTTTAGCTAACTATACAACTTGAGCTTCATCTAGTTAAAGTGGCTTACTAATTTACTGGTGTATTCCAACTGTATGACAGAGATTGTTTTCTTGCGGTTAAAATAGTCCTTCGCATTTTCTGACAGAGCTGTTATAGAAATGTGAGAACTGTCTATTGCTCCATATATATATATATAACTCCTATAGCTGAGTTGTAGAACTAAACTCAGCTGTTCTCAGTCTCTTGGAGCAGGCCAGTTTTAATGAGAAAGTATAACAGAAATGAAATATGCTGGGAAGTAAAATCAGATCACATCTGGTCATGCTGGGGATGCAATTTAGTGACACGCTACATAATTCGGTCAAGGTTTATCCATATACTACCCGGACACAAAACACATGTTAATGCCAGATGTAAACAGGCTCGTACAGGCTCTCTATTTTTGTTCAGGTTTGGATTGATCGCATACATTAGCGTTTCATTACCTTTAAATCAACTAGGCGGTGATGGTTAAAGTTGGGTTACTGATCGGAAGGTTGTTGGTTCAAAACCTGTGGTCTGCTAAACTGCCATAGTTGGGCCATTGAGCAGGACACTTCACTCTGTTTACTCCAAGGATGCCGTAGCATGGCTGAGCCAGTACTCTGAATCCAGATGTCATTCTTTTTTTGGCAGATGCTCTTATCCATACCAACTCACGTTTAAATCATGTTACTCGGGAAGGTAAATGCAGCGCTAGATGTCTTGCTGGGGAATTGCTGGGGAGTTACCCACCACACTACACCAACAATACAATGTGATCACCAAATTCAACACAGAAGAAATGAAGGTAGAGACGTCAAACTGAGTTCTACCCAAGGTCACATGCCAATGCTAAACCTCCTACAGATGATCTACCAGGCGGGCATCGGCTGCACTGGCAGGGGAAACAACATGGGAGGCCATGGACTGGGATACAGGCCAGGCTAAAAAACAAGCCCTATTTGCTATGGGTCTTTCTCTCTTTCAGGCAGGAGGTCAAGTTGATCATAAATGCTGATGATGAGATAAAATCATGCCTGAGATGACTAGAAAAAAGTCCCTTCTACCAAAATCCAGCAGGCCACATGGCTCACCAAGCCAATGATGTGACTAATCTTGTGGACTCTATTATTGGGACTATAGATATGATCATTTTGGCTGTGATGTTATGCATTTACTGAGTCACTATCACGTCATGTAGCATATCAGCTTCATTGGAATTCAGGACGTCTAGGCTTAGCCAATAAAATTTATCTTTGCATTTCTGACTAACACCAAGCATTGTACTTGCCAAGATGCAAAACGTTTAGATGTTCCTGTACAATTGTCCAGAAGAAAATAATCATTTTACTGCATTTTACCGATTCCTGAGGAGAATCAGACAACATCCAACCCCAGTCAAGAACCCTCCAACCCAATCATGGTCTGGTTCCTGGAGTGAAGCTCTAACCCTCCAAGCCTGTGCCGCATTGTTCTAATCCCTAGATGTGTGGAGGGCTGAGGACTGAGGGATTGAAACTGAGCTGTTGGTTTAGCCAGAGCCATTCCTCCATTCCCATGGCAGCACACTCCACTGTGTTCACTACACACTGTCTCTTCTCTTCTCCTTCAGAGGGGAGTTACTCTCCAGCTCATCCTCATGAAGCTGTGCATTTTGGTAGATGTACGCTGAAGAGTTCCATGCACTCCTACAGCACTTCACAGCCATTTTCTTTGTCAGTAAATGGTGAAGAAATCACAGTAGGTCACCTCTGACCCCACCTGCCCTCACTTTTTAACCTTAAACCTCCAACCCATGCCTGTCTGTCTAGACTTGGCAAACACTTACACACAGGTCTGGAGCCATTCACTCTTTAAAACATCTTTTTCTCTGTATATGTATTTTGTAGACACTCTCTCTCTTTCGCTCTTCTTTCATCTCTCTGTAAAGAGACCTTGGAATTGCTAAAAGGAAACAGCGGCATCCACAGGTCAATGTCGATCATCTCTCTTGGCCTCTCTCTAATGTCCATTACCAGTAACCCAGTTAGTGTGAGAATAAATAGAAACTCCTTCCTCCAGTCTTTCATTGTCCTCTAAATTCCCACAGGCCAATTTCTCCATTCAATTTCACCATTGATTTTACACAGAGGAGACTACAATAAAATCATACAATGACTCCGCTAACTGCACTCCCTTTAGATCAATCAGAATATATCACTAGGGCAGGCCACCCAATAACAGGGATCACTACGCTCAGAAAAAGATAACCTGCCCTATAACACTGATGTGCGTCAGTGCTTGGGACGGAGAATTCAAAAGACTTTGAACTTTCCGTTAATTATTCATTATCATTTTCCTCACAGATTTGTTGAGGCATTTTGTGATTTAATATTTGAGTGGCACAAATGATCAAAACTGTTTCTTTTTGTTGTAGTTTGGCAAACTTTCAATACTTTAATTCTTTATTTAAGTAATTTCAGACTCCTGCAGACGGCGTTGCACAGGAATAATAGAGCTATACATACTGTAAGGTGTGCAATGGGATTCATAGACTGAGAGGAAGTGGTACAATGCAGTGAATGTCTCGTTCAATGTGTGAAAATGGGTTGTAAAATAATGGTTTAGATGTTAATAATTGACAAAAAGGAGCGATTGCTTTTAGGTGTGCCAAAGACCATAGTGTATAGTTAGTAGCTGAATTAGCAGGTGTATCGAAGCATGCAGTCATACGGGTCTACCAGCAGTGGCAAAAATCACGGTCTACAGGAAATTCTCGTCATATTGAGCAGAAGTGAGCAAGTAAGTCCTCTTGCGTGCCACTCTGCTCCATATGTTCATAAGATGCAGTTCCCTGCGGAGTGTTCTTTTAGAAATTGGTTGTTAAGGACCTGCAGTGACCTCTAGAAGCAATTCTTGCCTGGAAGTAAAGCAACAAGCAGTGAAAACTGACAGAAACTGGAGACTGGGATTTTTGTCACTGCTGGTAGAACCATATGACCGTATGTAAAAAAAAATCAGATATCCGTGATGGCGCTCAATTCCTAAACTTCCCTAATTTTGATACCATATTTAATATCTGGTCTGAATCCAACTCAACCTGCCCAATCATGGTGTGGAGATGCCAGAGATTGTATTCCCATCTGGTTCTAGTGGACATTTCTGTTCTTCTGTTTGCATTTGTGCATGTGTGTTAAATCTGCCATACGCAGAATGAGTGAGCATACAAAATGTTTTTGGGAATAAACGTATGTGTTTGTGTGTGAGTATGTTTATGAGTGTGTTCCACAGCTGATTGGCGCAGTCGGTCTGGCTCCAACACCAATGTTGGCGAGAAAGGGCCAAATTCCACACACTCGTGCCTTAGCGCTTAGGCTTGTCAGAAACCAAAATCACACACACTGCTCTGTAGGGTCCTGCTCTGTGAATTTACAGCTTGTAACACATTCTTTAAAGTTCAGCTCACACGTGGTGTGTAAATGGGCCAATACAAGAGCACACGTCTCCTGGTCAGAGGTGTCAGTGTTATGTGGACAAGAGCAGCCTTTGACCCATAGATGGGACACCGCACTGAGACATGACCTTAAAGTGTTCAGCACCTAAACAGGAATTTCAAATGGACAGCATCGACCGACCGCCAGCAGACCTCAGACATAACTAAAGAGGGCTGACCGTTACGTATCCTTTGAGATCACCTCACATAAAGAATTCCTGCTATTTTCTATGTAATAATGACTATAAAGGTTTAAAATAAACTAGACAAGCATTGGACATTGTATTTATTATTCTGAGAATTCATTATTAATGATATGCAGCATCTCAGTTATTTTTGAGTCATTTACAGCTCTAGCCATCATTTTAGAATCAAAATATTTCTTAATTTGTTTTTTGCCTCCTGGTGTCCTCCACTCTTAAAATTAAAGGTCCTACAGAAGGTTCCCCTGCAATGCCACAAAAGAACCATGTTTGTGAACAAGATCTGTGAGTGTGAAGAACCTTCTGAAGGCTTAAGAAATCCTCACCTGATGTGAAGGTTCTTCATGCTAACACTTTAACAAAAATGGTTCTATAGGGAACTAAAAGTGGTTCTTCTATGGTATCGCTTAACCAAGGTAGCTATCTAGTAGTATGATAAATACACCATCATATCATCAGTTTAACATGATGGTCTGATACCGATCTGATGCTAAATCACTGTGCATTCTTTCTGGAAACCACTGTGTAGATCTGCACAACAACACAAAGTCTTACTGCCCCTTGTAATGTGTATAACTACAGTAATTACACATCCTGAATCTACGACACAAACGGTTGAAAAGGCAATAACTGTCAGATCACACAGAGGGGCAGTTTACTGGTCATGTTTTCTATCAGATCTAATGCTGATAGGGTGGTGTTAAAGTGGCTGAGGGTGGTGTGTGTGTGTGTGTGTGTGTGTCTGCATGTGTGTTTGTGTCACCCGTGTGAGTGCTCGTCTTTCCGTGGCCCTGTGCAATAACCCCACAGATGGTCAGGGGTGTTTCAGGGCTGTCCATTTGATGGAGAACAATTGCTGAGTGCTTGATTGCTCAAGAAGCACAAGGCGTATCTGACAGGGGGAGGGTGTGTGTGTGTGTGTATATGTGTGTGTGGGGAGCCTGTTTAAGTTTAACTAAGCTGTGTCTCTTCTCTCACCTCTGACAATAATGTGGCTTGTAGCAGACACTACTTGCATCAAATCAAATTTTATATACTCCTTAATGGCTTTAGATTTTTGATTCATCACAGGTGGCAGCGCGAGAGCATGCTTTGCCTCCTCTTGCCACGCTGCTGCTCAGCCATTTCTCATCGCAGGCCTGACGATTCAGGATTATATACTGGAGACAGATGAGAGCAAAAGTCATGCAGTGTAAAAGCCTAATAAATCCACCTGTCACTTATGCAAAGCCATGTAAATGGAGATAGCTGATTAAGACACAGTCATTTAAAAATAGACACACGTGCGTGTGCATACACACACACACACACACACACACACACACACACACACACACACACACACACACACACACACACAGGCCCCGCCTCACACCAGCCACTGGAGCAGTTTATCAAGTAATTATTGTTTGATTACAGCGTTTCATTATCTACACTGATTGAGTCAGCACTGACGCCAAAGGTCAAGCACCATTAGCACGGGCCATGCTTCGGCCCCCCGCTGGCGTTCTGAAAAGCCTAATTGTACATTCATTTGTTTGAAGAAGAGGACACGGAGAGAAAGGCTGCTATGGAATATTAATGCTGTTCTGCCTCGCAAAGGCGTGATGAGCAAAAAAAGGGGGTGGCACGTAGTCTAAAAGCACCAGGGGGAATCTGCCAGTGTTGGTCCATACAAATGACCGAAGGGTGTACCGATTTCAGTACAGCATCAGAAAACCTACAAATAAAACTTCTGAAACGATGTTTAGAAGCTTAACTAGGTTTCTAGCAGGGGGGGTTATCTGATCAAGGCATCTGAGCACATTCTATGACACTAAAGTAAGACGCATGAACCCACTCTCAAATCACTGGGTCTTATCCTTTTTGGGGGCTTATTTTCTTTTGATAAGAAAAACAGCCTGGTCAGCTCAAGCTTGACCAGCAGAGGATACGTTTTTGTTTGAGTTTCAAGGTTTAGCTTGTCTACAAGAATGATCGACCTGACCAAGCTTGTCGATCGGCATGAACAAGCTAATATAATATAATCTAATATAAGAGTTCTATACAATCAAGACATTTTAAGCCAAAAAAATTAATTTGGTATTGGTGTATTGGTAGACTCTTTAAAATACAGATATTAGATATAAATACCAACAAGACATTTTTAAGAAACAAACTACCTAATCAAACAATCTTTCATAAATGAGCCTTGTAGATGAATTCCATAAATCAATAATTAGGCAACATTTTGGCAGGCACTCTATACATCCAACCACCGACCCACAAATGATAACTTGACCAACAGAAACACTTTAAAATGACTGAAGTGATTTTACATTGATGTCCATTGACAGGTGTTTTTTTTCTTTCTCCTGAAAGGTTTTTGTTTGACAATATAACATATTAATAAGAATTTTAAGTGAATTATAAACTTCAAAATAGTGGTTAAAATCTTTAACATGACGTGTCAACTTCACATCTCGTACATTATCAGAGAGAATATGTTCGCTCACAGAAACTATCAATCTTTCATTAACACTGAGATACCATCAGAAAACAAACTTTACCAACCAATTAAAACGTGTCTTTCCTGCATTAACCTCACAGCAGTGCTTCTCAGTAGGTGACAAAGTGAACAAACATCACACGACAGCAGTGACTCACAGGTGAAAATGTAACACACCAGATATGAGATATGAGGAGAAAGGAAGTGGAGGCCATACCTGGGAGGAAAAGAAATCTCCAGCTCGTGTAGACGGTCCTTGAAGACAGACAGCTCTTTGTCAAACTCTAATAGCTGTAAAGACAGAGCACAGGACGTAAAGGGAGTTAAATGCCATTTCTTAGTATTAGTGGTCCAAACATTTGGCGTACAGTGCAGCTATGTCCTATTGTCACCCAATTAAACACACTCGCTAAACTCGATAAACACAAACCAACAGGGGGAGCTAAGACAATAACTGCTAATTAATGCCAACTTGTCAAAAAGTGCTTGAACCCCGCTAATTGCTCCTTGGGGCCATATTTACTTTTATTTGAGCCGTAAACAGGGTTAACAAATAAGCAGGGTGCCTCTATATGCCATCTCTTAGATTTCAACATTAGAAAAATGTCGGTTTTACAATCAGAGAGGGGGTACATGGGTGTGACCGGTGTGACCATCCCATGTATGGGTATGTGTTTGTCTATCCTTTGATACTGTGCTCTATGAACACACATGGCAATAAGCGTGTTTATAACACTCGATTTGGGTGTGTGTATGTGCGTGCAGTGTTCATCAATCATGCTCCCTCCCAGCTGCACGCACTCTGAGGGAGCTGAGCTGTCTGAGATGCAAGGATGACTGAGACAGGCTAAAGCCATTAATCAAAGCTGAGCAGAATAATTAGCCTGTGTGTGTACACATTAATTATGAGAGAGACCAACAGGTACAACTGACACCTGCATCACTGCCTCATGTGCGTGTCTTCTGTATGTGTGTGTGTGTGTGTGTATATACTTGTGACAGCTACTAGAAAAAACAAATGTGTTCTTGTATTTGTTTGCATAATGGTTGTGCTGGTCTGCAACGCAATTGGTGTTGTTGCTATGTGTATGTTTGAGTGTGTGTTATTTCTGCAGGCAGTGAGGTGTTCAGGCAGCCTGTGTGGTTCAGGAGGGCAAATAAGAAGCATTCATCACATTACCAGAGTGGACAGACCCCCCTCTCCCAAGTTACATGCTTGAGTACATACATGAGGCTTTGTGTATGTCTAAAGGAAGAACACTCTGACTGTACAGCATGGATGTCACTATCAATTATATTAATAATTGTGTAATATAACTATTATTTTGTGAAATAAGTGTGTAACCATTTTTTTAAAGAAAAATAGGCATAACTGAACATAATATGCGGAGCCTTTCACCACCCAAATACTTGGGTACACTGTTTTTTTCATTTCCTTTTTTAATATAGCAAAAAACTGTAAAAGAATTTATTAATCAGGGTATCTGTAAATGTACTAAACTTGTTTATTTATTTAATTTTATCTTTAATTGTTTCCCCTTAATTTATTCAGTTTAATTTATAAATATTTATAAATCTTCAGCTATCACACAATGCTACCTAAGCTGAGAGGGTAACAGCTAGCTTGCGCTTCCTTTACACGTGGAGTCAGCGGGCTTGGAGGAGAACACTAATTGCAAATTGTGTTACACCAGCTAACCCACCTAGAGAGAGGCCAATTTTAATTAGACTGATGGTCTCCTGACAAAAGGCTAAGACATGTTAATTCCTTTATGCATTTATAGTGCACAAACCTTCCCTTTGTAAGCAACCTTTCGTAGTAATTTTCCACAAGCACCTTCATGTGAATTTCAAATGCTACACTCAATTCCCATATACGGCTCCTTCATATACAGTTCCACAACAAATGAGTTATTGCTATTCAACGGTAACTAACTGGAGGTTAATTGGACTGTATGCAGTCCAAGATAACTGCTGATACTACAAGGCTCACCTTTTGTCGTACGGATAGAGCTATAGAACTGTCGAAGGATCAAGTTCAACCATAGACGTTGCAATAATTAGGAGTTCTCCTAACACTTAACATGGCAGCTGTTTACAGATAAAGTATCGCCCATCAACAAGAAGAGCCAATGGAGCAGAGGAGAGAGTGGATGGGAACTGGCTATGACTAAATTGTGGGAGAAAAAAAGAGCTAATGTGTGCTAAAAGCTCCCCCTTGAAGAGAATGCTGAGACTGCTGAACACAGCCTTATAATGGCCTGCAGACACCCTGTTTATCACGCAAACTGTAAACTGATCACTAAGCTTATTCACCAAGAACGTAAATTTGTTCAAATGATCCTGTTTTATTATAGAGTAATTGAATTTAATGGAGTGATCACAACAGCTGAAATGTGTGTGTGTTTGTCTTGAGCAACACTGGACCTAAGAAACTGTGTGGAATTTAGGCACAGCATTCTTTCAGGCAAGCGGATAGGTAATGCTGTGAAGCTTTTTTTTTGTGAGGAGTGTGTGCGTAAAGCAAATGTTAGGTAATTCATTTAGCAGCAGTGGGACAGACGGGGGAACCTGAGGGTTGAAATTTCACACTACATTTCATCATGGCTCAATTAAGCAGAATGATTTGCTGGTCTGGTAGGTCAGCAGTAAAAACTGTGCTTCATACAAGTTCAAGGGCTTGCTGCATTATAAGGCTTGGGTAGTTTGTCAGCTTGCAATGACCTTGAGGTTCTAAAGGGCTATGGAGGAGATCACAGGGCCAGTGCAGAAGACAAGGGCCCTAGATGAGAAAGTACCAAGAAGAAGAAAAGAGGGGGGGGGGGGGTGTCAGCATTGCCTCAGAATTCTCACTTTGCCTCAATAGGTTCCCCCACGTAAATCACGAGGGCTTTGATTACTCTGGAGCTGTGCCTTTCTGCAAAACTGCAAAGTAAAATGTCCCCAGGCTCCCTGCTGGACGATGCTATGTCCCCTGCCATAATTGTGCTTTGATTTATACTTTGTCAAATACAGCTCTGACAACACCTGCTGCCATTAAACGGCATCAATAAGAGCAGGGTGAGAGGTCATTTAATTTGATTTTTACGCGGCACACTTTGCCTTCATTGCGGTGCCGATATTTCCCCCACTTTTATGATGTATTCATTATTTTGTGTCCAAACGATATACTGGCAGCTCAAACAGGACAGAGCAGAGAGAGGGTGGACATTGATCACCTCCCAAACATTGCGTTACGTTAATCTGCCCAGCATGCATCATTGTTAATGTGATTTTAAATGAAAACTCATTTGAAAAGTGTATAAATGAAAGACAGAGGCTTCATCCTTTACAGGAGTGCTTGTTCTTTAATCATATATTATTTTAACCATATTCACATTTTGATACGCTCTGGACCTGCATGGATTTGTTTACCTCAATAAAAAGCATATTTTCTATAGAATTTGATATATACACGTTCATTTTCACAGCTTCTACCACTTTCTGATTCTGACTTTTGGAAGCAACCTGGATTTATACTACACATATTGCCAGGGTTTCTGTATCATTTTCATAATAAATGGATCAATAGAAATGCAAAATGAGAAATAAAGTGCCCCAGCACTGAGCTGTGGAGCAGTGGAACAATGTTCTCTGGAATGATGGTGCTCCATTCAATACTTTGGGGATGAGATGAGAGACAAGGTGAGGTTCAACATCCTGACCTCTGCTACACTCCTGTAGCTGAGTGCATTCGAATCCTCACTGCAATCTAAAAGAAAGCCTTCTCTGGACAGTCACTCCAACAAAAGCAGGATAAACTATTTTTTAATCCCCTTGATTAAAAATAATAATTAAAAATGAATGAGCAAGTGTCTCAATACTCGTGTCTATATAGTATACATACAATCCATTCATAAACCCACCTGAAAACGATGACTGTGTACAGACCATAGCCCTAATGAGGCCTCAAATCATTGTGAGCTCAAATGTATTGGGGTGCTCAAACTTTTTATATAATTATATTTTATAATTAGTACAGTAATTCCTCAAAATTTAAAAAAAGTATGCATCATCTTTACCTTCATGAATTTGGGAGCTCTGTTCATCTTCTGCTCACTTCACTATTCACAGTGACAGATATTTTCACCAGGGGTGCCCAAACTTTAGCACAAGCACACACCGTCGGACTGCCCGGCATTCCTTTATGCAGTGTTCAGATAGGCCGACATTCATAGAGTGTGTTTAGCCTCGTCCGATTGCAGCCTGTGCTAGGGTCACTTTAGATTAGCGGTGAAGCTGCTCCGCTGCTTAGGCCACCTGACAGGTAAAATATGGATCGGTCCGGCGCAGGAAGGGCCGTGTTATTTATTTATTTGGATTCTTAAAAACTCTTGCGGTTTGAGCAATGCAGCGGTGGAGGACGCGAGCAGCATGAGGAGTGTGACAGAAAAGTTCATCACTCACTCCACTCCTCCCCTCCCTACCGAGCTCTGCTCTCGTCCTCCCGTCCCACCGGCTGGCCAGCTACAGCAGATAAAGTTACAATAAAGAGATACTGAAACAAAATCAATGGGAATGGGACAGGAAGGGAAGAGATGAGAAATTGGGTGGAGGGGTGGATGGGTGGTGGAGGTGGGGGGGCGGGGTGCACTCAGTGCAGCGCTTGGCTCCTGAACGCCTCGGCCGGCCACAACGCACACATACACGCGCACTCGCACACCCTCCCCCTCTGCTGCTGCCGCGAGCCCTGCGCCCCCTCGACGCAGCGGTCCTCGGAAAATTTAATCTTCCCAAATCCTCATCAGAGCTCTCCATCCTCCGTGCCTGACAGCCACCCGGATAATTAATTATACAATTTCGATGGGAATATCGACTAAACAAAGCTATTAATCATAGCAAAAGTCAATAGGCATGGACACATTCAATCATGTCCCCACCAATGATTACTCCTCTCAAAATACAATAATTATTTTCAAGAGCTGCCTCGAATTAAATTTCTGTCAAGCTGGTACAAGTCTAGTAGTTGATGAAGGATGCAATGGATTTTTATTTATTTATTTTTTATTTTTATTTTTTTGGAAAGGGGGGGGGGGACATTTGTCGTTTTGGAAAGGTAGTTTGTTTTATAAGGCTCATAAGACAGTGTGTTTAACTAGACCATGACCATCAGATTATCTCTCATGAGCCATTAGGTCATTTATCTAACAGCTCTCCAGTCAAGCGAATGAACACACACCCCTTCAACCCCCCCCCCCCCCAACCACCCACACACACACACACACACACACCTCGAGCTGTATATAGAGATGAAGCTAGGACTCACACAGATGTGTTCTCTGTAAGGGGTGCAGGTGAGGGTGAGGATAGCCTCCAGCTGAGGTGAGGTCACACTTACAGACTATTTTGGACATTAAACTGACCTCATCCAGAAGATGAAAGGGTGCACGTCCGTTCAAACGTACGTACGGGATAGAAAAGGACTTCACATCTGCACCTACAAACACTTCCTCACAAAGGAACACATGATGTGCTTAATTGCCTTAATCTAACCCCCCAAAAAACCTCAAAGGCCTACGTGGGCCTCCTTGACTTTGCTTTCTCAATGTCTCTCTTTTACTCCTTCACGACAACATGACAAATGTCTTGAGGGTGCCACATTCTTTCCTCTTTAAGGAACCTAAAAAAAGGTTCTAATTGGGTAAAGCAGTATGATAAGAAGAAACTACACAACCTACCAGCATTCCATTGTTTTCTCTGAAAACGTCCTGGTTAATATAGTTAAAAAGCTTCTTTTCGAGTTGCAGCACAACCTACGGGAACACAGAACCAAGACTGAGTCAACAGCACACAAGATAACATGACCAACATTAGAAAGGAGAGGTGTGTGTACACTTCTGAGCTACAGTAATTAAGGAAGTTCCATGTATAAACACAGGCCAAAAAGTGCTGAGCAGACTAGATGTTAACTGATCTACAGTTATCCAGGCCATCCCACCCCATAATATTTTAACAGTGTAGGAAGACTGCTTTCTTGGGGACAACAGAATAAAAAAGGGTCAATGCTTGAAACCAAGGTCAATAAGCAGATATAAAATAGTGTGTGAGTGTGTGTGTGTGAGTGTGTGTGTGTGTTTACAGAGTACTCACCTTGCGGTCATTGTCCGACTCTCTGAATATGAGTTTGTCCACCTCGTTGGTGTCTGCAGCGCGAACTGTCTGCATTGTGGCTGTGGTGCACAGACTCTGCAGCAAGAGAGAGAGAATGCGATCAAGAGAGAGATAAAACAATTACATAATCATACATCAATTACAATAAAAACAGCTGCTTCAATTAAATCAATATATTCCTGGTCTGTCCTTAAATCTCTACAGCATTTAACCCCTTAAACCCTGGATTAATAATTCAGTTATTAGTCCTATAGCAAAAGCACTATTGTGTATTGTGGATTCTATTTTAAGACCTATGAAAATGATTTTTTTTTATTATTTAAAAAGAACATTCTATTGCACCAGTTTCGCATTTGGACACACATGATAAACTTTTTAGAAGACGTATCTTAATTATCATGAATCACTAAGTTGCTAAGGCTGTGTTCAGAATTGTAGAGCATATTCTGCCCCAAAAAAATCTAAGCTGTAATGGTGGTTTTAAGGCTGGGAAATTCAACGCCACACCAAACTTCACACTAAATAGAAATGAACTTGCATTGCATTTGGAGGAGAATATCAGTGACTAGTCCTTAGTAACATACAGCCCTGTGTCTACCCACAGGTGTAATTTACCAACACCCTTTCAGATTGTTTCTCTTAAGGAAAGTGACATAGGAGGAGTGGAGCTTCTGCTACTTCTGGATTTTATTCAACTTAATCCGCAAAACCCATGTCTTATCACAACATTTTGTCTCACCTGTCTTGGGCAGGCTTTTTACTAGATTTTGGAGCATTGCTGTGAGGATTTGATTGCATTCAGGGTCCAAAAATGGATGAAGCACCATCGTTCCAGAGAACACAGCATTGAGCTGTGGAGCTTCAAACTACTCTCTAGCCCAAGCCTGGCAGTAGGCATGGTGCCATTAGGTTCATGTTTATCTGCTCCAGAGAGTCCTATTCCAGTGGCTGTATTCCTCTACAAGGGCTAGACGAGCTGTGTGTGTGTGCATTTGCACATCTGTTTCAGCAAAGGGTGCAACTTATAATAGCTAAATGCGTTTATTAGAAGCACCATCCACAAACATTTGGATCTATAGTGTCCTTGAGCTCTCATAACGTCTCCCAGGGTCTCAGGCCTTAATTACATTGTTAAGGCTATGACATCATTATTAGGAAAGGCCAGGTGATGCAAATATCACAAGCTTTAAACCTGTCCTTACAATCAGAAGACATGGGTTACTTTAAGCAGCTGCCTAGTGCTCTGAACATTAAAAAAACTAATTCCCACAAAGCAGGAGAAGGCTATACAGAGATAGCAAAGTGTTTTAGGTAGCCGTTTCCTCAGTTCATAATCTAATTTAGAAATGAAAGTTAGCAGGAAAGCTGGAGGTCAGGTTGAGGTCTGGAAGTGAAAGAACTGCTCATAGGAACATTAGAACAAGATTCCCTTGTTTGGCTGCAATGGTTAGCAGACTCTGGTGTGTCGAAATATGACCACAGTAATCAGAAGGAAACATTTTCTGCAACATTTTCCTAAATCATTAACCACACACAGCTATCAAGAAAACAATTCCTTAGACCATGGTCACAATAAATTTTCCTGAGCTAACTAGCACTCCAATAAGTTACAGAGAAAGTTACCTATGCTTAGGACCTTCCTGTAGCAAGTAGTCCCTCATACACACACACATATTCAGAAACCACCCAAATTACACCCAGTGCATTTTAATGATTCTGCAAAACCAGGACCAGAAAAAAAAGCCCACCAACAACAACAAAAAAAAAACATCATCTCCATTCGGGCCTCTTTATGTAGTGGTATTGTACTGACCCCCGAAGACTGCGTGCATGGCTAAATTCCCTTTTGTCGAGTCTTTTAACAATTAGTTAAACATTCGACCATCTGTGTTTGAAGACAGTTGAATGAGGTAAAGCCAGTCCCGCTGGTTCCCATCCCACAGGCCTGATTGAAATTCAAAGCACAGATTAGTTAATCAGGTCAAGCCAATATAACAGAGGGAGAGAGAGAGGTGGGGGGAAAGGACCCTTTAGAATGAAATGTCACAAACCGGGCCAGAAAGCCCACAGAGCCGCACTGCAGATTAAAACAAACAGCGGCGGAAAAAGAGAGGAGCAAACCTCCTTCCCTCACTCCTTCTTCCCCTCCCTCCTCTCTCCATTTAGCTGCTTTCTAAAGCCCTAACAAATCGCTCCATCTTTCGCTCATTTGGGTCCAAGCGGCAGCTCAGGGTGCTCCCCTGGCAGCCTCATACTAATGCGCTTTACTGGGCTTAAGCTGCTTTGTGCAATGAATAAGGGCAAGAAGGAGCTCCCAAAAAGGCCAAAGACAGAGATACTCTCCCCATCAGAAAGTCATTGTAGCCACACAGGCTCAGACAATGCTGGGAAATTCATTTTTCTTCTCTAGTTGTTTGGAAACGCTGCTGCAAAAACTGTATTTCACTCGACTGGTAACTGTTGATCACACCACAGCAGACTGATCAGTGAAAATAAAGTTTGAGGAAGCCGAACACAGTTTGAAGAACAACAGCTAAGATGAAAAAAGGCCATAGGCCAAAAAAAATGGTATCTTATTCAAATGAGGCACTCCTGTTAGTGATTTCACCAAAGCTTTGGCTTTTCTCTTTCTTCAACAGAAACCCCCCTTCTGTCGTCCTCTCGGACCGGAGAGTCAGCCAAGCAGAAAACCCTGGCGATTTGAGAGCGGCAAGAGCACCGGAGACCAGCACCACCTCATTGAAATGAAGAGCATCCATTTACGAGTCCAGAAGCACCAAATCCATTCATGTTTAAATGATTTCTATAATCCATGGGCTGCAGGATCCGCCCAGCGCTGATGACAGTCAGTCACGATTACATGTAAAGAGCTTGATGGACAGTGTCTCCTCCTCCAAATGTACGAGCACACGCATGAAGACACACACTCACACACTGTCTTTACAGTGTCACGCAATCTCGCTCACACTATTTGTCACCCCCCTTCTAATGAATGCATTCATCTACTTTGGGTTGCACCCATTGCTGACACAGATGTACAAATACACACTAGTCTCTGTGGAAAGGTATTGCCAATAGAATAGGACACTCAAACAGATCAACAAAAACCAATTGGCACCATGCCTGATGCTGATCCTGGTGATTGTAGTGGCCATTACATCACAACAACCCCTTCAACACTTCTCAAGCCACTCCTTCCCTTGATGAGCGTTGTGAAATCTTGTGTTGTCTTGTTGCAGTATAAAGTTTTTTTTTTGTTTTATTTTGTGGCGATTCACCGAAAAAGAAGAGGTTGATCACATTCAATCCCACAGATGCTCAATTGGATTGAGATTTGTTGAATTTGGAGGCCAAGTCAACATCTTGTTTGAGGAACTTTTCATGTTCTTCAAAATATTTCTGAACATTTCAACAGTGTGGCCCTTCGGCCCTACCTTGGACCATTTTTGGTTTTGGAGTTTTGGATACGCTCTTACCCAGTCATCTAGCCATCAAACTCTTACTCTGAGTGGTTAAGCCTTCTTGTGTTGTTTGAAAAGTGAAAACTTGCAGTGTAGAAGGAGACAGATGCCCTTATTCATGTGTTTACTGATTAAGATTGACCAGTGAGTCACAGGATGCCTCGCTGTCATGTCCAGCTGACTGAGCACTGCTGATCAATCACAGACTATCTTCAAGCATGAGTGTATGTGCAGGTCACAATGTGTGTGTGCACGCCATTCCTTATTTTGCCTAAACATTACTAGTCATGTGATTCTTCTCACCTTATATAAGTTCCATCATAAATTAGAACCTCATGCTATTGCTTATAGCAGGTCAGCACTGGTCCTGGGCCAAGAGGGCCCAGGTGCTCTCTAATCATATAGGCAACGGAAACAGCCCCCACACTGACCTGAGGACAGCTGCTGACCATTCGTTAACCCGTCCCAAGCAGTTAATTGTGGATCATGCATGCGTAATACCTAAAGAGAGTAATGTGACCGGGGGGACAAGGGTAGGGGTGGGGGTAGTGGTCTCGGGCACTCTCTAGCAGCCGCAGTGGGAGCGTAAACAGAGAAGTCTCTTACAGCTGCTCCATCAAAGGGCAGCTTCTAAATAAATTACATCTGCACACAGTCACTGACCTCCTTAAATGATATTACCATAACTCATTTGAGGGCAATTGGGCTTTTCATTTGATACTCGAGGATGAAATGAACAGTAAGAGGAGGTGGGAGAGGTAAGAGGAAGAAATAATTGCAGCTAGAGTTGCTTGAAAAAGCTTTCTTAGATCATTGACAGATCAGCCATAACATTAAAACCACCTGCCTAATATTGTAAAGGTCCCTCTTGCGGCTTCAAAGTGGCTTTGACTTGTCAAGGCATGGACTCACAAGACCCCTGAGGGAGTCCTGTGGTATCTGGCACCAAGATGTAAGAAGTAGATCTTTTAAGTCCTGTGTGTCGTGAGGTGGGACCTCCATGGATTGAATTTGTTTGTAGAACGCATCCCACAGATGCCTGGAGGCCAAGTCAACGTCTTGAACTCTACATCATTCTCTTTCTGAGCAATGCATACCGAGAACACTCCACAAGACCTGCCATTTAGGGGATGCACTGGCCCATATGTCTACCAATCACAATTTGTCCCTGGTCAAAGTTGCTCAGATCCATTTTTCCTGTTTCTAACACATCACCTACTGCCCAATACATCACAAACTTTGGTGCCAGGTGGCATTTTAACAAGTTAATCAATGTAATCCACTTCACCTACACTGTTTTTGTATGTTTTAATTGTCATGGCTGATTGGTGTATATCCAAGTTGCTTTAGGGGTGTCTACAGGCACCCTCAAGTGAAATACTGTTTAAGACTTCAATGCCACTTCAGATGTAAGATTAAATTTGCAGCATGTATTATTAACAGTTCATATTACTCTAATGTGTGTGTTCATGCCAGTTTCCAACTTTTTCAACATCCTTTTTCTCTTCATATCTTAGAATTAAAACTAACAATGTAACAATTAAACTCACTAACTAGAATTAAACTACCATGTGTGTAAGACTGTGACTCATTTCCTAAACAGTCTGGAGTGAAATGCACCTGATTACTCATATATAAGCATATAACTGTAAGCTAACGTATAGGTTAATTATATGCAAATGACTATACTTAAAATGTGCAACTTAGTTTATGTTTATGGATGGTACATTCTGAAGCAGACGATATTGATATGCTACATTACTACTCGATTTAAAAATGAAGTTTTCACATGTTTTCACACCTGCACTTTTTAATTTGGTTAAATCGGACTCTGGTTCGTTTTCACCCTTCGCGTGGTTCGTTTGCGTGGGTGTGAATGCAGTAATCACTCTCGGCGGTTGGAACTAAGATGAGTCTTATTAAATCAGTCGTACACTCAGTACCGTCCAACTTCTATGTGTGTATGGATGTGGTGTTTGGATGTGCAAAATACTGCATATTGCATTATCAACTGGTATCACTAGCAATGCTAATCTGGGACAATATTTTGTGTACTAACCTACCAAACTCACCATATTAAGATTAGTATATAGGACATTCCTCATAGCACCACTGTGAACAATACAACCGGAACGCACCCACAGTGTTATGACAGCAACAATACGTGTGTGGTCTGCAAATCCAGAGCAGACTGGTCTTCTACTCAGTGGGCACTAAAGCTCAAGGTCTGGACAGGCTGTGAATGAGGTTTCATCATTCATCAACAGAACATGTCCAGCGCAAAGCCACCTACACACCGCACATCTCTGACCACCCGGAGGGCACCAGCAACTAGGACAGCTCAACAAAGCTGCTCTTCATTAGTGATTATAGCCTACGGCTCTTTTCTCAGCATTGGACATCAATGCTCTTAAGCTGTTACAAATGAACACACCGAGTCAGCTGTGAGCAGTTGACAGGAGTGTGTGGGCCAAGCTGGAGGATGGCTGAGGAGCAGTTTTGGGAGCATCCTGCTGTGCCTGATGCTCTTAAGGGAGATAATCCTATCAATGGAAGAGAAATCGCTGCTCAGTTACAAATGCTCTGACCTACAGAGAGAGGTTAAAGTAATGTGTCCCACAACAAATCCCTTTCTGAGAACACACATACACCTTCTGCTCCCACAGCCACACACAGCTGGAGGGGCTTTACTGAGGCCAGCTCAAAGACACTGCTCATGCAAGTAGTGCCAAGCCTAAGCCACACTTGTGCATGCATGCACATACACATCAGTGCTGTATTACCATTCTTGTAAGGACTTAAAATCAGTATTGGCATATCAGGGCTCAGAACCAGTCCGAGGAACAAAAACATGACCTGGAAATGGTGAATGGCAAGTGGTATTTTGTTAACTTTGTATTTGTGATGAACTTGTATTCATTTGAACTCTTTATTAAAACATTATTTTCTTTCTGTGAAGCCCAACATTATTTATGTCTTGCCTACAAGTTCAATCGTTTCTGGATCCACATTACAAATCATGTGTTTTTATAAAGCACATCATTTTATATTATATCTACATTATCAGCTTTCCAATTCTACTATTACACATAAAATAATAAAATACAATATTCTAAATCTTTTGTAAAAGAGATTAAATTAAGTTTATTTTTCCTTTTTTGTTTAATTTTATTTTATTAATCCAGTTCAGTCCAATGAATATATGTATATGTATAATTACACCCTTTTACAGAGCAATGAACTTTATAATATTTTAGTTTGAGAGATGTATGATGTAAGCTTTTTTGGCATATCATAATCCCAAACATCTCCCAAACTAAAAAATAAAAAAATTTAAGTTAATTGCTCTTTAAAAGGGTTTAACATTAATAATTATTACATTATTAAGCTATTACATATCATAAAATGCATAAAATGGCCTAAAAACTAAAAATTATTTCTGTAACAATATAAAGTCCAGCAAAAATAGCTATTGTGACAAGCTTACATGTTGGCTGCAAAAAAGAGAATGAATGCTGACACGCTTAAAAAAATGAAATAAATTGCAAAAAATAAATAAATAAATAAGAGACAACCTCTAAAAACGGCCTTTGCTTGGGAAATAGTTCTGGTACCAACTGAACCGGGTGTAAGCCATGGAGAAAAGGAGGCTGTTGTGTCATGTCCAAACAGTGACCTAAACTGCCATTCAAAGCCGAGCACTGCCTTTGTGCTCTGGTCACCCCGTCACAGTGCATTTTCTTAAAGACTGGCTATGTTGTGAATAAGACCAGAAGTTCCCAATTACCTGACTAGCATTGGGCTGTGAAGCAGTGGAACTGTGTTCTCTGGGATGATGATGCTCCATCCAATACCGTTAGGATGAGTTAGGGAGTTAGGGGTTAAGGTGAGGTAGTGATCATACAACATCCCGACCTCACTAACACTCTTGTTGCTGAATGTAATCAAACCCTCACAGCAATGCTCCAAAGTCTAGTAGAAAGCCTTCCCTAGACAGTTGAGACAGTTACTCCAACAAAACCACAACGTTTGTTTTTTAATCCCCTTCTTTTTGGAAGAAACAATGAATGAGAAGGTGTCCCAATATTTTTGTCCCTATAATGTATTACAACATTCCCACAATCTAAAGATTACAGTGTGTGTTTACAGCAATACTTGTTCTACCATATAATGATGTTCTTTGTGCTTCAAGTCTCTTGACAAACCAGTCGTATTTCTGGAATGGTTGGTGAGGACAAGACATTCTTAAAGAACTGAAGCGGGGAACCATGGTGTCCTTTAACGCTGGGCGCAGGCCTACACTGCAGAAGGTAGCTTATGCTGCATTGAGCTGACCTCTGAACCTCAAAGCCTCTTCTTCGAGTCTCCTCACATCACTCAGACATGACACTATTGATTTCCAGCTCATAATTCCTCATGCCACTGGTCATTGCTCTGCCATTACAGCTCTGTGATGAGCCATTGTGAGCATTTAGGGAGCAGAGCAATTAGATCCCGATTAGAAAGGGAGAGGGACGGGGGGGGGGGGGGGGGGGACAGATTAAAGTGCGGAGGTTAGAGTCTGCACAATACACTGCTTTTTCATTCTTATCGAATGAAGCCATTCATATGATGCTACTATTGCAGAAACAAAAAATAGGTCAAATAATGCTGAAAACTGATCTTTACCATGTCACTTCAGCTATGTTCACACAGCAGGTAAAGTGGCCCAAATCCGATTTTCTCACCACATCTTCTTAATGTGACCAACATTCATCTGAATAGTTAATAGTGCCAAAAAGCAATGCCTTACATGAGGTTTCGGTGTCATCCTCGCCAGCATCACAGTAGCTGCCGAGAGGTTACGAAGGCTGACAGCTTGGCTCATCACCAAGAATGTGTTTGAGCTCACAGGGATTCAGCCAAAGTCACTTTTCTTAATTTTTTTAAAACTTTGCTTTTAAGCTTTTTATTTGACACTGCAGCCACGACCTCCTGTGGGCACGTTCGGCCATTTCTTTAGAAGCAACACGCGTGAGAATGTGTAAAATCTGGTAATATGACTTTTCCGCATTAATCCACCTGCTTCTTTCACTTTCAAGTACAGTTCTGTATCTCACAGCTTGTCCAGAAATGCACGTAAGCGCATCCTTCTTCTGAGATGGCTTAAAGCACAAATTCCACTTGCCGACTGTAGGGGGAGCCCAGGAGTAAGAAATAATTCTTGCATAATGCTGCTTTAATGTGTTTTAACATACTGCAATCACAATGTACAGCCATATTAAATCACAATACAGCCTTTTCTCCATATTGTGCACATCTTTAAGAATTCTTCTCTGTCAGGTTACATGCCAGCTTGGCATTTAGTGCCCACATTCATGCTGGCATCTCCACGACATATCATTATTTCACAATGTGGCCCATAGCAGGGCTGCCAACTCTCTCAGTGTACAGTCCTGGCAGAGACCAACTTTTCCTTCAGCTTTCCACCTCAATGTACATTCCTCTACACTCACACTCATAAAGACATCTCCTCCTGGCCTCTAAAATATCCAGTGATGGCTGGAATGAACAGAGAGCATAGATTTCTTACAGAATGTGCTGGCATCTCTGTTTCCCTCTATACCAAACCTTTCTGTTAATACTGGCCATTCCTGATGAGCATTAATTGGATATCCTGACAAGTGATTCTGACTTCCCTCATATGAATGTAGAAGCACAGATTATATCTGGTAATCTGTGGTAACCCACTTTCCATGCTAAAACACAACTACCTCAACTCAGTAGTTAACTACTAGGAGGAGTATTTGAGCAGGGAAATCGCCAAACCATGCTGGACAATGGTCCTCCAGTACAAGAGCTGGATACCAAAGTTCCATGTTACAGCCCTTGACACCACAACAGCTTCAGAGAACCCAGCCAAAACATCGTCAAAACATCAAACTTCTCCTGCCCACCCTCCACACAAGCACATCATGGATCACACACCTATCCTTGAGCCCCCTAGTGAGGGAAAACGATACAGAGTTGCTGAGGGCCATCGAGCAGAGAGGCGCTCTGGGCGGCCACGTAGGGGGAGCGTGGGTGTCAACGCTGGATAAAGGGGCATGCGAGACAGAGGGGAATGCTGCCTATTCATCTTGGCCATTGGAACATCTGGGAAACCCCTCTAAAACAATGGCTGGCAGCGTGAGGGGAGGCACTGCTTCTCTCAGCGAGCTCAGGGTCCAGGACAACCTCGATTGGCCTCCCTTGCACAGAATGGACAGGCCACAAATCATCTCAGGACAACAGGGGTGGGGGGGGCCAGTGAGGTGGTATGTGTGTGTGTGTGTGTGTGTGTGTGTGTTCCCTCTGGTATTTAAGTCCTAAACAGGCCCATTCTCTTGAGCCCGGCAGGACAAATTGGCCAGCTTGGTAGTCTTTGAGAGGCAGTGCAGCACAAGGAGAATGGGACAGGCCTGAAACACAAGCAACAGCCCCATAAAAATTCATCACTTTGACCCCTGTGACCTCCCACTGCTGGGGGCTCCACACAGACACAGACAGACACACACACACACACACACACACACACACACACACGGTGCAGTGAGTAAGCATCTCATCAACACACGCATACACACCACACATACACAGAGCATACAGCATACATGGATGAGAAGCTTTTCAAGTTCGGTCATTAAAATTTCTAAATCAGTTGTAGAGATGCTGTAAGGGTATGTGTTTTTCACTTCACATACACACACACACATACTCTCTCTCCCACACACACACACAAAATAGACAATAGCTAAGCGAAAAGACTTCTTGACAAGAAAAAAGCCACCAGATGCTTCATTGTCCCTGCGTGAAGTAGAAGTAGCAAGGGGTGTGTGTGCGTTCTCCTCGCTGTATTAAGCAGAGTAAGAGAGGGGCATTGTTTCACACCAGGCTCTTGACACATTTGTGCCACATGTACAAAGAGAGCTAACACAAGCTTAAACATGGCCAGGCCTGCTGCTTCAGTCCACAGCCTCTAAACCAGTGGCCACAGATGTCCGCAAGACTGTTTAACTCTCTCTACATCAATAAAACCAACCTACTAATGCAGCTAGACTCAACACAATGCTCACTGGGTCCTAATGCAGTTCAGCACAACGTTCTCACCCAACAGTGTGTTTCCGAGCTCGTAAAAAAACGTGCTATCAGTGCTTCTATTATGAGCTGAGACAACCTCTCAAGTGCCTGTTGAGTTTGCGAAGGGATGTAAGAGATGGTGAGGATGATAAGGAGGAGTGTGTTCACTGGCAGCAGATAAGGGTAAGACCTGGTGGGTCTACAAAAATAATAATAATAAAAATAAGACAGTTATGAAAGATCCTGAGATGTTAATCTCACTATTAACAGCAAGCTTAATAATGTGATACATTGTCACAGTCAACTCTGAAGAACCTCTTGCGGTATTGTCAGATGGTGTACACACCTGCGGTTACTTTACAGAGAAGTCATCCCACCTCCTGCACTCATTCTGTCACAAACAGGAACTCTCTAGAGCAGGTGTGGGCAGCACAGTTTGCTGCTTCCCCTGCTCTTACAGACTTACTAAGCCTGACAATTAACAGACGAGTTGAATCAGGTGTGCTTGAGCAGAAAAAGCACAAAACTGTCCAGTACTCCAGCCCTGCGTGACCGGAACTGCCCACCTCTGCTCTAGAGGACAGCTGAAGCTCCCCAAAGTCCCGTTTGTTTATACATTAATTCACAAGAGTGGAATTACTGACACCCTCTGCACATTTCAAAGCACATTTACTGTTTTGCTACTGGATGAAAATATAAAGCATAACATGTTATATGTGTGATATACAGATGTTATTTAATAAACATGCAACTGTACTGAGTTTGTTTGATGCAAATAAATACTTTTAATTAAAAAAATGGTTAATTCAGTGTTAATTCAGAGTTGAATGAACCCAGTTCAATTGATTATGAACACATTTTTGGGTTAAATGGACAAACCCCTTTTTACACTTTATGCTATGCTTAATTTTTCCAATATATTCAATTCAGCAAATGCCTAATGTGCTCCAGATATCTCAGCATCCTCAGATTTCTGATGTTTATGTGTCTCCATTATTAATGTGATCTCTCAATGTGTTTTTATAAGAACATGATCTTATGAACTTTTTGAGCAAGAGAACATATGATTCAGGGTGATAAAAAGCCTGACAACACCAGCACACATTCAAAAAAACAAAACAAAACAAAACATTGTTTATCATGAATATAGTAAATCAGTTTAGTATTAGTGCTAATATTACATAGTTCTAACCGTATAAATGATGGCTCACATGCTGATCCATTTTTCTAGAGATGCTAGAGATCATATCAGAATAACTGGTATCAAAAAAACAAGTCTGCCACTGCACAGATGTTTAGATTTGGCATTTTGCATTTTAAAATGATTTTGTATTTATTATCTGCAATGTTAATCAGTGTAGGTTTTGTCCTGTATATATTTTTTTCTACATGTAGAAATACATTTATGTATTGGAATTGGCAGTTTTTTTACACAAAAACTACAAAAAATGTTGACATAGTTTCACATTTTCCCACATAAACTCATCCCTACATTTTACTGTGGCCAACATGAATATCCATGAATATCCATGCACCACTCTGGAAGGAGTTTAACAACTTAAAGGGGACAAAGGCAAACTCTCTGAATGTACAGATGTAGGACTCCATTGGGCTAATGATAAACCCTACTTCAATCACAGCACTTCACTCAGGAGTCCTTTAGCAGATGGTCACTCATCTGTAACACTGGGGATTATCTGTCAAAAACATCAGGTTTCAAATCAGACACACGACCGAGGTCTCCCACCATCAAACACAAGCTTTCCTTGATCAATCCAGCAGCCTTCACGCTCAATCCATCATCATTTGGGTCGGGAGCGGTTTGGTGGGTCACTTAGTGAGTATCGAGCAACGATTAACAATTAGCGGTTTCGTCTTAATGAGCGGCTAAGCTGGAGTTCATTACCGTGGTGATCAATGCAAACCAACAAGCAGCGATCAATAATTGTTAGCCATTCTTAACAGGAGAGAAAAGAGCCTTCAAGTGTAATTCAGCAGAGCTAAGAAGGAAGTCACAGGAAAGACAAAACAAGCACTGGACCCTTAGTCCTGCTAGTTCTGCTAGGAACAAAAACCAGACTCCCATGTGGTAAATCAAAGGTCTTGCTTCATATTGTGCTAATAACTGTGTAATTACACATTAACAATCAGGCAACAACAATATAATTACTGCTGGTGCATGAACTGTTACAGATGGATTACAGCAGTACAGCTTATGTAAAAACACACATGTATCAACACAGGGTGTCAATCAGTAGTTAGTAATTGTAGCTTATTCTGACTTGTGTAGTTATAAACGTGTAATAACATTACATTAGGCATTTATATGAATTGCTGCTTTTTCAGTGACAGCTACTGAGACACAAACTGAGCCAAAAGTTGATTAGCCGTGCTACTATAATACATCTATAACAGGGAATTTGTCATCATTAATAACATTGTTGTTACATAACTGTTCATGTTTAATTACACAATTATTGGCAATACTTAATAAGCAGTACAGACGTACTGTAAGTGGACGGAGAAGAATCCACCATTCCCAAAAGAAACGGACCAGGAGAGCTGAGACTCAACAAGGCTTCTCTGAGGCACAATCAAATGGACCATGCCTGAAAACGTTAATGCTCCAACAATCCTCGTTAAAGTTAACTGTTTTGTTTGACTGGACAATGATCCATGCATCCCCTCCTCTCAGATGGCAATGGTGGTGGCAATCTAGGTCTCAATAAGAGTACAGTCTGAAAGGACAGCTCACAATGCTGTCCAGCGCACAAAGGCCTGTGATTCATTCCCTGCAACACCCTTTAATTTGTTTGCACCATTTCATTTAAATGATGCTCTCCAATCCTGTTGGGGGATCCAGCTCAGGAGGAGGAGGGGGTGGAGAGAGAGAGAGAGAGAGAGAGAGAGAGAGAGAGAGAGAGAGAGCAGTGAGTTGTGGAGAGAGAGAGCAGCAGTCTGGGCCTGGTGTTCGGCGATGCGCTAGGCAACCATCCTGTGGGTGGGCTTTGTGATTCGTTTTTTTAACCAATTTTTCATGCCCATCCCTCTTGATGTGACCCCACTGTGAGTCTTTTATGGAGCTGACAGGCCAGTGCAGGGGAACATGCTGCCCTTCTGATAGCATGAAATCAGGAACAAAAGCCCCCCCAGGACAGAGGGGAGCGAAGCTGAGTGTAGCCCCCGCCTGCCTCTGGCTCACTGGATCTGTGGCTCTATCTGCTGCCCTGACTCTCTCCTTCTCCTCTCTGGCTCTAAACAGCTGTTAGAGAAGGCGGAAAACGGAGCCACAGACCTGAGCTAAGACAAAAGCTCCAGCTCCTCCTCAAAGTGTCTGGCAATATGGCCATCACAGTAAATCAGGAGAGACTTAACAGAGGAAAGGCCATGAATTGCCAATGTGCCACTTAATGGGATCTGTTAAATATGACGAGGCGGTTGTGGGAGGCTTGTGAACGGTAGAAGAGCCTGTGCTTAATGTCAGTCAGCCAGACAAACTAACAGTGGGCAGTGTAGGCTTCACAGATCTGTCTCAATAAGATCAATCTGATCAATCTTTCTCTCAAATCAATCTGATCAATCAGGCAGGCCATTTGGTGGCGAGTTTATACCCCACCCCACTGTGCAAACTACACACCTTAAATCATAAATTATAAATATAAAAGAAAATTCAAATATTATAAAAATTATGTAATTATGTTACGTAAATATTTTTTTTTACCCAATATGGAAGGCAAATTACTCAGTCTCTGTTCACATGAACACCTATTAGCAATAACCCCTCTTTTGGAACTGCTGCTGATGCCAGCATGCTTGGAGGAAAGTGTGGCTCCCCAGCTCAGATACAGCAACTAACAGACACCCGTGTTGACGAACATCACGGTAGGAGTGATGTAGGAAGGAAGTGCCATCTAGCCACCCCTGAGAGAGCAAGGCCAACTGTGCTCCCTCGGATTTGAACCTGTGATCCTTGGATTATAGTGGCAGCGCCTTATTCCACCTGGCCCGCTCAGACTCCACTGAACCACTCTAAGCCCCTCTACTGACAAGACCACCTCTGTACTGTTTGTCCACACTCTAACCATAAACAGGTCTATATGGCACTGACGAAGGTTCTAGCAACAACAGGGGACCCTGATTTGGTGTGGTTTAGAATCCTTTATTTTAAAGGGTCATTTTAAAACCATCTGCAAGAGGGTTTCCTTGTAATTGAAGACCCATTTAACCCTGCAAAGAACCAAATGAACAGCTCCCTTTACTTAAAACCCTTTTCTCTACTTCTCATTTTTTTTAAAAATAGAATGATCAGGTATGATCAATAGATTACTCAGGGTACTCCATGTGACATACAGTGTCAAATAGAAGAAAATTCAGAAAAGACTTGGTATATACACACTCATAAGGAGCTTATGATTATCAGGGCTGAATCAGAATGGCAATTCAATAAATACATCTAAAAAATAATAAATAAATTAGATATACGCTATATCAAGCGTAGACGAGTAAACGAGTGCTCGTTTCCATACAACCTCACATAAAAACACAATTAGTATTTTCACACAAAATCCAGCAGCCAAGACCAGAAA
This sequence comes from Salminus brasiliensis, assembly GCF_030463535.1. Lineage (NCBI taxonomy): Eukaryota > Metazoa > Chordata > Actinopteri > Characiformes > Bryconidae > Salminus > Salminus brasiliensis. The sequence goes on along the minus strand of NC_132881.1, from coordinate 36,593,334 downwards.
CAGGGTTATAAAACATCCAGAAGCACAGAGATAAAAGCTCTCGCTCGCTCTCATGACCCTCTTGCCTCCTTGCAATAACAATCCCTGCGCCTCCAGGCCCACACCATCAGATTCCATTAGAAACCCTCACATTATATTGCCCTCTACACACCACACAAGGCCACTACACTGGTCAAAAATAGGCAGAGGGCCATCCCACAAGCAGCCCACTATCCCAGCCGCACAAAGAGTTCTTTCTCTGCCCGTAGGCCTCTACTGCCGTGTGGCGAGAGCGAGAGAGAAAGAGCGAGAGAGAGAGAAAGAAAGAAAGACAGCTTCTTCCTAAACTCACTATGCCCTCCTGTCTGTCTAACGACCGCCAGCAATTTGAGAAAGATGGTGCAGGGATGGAGGAGAGACAGTGAAGTCAGCGGAGAGTGAAAAGGACATGATGGTGCTGCTGAAAGCACAGAGGACTTCATCAACAGTTTTGGAGGAACAGGAGTGAGTGTGGCTCCAGACTGCTGCAGGGGGCTTCTATTTACAAATTAAACTGAGATTTTTCTCCTCTTTGTTTTATACTCACTGAAGTGTATCGAACATCTGATAGCATTCCTGCACTAAAACGCACAGCACCCCCCCACCAACACCCCACCCCCACCACAGATAAGTGTATGCAGGTGTGAAATTCATCCTTTGGAACATTCAGTAATGGATGGAAAGCATCAAAGACACATAGACAAGTTGAACATACCTGAGTGCTCCTGAATTTATATGTTAAAATGCTTGGTAGGGTTTTCGAAATTCTGAATGGACTGTGGTTCTCTCATTACTCTGGCTTTCTAACCCACTGGAACTGTGGGTAAAACAGTTCAGTTCTGTACTGATTAGATTTTTTGGGGGGGAGAAGCTTTTCCTGAGCTCCATAAAAGTCAAGTTAGAACATTATCTCAGGCAGTGAGTTGGTACAGCAGCCCGAAATTCAGACCGAGAGGAAATGACCTTGGGGAAAGATGGCTAGGAATTGTGCTTAAAAAAAACAAACAAAAAAGACAACAACTAGAAAGTAAGAGCAGTGCGACAGACGTGAGAAAGACAGGGAGCGGCAGAAAGGTGGAATTATTTTTCATAGTTTAGTTAGTTTTCATAGTGGTTTAAATATAAATATACCGTAGAGTGCTTTACTATGAATAGGAATACTGTAGAGAAACATTCAGATTTATGGATGGTTTTGATGTCTACAGTGCTAATATTTTAAAAAATAATTTACTACATTTCCTAAAACAATCAGTGAGTCTACATGTGTTTTTTTCCATGATGTTGACAGCTGTTAAACAGTGCTAAATTAAAATAATAATAAAATTAACAATAATAATAACAATAATAATATTTTTTTCTATGTGTTTTATTATTATTTGGCTAGTACTTTGCCTTGCACATACCTCTCCACCATGAATGAAAAATGCTTCTCAAAATTATCATACAGAAAATGCCTTATCAAGTATCAGACAGCACATGTAGATCCATTTCATTCTGCAGACATCTGATTCCTTTCACGACTATATTATAAAAAATAAGTGGAATTTCCCATTATCATTATTGTACTAATCTTGCATGACATACACTGACACTTGCATGACATTTCCATAACTAGACACTAGAAGGTAATTGTAGATATTTTATTACATATTTACATTTTAGATGGGGGGGGGGTTAATAAATAAATACATTTCAGAAATGATCATATTATAATAATTTCCTGTAATTTCTATTGCGCTTGATCACTTCTGGACAGTAGTTTTACGAACACATCATTCTAAAGCTATTCAGCTTTTCAAGCCAATTCACAAATATCATCATTCTGAAAACACCTTCTCATCTGTAACGGTCACTTAACACTAATTATTTAATATGTACGTGTTTCTGTGAGAACTGTCTGATCTTAAAACCAAAGCTGGACAATCAAAGAGCTCACTCACTGGCTGAGTGGGTTCATATGGGCTGGCGCTCTATAAAGTTGCACCATACAGTCATAGGAAGCTCTTGGAGGAGGGGTGTATAAGTGGGAGTAAGAGTGTGTGTGTGTGTGTGTGTGTCAGAGGACGCAGTGGCGTCCAGTGCCAGGCACCCCCCTCGCCCCCATCGCCCGCCTGCAGAGCTCAGGACAATGGGGCCAGGCCCCAGGAGCGCTCGACCAGCCTGCTGGGGACCAGGCTCCAAGAGGAACAGAGGCCAGTAGTTGTTCTTCATTCTCTCTGCTTTTTAATTACGTCCTGATCAAAGCCACCACACTCTTCTGCTCTCTGTGTGGCGCTCTTTGTGTTAGTGTTATTAAATGGAGAGAAGGGAAGGGATGGAGTGGGAGGGAAAGAGGGAGGCAGAGAGCGAGAGATAGCGAACGGGTGGGATAGAGAGAGGGCGGCATTTGTTCACTGCTAATGTTCTCTGAGTATCAGCTGAGGTTATCAGAGAGATCATGTGAGTTTATTTGTACTAGAACTGGATCATGATCATGATAAGGTGATGACCACAACACCAAATAACTAACACTTTGTAACTAATCTAAGATCTCAGAGCTTCAAATCAAATATTTTACTATCACCATCACTGCTCAACCATTATCATCACTCAACAGTCTGAGCACTTTAAATAATATACTGTTAATTCAATAATGCACCAGAACAATGGACACAGATCTTAATACTCTATCTGCATCTATTATTTTATTCTAGTATAATTTCTATAATAATGATTTCTATAATGATTCTCTAATAATACAATTCATAGCAATAATTTCCTGATAAAATATCAAGGCAGATATTATCAAATATTATTTGATATATTAAATGTATTAATATTAAATTAATTAATATTAAATATTACTGAAAAAGGTCTTTATTCAATATCCACTGGAGTTATATTCACAGATTCCATGGAGCTGAGTTTCAAACCTCATTCAGAATGCTGCTGTCACGCAAAATCCTGGTATGTCCACAACGTTAAAAAAGAAAAAAATTTATCTGAATTTTTAATGGAAGTCAATGCAAAACATCTGATTCTATTACGTCATTTTGGATCATTTCTGGTGGGCCATTCATCCATTTTTGTGATTCTCACAAAAAAAAAAACCCAGCAACAATGGAGGTAACTAGATTTTTGTGTGACAAAACCTTTGTAGGAGATATGAATCATTCCCATATATACATATATGAACAGTCTAATACTAAGAAATCTTCATGGTTCATCTTCACCTTTAATTCCATTCAGCCATATCCTCATCCTATCTGGATTTACGCTGTTAACTGTAGCTAAAGAGAATTATAAACTATAAGTGCAAATTATGTCAAAAAGTGGAACGTGACCAAAAAATTGACATATAAGGTTTTCGCAGAACAGCGCTAAAAGATCATTTTGTCCACTTTTTTTTTTTTTATTCTTTTTTTTATATAAGACAACTGATGCTGATTAATGATTATTTTCATTGCTTGGCTGCCCTAAAAAATAACATATTATGGTGCTAACATCTTACTTTCAATAAGCATATTTAAGGCCTGTGAGGAAATGTAAGAGCAAAGTAGTACAGATTTAAGACCTGTAAATAATTTTGCAAAATACGCTGATGAACAAGTAAGAGAGCAGAATTACACTACCAGCCCTTAAATTACTCACTTACAGCAAATATAAAGGAAACATTGTGTGTGTGTGTGTGTGTGTGTGTGTGTGTGTGTGTGTGTGTGTGTGTCTCAAGAGCTGGTTTATCAGATGTGGATGAGGGTCACTATCTCTGGTGTCGAGAGTCTCGTAGAACAGAGGGCCGATCAGTGCACACCCACTGACTAATGGATGGATGCGTCCCAAAATTAATTAGCCTGACTAATGTAGTGTACACTTAATTCCGCTGCCTGTCTTTTGATTTATGGCAGGCCGTGCGCACAAACGCAGCGTGAAATGGAGCCTTATTGTGTGAGGAAGATCTCAGCAGTAAACACGGCTCTGCCCCCTCTCACAGCAGCGCCCCAGCAGCAGACGCCACCCCGCCTGCCAAGCGCCATGTAAACACATGCAGATGGACACATACTCTCACCATATACATACACACACACATACACAGAGACAGACACACACACACACAGACAGAGCACACCTTCACTTATACACAAATCTTTACGGAAAACAACTGACAACACAACCAGCAACACAACAACTCTTACACACATACACATACACATACACACACTCCCACACACACACCATAAGCCATTCTTTTCTACCCCTCTCTGGTTCCAAAAACAAACAGTGACTGAGTTGACTTTGGCATCGGACGAGCGCTGTAAACCTCTTCAATCGGTGAAAAATGAAATCTTTATTACCCATGCCTGTCATTAAGCAGCAGTTTACAGCCCTCATTTGGAGCGGCCGATTGTACACAGCTCCACCTTTAATTTCATGCTGCTCAGCCCACATAACGGCTGGGACAAAAGCAGGAGAGATTGATGTGCGCGAGGGGTTTCCTCCTGCACTGCCTCCCTGCCGCAGACAGGGGGCACTAGGCCTGAAGCGCTAGCCCTCTCCTGAGAGTCTGTCCCCTCAAATCACCGGTGTAATGACAGCAGCCCGGCAAAGCAGCGGATAAACTCCAATTAAAACAAGCACAAGTTATGTCATAAGGACAGTAGATCAAGTCAGTAATTAACCTTGCCACTGGCCTCTATCAATCCTCAAATTGGAACGGCCCGTGCGGACCAAGCCATTTTTGCAGAAATTAAATTTACATTCTATTAAGTTTAATTAGGAGAGATTTTAAATATACTGGCGAGCAGGTGCCCGGCCGCCGCGCTGTCACGGCGCAGCTGATTCACTACCGCCAACAACCCAGGGTCCCCGCCAGTCCCAGCATGCACTTCTGCTGCTCTGCTGCAGCCAGAACACAGCACACAGGTGTACACTGACCACGAACATCTACATTAATAAAAATAATATCCTATAAATAATATACTCTTTCTGAAAACGGGTAACTAAATCATGAGGCAGCAAATTACTGTACACAGAAACCCCATACAGACATCCACTCCTCTCTCTGCCTCATTGATCCTCAAATACCTGTGTATTAGATGTATTATATAAACATATGAATGACCTAAAATACTTCTGGTTGCCTTTTTATTATTTTAAATAAAATAATAAAAAACAAATATCAACATAACAAGTCATCCAAACTGTAGTGTAGAAACTTGTGTGCACACACAAACACAGAGGTCACACACTGAACAGAGACAAAGAGTGTCCCCCACTAATCAGATTCTACTGCCAAACACTGGCAGAAGTGACCACAGGGGCAGCACACCTGTGTTAAGAGCAGGCCTATCTCGCCTTCATCATTAACACTTACAAGCTCTTTTCCTTTTCTGTCTCCACCCACTGTCTGTCTGTCTGTCTGTCTGTCTGTCTGTCTGTCTGTCTGTCTGTCTGTCTGTCACAATAAGAGGAGAGGGAGACCAAAAAACATCCACCAGGGCAGGCAGGACTGATTTCATAAGAAATATATAAAAAATATCCCTGAATTTCTGCTCATCCCTAGATCGTGGTCACTTTACTGTACAACTGGTGAGGGGGAGACAAAGGTGTGCTTTTCTTTCACTGCAAAAACATAAAGTCTTTAACAGACCGATGTCAATCATTGGGCGCAAGGCAGGGATAACCCTGGACACACACTCACACCTAGGGACAACTGCGTATTTTTGGGAGGCGCAAGGAAACCTGAGCAGAAACGGGGAGAACACACCAAACTCTTCACAGACAGTGACCAGAGCAGGGATTGAACCCACAACCCTAGGCCCTTTGAGCTGTGTGCCACACGCACTACCGACTGCACCCCCCTGTTGCCCTATAATAATGAATGGACCAATAGAAATGCTCCAAAATGACTTGGAATAAAAGCTTTTACCATCGACTTCTATTGAAAGTTAACAAGGTGTTTTTCCTTCTTCTGTAAAGTTGCCAGTTTGAAGATACAGGAGTTTTTGCCTGACCGCGACAAGATTAAATGAGAAAGAGTGAGAGCTAGTAAGATAGCGAGCAAGTGAGAGCTAGTGAGAGTGAGATAGACAGCGCGAGTGAGACAGAGAGAGAGGCGCTCTAGCTTTAAGACCCACATGGCTATCGCTTTTGTCCACAGTGAAAAGCATTGCTAAATGGGGGTGAATTGAAGCCAGTTCCCCTCTGTCTGACACAACGAGTGTGTGTGTGTGTGTGTGTGTGTGTGTGTGTGTGTGTGTGTGTGTGTGTGTGTGAGAGAGAGACACAGAGAGAGAGATGGAGAAGGGGCTGGCCCCACGCCTCTGGTTACTGATCCTGCCGCACAAGCATGTCAAGAATGTGCCACCTGTATCCAACCACCCACACACACAGACACACACACAGCCACAGCATCACATGGGTGTTCTTTCCAGACAAACGCAGGCCGTCCTGGGAAAACAGGACATCCTGATGGAGAAGTGTAAAGGTGTTTAAGGGGAGGAGCAGGAGAATCTGACTGATAGAGGTTAATGAACCTCTACAAACATTCCACATCTTCTGACTACTTAAAGCTGAACAGGTTGAGAGCAATGTACTATTACATATATACAAATCATACAAACATCAAACCTTAAAAACGACAATTCGGAGGAGATGGGGAAAAAAAACATTCTTTCATTTTTAAAGGCCATCAATTCATCCTGGAATTTGGATTACAAAACAGGTAAAAATATTAAAATTAAAAATTAAAGAAAAAATCTAAAATTAAAGAAAGTAGAAAATGTATATATATATATATATATATATATATGGATACATACACACATCTCACTGAGCCCTGACTACTCTATCTGGGGGCTTCTCTGATTTTCTATCCAGCTTCTCATTGGCTAGACATACACATATGCACACTCAACATGTATTTTGCCAATTCCACTGGGCAGCATAAGGAAGGAAAAAGAAAACAAAGGAGTGAAACAAACAAATAACAATAACTTGGTGTTCATTTATTATGTAGTAATAACACTTCTAGGCTGTAAGGCCACCCATGCTTTATGAGATGGAACTGAAAAGAAGACTGGGAGCAGAAGTCAGAACGGGAAGAGCAGTGCTCCTTGAGGCAGGCTGCCCAAACTGCAGCCACAGTAAAAAAGAGAATAGAGGAAGACTATTATCTACTTTACCACACAGGATGAAGTCCTTCCTGCATCATTATAGTTCAGCAATTCAACTGTTCAACAATTCAACAAGAAAACAATTCAGCTATTCAGGAAGCCCTCCATTCTTTCTCCTCCCCCCTTCACTTTAACAGTGAGAACCTCCTCAGCAAGGACAATGACCTGAATCTCTCCCTCTCTCTCCCTCACACATACACACATGCTGAGACACACACACACACACACACACACACACACACACACACACACACACAAACTTCTTCCATATCTATATCCGTTCTGACCTAGCCCAATATAAGACCACATCTATTTAAACAGAAAGTGACAAAGATGGAGGGAGAGGAGAAAGGCAGACAAACAGAAAAGGCAGAAAAAAGAGCGTGAGAGGGTGAGAAAGACAAGGGGGTCCTGCACTCATCTGAATGGAGGACAGACAGTGTCTCACTGCTGGCGTTGCTGTGGCGTTTTACAACTGTGAGATTTATGACTCATTAATGTGCTCACCACTGCCCCAGCCCAGCTGTGTTTGCTAACCTGCCTGCAAAGTGCATTGTTATGTTACAGGGTTGTTCTCTCTCTCTCTCTCTCTCTCTCTCTCTCTCTCTCTCTCTCTCACACACACACACACTCTCTATGTGCTAATGAGGGGCCTTATAAAACCAGGTCCTGTGTGGGGATTCTTAGTGAACAGTGGAAGTGTTGATTACGATGTTATAACGCGTCTAATTTGACCACACGTACATGAGACGTGTGTTTGGATTGTGGGTAAGTGATAACGTCAATAAAGGTGTGCTGTTTAGGTCAGCCTATGTTTATATATGGGATTCTTACCTCTATAACCTGCTTTGAGTCCAGCCTGAAGTTAAAATCGCCAAAAAGAAAATATGGCACCTTGTCGTAGCGCTGGTCTGTGATCCTGCAGAGAGAGAGAGAGAGAGGGAGAGAGGGAGAGAGAGAGGGATACAGGCTATCAGCAGGAGGATAAGAGACCCCATTGAAAACCTGATCAGAGTTAATTTTGACAGCTGGAGTTAAAGAGCCCAGTGTTTGCGGAAGGAATAGCACCACCTAGTGGTCGAGTCAGCCTCAATCTGCATGTGCAAACTGACAGCTGTGTGACAGCTGATTAGAGCAAGTTTACACACATACACACACACACCCACTCACTCACTCACACTGCTGCAGATCTGAGTGAATGTATATGTATGCACATGCTCCTGCATTTGGTACAGCACACCCTCAACCCTTCAGAGGATTCATGGAGTCCAGAACTCCAAGAAGTCATGGACCAACTCCAAAGAGCAGCACAGCATCTCCCCTCTGTCCTCTCTGAAAAACACCCCTAAAATGAGAAATAATTAACTCCCCGTACCTAATCATTTATTTTGTATGAGCGAGAGAGAGAGAGAGCGAGTGAGAGCGAGTTAGTTGCAAGGTGTCTTTATGCTGGATTAATGGGTGAAGATTCTATCGTGGCTAATCACTGGGATAAATCTCCCCCTGCTCTCACTGCCTGATAACACTGTATTTATGAGGATGTAAAAGACGTCTCTCTCTCTCTCTGGCAGCTCTGCTGGGAACTATCCTTGCAATTAAAGGGCTGGTATCACCACCAAAAAACAACACAGCTTGCCTAGTCCTTGTAGAGAAGTATAGCCAGTAGAATAGGACTCTCTGGAACAGATGAATGAACCTACAGGCAACATATCTAATGCCAGGCATGAGTATAAAGCCCCCTAGCACTGAGCTGCAGATTCCATCTGGAATGATGGTGCTCCATCCAATACTTCTAGAATGAGTTGGGAATGAGGTGAGGTGTTGAACATCCAACATTCTGACCTCACTAACTACGATTTGCAATCAAATCCTTACAGCAATGCTCCAAAATTTAGTAGAAAGCCTTCCCTGGACAGGAGAGACAGTTATTCCAACAAAAGCAAGATCAACTCTTTTACCTTTGATTTCAGGGGGGGGGGGGGGGAGAATGAGCAGGTGTCCCAATACTTTTGTCCATACAGTGTATGTAGACATTCATAGCACTAGCAGTTTAGCTTCGCCCATTCACACTGCCATTCAGATAAAGATAATTTACATAAGTATAACAGCCTGTTTCATTCAGTTGTAAAGCTGGATTTTTCATGGCATAGCTAAAATATGAGAGTTCACTACATGAAAGTGACAAACTCTGAACCTCAAAACTTACGTAGACCCAGCCCACTAACAAAAACCTTTTCACACCTAAAGCTGTAAAGTGGTAAAACATAAGGACCACCTCAGGAGAACAGTCCCCCAAAAGGGGAGATCAAACCAGGAACGATCAGCTAAGAGTGACTGCTGAGCAAAAAAAAAAAGAGCTGAAGCTAAACACACATCATATGGGAAAGCACTTTTCATTGCGATATCCTGGATTCAATCTCTTCAGCCAACTATTAGCACACTGACCCGAGGACAGCAACACTATCCAGTAAGATATAATTACCAAAAACAATAAGCAATTTATTACAGTGTTAAAAGCTATGCTATGCAGCTACAGCGTGTTTCATTCAACCAAAGACCCATACTTCCATTTTATATCAAAGAACAGCTTTAAACACTCAATAAATACATTCTTTAGCATAATGAAGAGAAAACGAGGTTGGCACATGATAATGTAAAAAGAAATTATTTTTGTTTTGGTCCAGAAAACAAATGTCGTTAATGGATCTCTAAGAGAATACTAAAATCCAAGAAAAATATAAGATCATTTCCATATGCAATTAATTACCTAATTTAACTATTATGCCTTCTGCTGTTTACTCTTACTTCAGCACTTTACAGCATAATTCAAAGTTTCATCTGTGTGACAAGCAAATTCCACTATGTAATGAAATATTACCCAATGCTTTCTCTGTAGAGAATGAAGGATATATTGACTCATGGCGATATGGTAAAAAAAAAACAGAATATATATATATTATATATATATATATATATATATATATATATATATATATATATATATATATATATATATATATATACCATGAGATATATAATATCTCATGGTATTTAATTAATACAGCATTTTTTTTAACCATACACAATATTCATCATCATAAACGTGATCGCAGACAAAATACTAACAGATATATAGATTTAAAAACTACCAAACAGTCTCCCATATTTATTACAGTGATTGTTAATGTTATCATAATGTGCTGCACTTAAGCAATTAAACCAGACTAATCACACTGTTTGTAATGAAACATGCAGTTTGTCAGTGTTCTTTAAGCACTGATCATATCCTCAATATGCTTAGAAAAGCATGTGTCTCACAATAACAAAATCTATCACAATACTGTATTGTCATATTGCCCACCTCTATATTCACTCAAATGTTATTATAATACATAATAATATAATTATATGCTTTTATAAGCAACATGTTGACTTCCATCTAATCATCAGTACTGATAACTAACTGAACTTTGCTGACTAATCGCTGCAGCCCTGTTGTGCAGGTGTGGATGAAATGCCATACATCAGGGAAGGGTGATGGCAGCATCTGACATTTCACATCAGTCTGGAAAGTAGTTTAGCAGTTTCACCGGAAGCGGTTGAGGTTTAGACAGGATTAGGTTTACGAAAGAAAACTTGTCAGCTGTAAGCTTGAAGGGTGACCTCAAAAGCAGTCAGGCGAGTGAACGCTTTCACATCTGAGGAGTTTGGAAACCGCCCAGAAGGGAATCGGCACGATAAACAGCCATCAGTGACGCAATGGGCATGTCAATATATTGGACTTGTCTGATTAGCAAAGCCTGGGTTTACCACATGTAAAATGCACCATTTATGATGCAATTGCAAGCCACCGTCCACCCATCTCCCTAACATAGGACAAAGGGAGGAATGCGGTACTCTCTTCTGATTGGCTGAAAGGCACAAATCAATAGTGACAGCCCCTCCCCTCTTAATCTAATGAGTGACAACTGCTCCTCATCTCACTTTAAAACCACACTCACTGCCTCATTTACTCTCCACCTAAGGCACCGCTGTGGAGGATGGTGTAGTTCCAGTCTCTCTACGTGCAAGGCGATCGAAGGCATCTATTAGATCACACAGACAACAGAAGTGAGCAGATACCGATCTCTTTACCCTAATCTCTTCATACACAATCTCTTCTTGTATCCTTCGAAAACAGCCAGTTTGGAGTCAACTTCCACATGTCATGGCAGGTGCACTACATGCACAAAAGGTATCCAGACCACCTGGTGTAATTAATGAACTCTGCTGCTTTGGGGTGCTGGCATAGGCATTCAGTTGCACACCCAGCTTTGTATAATCTCCATAGAAAAGCACTGGCTTTTTAAAGAGATTCTTTGGGACACCAACACATGAGTCTAAGGTCACTGTGCTTAATGCAAGCACTGACTAGAGGGGTATAAAGCCACAATGTGGTGATGGAGCGCCATACAAATGCTGCTGACATGACCTGCAGTGGTCTTTATAATCTAAAACTAAATCAACCAGCATCAGTACCTGATCTCACCAATGTCTTACCAATATTTAGTGTAAAGCCTTCACAAAGGAGCAGATTCTGTTAAATGTTGGATGAATGTTCCATTATCAAGTTACCATACATATCTTTATCATAAATATAAGTTTAACATAAATACTGGTTATTAAGTACATATTTTTATATGTTTATTCTATATACATTTGAATACTGAGTATGCATTAACAGTCACCAGAGACGCTGATATGATTTTATGTTTATTGAGGAGTAGTGCAATAAAGTCCAAATGAAGTCCAAACTGGTGGTACTGAGCATGCCTTAAAGCAACACCATGGAAAACGGGCATTTCTTGTTCCTGGGCTCCCCCTACAGTCAGGAAGTGTAATTCATGCTTTAAGCCACCATAAATGGACACATCTTTTGGAAGGAGCTGAGAGATACAGTACATTCACTAAAAGGGGAAAAGAAGCATGTGGACTGACGTGGTACAGAATACAGTTATGCAGTTCTTGCAAGTGTTCTTGCAAGTCTGCTTCACATACAGATAACATGGTGGCAACAACAGTGCTACATAGTGTTTCTTTAAAGTAGTGTTATGCGAGAATTGTTATTTTCTGCACCTGGACTCCCCCTACAGTTGGACAGTGCAATTCACTTTTACCCCACTGCAGTAAAATACAAACTGAGATTTAAGCTCCCCCACGGGGATAGCTATAAATGTGCAATCAATGACAAGCTGAGCCTGAAACAGTAAAGTAATATAACAGTTTAACAGTATAACACTAATTCTTCACAAATTTAACTCGGATTTCAGAGTGTTACGAAGTTTTCGCAAAAGGTTTAGTGCAGCTCCACCTACGCACAGTAGCCCTTCACAGTGGTACAGTAGTCCGACACAAAGACAGAGATGCCATTTCTCCTATGACATGTCTATTGGTATATAATGTTGTTAGTGTCAGGTGCCAGCGGGACTAGGTGTGACCTTGGTCACCAAGGAGGTTGATGTGGTTCTTTAGTTATATAGGTTCTACAGTTATATATAGTTAGTATAGTATATAGTTTAGTATATTATAGTTATTATAGTTCACTAAAGTTGGTTAAAGGATTGGTCTGTAAAGGGAGCCTGGAGAGGAGTGGCCTGAGAAGCCTACCTGATGGCCCCTTTGAGGAGCTTGCGAGGTACATATATGGGTGAAGGGAATGGGCTGTGCCCTATGTGTTACTTCAAGGATTACAGGCAGGATTTCTGTCATTTCATCCTGTATAGTTTCATTTTTTTAAGTATTTTAGTGACAAATTAGAATGTTATATATACATTTTCAGAGGATTCACTGTCAAACCTGTCTTTATTAGGTACGTCTATTATGTTTTGTCCCTTAGTCATTGCATTTTGACCCCCAAAGACAAAAAGTGCTAGCTGTGTACTGGCAAGAACCAAGGGAAGTGACACATTAGTACTGGGCGATATGACCTCAAATCAGTATCACAATTAAACATTTTACATTGATTATAATAAATAAATGATTACACAAGCTGATCGAGTTGCTTAGTTGGCTCAATGTTTGAGTTCTGCTGGACGGGGCAGAGTCATGTGACATCACAGGCTGAAATAATCGTCATGGGCAAGATTACATCAATTAGAAGTTTGGAATGTCAGTTCCGATTATTTGCCCAGCCCTGTGATAGTGTATTATGAATCAGGGGTTATTTCTTTAGATTTTAGAAAAAAAAAAAGTTTTTCTTTAGACTGGAAGAGTCTAAAGGTTGAGGACAGACAACAACACTTCTATCGAGCATTTGGGGGTTTGAACACAAAATGAACCCCTGACTGCCACCAATCTTTACATGTTAACTATTAATGAACTAATAACTGTTAATAAAAGTGCAGAGTAACTGCCATAAAAGTAGTTCACATCTCACTGGCCTAGGTAACTCTCCTGCTCTCTCCTTTTCTCTCTTCACTATATTTGTTTGTGTTTACTGAGAGCATGTGGTGTGAGAGGGGACAGCATGCACTAGCAGTCTACATAACCCCACCGACTGGGCTCTGTGTCGTCTGAGCTTATGACCCCACATGCATCACAGGCACAGCAGTGCAGTGCCAGAGCAAGAGAGGGAGCCAAAAAGAGAGAGAGAGAGAGAGAGAGAGCGAGCCAAAGACAGAAAGAAAGAGAAAGACAGAGAGACATGTACAGAGACGGCGAGAGCGATTAAGCTGTATATGGAGCACTCTTTCCTTCTCTCTCACTGTGCTGATGTGTGATGGGGGAGTGGGACTAGCTTTATTCCGCTAACAGCCATGTCTAATGCGACAGGACGGAGTGTTTTGTCCTCAGCTGTAGGTATGAGTGGAGGGTCAGAAGGTAACACTGTGTTTGCGTGCCCCTCTGCTAAAGCTCTGGCTCTGACCCCAGCTAACAGCGCTTGACTTTTAGCCCCAATCCCTGGGGGCCCCCCACACGACCCGCACATTAAGCACACAGTGCTGGGTGTGAATGGGCTGTGAGGTGGGGGGTCCTGGAGGCAACTCATGACCCCCACTCTTCCCAAACCCCACAATAACTGCACAGTCAGGTTTCAGTTGGGCAGACTTTACCAGTGTCTTACACACTGGCATACAGAGACACACACTCTGAACATGCTACTGCCCAAGTCCAGGAACAGCACAAATGCTCGGGGGTGGGCTATATATATTGTGTGGAGTGGTTAGCGGATTTATGTTGGCTGTATTTGTACTGGACCTGTACAAAGACTTTGTTCAAGCACTAATTTATAACTAATGTTCTAAGATACATACCTCAAAGGACATATTTGTGGACACCCCTTCTAATAAATACCCTCAGCTTCTTTAAGTTGCACCCACTGCTGACACAGCGTTTGCCTAGTTAGAATAGGAGCAGATAAACATTAATCTATTGGCACCATGCCTAATGCCAGGCGTGGGTTAGGCACTGAGCCTTGGAGCAGTGGAGCTGTGTTCTCTGGAATGATGGTGCTCCATCCAAGACTTTTGAGATGAGATGGCATGTTGGGGATAAGGTGGGGTGGTGATGCTTCACCAAAGCTCCAAAATCAACAGTAGGGGCAGTAACTCCAACACAAGTAGTACACATTGTTTTCAATACCTCTGAAGAAACAATGAATGAGCAGGTGTCCCAATACTTACATTGAAAACTGTTATATTAACAACCTCTAGTTTAACCGGTATTGGCAAAAACAACCAAACAAGTTTAAATTACAAACAAATGACATGCATCCAAAATTAATAATGCATCCATATTTTAGCTTGAGAATAACATGTTAAATCAGGAAATATCATAATAATAATAATTATAATAATAATAATAATAATAATAATAATAATGAAAATGTATTTTTAAAAGGTTTAAGTGATAATGAATAACAGATCAAATTCAGACATGTAATATCTGTATTTCAATCTATACTTAACAATTCTAATATACAATAAAACAATAATATTCTAATATTCTAATAAACAATAAAATGAAATCAGCTCACATCATGTTATAATATCATTTTCATATCGGCCCTACTGGTCAAATAAAATTTGCCGGTTACATCCGTTCTCACTCACTCATGCTCATGATTGCACAGAAGGGCCTGGATCAGCTTTAACTTCCCACAGCTTTAACTTCCCACAGTGTCATTCTGACTGCTGTCAGAATGCACAGTAGACACCAGTCCTCTGCTGTGGAGACGCAAGTCAAGCTTCCAGCTCTGCCCTTCCCCTGATTCAGCTATTGTGTGTGATTTTGCAGGGAATCGGGGAGAATGTTAACATTCTGAAGAATGTGATCGCTGCCAGTAATTTCAATGCCCCGAATGACCTATGACCTGAGAAAGTGACCACCCTCTAGCTTTTTTATCGTCACTACATTCGCCCAATAGCAGCAGACTGTCTATGTGTGCGTGTGTGTGTGTGTGTGTGCGTGTGCGTGTGGTTGAAAAGGGGACGGGATCAGCTAAAGCAAGGCAAAAATGACATTTCCTCTAAACATGGCAACACATATTCTCTATTCTCTATGCTAAACTGACCCACACATTCAGCTGGAGAAAAGGGGTCAGAGAGCATCTCTCTCTTTCTCTCTCTCTCAAAGTGCTTCATCATGTCTACGCAGCCCATCACGCCAAGAAACAGATAAACACAATGAATAGAGCTTCATTACTGCCATACAGCTTTCTCTATAACTTTACAGAATCATGCAGTGAATGTCCTGAGCAGTCCTGAGAGTTTTTTGCTAAACAGTCACAACATACATGGTTTTAGAATTTATAGAGCTTATAAGGGGTTAAGTGGTGCAAATAACAGCTCATACTTAAAATATGACTGATTGTATGATGTATTGTTCTGCTTTTGAGAGAAAAAAGTTCTTATATGACACTTCTTAAGATACAGCAATCTGTCAGAATGAGCACATGTGTAATGTAAACATTAACCCCTTAAACACCTGCCTAATTTCTGAGTTTCATTTTAACACCTACTAATGAGTACATGCTAATTATTCAGTATTGGCCTACATAGTCAGCATCTACTAATTATTCAATAAGTAGTAATTATTCAATTCTTACTAATTTAGTATTATTCAGTACCTACTTTTTATTCAATACTGCTATTTAGTACTTCCTGATTATCTACCAGTTATTTAATAAATAGTAATTATTCAAGTCCTATTAATTTAGTATTTACCTACTATTCAGTATCTACTAATATTTAATACTGCAAATTATGTACAGTACTTACTAATTATTTTTATTATTATTATTATCTATAAAAAAAAAAAAATTATTCAATTACTATTAACCTTGTATTGACATACTATTCAGTACCTACTACTTATTCAATACCTGGTGATTATGCAGTACCTGCAAATTGTTCAGTATCTTATCAGTATATTATTATTATTATTATTATTGTTATTATATTACTTAGGAAATACTAATTATTCAGGACCACATACAGGCCTTTATGTTTAAAAAGGAGATTAAAAAATTAATGAGATTTCAATACAGTATCAAAACTAAACACCAATAGTGCTTAAAATAGCAACGGTTCCATCCTATCAGAGAAAAGTGGGGAGTTAGGAGGGGGTTCCTGCTATATATTTTATGTAATTGTTTTATCTATTTTTGGAAAAAAGTTTTTAAAAATGCAGAACTGTAGAAATAATTTTCCCACTTTTGTATTTCAAACCGAATTTCAAAAAGAAAAAGCAAGGCCTTTTTTTTCTTTTTTCTTTTTTAAGTGTATGGCAACACCAACTAAAATGATTGACAACCGTTGTAGCACAACTTGTAATAGTGTAAACCTGCTGCTGAATTGAAAAGGAGAGGGAAAAAAAGGGGGGAAAGAGAGATAGTAGGGATAGTGGGAGTGGTCTGCAGTATAAGACAACCCGGATAGCGGATAATGCTGCGTGTGAATTGTGTTTTAGGCTGGTGTATGTGTGTGAGAGATGGAGAGAGAAACCCAGAGAATACAGGGTGGGAAGGGGGTCTGGCTGACTGATTAACCTTTAACCCCTGGGCCTCCCAGGGTGAGGAGGCAGTTCACAAAGTCACTGCTGATCGACATTAATACCACACCAACACACCCGGACAGCTACGCTACCCCGCTAAAAGCCCTCCACGTTCACTAATACCACACCACCCCAAATCACGGCTTTCCGCAATCACTAAACCCAAACTAACAGGTCAGCTCACAGCGTTCTGCTCACGGGAAACTGAGAAGCAGCTCCTACTAACAGCTCCCTGCAGACACTGCAGCTATCCGTCTCCGCACATCTACCAAAACATTAAAAATCAAATCCGTTTAAGAGTGGTGACAAGTCAGACACACACTCAGTCTTTCTCTCCTCCACCATCTCCTTCACACACCCTCTCGCACTTTAATCAGCTCATTCGTCCAAGCAGCTCTCTCTGCAGCTCCTAATGCCAACTGCCTGAAAACCCACACTTCTCTGTGTCTGCCTATCTCTCTCTCATTCTCGCTCTCTAACTTGTTGCTGCCTCTGTCCCTCTCCCTTCTTTCTATCTCCTCTCAGTTGCGGTCTCTGTCTTTTTCTCTCTCACTCACTCTCCTCTCTCTCTGGCTGTTGTTGTTCTGGGAAAAGCCGAAAGGGAAACATTTAGATTGGAGGGCTCTTTGAATCGGCTTGACAGTTGACTGATGACCATCCATAAAGTGACAAAGAATAGCTGTGTGGCAGCCAGAGCAGCCCGGCGCTTCCCCCTGGGAAACTAATTGCCCTGAATTGTTAACGGCAACATTATTTTTCTGCCAATCACTGCGTTTCAATGCCCCGAAAATGAGCATGAAACAAGCCTTTTGACTGAACAGAAAAGTTAAATGTCCCCAATGTTGATCAAATTAACTTCAGCCCCCTGACAATGGACTATATTTGTGTGAAAATAATGGAGAGGGACAAAGGGCGCCTTTTTGCCCAGATTTCACAGTTGTGATGTAAAACTGTTGTGCCCTGAACCCGAGCAGCTTCTCTGAAAAGGAGAGCAAATGGAGACACATCCACTCACACAAAGGCAGAGCCTATTGGGAGAGAAGTTACTTGCTCGGACATGAATATTCTTTGGTGGGAGATTGATTTTTTTTTCTCCTTCTTTTGGGTAATTCAGGTCATAAAACCAAACAAATCTGAACACAGCTTGCATGACCAGCAAAAAAAACCCCAAATATATATATATATATATATATATATATATATATATATATATATATATATATATATATATATTCTTTATAATCCTCTTTTTTAATAAAGTAAAAAAAAAGTAAAAAAAAAAAAAAAAAAGCAACAGGAAAACAGATGACCGATAACTGTGCATCTTCAGGAGGTGCATTTCACATAGTAGTGCTCTGAACCGGACAGCAAAAGCATGTGAGAGCGAGAACGAGAGAGAGAGAGAATAAGAAAAGTGTGAGAGAGCAAAGGGAGAGTGAGAGAAATGGCTAGAGCACAGCAAGCATGTGCAAGAGAGGAAGAGAAAGTGCACAAGAGTGAACAAGAGAGAAAGAGGGCACACAAGAGTGAGAGAGAAAGCAAGAGAGAGATTCTAAAGTGAAAGAAAGAGCGTGAGAGCATGACAGAAAGCGAAAGAAAGCAGGAAAGAGAGCTCACGAGTGTGAAAGACACAGAGAGAGAGAGAGAGAGCACGCAAGAGAGAGGGAGCGAGAGAGTGAGCGAGCGAGCGAGAGCACTAAATGCTCCAGGCTCACAGTATTGTTCCCCTGGGGGCTTGAAGCAGTGGGGAGATAAACAGTGTTTAGCAGTTGAAAGGGACAGAGGAAAAGAGCTTATCAGATGTGTTCTCAATGGGCTGGAAGCTGCACTATTAGCCCTCTGAGCAGATAAGGGTTGAGGGGAGGGGCCCTAGCAGCTCTGGGCTGCAGACTAAAAGCCAGGTGGCCCAATGAGTTGACTACAGCGGCACTGCTGGACACTCACCAGATGATAGGGAGCGGAAGCCAAACTTTTAGAAGTGATGATTCAGCCAAAAATCGAATTCCTACAATTCCCCCCTGTATCCGGAATTATTATAAATAAATAATAATAATAATAATAATAATAATAATAATAAAAAAAAAGAATAATAATAAATAATTATGCGATTTCCACAATGCGAACTGGAACTTCCATTTCAGTTCTGGAGGTGAGAAACAGCAAGAGCAAATACCAGTGGGAGAGTGAGAAAACTGTGTGTGCTTGTGGGGTGGGTGGGGGGTAAAAGCAATGAAACTGAAAACTACTGGCCGAAAGAAGGGCTAAAAGAAGGTTTGACTACATACTCTCCCTCTCCCTTTTCCTGCTCTCCCTTTCTGGGCTAGAAGTCAGAGGGAAAGACAATGGGCCAAAAAGATGGTTCCCAACCGGCTGCTGAATGGGCACACTGTTGGTGGCAGCGCTGCGTTCAAAAGGCCGAGCCGCCACATTGTCCTCCCCAATCGCCACAGGAGAATAGAGTTTGCTGGTGGCTGCCAAAAGGTTAGCGGCCCTCCTGAAAGGAGCTGAACATTATTCACTGGCCCTAACAGAGCCTGGATTGGGTGGGGAGGGTGGGTGTAGGGGGAGTTGGTGGGCTTTTGTATGCTGCTCTCCCTTCACTCGGCCCACTCCGGATCTACCCCGGTAAGGCTTCCTCCCCGTGAGCGATGCAATGTTACCCACCCCAAAGCAGCCATGACGAAACATCCTCCCACCTAAGCGCTTAAGTCCCGCCCACACCCCTCAAAATCTAGGACCTCCCCAAAAAAAGGACAAAGATGACACACACACACACACACACACACACACACACACACACACACACACACATTGATACACAACTGCATTCTGTGTGGTTTTTGGTGGTAGTCAATGTAATTGAGGACATCAATGTGAAAATGCATCAATATCAATACTTTAAAACAATGCATAATTTTTTCCTATTATTATTATTATTATGAATTTAGCTTTTTAGATTTTGATTGAAGTGGGACAAAATATACTAATTCACTTGTTGTGCAGCAATTATTATTGGTGTTTCGGTTGTACTGGGAGGGGGTTTGGTTGTGGAATGTGTCTTGAGACACATGTGGACCACCTCCTGAAGTGGTTCGAGTGATCGGATTTTGTATCTGCGTCTTGGGTGAGTTTACACTTGCATTTTATGTGGCTTGGCCATATCCAGATATAATTCTGATACTCAAGGTGCAAAAAAGTTACATGGTGTAAATAGGGTCTATGTATAGAGAGTGCCATATATGTAGTGGATCACATATACTTTGATACAGGGTGTAAATAGAAACTTGGATTATGAAAAAAATGAAAAGAAAATATGAATTCTTCCAAGATGTTGCGTACCATATTATTAGGTATTAGAGTTGCCAGTTTAGACTTGCAGTTCTGCACTTTAATAATGTATACCTGTGTTTAGATTTTGTTTTGTGCTGCATTATATGGTGACATATGGTCAAAATCAAAGGAACTGATGTTACACTCAGTTTTTGGAGTTTTTGGAGAAAAATGAACAACTTTGATTAATCAACTAATCAGTGAATGAATTGATAGAAACAGTCATTAGTGGTAGTCCTATTAGTAATGAACATTATCATAAAATAAAACATTAAATTTCATTACATTTTGACATAGTTTTTATCACGTATTTGCAAAACAGCTCAGCTAGAGAGATGGATATGATATGACATGATGGGATGCTAGTAACTCCAGGTGTGCATTAAGGGCTAAAGCACTACCAGGCATCACAGACCAAGGAGAAAAAACACCACCACTGACTCACAGCGCTAGCATTGGTGAATTTCTCCTGAAACATGCAACCAGGAAGATTTAGGAATCAAGTTTTAAAAATAAAGCAACTTCAGAAACACAAACAAATAGCAAAACATACAGTCACAATCCCCGGGGCATGCAAAGAGAGGTTCCTTTTCATACTTCATCATATCCATAAATCCCAGTAAAATATGGCTTAATAAAAACTGTAAAAAGGTGCCATATTCCTAAAGCACTTCCACTTGGCTGTCCATTACAGCCAGTCCATTCTTTCATCAGATGAGGAATCAAAGAGCAAGTGGGGGGGGGGGAGAAAAAAATATATGATCTTAGTGACATAAAAGCACAACATAACTCACAGGGTGTCAAATGCTAAAAAAGACGCCCAGCATATGCATGCAGTTATTCTAAGTGGATTAGTGGTAATGTCAGAGAAGGCGCCCTATGCATTCAGATTCCATGTTGGAGAGCGTTTCATAATGGAAGGGCAGCACTAACTCATTAATACATAACATATACACACACATACACAGTCACCATACAGTAGGTACAGTGTGGCCACTAGGCGAGTGCACAGTAACATTCAGAATTCAGGTTTTCCAGGTGGGGCTTAAAATGGGTGTATGTTGATGGTGGAAGAGTGTAGAAGAGTGTGCTGGGTAGTGCTGCTTTGCTTTGAGCTTTATAGCATCTCATAGAGGCATCAATCATCTATTATCTAATGATGCTTTCTTGGCTTCGATTTAGAGATCTTCGAGGTGCCAAGGGCTAAAAGGGGACAAAAAGGATTATTTAAAGAGTTCAAATCCAAAACACATGGAGGTCCCTGAAGGTCTGCGTTATCTGGATCAATTATTACCTCTGCAGTGTGGTAGATCACCAGAACCATGATTGGGAACCCCTGGCAAAGCTGTGGTTGAAGAACCCTTCTGGCAACTTGAATCTTTATGTGCACTGGTTTTAACAGTAACTTTTAAATAACTATCCTTTAACACTAGACCTGGGGAGTCATTTAGAGTGTTTTGAGAAGCAATAATGCTTAAAAAAACATTTATAATTAAGATTATAATAGGATTATTATGCATTATAAGATTAATTTACTATATGGTCAAAAGTATAGGGACACATGCATATTCATTGTTCCTTCTAAAAGAAAGAAAGAAAGAAAGAAAAAGCCTCTTCTGTCCAGGGAAGGCTTCCTACTAGATTTTGAAGCATGGCTGCGAGGATTTGCTTGCATTCAGCAACATGAGCGTTAGTAAGGTCAGGAGTTCAACCCAAAATCATTTTAGTGAACACAGTTTCACTGCTCAATGCTGGGGAGGAAAGGAAGTTCTTTTATGCCACTGGCCCAAATAATCAACAAATATTTTCCTTTTTTTTAAGATTTTATTGTTAATTTCATTGTTAAATTCAATGTGGGGGAAAAAAAAACCAAAGCCACAGAAACTGCACTGTCAGGTATTTAGGGTACACATTAAACTAAAGAGGTGCTTTTCCCCAAGTATCCCACAACATCCCCCCTCGTTCTCTCACAAGACAACTCGACTCTCTCCTCTTACCTGTCCAGCACGTAGCCAAGAGCTTTCTGTCGTGTGCCTGAGTAGACAGAAGGGCTGTTCTCCCAGGCCACCAGGTTGGAGGCATCGTGGAACAAGTGAATATTCACCAGGTCAAAGGCACTAGGGACAGAGAAAGAACAAGATAGGTCTAACTATATATTATGTTAAGATACAGAAAGTTGACAGATATTCTTCTGCAACTCAACACTGACCCTTGAACTATAAGACCAGATCAGAACTGCAGTGATGTACCGGCAAAGTGAGTCACACCCATTTAGACGTGTCATTGTACTGAAGTGAATTTAAGACAATTTATGAATTCATTACAGAGGACATGTAAACACTCTGAAGGTCTACACAATATGATTTTCTGCATTACCGAATACTTGTCACAGTAAATGCTTTAACATCTTAAGGTTAGAGGATTGGACCCTGGCCTGGAAGGTCCGAGATTAAATCCCCTGGACTGACGGGATGTGGGGGGTAACTTGAAGTATGTGCCCACATACAGGCCTTCATATGGTTGACAGGGTTAAAAACAAAACATCTGTGATGGCTTCAAAAGATCTCCTTTAAAAGATACAGGTCATTTCACTTACAGTCTGTGTGTATTTTTGTGTTTTTAGCTGTGCTCCTTAAATACAGCATGCTCTGACCCTTCACATTCCCTTCACACTAAGCACATGCACAGGCCTCTAATCTGTTTAAAAGTGACATGTGTAGAACACTACAGATGCTTTCACAGTGGCACCGCGGCTAAGCCTGTTATGCCTCACCGTATATGTCACTGTTTCATTCCCTCGCTCCTTCTCCCCACCACCCGCATGTCATCCCCCTCCCTGGACCGGAGCCCTGTCCCTGTCTAGCACCATCATCCCCTCCCTTTCAATCCCCTGTTTTGGCCCTTTTGTTCTGTTGTATTTCTTCTATTAGATTACCAAAGCCCTCCTCCCCCGTTGTCCATCTCCCCATGGAGAAAACCTTTAGATCCAGAATGCGCAGGTTCAATTGCATGTAATGTTTTCTGTCATCTGTCAGATGGAGCTGCTTGACTAACATGATTAGGCCTAATCCAATCCAGTCTGCTGGCCTGCCCACAGCCCTAACACACACACACACACACACACACACACACACACACACACACACACACTGACTGGAGCTGAACAGGGTTGGACATCTTCCTGGACAGTGTGTGTGTGTGTGTGCACAGGTAAACCACATACACTCACCAGTCGGCCAGAGCCCAGCGAGTCCTGATGAAGCCTTTTCTGGACCATTTGCACTGTGGATAAACAGCAGATATAAACAGCATTAGCACTTCAGAAAACAGAGCTCACCAACTACCAAAAGTATTGTACACACTCTCTCTCTCTCTCTCTCTCTCTCTCTCTCAAATGACCTTAGTCAGATCAGTCAGTCAGTCACGCACCTGGATGTCAGAATTGGTAGTGAATGACACTGCTGAGATCAGATCAAGATCAAATCAAATCAGATAAAAGTTTTTGTCACATACACAGTCGGATACAGCACAACTAGCAGTGAACGCTTTGCCCGGGATCATGAAACGATACTGGGCAAATTTAAAATAAAAACTGGAGATAACATACATATATCTTGATATTTAGCACTATTCATGCTGAAGTACCAACTGAAGTTGAAAGTTTCTCCAAATTTTGTTTGTCATTTTCTTCCAATTTGTTACTGCCAAGTAACCCACTTCTTTGTAACTCTGTTTAGCTGCAGCAATGCTCCCAACACTAGGAGAGTAAGGACTGAACCTTTGTATACCTATGTATCTCCAATACATGTGAAGCCAACCACTGCCTCCTTTCGACCTGCTGCCGATGAGGCACTGTCGAACAGCAGACACGCTCAGAAAGACAGCATTGGGTCCCCAGCTCAGCCACACCAGCCAACTGATGCCTGTGCCTACCAACTTCACCATAAGAGAGCTAAGGGGAGAGTGCCATCTAACCACTCGAAGAGAGCACGACCAACTGTGCTCTCTCTGCCCCCAGCTGCTGATGGCAAAGCAGCATGGCTTGGGATTCGAACTCCAGCAAATGAACCCTGAGCACCTCTTCTGTGCCATAGCTGTGCTTTGTACTACCTGCTACCCTGCACCACATACTCTCTAGCAACCTTTAGCTGACTACTGTAATTTATGCTTCCTTCAGACAAGAAACTCTGTCCAAAGCATGAGGACACAGGTGAACTCCAGTTGCTCCGTTCATCTGGAGCATAACAAAGTCTCAGCATCCTACTCGTCCAATGTTGTTGCATTAGCGATGGTTTAAAAAACAGCAATAGCTGGGTTAACGGGACATTAAAGTGGCATGTGGAATTGACAGAGAATATCTTGGAAGTGTAGAGGAATGTTTGTGGACACCCCTTCTAATGACTGCATTCAGCTACTTTAAGTTGAACCCATTGTTGACACAGATGATTAAAAGCACACACACAGCTTGTCGAGTCCGTGTAGAGAAGTTTTTTAAATAAAATACCAGTCTCTGAAGCAGATAAACATAAACCCACTGGCACCATGCCTAATACCAGGTGTGGGCAAGAGGAGTATGAAGCTCTCCAGCATTGAGCTGTGGAGCAGTGGAACTGTGTTCTCTGGAATGATGGTGTTGGGGAGTTGGGATAAAAGCAGGTTCATGATCATTCAACATCCTGACCTCACTAACTCGTTTAACCTCACTAACTCACTAACCTGTGATCAAATCCTCACAGCAATGCTTCAGAATCTAGTTAAACGTCTTCCTTGGCTTCCTTTTTTAAAATCCCATGATTTCAGAAGAAACAACGAATGAGCAGGTGTCCCAATATTTCTGTCCATATAGTATTTTTCTTCATCATATACAGAGTGAACAACTGAATCAGAAGTCTCTAATACACACACACACACACACACACACACACACACACACACACACACACACACACACACACACACACACACAGCACATGATTTACCACACAACTCGTTATTAAATGAGAGACAAATTGATACTGCGAGCGTCCTCATTTCCAACACACAGACAAATAAATAAATAACCATGCCCCTCTCTCTGCCGCTCGCTTGCTCTCCCTCCCCAGGCTCCTAATGGGGAGTTAACTGCTGCCGTGAATAAACTAATTACGGCCCGGGTCACATAATTACAAATTGACTAATTTTATTTAAAAACTCTGATGCAAATTAAAAGCCTGAGAGATATTTGATTGCGCCTCACATCTTTCAGACCACATTAGGACAAGATTAACTGTATCAAGCTGAATTACATTAGCATAGTTGAATTAATCTATAAGCTACTGCGGAGTGGGATGTATGATCCCAATAACACTACACTGCACTGTTCACATGGGAGAGACCGGAGAGTGAAGCTCAGGACAATGGTCTGACTTTAGAAGATCCCAGCTGTCCAAATGCACAAAAATAATAATAAAATCATTCAGCTTAATGACATCTACACATTTGGGATAAACTATACTGTTTCAAGGTCAAAGACTAGCTTATATTAATTTAATCTCCGGTCAAAAAAGAATGAAGTTATTTATTTTTTTAACTGGCATTAAATCATTAAATTAAAATAAAATACCAAATAACTGAAAATTACACGCAAGAGGTCCAACAACAAAATACATCACACATTCCAGTTTTTTTAGTGAGACACACTACACACTACCATTCAGGTCATCCCAAACACATTCAACGATGCTGAGGTTTGGACTCTTGGAAGATAATGTACTTGAAAAAATTGAAAAACTAGTTGCGTGTACGTTATTTAGATGGAGAGACTGTTCTACTTAGCTCCTAGGTCTTGCAAGGTTGTTAGGGGTCCCATAAATATATCAATATGTCAAATTATTATAACTTTATAGTATAGCATAATAACTTTAGTAAAACTTTAGTTCTGGAGACACTTTCTTACGTTGGGATCTGGTTTCTTCACTTATTCTCCTTGTGAGTTCTACTCATGTTTAGACAAACATCTCACAGCTGATCTTTTTTGATTACATGCAAATGTACTACTTTTGTAATAGAAGAAGAGAAAATATGATGAGTGAAAAAAACATTGCTATCCAAGAGTACATGCAGCCTGACCATTTGTTTATAATCAGACTAATAGTTCAATTGGAACAGAATACGTCCATGTATGGAATAGACTAGACCAAACACAATTTTAATCCGATTGAACAAGGTGGGCAATTCTTTAAATTATGCTTTAAACAGAAGAATAATGGCCATATAAATTGTACCCTGATACAGCTTACATGGCCAAAAGCAACACTGATCATTACTGAAATAGGGGCTCTCATGGTATGTGTCCACAGCACACAGCATGGAATTCTCTGTCAACTTTGACCGTCGAAGAGCTGGTGAAGGAAGAAGGCGGACAATTCCACGGTGCGAGCAGTGGACACATATCCATTATAGTATGTTTTGCGGGGTGAGATCATCTTTCATTGAGTTGCATAGAATAATGAATGAATGCTATATCAGACTCTCCCACCAGTCTTTACTACACACTTTCATCCAGAAGTTTTGTGTATTCTGCGGTGGGACTGGATAGCTTATGTGCCTCGAAATGTTGCAGGACATGACCTCTTCTTCTCTGCCCTTCTTTAAGCGCAAATAATGTGAAGTACATTTTCCAGAGTCCACCATAATTTTAAGGCAATTTCTAGAAAAACAAACAAACAAACACACTCCCTGAAAACTCAGGTAACACACTGCCACTCCTTTACTGTGACTGGACTTACGTGATGCTCGTGGTCATGGTAACGGGTACTCCAAGATGTACTCGAACACATCACGTCATTTTGGAATGGATAACTTGTACCGGGCAGGTAAACGGAGATTTTATCATCAGATTGCTGAGTAGAGTGCACAGATAAACACCTCAGTCTGAATCTATCAGAATGAATTCAATCGGACTGGAGAATTTGATTAATGTACATTTCATTTTGGAAGTACATGGTGTAAAAGACCTGAAACACACCTAATGCACTGTAAGTGCAAAAACTCAGTGTATATTTGATGCTACTGTGTATTGGGGTTTGCCGTATACTCACTCGATTAGACAAATGATACACTGATATATATACCAAAGAAAGAATAGCACGGACTAAAAAGACAGCAAATGTAAACGTATGTCTGGATTAATTGACACAAATATTTGGACATTTGTTTTAATGTGTTAAGTTTTCCGCAATTAAACAGTGTGCTCCAAATTCATAGCACCCTAGAAAACATCCTAGGTTAAAACATTTATTTAAATATTTCAGTCAAATATCCAATTTTAGGATCAGAATATCAAGGGTTTATAATCCGATCTCCAGCACTGTTGACTCTGACCGAGTGAGAACAGTATTAGGATTTGAGCCATTGACTTTAATGCTGATGATAAAACAACCACAAATCTTATCCTGTCACATCAAATTACCTCATAGAGAGACTGCTGGCTCTGACCACTCTCTTTCTCTCTCTTTCTCCCTCTCTTTCTCTTTCTCAGTGGCCAGAGAAAGGGTCATCCTATCAGGGAGCAGATGTCCGTTAGAAAGGTCAGTGGGCTGGAGGTGAAATAGGCTGCTCTGATAGCTCCAGACCAATGACAATGATGAACGAGTGTTCATGGCGGATCGCTGTGACTGCTGGCTCGTGCGGTGCGGCCTCAATAAGGGGATAGCAGGGAAAGGTAGTGACATGGAAACGGAGGTGCTGGTCTGAGGGGAGAAGACAGAGCAGTCCATAATCACTGCTACCCACTGAATCTCTATCCAAAACTAGCCATGTCAAAAGCCACCCTGGTAGAGGTTTGGGGGTATGCAGCCATAACGCTCCCATGCACTGACCTTTGTGATGTCTTGCTTGAAAGACCCCCACTGCCTCATAAATAAGAGCCTCAGCTGGGCCTGGAAGGCAGGGGCTACCATCCTATAGAGCTGTACATAGATAAAAATGCCCTGTGAGTAATAACTAATATTCACAACTGACTGATGAAGCACAGCACAGACCTCCTCCATTATTCCTTACTCCATCATTCCATTTGCCATGGAAACAGTCATGCCAAATAATGTCTGGGTCACACTACAGGAAAATCAAGCCAACCGTGAGGCCAATTCACCCCCGATTTCAGGCTGCTCTCAAATGAGAATCGACTCACAGGTCAAGGTGTGGCTGCCCCAACTTGAATAACTTACTACATGTTAAACACACTGAAGTCGCTACAACTCCTGCTTGAAGGTCAGCTATCAGTGTATATACCAATATAACGGTATTTTTGATCCACTGTAACTACTCTGTCATCCATGTTTACTCACTAACATTAAAGCATCTGCCAAACACTGCAAAAAAATTACAGAACAGAGGCTACTTGACTCCTTTGATAAGCTCAGCTTACTCCTATCCAGAGTGACTTACAAAATTCTCATAACATACAACAGTAGCCAAACTAATACAAAGTACCAAAGGATACTGCAAGAATCTGCAACCTGAAAGACAAGAGCCATACATCTACTACCCCCCCCCCTTGCAAATTAGGTTTATTAACAAAATGTTACATTACATAACTTTTTGTTCTTTGCAATAAACCAAACAAAAACAATTTAAAAAGCTTGCACTATAAAAGTGGTACTTAGTAGTACATGATGCATAGTCAGTCACCAGCTTCTTAGACTATTCCTCAGGAGTCTCCAGCTCATAAATATTATTGGGTTTGCTGCTGCAACCACCTTTTTCTAATCCCACCAAATATTTTCTATGAGGTTCAAGTTATGTGACTGTAACAACCACTACAGAATCTTCCAGGACTTCTTCTGAAACTTGTCCTTGCTGGACTCTGTCCAGTTGGAAGGCCCAGCTTCCTCACAGAAGACATGATGTTTTCCTATTAGGACTTTCTGATACTTGATTGAATCCATCTTGCTCTCCACACACTGCAGGTTACCAGTGCCAGAGGGAGCAAATTACTCCCAGAGGATCACCGAGCCACTGTCATGCTGCGCTGTAGGCACAGTGTTCTTTTCCGCGTAGGCTTTATTCTTCCTCCTTCAGAGACACAGCTGAAAAGAACACCCTGTCTACAGTGACATACTGCGATCATTTTTTTACATAACAGTGTCTGAAAATACATATGCAAGTTTATTGGAGATTACCTGGTATGTGCTAATTAACAGGGGCATAAGATATTCCACTACACTAGCCTCGTAGTTCCAACGTAAAAGTAAAACCGTAACTCTGGATAATAATTATTTTGGCTGATCAAATAAATCTAGCATAGAGGGAAAACTGTTAGAATTTGATGTGAGCATTTTAAAGAATGAACAAAAGCACCTTAGTTCTTTACATGGGTACAGAGTAGGCAATGGTAAAAATGGTCAAAATATTATGTCACGATATGTAAAGACTTTTTTCGCGATACATGATATTTAGATTCTTATAAACCACTATTCAGATACTCTCCTGTACTGAATGGAGTGATTTTTCATCTACTGAACTTCAGCTACTTAACCCAGTCTAATTACACTGTTTGTAATGAAACCTGTAATACAATGAAATCAGTGTTTATTAAGCACTACCAGTATCCTCTACATGCTTAGAAAAGCATATTGTTATCACGATAACAAAATTTATCACAATACGATAAAATATCATCATATTGCCCAGCTCTAGTACAGAGTTCATCCCTTCAGGATTTTGCCCTTTTATAGCGGTAGATTAAGTCTTATACAACCAAAAGCGAATCAAAACGATCCGTTCTGGAGTACTGTCAACTGCCTAAAGCATCATATATCTACGTTCAAAAAAGTCCTAGCAAAAAGCCTTGGGAGGCACGCGAGTCAGCACGAAACCTTCCCATAAATAAATAAAACAAACGTAACAAATGACTGTGTGGCGGCTTGACTTAAAAGGATTGAGGAAAGCTGGAGAAATGACAGGCCGCCGAATCCATCAGCTCGACCTTTCACAAACAATGCGCCTGGCGTTTTGTCCAGTTCTTTCTGACTCGGCTTTTCAATTAATATTGTCCCCTTGCTTGCCCACCACTTAGAGCCATAACTCACAGCTGCAGTGTTTTGCATACGGGGAGGGGAAAGTCATTTACGCTGGGCCACCCAGCCTTCTGAAGGGGATACAGGGTCATATCATAGGACTCTTGACGGTCCTCCAGGCAGGAGGCAAGGGCAAACTACCGTACAGAGAGTAGTACACAAGCACAAGGCTCTCACACATATACACAAAAAATACAACACAATCTGAGTGGGTAACTATAATACACTACTTCAGTGATGCAAAAGCCTGGTTCTGGAGAAGTGTGGCGAGTCTTGGCTTCAATTAATAGGCTAATTAACAAAGCATTCCTGAGTTGAGGTAGCTGTGTTTGCACATAGAGACGCACTAAAATCGGTAAAAGCAGTGTTTTTGTCCCAACAGAGATGGGAGCACTTGCACAAGTAAGTAGCATGTGCTTACATTCCCAGCATTATTTAGCTATAGCACTAACACAGACGCACACCCCGCCCACACACACATTCACAAAGTGTGGCATGATAGCAGGAAGCATTTTCTCCTTGCCAGTAAAACCAACGGCCTGTCAATCAAATGGGAGAATGAAAGTCCTTCCCCTTCACTGATGTCATCAGGACAAGCATGAATGATAGTTATATTGCTGATGCTGGGAAGGGACAACAACATCAGCTTCTCACTGAGGCATGCTACGCTCTGTCCCTGACTAAATCTCCATCAACTCTCTGCAATCAGCCTCATCACAGCGTAGACACACCTTTAACTAAAAGTTTGAGGAGTCTAGAGACTCAAGCCTCATATTAATAGCTGATATTTCTCCAACTCCCAATACAGCGCCTGGAGATCCATCTTCCTTCAAAATTTAGTACTGACCCCAATCAGCAACACTCTAAAGAAGGAAACCCCAGATCTCCAAAACAGCAATTTTACATGATAAGGGAAACATACTTCAGTTCTTTACTCTGATGGCTACATTTACGTTTTATTTATCATTTGCTTCATAGGCCCTCAAATAGAACCCTGTGGGACTCCACAAGAGTAAACTAAAAAGTTATGAAATAGTTCATCATAATTTCTGCATAAGGATTAAAAATTTAATAAACCCAGGGTTAAGGGATTAAGTTAATGTAAATGATATTTATAACAATGTCATTCTGAAGCTTTTCTATTGGCCCATTATCCTGGAATTTTGACACATAAAAACAACTGCCAGATTTCCATTATATCAAAAAGTGGGACAAAAATGGAGAAATGGGATTTTTGCGTCACAGTGACTATTTAAATTAGACAGATTAGAGAAACTAGACATTTTAGGATTAACTGCAGATTTTTAGGTGCGTTTAGGCAAGGAAATCACCAAACTGGGCTGGACTACAGCCCTTAGTCCCACACCCCTGATCTAAATGATCTGCTTCCCACACATTCTTTATTGCTGTCCACAGATCGTCTATAGTAGTTGGATGCTCCCTCACCTGAACCTCTCGACTCCTTCTCCATAAGACAAGACTTGGTTGGCAGTCTTTTTTTGTGGAGATTCATCAAATATGAAGGTATATATCATATTATACCTTCTTCTAATGTTTTAAATACTATTCATGTATTTATAACATTATAGTCTTGTTTTAGGGCACTTATTGGTTGTGTAGGGATGTTATCTCTGACTCTTGGGTTGGAGTAAAAGAAGATGTATAGCAGGACAGTAAGTGACCACTGCTGTATACAGTTCCAGACTGGTCTGCAGTGCTTTGGTTAGTGAGTGTGACATCACTGCATCCTTAACCCAGCAAGTACACCAACAATACCACGCTACAGACCCAGACACAAAAATAGAAGGAGAGCGGAAAAAAGTGTCCCTCCTTCTCGGACCAGCGCTGCATCTTGCCCTGGATTCACCGTTAATAGGATTCTTTTAGAGCAGCAGATGGATGGCGAATCCGGCCAGTTTCATCTACTAAAAGAGGGCATAAATCACAGGGTGGGGAGCGGGACAAAGTCGGGGTTATCACCAGCACAGCCACCTCACCACAGCCCTGCATTAGAGCATTAGTGAAATTAATTCATCTTTCATAAGAGGTCTGAGCCGTATCGGTGATCTATGATAACAACCAATCTCTCACTACGGAGAGCATGGAGCGTGTGTGTGTATATATGTGTGCATGCGTGTGTGTGTGTGTGTGTGTGTGTGTGTGTGTGTGAGCATGAAGGAAAGTCCCCTGTCCCAGCCAGACTACACAAATCTGCTGGTTTTAAATGGGATAACATTATCTGGAGTGCTGCTCTTGAGAGCATCATCTGAGATTCATAACCCAGCCGTGGAACGCACATAAATCAATGCGCAAACTTTGTTTTCTCGCCCCCCCCCCGGTCCAGCCCCTCCCTCGTTCTCTAGTCGTTCGCCGTCCAGTCAACCTTGCTGTTTTTGTTTTGCTTGCGTTGTGTGTAATTATTGTGAATGGTGTAGTGTCTGAATCATTGTAATTGCTTTTAGATCATGTGGAAATGTCACATTCGGAGGCGGGCAGGGAGATGCAGAGGGAAGCTGTGTGTGTGTATGTGTGTCTACGTGAGTGTGAAGGATGAGGAAATTGGGAGAGGCCCGTGAAAGGCCAGCTCTGTCTGCTTTTGCATATATTTGCGGGTCCGGGCCACCCGAGCGTGGGTAACTGATGAGCTCCGAGAATCAGCCTGACACGCGAGCAGTCGCACTCTTTATTACTGTATCAGCCTCACACATACACACACCCACACAACCATACAGGGCATCATACACACATATGCACACTCACACACACATACTGGTGCATCACAGTAAGCATGAAAAGTCAAAGGAACTGTTCTACACACAAAGCCGTACGACCCCGTCGAAAGGGAACACATGTTTCTGACAGGAGATAGAGTAACACACCATGTCTGACACGCCAGCAAATGAACTTTTAATTCCATTACAAATAAAGCTCTGCTTAAAGCGCAACAGGCTGTAATTGTGTTGCTGACATTTTCTAGAGGAGCGCTCAGATAAATTGGGTATATGTGCTGAATGCAAATTTATCAACAGCAGAAAGAGAAGATTTTAAAGGACATACACTTTTGCACACTTTCACACATCTGCACTTCATACTCATCCTCTTACCATATCCTCCTACCTTCATTCCCAACCTTTCCCATTCTTATACATTTCTGTTTATTGAATCATTTTTTTTATTTATATTTTATTGCTTGTCTCCATATTTCTATTTTCGAACCTTATTTTTTCTCGTCTTTTTCATCTGAATTTATATGATCAAACAGGCATCAAAGCATGCATCACCTTTTTCTACTAGATTTTGGAGCACTGCTTGGAGCATCTGATTGCATTCAGTAACAAAAGCATTAATGAGGTCAGGATGATTAGCACCACACCTCATCCCCATATCCTCAACTCATCCCAAAAATACTGGATGGAGCACCAACCATCAATCAAGGAAAAACAGCTCCACTGTTCCACAGCTCAATGCTGGGTTTTTTGTAGCCATCTAGCCCACACCTGGCATTAGACACACACTTGAGCTTTATCTATTTCAGAAAGTCCAATTCTATTAGCGGATACTACTATAAAGAGACCAGACAAGCTTTGTGCACATGCATTTTCACATCTGTGTAAGCAATGGGCGCAGCTAAAAGTAGCTAATATATATATATATATATATATATATATATATATATATATATATATATATATATATATATATAGACAGAGAGAGAGAGAGAGAGAATCTTTATTTATATTGTTTTGTGTATATAAAGGTCTTTCTGTCCCAGCAACATAATGTACACAGCTAGCAGAATAAGACCAAAACTCAAGGACTTGAGATGCCTGTATTAATTAATTCAGTTTCAAAGCACAGTACATTGTGTTAGTTGACAACACTGCAAAAATCACTGACATACACCAAAATAAACTGGGAAAAAATAGTGTATATCTCTGCTGTCCAATGAAAATGATATCCTATTATATCCTCCTGTCATACTCCTGTCATATTCCCCTGTCACACTGATTAGGGGTGGAGAAGCACAGGTGTTTGGGCTTCCTGATCATCATGCACACCTGATTTAATTCACCCATTAACTGCAAGGTTTTTAGGTGCATTTAGGCAAGGAAATCATCAAACTGTGCTGGACTACAGCCCTTAGTCCCACAACCCTGGTCTAAATGATCTGCTTCCCACACATTCTTTACTGCTGTCCACAGATCGTCAATAGTGGCTGGATGCTCCCTCACCTGAACTTCTCGATTCCTTCTCCATAAGACAAAACTTGGTTGGCAGTTTTTTTTGGTGGAGATTCATCAAATAAGAAAATATAGATCCCATTCAAACACTGGTGTTTATACCACTGATGGCACAACGTGGGGCCTTAATGCCTAATGAAAGATAGCTATTAGTTATAGACAAAACTTTTATATATTGTCAGATGCTTTTTATGTGGCCCTAAATGGCAGAATGTCAGTGATTATATCTACTACATTTGCCCTAAAAGACCTAAATTCTAAATTCATTATTTACATAAATGTCTGGACTGGTCACTACCATGGCTGCTGTCTTTCACATTACGGTTGGATGCAACTCAAAGTCTTAAACTGAACCTAAACCTCAGCTATTCAGAAAGACACTCATCACACAAACGCAGGCCACAATCACTGAGGTCGCAGGTAACAAGCTAGTAGTAAAAGGTCTGGGTGCTTATAAGAAAGCTGTACAGGTAGTCAGAGGAACCATGAACACACCTCAGGAAAGTAGTCTTGAGGGAACTTCTCTTTCTCCAGCATGGATGTGCTCTCTAAAGTGTCCGAGTAGATCTCCTTGCCAACCACCTTCTTGAATTTCTTGGCTAGACAAAAGAAACATGAGAGCAAATTGTCACAGGGTATTAATTACTGAGAAACTAGCTACAGAAGAGAAGCATGTGGAAATCCTTCATTTCACTGGAAGCTCTTTCCAGAAAGGGTGCTTGAGTCTTTTTCAGACAACTACTCCACCTACTGGCTACAGAAGTGGTAAAAAAAAAAAAAAAAAAAAAAAAAAAAAACGTCCTGCATTTAGTGGTCCTCTTACTCTCTGGTGGTCTCAATAATTACAATATTGCACAATATTCCTCTAAATGCATAAATAGCTGGTTAAATTTTAGTTTTTTTTTTTTTTTTTTTTACAGATTGAAAAAAATATGTATTTTTTCAATGTACTACAAACTACTCTTAGACTATGTGGGCAAAGCCTGGACCAGACGGAGTCAAAACCCTGGATATCCCTCACTGAATGTATATTTTAAGCTTTAATCTTTGATCTATAGGACTGTTTAAATGCTTAAGATATGTTCATATGATAAATAAATATAGATAACATGATGCTTAGGCATACACATATTCAAAATTTATTATAACTTTAATCAAGCCAATTTTATAGTTAGTTTCCTCGTCCTACTTGGGAATTTCTAGAGAGAATGCCAACTGTATGCAAATTTACATCCATTAAGGATCTTGTGAACTTAATTTTTACACTTTGAAAGATTTTGCACTTTGCTGTACAATATAAATACACACATATTTACTCCCATAAACTCATTCTGTACCCTGCACTTTGCAACTGGACAGGCATACTGCACGCTTAAGACGCTCACCCTTTCACTACTAGTACTTATGTAAACAGTAATGCGTCAAATCTGTATATTCACAACTTAGAACTTAAGCTTAACTAATACGACAGTCGTCCTAAGTGTGGTAGTCGCAGTGGAGACTTCAACTATCATCAATTATAAACTCAACAAACTAGGTGTTTTTAACATGTACACTAGACAGGAAAGGAGAAGAAGTCTAGTCATTCTCCTATAACAGCACAACCCAGAGGGACAGTTAGCGGAGTTAGCTGGTTGTCAGTTTTTAATACTAAAAAGCAAAACTAAATAAATAAATAAATAAAAAATATCTGTGAGTATGAATGGTGGAAGATGCATTAGAACAAGAGAAAACTTGCAATTCATCCACAGATATGCTTCTGATGATGTAATACATTGGTACAATTCTAGAATATGCCTTTTAAACTTGTGTATTATTTTTTTTATGTGATCTAAACGAAAAATACAAATCTACAAACAAATAAACAAATGAATAACGGGAAATGGGGAGCAAATTTAACCTTGAGTTGTTATTTTACAATTCTAATTGTGATAGTATAATAATAATAATAATAATAAAGCTCAATAGAACCTCAGTGACCCTCTATGTCTATACTCTGAACAGCTTCTGTAAAAAACATTCTACATCGCCAATAAACCTCTGCAGAAGACCATTTCGAGGCAAGACGGTGATCATGAGGCCATCATGCTTGGGACAGGCTGTGATTTAAAAAGAGGCTGGTTTAATCCTGGGGGAAAGGTTGAGGAAAGTGGTGTGTGAGGGAGGGTGGGTGGGTGGCTTAGGTCCTCCAGCCACTGCTGCCCCCTTTCCCCTGTCCTTCACGGGGGTGACAGCAGCTAATGCTGACACTCATGTAATAGGAGCGGCTTTAATTAGTGTGACCACAGAGACCCGCGGCCTCTGACCCCTGCCGCTGATGAGGTCACCACTAACTGTCCAATACTTGAGCACACTATTACCACAGCTTGAAATCTCATGATTTAAATTCTAATATTAATAAGCATTGCTATTCCTTATTACTAACTCCATCTCTCTGGATTGCTTTTCCCCCCCCTCCGCCACCCCGAGAGGGTTGCACTATTCTAATGGAACGGGTGAGGGTGATTGAGATGCTTCATTAAGAGGGGACTGGGGGATTAGTATGTGGAAAGGCGACACTTACCTTTGAAATCAAACTGGTGGATGTTTTTCAAGGATTCGTGTACAAAGTAGCAACTTCCTAGTGCCTGCACAAAGTTGGAGAAAGAAAAGGGAGAAAGGTTAGACGACAACAGGCATGGGTGAATGGTCACAGTTATAGGAGCAGCTCAATAACTTTTACTAGAACAATAAAATGAGGACAATGCAAAATGCCTTATTTTGGCTACAGAATAATGCATTCTTCAGAAGTCTTTGGACACAGAATGAGAGGAAGTGATACAGCCAACATTTCCCTTCTCAGCACACGTCCTCCATGTATAGGGCTCCACAAAAGCCCTGCAATCCACTTCTCCCATCTGAATGGAGCAAACAGGCTCTGATCAAAACCACCATGTGACCCCGAACACCATGCAGACACCAGGCTTTCCTTTCTTATGTAACGAGCTCACCGCACTCAAATATGACATGTAAATTATAGATGGACCTGATTCTGTCAAAGCAATCGGAGCCTTTCACAGCCGGCACAGTCAGACGGAGTTTAGCATGACCAAAGATTTACTTCAATAGGATTATATTCTTAATTTTACTGAACAATCAGACAGTTTCCCCAGTCTGTAGACACCCCAAACAAACTCAGCCAGTAAGAGGATAGATGGAGGAGAGGAGGAAAAAAAAAAAAAAAAAACCTTAGCCTGAGGGATTTGATCCGGTTCACAGTTCACTAGCTGCTTTTGGAGGAGCTTTCTCTCCTCACGCTCTCCAGGCAGCAGATAAAGCCAGGGGAGCTGATTTCTTTGCTCTGAGGCCTCAATGCCAAAGGGCCCATTCTCTCAATTGTCCTGTAAAACCTCCAGAACTTCCACGGCTCCACAATAAAGAGGGGGTCACTACGATGAGGAGCCCCGCACAAGGGGAAATGTGAGAGCATGAGAGGAGGACAGAGCTAACAGCTGAACCGACCAGAAGCTGGACCATTGACATACAGGGCGATAGAGGGATAATGAGAGCGACAGAGAGAGAGGCGGACAACCTCACAGCCAAAGCTCAGTGTGTTGTGTGTGAAGTTTCCAGAGCAGGTGAGGACAGGGTGATGAGGAGGCAGGCGAGACTCTGGAGGAGACCCTTCACAGGCTGCTGGTGGAGGGAGAGACTGGCCATGGTCATCCCTTTGCATTATTTATGAGCGCAGCACATCTAGAGATTACACATATCTGCTGATCTGTCGAAAGCGAAAACATGAGGTCCTGCCCATCTCCTTGACACATCAGCCCATCTGACGGAAAACAACCGTCACGCAAATAACTGATGAGCACAGGTGCCTTGTGACCTAAATTACAGAGCCGTTTCTCTCTCAGAGAGAAGCAGAGAGGGAGAGAGATGGAGAGAGATCAGTGAAATGAAGGACAGCTTCCAGGAAAGACCCTGACTTTATCCTCTCTGCATGCTCTTGAGCAAGACAGCGAGCGCACAAGCACGAGCATGAGCACGAGCACGAGCACGAGC
This sequence comes from Salminus brasiliensis, assembly GCF_030463535.1. Taxonomy (NCBI): domain Eukaryota; kingdom Metazoa; phylum Chordata; class Actinopteri; order Characiformes; family Bryconidae; genus Salminus; species Salminus brasiliensis. The sequence goes on along the minus strand of NC_132881.1, from coordinate 36,554,460 downwards.
ACGAGCACGAGCACGAGCACAAGCACGAGAGAATTTGAACTGACATTAAATTATTTCAAGCAAATTGGACCAGCTAATGCTTAAACAGAAAAAAAAAACTAGGGGAATACATATCCTCTCACTGCAAAATATGTCTCATCACGTCACTGGTACAGAGACAGTAACACTGTCCGTACCCCAACCTTTCAAATGACTAAATATTATTATTATGCACATGTTATGGGGGCTATTTTTCCTCAAATTAAATTTATTTGTATACTGCATGTGACAACTGGGTGTGGCTAGCGACCCTGACAGATCTGACTAGAACAGCCTGACTAAAAAGAGAGAGCCAGAAGGCAACACAGACATGGGAGCACCCTGAAACACTGGCATCCATCCGCTCCATCGCCCACAAACCTGAGTGATGGCATTCCACAACACAACAAGCAGACAACACAACACAAGCCTCTCAGTTTACTACAAGTCCATGTGTCCGTGGATTTGCAACTTTTATCTATAGGGAAACATTAATTGCCAAAAGGAGTTCTAACCGCTGAGCCACCACCCAGAGGACGATTGGACGATTTTTAAGATAATTCTCTAGCTCTGGCTGAAGCTTTTTTGAATTCTGGGAACTAGTAAAAGTAATTAGCTAAACATCTAAGTGTCAAATCTTCTGTTATTTTAATAGCCAGTACCTGTCGATACTGACAGGACTGTATCAGTTACTGTTGCTGCGGTTCTCTTTACTGCTATTGATGTAAACATGCTTTGGCTACCATTAACTGAACTAAAGAAAAAGATTTAGAGGAGGAGAGAGACTGAGAGAGCGAGAGAGACAGAGTAAGAGAGAAAGGAAGAGGAAGAGAGTAAAAAGAGAGTTAAGAGAGAATTTGAGAAAAGGATAGTAAGGTATAAAGAGCAAGGCTAAGAGAGAAGAAACCAGTGAGAGACGATGAGAGTGACAGAATGTGAGAGAGGATGAAAAGGACAGAAAGAAAGAGGGAAAGTATGTTGGGAAAGGCGAGCAGGGCTAAGTGAGAGAAGGCGAGGTACAAAAAAAGAGAGAGAGCAGGCAAGTCTAAGATAAAGAAAGTGGGTTAGAGGGATTGAGAATTAGAGAGCAAGTGAGAGCAAGAAATGTTAGAATGAGGATAAGAGTAAAGAGTCTGAGAAAAAGGATGGGAAAGTTACAGGTAGTAAGTGAGCGAGAGAGAAAGTGAGTGAAAGAGTGGGGGGGGGCTAAAACTCTATTGTTGTATGTGCACTGCGTCAGTAGTGTCCCATCAATTGATAAACATATCAATACAGTCTTTAGTCCTTTTATTACTTTTAATAAAACTTAAATATCAGGGGCAATAAAAGGGAGTAAAATCATTAGTGCTGTTTCTCATCAGTCCTTATCTAAGTGCTGCTTAGCGTGTCCTTGAGTCACAGGAGCAGGTAAATCAGCTACAGCTGTAGTCTGGGAGGCAGCTCGAGTGCACTGCCAGCCGCTCTTTGTTCTACTGTCACAGAGAGCTATAACCAAATAACCTCTCAGAGAGCAATCGCTGCAAATGGCACGGTCATGATTACTTTGAGCAAATTCCAATTAATCACCTCTCAAATAAATGGTAAACAATTGCATCCAAGCGGCAGCCTCAGCCATCATAAAAATTCTATACGAGAGCTCTAATAAATATTTAACGTCAGAGTTCAAACCCACTGCCTCGTTTTCCCCCCCTCGCCCGTCTCCTCCTCCTGTGCCGGGGCACTCTTCATGAAGAACCTATTATATTAGCGGCCCGCAATTAATCCATTTGTCTCGAGGCATGACAGCCTCAAAATATTAATTGGAGCCAGAGCGCGCTGACAGGAAGTGCTTATCTTTTACCCGCTGCTTCACAATGGACCATGTCAAGCGTATGTTTGTCACGTCCCAAGTTATTGATTACCTGCCAGATTCACTTGAAATAATTAAAAGTATATTTTACATATTTATAAACCAGACTGTCACGGGCACTACTTAATTCTCCATTAGTAAAATGCACTCTATTAAGTGCGCTAGGCGGGCCAAGCCAGGGGAAGGGAAGGGAAGTGAGTAATCGCAGTAATTGTAGACAGAAAGACAATAACTAGGCCATAAAAGGCAGGTTTTACAGCTGGCCCTGGAAAGGCCCGCTCTCTGTGTCGTGTGGACGCAGGTGAAACGCTGCACTAAAGACATGGAGGAGATAAAACACAGCACAGGCTGTCACTGCTAAACAGAGTTTTTAAACACAAAGGACATCAATGGAGAAACATTTAGGTAAGTTAGGAAATGAGTAGGTAAGTTGATTAGTCGACTTATCCATCAAAAGCTTAATCCTGGTTGAATAAGATTCTGACTAAACTATAGACTCTAAGCTTTGGCTCCATCCCGGTGATGCCATCCACAGCCATCTGAAAGAGTTCCAGAAAGTGTTACTGGCCTCAATCCTTCTGGGTGGGGAGGATGGCTCCCTAGCACAGAGCTGACTGAAAAGAAATCGAAGTTATTGTTCTCCTCCATGTTCCTCCATCCCATCATCTCCTCCATTGTTCTATCTGACATGCTGGCAGATGAACAGCAAGCATGTTTGTTTAAGATGTGAACTAGTTTTAAACAAGAACTGGGAATTAACTGTAGTCCTGGGGTCAGATTTACAAAATCTTTCCTAAGAAAAAAAAAACTGAATAAAATATCTTAAAGATAAACACTTAAGATTCTTAAGACACTTAAGACCCATATCTTCCTACTGATTTTCTTAAATTTGTTCTTGAGTAAAAAAGTCCTGACAAAAAGTCAGATTCATGATGTGTTCTTAAACCACTCTTATAATGAGTGACAGGGATGTCCTGAATCGATCCAGTGATGGATCGGGTATTGGCTATTTTAATCCAAATCCAGTTCCAAGTCTTGATTTTAATCAAATTGTTCAGAGCGCCATCTGGTGGCCTCAAGCTGCCACCGACCATAGAACCAAGCGCCTTTCTTTATTTTTAAACCAGCACTGAAGAGTGGAGGCCAAGTGGAGGCTAACGCTAATGCTAATACACACACGCTACAGAAACTCTGGTGAGATGGGGGGCAAAATAACCTGATATTACAAATTATGCATCCCATTGTCCTTGTAAAAACTGAACAAACCCCAAATATGTCAGAATCGTTCTGAAAACTGTAAAGGTGGGTTTAAAGAATATTTTTTTTCCTTAAGAACCATCAGTGACCGAGACTCAATGTTGCAGTTCTCAAAAAAGAAAATTAAATCAGTTAAAAATAATACAGTTAAATTCATGCAGTGGATAGTCAAATTGAAGAAAAACCTGAACCAAACTAAGAGTTATATATATATATATATATATATATATATATATATATATATATATATATATATATATATATATATATATATAGTTATATAAGAGCTATATCAAATTTTAGTAAACAACAACCAGAAATGACTGTGGAAACTATGAGATTGTGTGAAAACATGGGAACATCGGAAAGCCATTTTTCCCTTACATTGAAACAAACAGTACTTTAAGAACAATCTCCATTCTTCTGAAATGTACATATTAATTCTAGTAATTCAACTATTTAAATTGATCACTTCAGAGGTTTCTAAACTCACACAGTCTGAAAAACAAGAAAGAGAAATTCGATCAATTAACAGAAATATCAGGTCTGGGACAGATCTCCGGTAATCATCAACAGCTTTAATTGTCTGAAAGAGCTTTGGACGTCCCTGCTGGCAGGCTTCTGATCGGGTAGTATGCTCCAGTATGCAGCAGTATGCTCCGGGCTGAGCTCTTTCAGAAGTAAGCTGCACTTACCGAAGAAAAAGAGGCCGAAAGCTTGTGACCTTTAATAGATTTTCTGCATTCAATTTGAAAAATGAGCTATAAAGCAAACATAAATGTAGTCATTTTTCCACTAGTCAGAGCTCTGGTTTCTGCAGAGTGCTGTCGTCAGTCCCCTGAAAGCAGACACACTCTGTGATGACACTAGTGGGTCAGGAGCCCGAGGTGGGGGTCAAGCTGTTAGTATGGTAGGGTCGTGTGTGTAGGTAGCTCAGTGGAGAGCATAATATAAAGCTCTTAAATGAGAGAAATGCACAGCAAACGTAGCGCCCGCATATAGATCCAAACAGATCCCAACAATAAATGAACCACCAACTCCAGTTTAAAAGCATGTAAAAGGCTTTGCTCTTATCTGCAACGAAATTACTCAAATGAAGTTGTAAAATTAGGAACAGTAAGACTGAACACAGGCTTTCATTAAGAAGAAAACAAGCTGAAAGGACAGATTAAGTGACAATACCACTTAAATAAGCAGATATTGCAGATATTGAGGAGGCTCAGCGGTTAGAGCGCCGGGCTATTGATAACCGGGTTGTGGGTTCGATTCCCGGGCTCGGCAAGCTGCCACTGTTGGGCCCTCTCTGCTCCCCGGGCGCTGGAGTTGGCTGCCCACCACTCTGGGTGTGTGTGTACTCACTGCCCCTAGTTCACTAGTGTGTGTGAGTGTGTATTCACTTCCACAGATGGGTTAAAGGCGGAGGACACATTTCGCTGTACAGTGACAAATACCAGACACTGGGAGGGTAACGACTGACACGCAAGAGAGCACAATTGGCCTCCAACACGTGCACAGCCAGCCAGCGCTGGCCCGCCTTGCACTGGAGTGATGTGGGTAGTAAGAGCCATCTACCCATCCTGGAGAGAGTAAGGCCAATTGTGCTCTCTTGGGGCTCTGGCTACCAATGACCAATCCTTGGATCATAGTGGCAGCGCCTTAGTCCACTACTAGATCCGTTGTTTTTTAAAACTCTGAAAATAGTATGAAAATGGTGGGATGCTCTGTTCAGTAAAATCTTGTAATACTGGTATTAAGCAAATGTACTAAAACACCATAACCATAACACAATCATAGTTTCCGGCGACAATGTTTGGTCTGCAGTGTTATGGTAGAAACGCTCCCCCAAACAGACAAGAGCCCCTTCAGGTCGTGATGGATCGGCGCTGCATCCGGCCCTGTTTGCAAATAAGAGCCAGTGACAGAGGAACTTTAAATGAGAGTTTTCTCTGTGTATCCAGTCAGGCCCTCCTGCAGCAGATGAATAATAGACAGTGTGGCTCAATACTCTGAATACTCAATCAATGAGTGAGGGCTGTTTGGCAAACACATATGGCTAAGGATGGGAGGTGGAGGGGAAAGGGGGGAAGCAAGGGCATCTCGATCTGTATTTCTCAGCTGAAAAGATACCCTGTTATTGACGCCCTCTCTATCTCTCTCCCTCTCTTTCTCCCTCCCTCTCTCCCTCTCTGGGTGTTGTGATAGCTGAGGATGACAAACAGCCTGTTTGTGCAGTATTGGAGGTTTGTGCAGGGCTGCTCAGGAGGCGCTGGCTTGCTTTGGTTCCTGAATAACAAGTGTGGCTCTCTGCTGGGTAAAGTTCTCAGCTGGGCCAGGCTTTGAAGCCTAACTCATTGGAGTTTGGCTCAGAGGAGCAACGGCTTTGATTGCGGCGGTGGTTACAAAGATGTTACTGACTAATGTGGCTCTCTCTGTTTTTCTGCAGTTACTTTACAACCAATAAAGAGAAGCGAACGAATTTCATTGTGTGCACCGAAAACTGCAGAAACAGCCCATTTGTAGTCCAAAAGGAAGCATATGTTAGCACTTGGATTAGACCACAGTGAAGTTGTAATGTGTATGACCTTTCCACCTGACTCTCTAAACTGTCAGTGGCTTAAGGGAAGATGATCTTTCACTGCCTCTCCGATCATTACTGCAGGGCCGACACTATTGACACCATCTTATTCCCATTGGCTTCCATTGGATTTGGTTTAGTGCTTGAAATGCTACAATGGATGCCTCAAAACATCAATACGTGTTGCTCAGCTCAGTAAGATGTCAGTCATGGTTCATTAGGGGTTCAGTTGCGTCCTTCATGTAGGTCAGCTGAGAACAAGCGGACAGCAATTTGTAGAAGGAAATAGCACAGTTAAAATAAATAAATAAATAAAAGAGAATTGAAATAACAGACAACTCAATTAAAACTGTGCTCTCATACAAAAAAAAATAAACAATCTGGAAGTCAGTCCAGCTGAATCCTCCTGCAGACACTACTCCTGTTTCCAAGAATATGCATAGACACTTAAATCAGCAGGTTAATTCTTAAATTATGTTTAGTCCTATGTACCATGGTTAGTCCCAGCAGGCACTAGAAGTTCTGAATGGGAGTTCTCGTAATGCTCAAAATGGTATAAATTCCTGTCTGTCAACAAAATGAGCCAATCAGCTTGCTGGTTTTGCTGCAAGTGAAGGAACTGTATTTCAATGTGGAGTTCTGCCCAGCAGATCCTTTAAGTCCTGTAAGTTGTGAGATGGGGCCTGCACGGATTGCAGCCCGTCGCCGGTTTACTGGTCATCCTTGCTGCATACCACTGCATACCAGAAAAACTCCACAAGACCTGCCTGATGTTTCAGAGATGCTCTGAGGCAGTCCTGGATCTTGTCAAAGTGGCTTAAAGGTCTATTTTTGGAACACCTTCACCTTCAAGAACTGACTATTCATTATATCCCAATACAATGCCTAATATACCCCGCCCCTTGACAGAAGCCACTGTAGATGAAGATAATCAATGTTTTTCACTAATATGAAAGTAATGAAGCCATTCTGGATTGCATGCATAGGTAAAACTTAGTAAATTAGCTATTTTTTTCAGCAACCACAATTCCTAAAGTTAGATTTTCTAGGCTACTATATATAGTAGAAATAGAAATATGATATATATGAATAGGATTCCAATTGTATTTTTACTTTGTCTGTTTCACCCACAGAATGTCCATTTTGCCCATGACTACTATTGGTTAAGAATACTGCAAATTTGATGACATTTACATTTTTTTATTTATTTTTTCACATTTTCTTAATCCTGTAGTACTGTGATTTTATTTATTTATTTTCAGATGGATGTTGAGCTCTGCTTCTTTCACAGGAGCACAGAAAAACGGACTGCTTTACTCAATAAGAAAGAAAGAGAAACTCTAAGAGAAGCACAGACAGAGTCTGAGAGAGAAAGAAAAACAGAAATAGAAATTGGGACTGTGTGGGTTGGAAAGGGGAGGAGGGGAGGGGGGGGGGTCAGTCTGAAAGAGTGCTTCTCATTTTGTTAAAATGTCTCCTACACTCCAGTGGCATGCTCGTATGATTGATCTGCAAACCGCTGATTTTATTTCCCCTTTTTGCGGAAAACGTTATGGATGGGTCTAAACAAGGCGTAATTGGCCAAACCAGCAGCCCGCACAGGACCTGCCAACAATCCAGCCCACTCCCAAGGTTGGCCGCCCTGGCAGGGAAATATTGTGCATTAATTTCATTTAGTCTCTCCTTCCAACATCCAATGGTAGAAGTTAATTAAATTGCTTGTCCATTGTGTTCATCCACTTACAAAGTTAATGATATTGTGCAGGGGGATTAAAGAGCGTTTTATAAAGCGCACGGGATGGGAGCTGGCAGCCTCTACATTGCCCGGCTGAACCCTGTCAGTTGCGGAGGCCGGCGGCCCCCATAATTAGCAGTGAAATGGATGCTTCCATCTGCCAATTTCCTGCCATGCTCATCAGTCGTGCCGAGGGCCCTCCAACCTGGCTGCTTGCAGGGGTCTAAAGCAATAAAGCAATCATGCCAATGACATTCAAGCAGAAAGAATGGGACTGGGGGGGAAAAATCATAATACAACTATACATAATGTGAGTCAGACTTTTAAAGAGGCTTTCTCTTTCTACCTTTCCTTTTCTTTTCTTTTTTTGCGCTCAAAACTGATTAAGGGCTATGGCACGAACCTGTCTTGTTTGAATAATGTCGGATCAAAATTCCTGGCTTATTTCATATGATGAAGTTATAAAAGCAAGCCCCGCTGTAGCACTATTAGACAAATTTCACTTTGTCACTGTAAGGGGCAGCTCATATTGCTAAGCCAGGAGCTTGTCAGGCTCTCCTGAGATCATAGCAGACAAATGAAAATGAACTTACCATTAATATAAGTAACAGAAGCACAGTAAGTCCCAAATTCTCCTTTTTAAAGTAGAAAAATACTTTCTGTAGTGAAACGTCTCAGACTGTGTTTCTCTACACAGTTTAAACACAGTTAAACTGAAGTTATGACTGAATGTTTGAAGCTGAACTTCAGCATGTTTTTATGATGGCATAAAAAAACAGTCTAGCAACAGCCTTGATCAAATTTTTACCTGCAGGGCCTGTTCAAGTTCAAGTTCGTGGCTCTACACCTTAAATGTCCACACCGTATGCACTGCACAAGCCAACTACGAACATATGTACCAGGCCATCTGAGAGACCAAAGGCTGATGCTCTCAGATCAACAGGTCTTTCCACAATCAGCAATCAATGGCTGCATATACTACAGCAAATAAATCAGCCGTGCCGTCCCAGACAGCGCTCAACAGTTTCCATATATTAAAAGGGCAACTACTTCAGTGGGATTTAAGACCGTGATCGCCCTCTGAAACCTCAATCCTCAAATAAACCAGTGCTTTAAGCGACTGGCATGGTGAATAACCACTCTCTCTAAGCAAATATGAGGCACTCAGCTAATCTTATCATCCCCCTGAAGGCCCACGTACATGATGAATATTATCTGCGTTATTAGATTTGCCAAAAAAGAAAAATCAAAGGCTGAACAACTGAGGGATCCATTAGTAATTAAAATGACATTACCTCCCTCTCTCTTTGTCCACTTCATGTGGGGCTGCCAAGGCCATCATTTAATTGTTTCAAATGCCAGGGATAAAATGCTTTTAATATACTTAGGCTCATTAATGTAAATCATATTCCACTATGGATGTCCAGTAATTAAAAAGAATATTTCAACTTGTGTCATTTGTTTTCTTTGTCTTCCCCTAAAGGTATCCTCATTAGGCCGAGTCTTTTAGAAATGACAGGTCTAAAGGACCATTGATTTTTCTTTATTCTCTGCTTTTGGAAATATTGTTAATGTTGACATTGAATGTTCATCCATCTAGATTATCAAGCTCTTTAATATGTGCCCTGCTCCTCCGATCGTCCGTTATGCATCTGATTGAATTAGGAGTGTATCGGACGCAAGGGAAGCTACTGGCCTTTCATGGGAACTGGAGACATGCATGGGACATGACAGCAAAGGGGTCCAGCACAATGAAAGTCTAGCACACTTAAAGCTTCACAAGGGCAGTCGTTTCAAGCCTTCTATGCTGTGTTAAATTCGGAATACGCTCTTTCCAAAACTGCTTACAGAGCAGCGCCTGCACAGCCCTGGACGCTGTCCACTGTAGGGTTCGAACTGGCCCCTCTGTAAAATTGATTAGCCATCTCTCTGGCATGGTTGCGACAGGCCGCAGACCAGGAAGGCGATTGGTCATGCAGCCCACAGGAAGAGCAGCCTTTGATTTGGACCTTATGTCCTCCTCACTGGACTCTGGTGTCCTTGCTATGACATACTGCCCACCCTAGCTTGTCCAATAGGATACAGCTTTATAGCAGTGGCCCACAATAAAATATAGTGCAGCGAGACATCTTCGTGCCATACATCAGTCCGTTCCGGGAGGGATTTATCTATATGTTCCTCATTTTTCCCCCCGTCTTTTCCCCTCTTCCTCACCCCTCTATTCACGCAAGGCTCCAGGCAAAATGAGACAACATGGCCCCTGGACAGCACGGCCATCAAACACTACTTTTATATGGCCACGTATCACCATGGTCAATCAAAGTATCAACCGTGGAGCTGCTTTGGCCAACAAATCCTGAAGAGTCGGTCAGTTCCGACCTCGGAAGACGGACTATAATCTACCCCTATTTGGAAGGCCACATTGAATTTGTGAGCCTTAAAGAGTCGGCTGAGAAAAAGTAGCAGTCCGTGAGCGAAGCAGGCCTCCTTTCCACAGATACTGCCACAGAGGCGTTTTCGGGACACAAACAGTGAGCACAGAGCCGTGAAGCTTTAGAGAGAGCCGAGAAAAAGCCCGGTCGCTCTCTCCCGTCTCCGCTAAGTCCCGGCTCTGGACGGTATTTGTGGCGCCTTTGTCTTTATGTAAAAGCGGATGCCTGCCAATGATGTGTTATGTAAAGTTGGCCAGGCTTGATTGAAATGGCAGGATATCCTCCATGCTAGCTTAGTTATACTTCAGTGCATCGGCAGAGAGAAAGAGGGAGAAAGCGAGAGGGCATGGGGAGGCTGCACGAGCAGTTGGTGGAAAAAGGTTTCTCAAGTAGAAATTATGTCATGGGGGGTGAGGGGGTTCTGCAATAATAGTGATAAATAAAGAATAGAATAGGTTCTGTACGCAGATGTTCTTTCAGTTCATTGGGAAAATCATAAATCGGGGCCGTTCCCAGCCTTTGAGGGAGGGAACCGAGAGAGTGGCCAGAGGGACCAGAGGGCAAGGTGGCAGAAAAGTCCAACCTCTGTTCAGGCGATAAAAGGCAGTTTCACAGGCATCTGATACCATTGTGACAGAAACATTATGCAGGGCTTGCTGTTGCTTGAATTAGCTTTCCAATTTCCGACGAAAACACCTTTTAGAAAGAGAACTGCTTAGTAACAGTTCAAGACTTCTTTCAAATGTTCCCATTGTGAATATGTGCTCAACTATGCACCTACTGTATTTACTGTATAGATACTTACTGTCTCTATATTTCCATGCACAGTGTTTTGACCGCAGGGCTCGTAAATTAATCATAACACTGCTCATGTCAATTATTTGGATCTTATTACAATTCTGTTAGCACTTTGCTCACTGTGTGTTCATGTACTGTCCCCTTAAAAACATACTAATGCGTGTGTAATCACGTGACTGCACCCCATCCAGTCCGTGACATGGAAGCAACATTGAGGAGAACTCGGAGTCGCCTGATCAAGCCGAGCAGTAATCGATCATTAATTGTGATCGATGTAAAATGTTCAGTTAAGGTCATCTGAGGTCATATCACCCAGCACCAATTAATTGTGTTTATACAGTAGCAGTCAAAAGTTTGAACACGGGTTGAATGTGTGCTGATCATCATCTTAAAAGAAACATTTGATCCAAATGCTAGGTGTGACTATATTTTGGTTTTGGACACTGGGGCAGTGGAACTGTGTTCTCTGGAATTATGGCGCTCCATCCAATACTTTTGGGATGAGTTGGGAAGTTGGGGATGAGGTGAGGTGGTGATCATCCAACATCCAGATCTCACTTACACTCTTACTGCTGAAAATAATCAAATTCTTACAGCAATGCCTCAATCTAGTATAAAGCCTTCCTTGCATAGATTTTGACACAGTGTATAGAAAAACATTTAAATTATGTTTAAAATGAATGGAAGTTTTTTTGTCTGACAGCAATATATTATTTAATTATGTATTGAAATGTGATTAAATGTTATTAATTACACTTATCAAAATGCTAATATAAAAAAAAAGAATTCTGTGCAATTTCACGACTACAATGACAATCGAAATATTTGCAGGTAGTGCAACCTTCTTAATGATCATTTCGTGACACTTACAGGAAGTGAACAGTGTTTTGCCTCGAGCTTGAACCCTCAATTGCCTCTCTTCATTGTTTACATTGATGCCTAGTGACTGGATGAGTGTCTCGAGGTCTTCTCACAGGATGAGCCAGATACATTTCATACCGAGGGGAACAAGAGTCACACAGAGCAGCTTTCAATAGGCCTGTTTCACTGAGGCGGGCACGTCTGCTGAAGCCCTGCATCTTCAGCCAAGGAAGGAGATTCGCTCAACACGTGGAGCAAAAGCACAGGAATGCAATTAGCCTGTTAAAATTAAGAAGCTCAATCTAACTAAAAGAGTATAACATCCAATCTAATTACAGAAGCCTTTAATGAGTTAGTAATTAACTGAAGACGGTCACGCACAAGCAAAGCATTGTAGGTGAAACTCGGGCATGGGACGTGGTGACCCGGGGAGTCCTTGTGTGTGATTAAAGTCGGCTTGGAAAGCATTAGATACTGAAATATGGTTATGTTTACTTTATGGCTTTATGAGAAAGCGTTTCCCAGTCCCACTGAAGTTCACACAGAGGTTTCTGATCCTACCGGCCAGGTGGCCTGTGAATGACATTCATTGAGCTCTTCTGCTTTTTACCGTCTCTCTCTCTCTCTCAGGTGCAGTTAGGCTTCCACCAAGTCTTCCACATGCTTTACTCTACTTTACTTATGAGAAATCTTCAGCCTTCGCAGTGAATCCCAAACTGGACTGATGAGGAAACTATCCTCTTTCTTCAAAAAGCCTGCGTTGCAATTTACTGTCCATAAGACCATTGCTGCCCATAAGACCTCCCCATCGTCCGTAAACTGTAGTCTACCAGCTTATATTTGACCCTTTTACTGGCATCCTTCATAAACAAACCATTTCTTAGGATGCCGTTTCTCATCATCAGTAGGGCACTCTCTAAATGATCCCTATAACCTTGAACAGACTGTATTAATTTCCCTGACAAAAATCAATTTGAGAGGGTCCAGGGCGAGAGAAGAAAGAGCTCATTATGGGTCTCGGAGACGCCATCCTCTCTTATTAGGAGCGTCCAGTTCATTTACGAGACACGCTTTACCGCTGTAAGGCCGAGGTGGAAGACAAAGTCATTGTTCATTTCCCTGGCTCGGGTTAAGAGCCACTTAAAATCAATTGGCCTGTGTATGTTTAATACTGTTAGAAAATGAGAGGCTAAAACCATTGCAGTGATTTGCTGCGTGTTTATCTTCCAGTAACCACCGGGGAAGAGCCTGGTAGGCTGATTTGTTTTTGAGAGATCGCAATGAAATATACAGTACCAGTCAAATCTTTAGACACACCTGGTTGAACGTGTGCTGCTTATTATTTCAAAAGCATCCAATTGTCAAACTGAACGGAGATTATTTGGTAACATAGACTATTATTATTGGTCTTGCTAAATGAGTAAATCTGTATGTATTAAATGTTCGTTAACATATTGTAGTCGCATGGTTTGAGAGGTATGTCCTTAGTCCTACAACTTAGGCCTACATGAAACCCCCCAGCCACAACAACCCAGAGTGTCCCAGTGTCCATTTGGATCAAATGTTTTGAACACACATTCAACCAGATATGTGCAAACCTTTGACTGGTATGGTACACAAAAGTCTGGGGACACCTAAAATAGCAAAAAGCTTATAATTGAAATAAGCAGGCTTTCTTTGTTGGTACTAATGAATCCGCATACTTTATATGGACAAAAGTATTGGGACACCTGCTCATTCATTGTTTCTTTTGAAATCAAGGGTATTAAAAATGTTTATACTGCTTGTTGTTTGTACTTGTGGGAGCAACTCAAGTAGCTAACTGATTAACTGTTAAAGTAGTTGAATGTTTTCTTCAGAAGGGGTGTCCACAAACATTCGGATACATAGTGTCTTTCTTCTTTTTCTTGAGCAAAAACTAAAGGAACAGCTGAAAAGTACAGGGTATAAGAACACCTCACACATTTTATCCCCCTGGTGTGGTGCCAGCCTTCTCTAACCTTTTGTGTGATTAAACCACAAAAGAACATCATCAATTATCTAGGCTTATCATTATCTATATATGACCAAAAATACATTAAAACAACCTTCAAAGTCATCAAGGTTCTGAGTTTTTAATGAGCAGTGAACATCACTCTCTTTGGACATCATATTTGTCCGTTTCCCCATCTGCTGTACTTTTATATGTTTTAGGCTGCAGAAAAAGACATTAAAGACCTCCTCTGATGACAAATTAATCAAATTAGAAACAAGAAATAAAGCCATGAGAATTAACCCATCATCTGTCTCAGGCCTGGGGGTGGGGGTCAATGTACAAAAAAAAAAAAAAAAGAAATGTAAATGTGCAATTATGCCAGGTTGAGTGTCCCTATGACAACACAAGTGTCAAAGGACAGAGAGCTGGAAGATTAGAAAGCAAAAGAGAGACAAGAACACAGTGGACTGCACAATCAGACATAGGGAGAAAATGAATGACATAAGCATAGATTAAAGCAGAAGGAGAGGGAGAGAGTCAGGGGGCTTCTGGAGGAAAGCAGGGAAGGAGTCAAGTCTGGTATGCGCTTAAAATTTGATGCACAATACCTGCTAATTCGATTAAGTGCCTGCCGTGAGTGGTGCCTCTAGTTATGGTTGATGTAAATGCATAGCTGGTTGACTAAACAATGCAGGAGCATTAGAATAAGGTGATTGGATAAGAGAGGAGAGCGAACGGCTCAAGTCAGGACACATAGGACCCTGCCAAGTCCATTATGGGTATTGAAGACGTCCCACAATCCAGGATCACAAGCTTCCAATGCCAGCCGAGAAGAAGGTGGTGGTCAGGGTGCAGTCTTCATCGCTGAAATGGTTCCACCTCCGGGCACCACAGCTCAGGTAATATGATAAAATGCTATGATGGAGACCTACTGCTTAAACAGATCAGCCAGGCCTCGTCAGGAGTTCACTTCGCACCCACTTAAACAAATGCACCTATTTGAAAAGTAAATGAGATGAGATTGGAACGCATGCTTTGAAACGTAAGCAGGAGATGTGTTGGGAGATCACTTCCACTCAGAAATCTACTGCTCCTGCATGTATTTACATGCTTTCATGGGAATTGATTCTGCTTACAGGTCTGTGCAATGGATTGAATGAGTACTTGAGTACTCTGTTAAGTGTAGAGGGACAGTTAAGACTCAATTCTTCATGGATTCCATAAGATGTTGAAGACACTCTTTGAGATTCTGGTCCATGTTTAACTTCACTGCATCTCACAATTCCTGGAGATTTTTAAGAACACTTTCATGCTGCAAATCTTTCATCCTACCACATCCCAAAGGCGATGATTCAGATCCAGTGACTGGGAAGGCCACTGAAAAACCATGAGCTCATCATGAAACTAGACCGAGATGAATTTGCTTTGTGACATGGTGCATTATCATACTGGTGGTAGCCATTAGAGGATGGGTAAAAACAGTGGCCATGAATGGATGCACATGTCATTCAAGCTATGACGGATGTATATAAACAAAAGTCAGTCAAAGCATGCCCAGAAAACATTCCCTACACCACTACACCACCTCTAGCGGTCTGGACTGTTGACACATGGTAGGTTAGGCCCATGGATACAAGCTGTTGGCTCCAAATTCAGACCCTACCATCTCTGTGCCTTTGCAGCAATTGAGAGTAATCAGACCAGGCTACGTTCTTCCAACCTTCAGCTGTTTACTTTAGCTGCCCAACTGCAGCCTCAGCTTTCTGTTCTCGGCTGACAGAAGTGGAACGCGACATGGTGTTCTGCTGTCGAATCCCATCCGTCTCAGGGTTTGATTAGTTGTATAAAGTGGTTATCTGGGTTACTGTAGCGTTTCTGTCAATCAAACCAGCTCTTTCTGCCATATATCTGACAAGGCAGAGATAGCATGGCTGGTACTAGCTTGGCTTTTTAGCTATCCAGGCCAAATGGACAGTGAAAATAGGTAACTGACAAACTAATAGCTTGTCCCCCTCATTACTAAACTGAACAGACATAATTAATATCTGGCTATTATCTCAACTCTTATGGTAACTTGCTAATCAAAATTAGCCAGAATGCACATCCCTGCTTTCAGCATAACACTGATCTCATCTGCAAGCATATAATAATCAATAAAGTCCAATATTTCTGAAGAGAATATGTTCTCAATGGAATGAATCTTTTATTTTAATGTTTTTTTTTTTTTGGTGGTAAATGTATGTGGGGTCACTATCTCTGGCTGTAATTACAGCCCACCGGTCCGGATAGGGGAAAAAAAATATCATCATTATTTTTCTTACCTGCCGAGAAATGGCTTGGATTTAAGATAACGATTTCTCTGCGCTATTAACCACACGTACGTGACCTATCTGCGCTGGGCCTCGGGGGAGAGCTCCTCTCGCTCGCCTCGGAATCACGAGCAAAGGATAAGAGAGGGATGAGAGAAAACGAGCAAGGGAACACACTTTCCCTCTGTCCGGGGTGTTTGGATTAGTGGCTGATGGCTCCCTGAAGATGTACCACCCTCCTCCTCGTTCTGACCCCACTCCCTCCCCTGTCTCCCCCCACTTCCATCTTTTGTATTAGGCACCTGTGAAGGCTCGTCCTCTGCAGTGTGTGTGTGAGAGAAAGAAACCAGGGGGGGAGGGGGGGGAGTGGGATGGGGGGGGGATATATACACTTTAGCAGTGAAAAGGTCAGGCAGGCGGGATGAGGCAGGCAAACATGGCCGAGCAAGAGCAGGGGTGTGCGGATGAATCACAGGAGACCTGGTGCATGGCAGTGAATGAGTAACCCAAACCCCATTATTCCCCCCTTCTCCGGCAGGGCCCAGATTCATGCCGCTGCATGCTGCCAGTTCATTAGGAGGAAATATCATTCTTCTTCGGTCGAGCTGCCGGCCAGCGGGACAGGCCCCTGGAGGCCCCCAGGAGGGCCCAGAAACCCTGTTTAATTCCACATCATCTGCTCCATGGAGGACCTTAATCCAGGCCTGTGTGATCAATACTATATCAGTGTAAATTAAAATGACAATTTGAAAGTAATTAAGCCGGTTAATGCTCGATTCAAATGTCATTATTTGCACAAGAGGGGAAGCGAAGGCTACCGGCTGTATGCCCTAAAGTGAAGGCAGCCGTGTATGTGTGTGTGTGTGTGTATGTGTGCCCCTGCTTGTGAGTGTGTATGAGGAATGTGATGGACAAATATTTTAACTGGTGCTGCCCAGCCTCTGTCCCCACAGCTGCTGGAAGAAAAAGATATGAAGGAGGTCTTAACAAAAGCCGATGAAGTCTCTACCTATGACAGGCAGGGTACCTCTCCAATTCTACAGCAGGATAACGCAAATCACAGCAATCCGATTTGGAGAAGCAAACCCAATTAGAGCGGTATTGGATGAGAAGTGGCAGAGAGAGAACACTGGCTGAAAAGTGAGGAAAATAGCAATGCTGTAGAAGAGAGAGATTGAGAGGGGGAGGGCATCCTTTACAGACAAAGAAGAAAATGTAGACAATTAAAAAGCCATTAAGAAATAAATGAAAGTACACAGTAATTGAGTTATTGGATTACTGTCGATCCTCTCCCGCAGTTCTAAACTGCCCTAAACTTCTCTTGTTGGTGTAAAATAAAGGGCCTGTGGCTGTAAGCAGATCAATTAGGGGGTCTGAGAAAGATGACCTTGTCAACTAAACATTATTATTTTAGCCGTGCTGTCACACAGAGGAGAGCCTCTTCCAGGATCTTTCGGCATCATCCAAACACTAGCTTTTACCTTTACAAGTGACACACTCATCTGCCCACAGACACTCTCTTATAAGTACTAATGACTTTCAAATTCTCATGTGAAAATCTTTTTTTCTCCTCACGTTGTCAAAATAACCAGAGAATCACTGGTTTGAATCCTGGGTCATGCTGCCTGCCATCAGTAGCCGGAGCCTGAGGGAGCACAACTGGCCTTGCTCGCTCCGGGTGGGTAGACGGCATTCTTCTGGTTGATGCTGGCTGGCACGGGCATCTGCTTGCTGATGCTTCAGAGCTAGGATAGCTGCTCTGGATGAGCAGAACAAATTTGTGGGTGAAAATTTTAAATTAAGAATAGCTACTCTCTGATCCTAATGGGCCCCTAAGACCCATAAAAAAAACAAAACACCGAAGGCCAAGCGATGATCGCTTCAATCGGCTCACCCATGTCTTGTCCCCTGTGCCCTGTAAAATGCTTTACCACAGCATTTACCACAAAGTACAGAATATCATTGCATTGTCATGCAAGATATTATTTAGATAGATACAGCTTTCTGAACTTGTCTAACTTGCATCATAAATAGACACAAACAATCATTTAGACTTGGCACACTCGTCCAAGTGAAACCGAGGTGGAAGCCTTTATCTCACACCGAGGGCATCTCCAGCACATCCTCTTGTCTGTCAAGCTGTCGAGCTTGTCTCGCTAATGGTCCACCTGCTAAATACAATTGGTTTCACTGATCTGAAAGGTGAAGTGCACATTACTGACAAACGTTTAAAAGCATGTCTGCAATGCTGAACAAGCCTCAGGCCCATCACCACTGACTAAGACAAAACGTAGACGTCGTTCTCTCTTTGGTGCATCTCCCTGCTCTGGGAATTGCTGTCTGCACTTGAGGGCTGTTCATCAAGCACTAGAACAATATCCTAACGCATCTGCTTAATGAATTATTAAATGCAAATCAATAATGAATAAATAAGAAAAACAAAGGCAACCTTTGGGTATTTAATTAGCAGAGGTGCTGTAGCGCATCGCTAATGACCTAAGCTAATGGTTGCCACATGGGTCAGTTCTGGCCGACGCTGGGCTTCTTCTCTCTCTCTCTCTCTCTCTCTCTCTCCTGCTGAACTAAACACAGAGCCGATCCATCACGAGAGCTGTTGACTCGAGTTTCTGCAGTCAAACGTATTAATTATCAGCTCGTTCACAGGCCTGAGGGCGACGGGAGAGTACCCTTAATCAATGCTCACTGTCACATCCGCAGGCTTTTACGCAGCTAACTGGAACCTGGTGTCAGTGGAAGAATAAAACACAAAACTCTGGAAAAGTGACGTCTACAAATAACCTGATTCTGCTATTTGCTGCACTTAATTTAGTTAAGTAACACCGCCACAGGTTAAGTACACAGTTTTAGTGCTTAATGTTTTGGCAACCCTTAACATGCCTTCCTGGCATTAAGGTCTATGGCCTTGTTAGAGAAAATTAATGTTTTTTTTCCTTCCTCTAAACAGCACTTGTTTATGGTTAATGGCCAGCGTGATCTCAAAACAGCACGGCTATTTCAACTCATAGCTCTCAGACACACACACGCATACGTATGCACATGGGGGAGGGGCACCAAGACCAGTCCTCCAGTGACCAGCCAAATCAAGGGTAAGCAAAGTCAGTTTCATATAATTAAAGAGAGCCTTTTAGCCTTTTAGAGGGCACCACAATTTTATGGCATCCATGTATACGGAAAATACACACCTTTATGTCCCAGTGCTCATGCACCTCTGCCAAGAGCGCTAGCACAAATTAAATGCCTTTAAAACGCAATGTGTTAAGTGACACGTTACAGAGAGAGAGAGCGAGAGAGAGAGAGAGAGAGAGAGAGAGAAAGGGGGGGGGGGTCATAAGTTTGAATTGACCAGACTGCCTCTTTTTTCTGCCTCCGTTTTTCAGTGTGCACATTTGAGTTGATCATATTAGCAGCTGAGGTGATTGGACTGGCTTTTCTGTGGATCAGTTGATCACACTGGCTCTCCTGTAGAGCGGATTCGAGTTGATCAGACTGGCTCTCCTGTAGAGAGGATTCAAGTTGATCAGACTGGCTCTCCTGTAGAGCGGATTTGAGTTGATCAGACTGGCTCTCCTGTAGAGCGGATTTAAGTTGATCAGACTGGCTCTCCTGTAGAGCGGATTCGAGTTGATCAGACTGGCTCTCCTGTAGAGCGGATTCGAGTTGATCAGACTGGCTCTCCTGTAGAGCGGATTCGAGTTGATCAGACTGGCTCTCCTGTAGAGCGGATTCGAGTTGATCAGACTGGCTCTCCTGTAGAGCGGATTTAAGTTGATCAGACTGGCTCTCCTCTAGAGCGGATTTGAGTTGATCAGACTGGCTCTCCTGTAGAGCGGATTCGAGTTGATCAGACTGGCTCTCCTGTAGAGCGGATTTAAGTTGATCAGATTACCTCTTCTGTTTAAGGTATAGGTTTAATTAAGTTAATTGGACTAGCTCAATCTAGAGTAGGTTTAAGCAGAACAGACTGGTTTTCCTTTCAAGTAAGTTTAAGTTTATCAGACAGACCCTGCCATAGAGCAGTTTTGAGCGGATCAGATTACCTCTGATGTGTAGAGTAGGGCTGATTAATCAGATCAGCTCTCCTCTAGGTTTGAGTTGATCAGATTAGCTCTCCTCTAGGTTTGAGTTGATCAGACTAGCTCTCCCACAGAGCAGGTTTAAGTTAATCATGTTTGAGCTGATCAGACAGGTTCTCTTGTGGAAAAGATCCAAGTTAGTCATATCAGCTTTCCAATAGAGTATGTTTGAGATGATCAGATGCTCTCCTGTGGAGAAAGTTTAATTAGACAGATCCTCCTGTAGAGCAATTTCAGGTTGATCAGAATAGCTCTAAATTGATTAGATGATTGGCTCTCTTCAAGGTTTGAGTTGAATAAATTAGCTCTCCTGTACAGTAGGTTTAAATTGATCACGGTTGAGGTGATCAGACAGGTTTCCTTGTAGAAGAGGTCTGAGTTGGTCATATTAGCTCTCCGACATAGTAGGTCTGAGTTGATCAGACTGCCTCTCCTATAGAGTAGGTTTGAGCTGATCATATTAACTCCCCTGTAGAGCAGCTCTGAACGGATCAGATTAAGTCTCCTGTAGAGTAGTTCTGAGTTGATGAGATTAGCTCTTCTGTAGAGCAGCTCTGAGTTGATCATATTAGCTGTCCTCCAGGCTTGAGCTGATCAGCCTGTAGTGGCAGAGTGAGTGGAATGGCAGAGAGCATTTCTGCTGTGAGATCTACTCTGATCTTGTAAGCAGCTCTAATATAAAAGCCTCTATCTCAACACTACAGACAGCTGCTGAGAGACGAGGGCTGTGCACGGACAAGCTCTTCATATGATGAGCGCGTGGAGTGTCCATGCGTGTGTGCGGGATGTTCTGTGATTTGGTAATTCTCATGAAAGGCTTAATCTCCTGATCAAAACTCCATGCAAGACATGCATGAATTTATGGGTGAACTGCTAAATATTTCACACTAAATGAATACAGCTAATATGGGCAGAGTATATATATATATAAACATTGTTTTATTCACTTTGTGCATGTGTGAGAGGGGCCATGTGTGTGTGTGTGTGTGTGTGTGTGTGTGTGTGTTAGAAGGGTCCCATTGGGAGCCAGACCCTGTTCTCTAGAGAGCAGCAGTGTGAGAGGCTACAATAGCAGGGAGATTATGGAAATCAAACCAGAGAGATTAGCTAATGGGAATATAATAGGCCTGGGAGCCTGGGTCAACCATACCAGCCCCAGCATGCAAATGAAGAAGAGCGGGAATCAATACACTTTGGGAAAACATACAGCCCTGGAGGGACGGCATATATGAGAGGAAGGGAAGGAGAGGGAGAGGGAGTAAGAAAGAGATTGACATTATGATATTTTTCACACTGTAAAATGCATGTAATTCCTAGCACCTACAGTTTGAGCAGATATGTATATATATATATATATATATATACACACACACACACACACACACATATATATACACCAAATTCGCAACTGAAATCAATAAAGCGTTGGTGTCTCTATTCACCCCATTCTTCAGGTTAGCAAAATTAATAATAATAATATGTCTTATGTAAAAAAAACAAAAACAAAAGAAAACGTTATCAGAGCAGAACTTTGGGGCTCAGATCAGTGCATTTTTGCTCTATTTCTAGGTGTTCAGAGTCAGAATGATAAATCTGAACTGACTGGGGTCAGAACCACTGTATTATTAAACTATATTATGAAAGCACGGTCATGGACAATACAATTATAACAGGATGGTATTTGACATCATTTGATTTAAATGTAAAAATCACACTAAATTAAACAAAATCTATTGTAGTATGAGGGGAAAAGGGAAATACCATGCTGCTTCACCAACCACTGCAATAAACTGCTTAACAGTTGTTGTTTTATTACAATATGATCTGACTCCGTATGATACAATATGATAAAACACTCGACTGTAACAGCCCTACTCAGCTCATCATACATTACTATTACACATTCTTGTCCCACACTGATGTGGTTAATGTATTATAACAGTAGCAGTCTGTTATGGTGCCAGTATTCGTTACCTTGGTGGTTGTGTTACAATGGCATTTGTGTTACAGTGGCAGTTTGTTCTTGTTTTGTATTTTACTGCGGCAGCACTCACACAAAGGCTACAGCAACAGCAGCCTTTTCCAGGCCAGAGCTAGAACATAATCACCTAACTAAGTCCCACTTCTCCATCACCTCCCCATGGTTTTCCTTATTTGCGCACAAGTATTCACTGAGTGTACGGCAGTGAGCCCAGTGGTGTGGGATGGGACTGGGTTTAACGCGCATGGCCTCTCCTCGCTCTCCTCTTATTCTCATTCCAGCCAGCGTGGCAGGCCCATCCATCAGGACCCGGGCACAGGACACCTCCTGCCTGCTCACAAATGCATGAAGCCTGCAATAAAATTAACCTTGTGGCAATTGTTTTCTCACACGTTTGATGGGCCGGTGGCAGCTCATCCGTTAGTGAGGGGACATAAAAAAGTCAGGCGCAGATGTGCAAAAAATTATGACCGAGGGGCCGCGATGCGCCCGGGCTAGCATGGGATTATTGAGTCAAGACCTGATCAATCAACGAGGGAGAGGACGAAGAACAAAGCATATGTCTGGATGATTATGTACGCGTGGAGTGCGAAGTCTAACGATGCGGCGCCAGGAGGACACAGGCCTGTAACTGGCTGAGAGACGGAGAACGTACAGACGAAATTTAGGTAGGTCAAGAAAGCATTCCAGAAATACTGCACAAAGACAAGCCATTTCTCCACGGTTTCATTTAAAAAAATCTTTATTTGCCATGACCACACGTTTGACCCTTTAGAACCCACATCAAACTCAGAACACTCAACACTCACAAACTTTTAAAGGTTGCACTAAGAGTTTAAATGTTTGTGGACACCCTTTTCTAATGAATGCACTCATTGCTGTAGAGAAGTACTGCCAATAGAACAGGACACTCTGTGGCAGATGAACATGAACCTATTGGCACTACACCTAATGACAGACAAGGACTAGCGGGGGTATAAAGCCCCCCATATTGAGTTGTGAAGCAGTGGAACTGAGTTCTCTGGCATGGTGGTGCTCCATCCAATACTTTTGGGATGAGCTGGGGGTGAGGTGGGGTGGTGATCATCCAACATTCTGACATAACTAATGCTTTTGTCGCAGAATGCAATCAAATCTTCACAGCAATGTGCCAAGAATGCCTTCCCTGGCCAGTAGAGACAGTTAAATGCTTTTTTTTTAATTCTTTAATCATTTTAGTTTGCAGAAAAAACTGAATGAGCAGGTGTCCCAATACTTTTATCCATATAGTGTAGGATACACCTTAATCATGTTAACACTTAATACTACGCTGCCTAATGTAGCAAGACATGCTATGTGTACACTCCTTACCATGTGTTAAGGTGAGGCCCTGCTGAGAGACAGAGCAAAGATCAGGGCCAGGCTAGAGCATCTATCCTCCAACCATATTTACACATCCCTCCGCTACATCCTGACCCGAGAGAGAGCGAGAGAGAGAGAGAGAGAGAGATGGCCTGAGTGCCGCTGTGTGTGTGTGTGTCGGGAGGGAAGGGGAGTATTGTGGACGACATAGAAAGATGGGGGGAGGGGTGGAAAATCCTTCAGTAGGTGTTTATTTGCTCTCAACACCTCCTAAGCGATCAATATTTTTAATTTGGGACCGAGTTATTATTTTTCACATCACTGGGCTGGGGAGCAGAGTAAAGTGGCTCATATTTTAGCGCTAAAAAGATCGATATGACAGGCTCACCTTCACTGTGCCCCGCTCTCTCTCTCTCCCTCCCTCTCGTTCACGCCACACCAGGGGCCACACACACACACACCATAATGTAGACACAGCGTCAGGCCCCTCACATCATCGCACACCCAAACACACATACGCGCACAGACACATATACACACGCGCCTGATTTACTCCTCACCCTGCGTCCTGCGGCTGCCCCCTCTGAACTAATCCAACCATACACACTCCACTTTATCAGGCGGCTGCTTATGAGGCCCGTGGTTCTGTATCTATGCGTCTGTGGGTGTGCGTGAGTGTGTGTGTGTGCAAGGTACACGTAAGTAGATGTTTTGGCCTCATCACTGTGATGGGGCAACTGCAGAGCGTGGACTCAGATTCTCAGATTAGGCTCTCGATAATAAACGCATCTGTTTTTCCGCCCCTCTGTGCAATCTATTAATTATCTATACGTTTCAGCCCAAATTTTTCCAAGTGAGCCCCAGCCTGCCTTCTCCCCTTAATAATTCTCTTCTGATGGCAGACCCATCGATTGTCGCTCAACATATGTCTGGGGGGGAGAGAGAGAGAGACTGTGTGTGTGTGTGTGTGTGCGTGTGTGTACCGATGTTGGGCCAAGTGGATGTGTGTGGCGTGTATTTGCACTCCTGAGAGCTTGACTGATGGCCTGAGAGAGTTATGGTCCTACAATATTGCTCCACTGACATCTCCTCCATTCAAATAGCCTCACTGTGCTCTGCACTTTGCACCACGCGAGAGGCCGTGGATTTAGTTTGCAATATTTTAAGCTGGTTATGCATGCGTCTGTGTCTCCGGGAGGAGGGGAGAATGTGTAAGGGTGCGCGTGGCGCCGCTGGTGAGGTGAAGTATTTCCTTCTACGCAATGGTTACACGGCATCACCATGACCTTACCACAAACCTCCACCCACTGCACACTCCTGCACAAAAAGAGAGAATGCAAGAGTGAAAGACCCAGAGAGAGCGACAGAGAGAGTGCGAGAGACAGCGTGCAAGACGAAGAGTACACAAGAGATAGAGCGCAAGAGTGAACGAAGGAGTGTGCAAGAGTGTGTGGGGAAAAACGAGAGCATGCAGGAGGGCGAGAGCGCATGAAAGAGGGAGTGAGAGCAAAAGCGCATGCAAGAGATAGTGAGAGCTCACAAGAGAGCATGCAAGAGATAGTGAGAGAGCTCGCAAGAGAGAGTGAGAGAGCATGCAAGAGAGAGTGAGAGAGCATGCAAGAGAGAGTGAGAGAGCTCGCAAGAGAGAGTGAGAGAGCATGCAAAAGAGCATGTGAGAATGTGAGCGCATGCATGAGAGTGAGCGCACGCGAGAGTGCGAGTGCACGCAAAAGTGAGTGAGAGTACACGCAAGAGAGACTGAGAGCAATAGAGCGAGAGAGTGCTTACAGAAAGAAATAGAAAATGAAGTCATTAAGGAATAAATGAAAGTACACAGTAATTGAGTTATTGGATTACTGACGCTCCTCTCTCGCAGTTTCAAAAACAGCCCTAAGCTTCTCTTGTTGGTGTAAAATAAAAGACCAGTGTATGTAAGCAGACATATTAGAGGGCCTGAGAAAGACAACATTGTCCATTAAACATCAAGAAAGGCTGGAAATGGCTGGTCTCATTCACTCAACTGTGCAGTCACTGGAAGCAGAGGCTCTTCCAGAATCTTCTGGCAGTATCCAAACACTAACACACTCATCTGACTACTGGAAATTATGCTTTCTAAAATGCTTTCCCGTCTGGATCTGGGAATCAGCACACACTACTATTACATTGAGTGTTCGACTGAACTTTGCTATTTTTACTCTTTTTACTTTTTAAGAAACCTAAAAACATAAAATAAAAGCAAGATTAACTATACTTCAAAACAATATATTGATTGTGCATTTACTGTACCCCTGAAGAGCAGAGCACACCATGTGCTGAGAGGCCCTACAGCTCACCCTTCAAAAGGCCACAGACAGCCAAAGAGAGCAGAGTACCCCTGTGGTAGTAGCTGCTGCTGCTGCTGGTAGCACACATCCGTCACCACACACACAGCCCGAAGCCTGAGGGAGGTATCAGCCTGGCCTCCCTCTGGATGCCGCCCAGACTGCGTGTTAAATAATGTACTTTACCACAGAGACGTGTGTTTGTGTAAGCTTTGACAGCAGGCTTGAGCAATCTGCTCCCGAAGGGACGGAGTAATGAAAGCTGTCCGCTTCAACTTACAGAGAAGTGCTCCTCCGGGGTTTAACACCTTCAACTCTAGGATTACTATTCAGTGGTCAAACATGAGCCTAATTATTCAGTAACCACAATGGAGAGAGGCACATTTAAAATCACAATAAAAACAATACAAATATATATAATTTTCCAGATAAGTTGAAATGAACAAAAAACAGAACCTCCAGTGATGTGATTTTCTCCATTTCACACACTGCACCGCACTAAAGCCACTTAAATAGCACTAATTACGTTCAGTACCATAAACCTCAAACACTGCTGTCTCCTTATGGAAAACACAATCCTGCATAATCAAAACAGGGCTGTATTCCAATTCCAAAAGTCACTGAAGCAAGCAGGTATCCGTGCTACGCTAAAATCTAACCCTAGCCAACTGGCTGTACTGTCTCGTTAGCTAGCCAACTGCACTCTGCTCCAACAGGACATCAGCACTATCTGGTAAGACTTCAGAATAATTGCAAAAATTACAAATGTTGTTGCTACAGTGCTGAAAACAAAGCTATGCTATGCTCTGCAGCTTCTGTGTGGACCGCCTAGAAACTAGAAACATTGAACTTCTTAATATAGAGAATGTAGGAGAATGTATTTACAGGCCCTTAACCAGAATATGTGCAAAAATAGCATTTGTTTCTTCATCAGTTTATACTTTATAAAATTAAAACTGAGCTAGTTGCAAATGAATGACCTTTGTTTACTTATTGAATGATACCAGTGCCAATTCAATATTTCTTCATTAATCCCTTAAACCCTAAAATGCATTCCATTAATAGTCCTAATGCAGAGAGTATTGTGGGATTATCTGGTAACCATTTAGTTTAGTATATCTTGTGAAGACCCACAGGGTTCAATTTTAGGACCCATAAAACTGTCGTCAATTATGACCGTGATGTAGTTATGACAGTGAAGAATTACAGTTTTTTCTGTTTTGGAACAGAAAAGGATGGATCGGTGCATCCCTAGTTGTGACATATACTGATCAGCAATAAATTTACCACATTAGGCAGCAAGTGACCAGTCAGTCCTTGAGGGTGAAGTGTTAAAAGCAGGAACATTGGGCAAGTACTTTGACTAACCAAATTGTGATTTCAAGGCTCTCCAAACTTCAGCAGGGTCTTGTGTTTTGTTTTTTTTTGGTATGCAGTGGTCAGTATCTACCAAAAGGTGTTCCAAGGAAGGACATCTTTCAACTCACAGGACCTAAAGTACTTGCTGCTAACGTCTTTTTTGATTGCACCGTCTGCAGCCCTCCTCCTTAAGCCTAACTGATCTGAAAAGACAGCATAAGTGTTCAAGTCAAGTAATTGATCAAATTCATAGGCAACTATTATTCCCAATGGCATCAATATGACCAGTTGGTTGCAGCAGCTCTCGATAAGCAATCCGTTTTTGTTCAATCACTCGGAGGACGAACCCCATTTGCACAGAACGCACAGAATTTGACAAGACACCAGTACAGATTACACCATTACACCACAGAGCAAAAGGAGCGGCAAATTCCTGTCAAACCATAATGTCCCACTCTCTCCACCATTCAAGCGCCTCTTATCTGCAGGATGGGAATGGAGAGGGACAAGTTTCATTTCCAATTAAAACGTCTGGCAGAGACAAAAGCTTTTGTGAGCGATGACTGAGAGGCTGCAGATTGGGTTAAACACATGTAATAGTTCATGTAGCAATGGAGGAGCATGCCTGCACGCACACACGCGTACACACACCCATCCACCCATCCTCACGGTGGTAATAAGAGGCAGACATTAGTGCACATCATTACCCATGGAGCCTTGGGGCC
Source organism: Salminus brasiliensis (assembly GCF_030463535.1). Lineage (NCBI taxonomy): Eukaryota > Metazoa > Chordata > Actinopteri > Characiformes > Bryconidae > Salminus > Salminus brasiliensis. Next base: position 36,526,830 of record NC_132881.1, on the reverse strand, counting down.
CAGGGGCAGAGGTGGATGATAAATATTAATAGTCTGAAACAAGTGGACGGGGAGCAGCGCGATCAGGCTGCCTTTTCCTAATTGACATTTTACCTGCTGTATACCTTAACTAGCCTGTAAAACAGCAGCCAGGCCACGGCAGCCTCTGTCACTCAACGCTCACCATCCTCTCTCACTGCCGCCTGCCTGCGTACAGATCATTACACAAGCTCAGGAGCTGCTGCCACTACACGATCTAACAGCACAGACTGCAACACTGCATTTAACTCACATACGAGTCAATCTTTCAGATCTAAATTTGAAAGGAATTCTTTCACACTGGTCAATTAAACTGTTGAGGATTTCTTCTCTAGGTCAACCAACAAAAACACAAGCAAAAATATAATCATCCTTAACAGAAATATTAGTTTCAAATTGGTTAATAACGTTATGTCGCTGTTCTGTGAAGCTTATTATTATTATTATTATTATCATTCTATAATTATGACATGTTATTAGACATCTACTAATTGTTTCGTAATACTTAAAAGTAGTAAGTAATAATGAACTGAGGATTTTAATTAAGAATTCATAAATTAACACTTTATAAGACTATAAATATAAACCATTACTTGATTATGTTGTCAAATTAATAAATTCTATATATTTTTGACTTGTTGATTTCTTGACCTGCCCTTTCTATCATGTGAAAATTTCATAATGAAGGGACCAACATACTCCAAAAGAATCTTCTGAATAAAGCTTGTTATATTAACTTACACTTTTGGTTCAGACAGAAACTGTGGAATTATCTTCATCAACTCTGCAGCTCTCAATCTACAGTCTGCAAAGGTCGTGGAGGACCTTACTCATTAACCTGTTTGTTGAATTTGATCTGCTCCCTTTTGGAAAGTGTTATAGGGTACCTCGGGCCACAAGAAATATTTCATGGAATTTTTCTAATAAGCTCTTAAGTCACGTGTTGATTTGATGAAATCACAGCTAATTTTAGTTGCATTGTAATTAATATGATATCTGGTGAATTAGAAGCTGATGTGTGCTCTTAGCTCTTAGTGTTCATCTTTTTCTTTGCTGTTGAATTATTTATCATTTATTTTGTTTTTTTAGAATGGAAACCTGGTGAAGTCAAAGATACATTTTCAGAAATGGACAACAATGTTTTCTATTCTATTCTGTTCTCGGTTATCGCTGGTCTTCTTGTCGTGTGCAGGTCGTCTTGTATTTACCAGCAGTTTGTTGTCTTTGGTAATAAGCAGCCCTCTGCTTGCCTGTCTATTTTCACTTTCAGTTAAATATAACTGTTGTTTAGAAATGTAATGTATTAATAATGGGACGGCGCTATCCATGCCTCTATTGAGGGTAAACACTTTTTTTCCTTTAGTAATGACTCCCATAGAAGACTCATTCAAATGTGCATATTTATTGTAATAGAGTAATAGCAGACATGTGTGCATCTATATCTTATGAGACCTATATAATAGTATGTACACTGTTCAGTGATATCTATATACGTGCACGCGCACACACACACACGTTTTATATATATATATATATATATATATATATATATATATATATATATATATATATATATGCATATACATATATTGTCTGTCATGCAGACATAACTGACCATTTTGACAATCTGTAACATTGACACTATAGAACTTCTATTATGGAGTTTACTTTATTACTCATCTTCTCTTACCTACAAACTCTCTAATGTTTCTGAATCAATACTGCATCTCATAATTTACTCATAATCTATAATTGCTCAAAAAAAAGAAAATTCTATAGAAAAATTATCAGGATTAATAGAATATAATAGAATGTGATATTGATGTGTTTTTTTGTGCTTATGCCTTAAATTCTGATACTCTCACCTGTCTTTCTCTGCGTCAAATAGCTTTTCAGACCTTCTTCTATTTGGATTCACACAAATTCAAAATTAACTTAAAAATTATTTTTAACATTTTGGAGCTGAAATGCAAATAAGGAAACCCTAAAGCTTTGAAATATTATTCTTGTTGTTTCGCTTCCAGTCCTAATCTCCTTTCACTAACTCTACAATTAGCTCTATGTGCAAAGAAGATTTCATCAAGTAATTAACCTGTCTCCTATCTTTAGATACAGAATGGAGGGCAGGCATATGGCAGGTTTACAGCTCTTCACATACTAATGACCTCTTTACCATAAGCTCAGAGAAGCTGACTGTGACGTAACGTCAGGTTAATGACAGACATACTGACCATCCCAAATACCACTCTGTCCCCCCCCGCTGCCACCCCCAGCCCCCTACAGTTCTGAGGAGTCAAAGAAGAACATGCCGTCCCTCCAGAAGCTCCAGCTCCCACCCTATCTCTTCTCGCATTATCTGAAAATTGACAGGTTGAGCAGACAACAAACAATTACCCTAGAGCGAAAAATCGAAAGAGGGAAAAACAAACGTCACGTCGTCGCAGCTAAATGGCACACGCTTTGTATGACTAGACTATTAAGAGATTTATTGACTGTGTGATACACTGGAAACTTTGGTTTTGTTGAACTTTTGAGGAAGGAAAAACGGAGCGCTCTGAGAACTACTCCCTGTGGTAAGTGACGCTGACAAGAATACAGTAGCCACCAAATCACTTTAATTGAGCTTGGTTTCGGAACATACAGCACCAAGTTAATTGAAAATGTATTTTAACAGCTCGCCATAAAAAGAGACATGATGTTTTTTTGTTGTTGTTTTTTTTTTTTTTGCAGCAGCAGGGTTGCGTTCAGAAAAGGTGCAGCTTGAAAGCAGATTGAATTCTGCAGAATCAAACCAGGATTTATAACCAGGCTTTTCACAGCAGCATTACAGCTGTGTCTTAACCCTTAAAGCCACTTCAGGAGACTCTGTTCACCAACGGTCAGAGAAGAAAGCAGCAGTCATCTGCGGTAGTATGCTTCCACCTGGTGGACACATCATGTAACTGCAGTACTTCACATTCAGTGGGGCTAAATTGAAAGACGAGAGCAATATACACGTTATTAAAAATAACGGTGCTTCAGAAGGTTCTTTGAGTGCTGCCGTAGAAGAGAACCACTTTTGGATCCATGTTTGTAGTAGAGATGTAAAGAAATGGGAGTGTGAAGACATTTGAAATTGGTGAGGAACTTTTGCATGGAGTGATAGTTCGCTAGACCTTCAAAATGTTCTTCACACATCACTTTTACAAACGTAGAACATTTATGGAACCAAGCACATATATATAATATAAAAGTATTTAGTAACGGTAAAGCATGATGAACATGGCATCCAACCCCAAAAAGGAAATCCACAAATAAGGCTCAGTTGTCAATTCCATTTCCAAAATCCCCAAATCCCAAAACGACACTTACTCAGCATATTCAAACTAACTGGACGCCACTAGCAGCTTACAGAACAATTCCAACGTCTGAAGGCTGTAACCATGCATGATGTTTAACGACTCCAAGGACGCAGGTAACACACAGATGGTGGGATGCAGCAAACTACACTTACTGTGAAATGCTCCTGGGACTTGTAGTTCTCGTCGAGGTAGACACGCGCTCTGCTGTACTCCTTCATAGCGTCGCTGGATAGTAACTCTCTGCCGGGAGAACAGAGCAGGACATTACAAACATTATACTGTATTTATCTGATGCTTTGATACTGAATTTTGAAACACAGAGCAGCTCCTGTACGCTACGGTATTCGGACAGTGTTTCCAACTTTGTCGAGCTTACACACACTTGCATGCGATGGCACCTGTAAAATCCTTCTATTGAGGGTAAATGCAATGCATTTTTTCCCTCTTGTAATTACTTACAGTTTCTTTTGTGGTACAATGTTGTAAAATGGGTAACAAAAATACCTGCAGAAGTTATTATCATAAAACCACTACTAGTACTAGTAGAGTATAGATGGCAGCAGGTTAATGGCAGTGTCTAGTTTAGCAGAAATACTAATTTGAAATTGTTACTATTAATCCTCACTGAACTGCTTTGACAGCTTTGTGCACTTTATAGGTATGCAAATACAATTACTGACTGGAGCCAATCTGCTGCTGTACAATCACTCATACACAAATTGTATATACAGTTCCAGTCAAAAGTTTGTCTTTATTTGTATTATTTGCAACATTGTAGATTAATATTGAAGACATGAAAACTATGATGGAACACACATGGATTATGTAGTGATGCTAAAAGTGTTTCACAAACCAGAATCTGTTTTTATACTTTATAAATTCTTCCAAATTTCCACCTCTTGCTTGGATGACAGCTTTGCACACTCTTGGCATTCTCTCAATCAGCTTAATGTAGGATCCATCCGCTCACTTTTACTGCGTCTCACAAAGACATGGTGGGTGGAACCAAAAATCTCATATTTTGACTAATCAGACCAGATACAGAAGTACAGATTTCCGCTGGTCTAATGTCCACTTTTTGTTAATCGGCACAAGTCGTCGCTTCTTTTTCTCGTTCTTCCCCAGTACTGGCTTCTTTGCAGCAAACATACAGGCCTGATTCACGGTGGATACTGAGATGTGTCGGCTATTTGAACTCTGTCATGCATTTATGTGGTCTCTAATCTAAGGTCTAGCTTTTTATGAGGATCCCCAATTTGCAGTCATTCATTACAGTTTATGCTTGGTGTCAGACTTTGGGTAGACTTTTCACATGACTAAACTGTGCTTTGGCGAAATCTTTATATACAGGCTATTAAAATACAGACACTTGCTATATAAGTCCTATATGTGGTTCTTGTTACCGTTATAGCTCAGTTTCAGAAGATGACTTTCACACAAGCATGTCTATTTAAACTAAATTTAAAATAAGGGATTCAAGGGTTCTTTTGTAAGGGCAAAAGTTTAATAAGGAAGCAGGACCGCACCTAAAAACACCTAAACGCTAATTTGCTGGGTGCAATGGTTCTACCCTAAAGAATGTAATTAAAAAACAGAAATCCAAATCTTGACCTCAGTGTCAGAAATTACACCAAACATGGGAATATACATGATTATAAGGGGTGTCTAATACTCATCACAGCAGTAATACCAACATGATAGTGTTATACCATGTCTCAAACAGTACAAACATATATAACCAAAAACACCAACGTGGCATCATGGTAGTTAGAGAAGGGTCCTCCTCCCAAGCTAGTCATTACTGTAAACCTACAAACTGCTCTTACGTGGTTGGTGAAAATGAGTAATTTAAACATCTGAAAGGCTTTGAGAACTGTTGAAGGCTGACATTCACAACAGACAGATGAAGGGTCCCCCCCCCCCCCCCAAAAAAAAACGTTTAGATCAGAACAGCTTTCTTATTTTTTTTTATTTGCAATCATTTGCAATTTAATAACGCTGTTTATGGAAAGGTCAGTGTTACTGTATTTTCAGCAAGAACCACCCATTCCATACTCTGTCAGTTTTCATTTGACCAATAGAGGGCACCACTGAACTCTCTAAAAGTAGAGCTCCAGGAACTCTTCCATGACTATAAATAAACTCTTTTTTTTTCCCTTCAGCATTTCTGTGCTCCATCAATGTCAGGGTTAGTCCAATAGCGCCCTCTTCAGTGGAAAACTCACAGGTTTGTGCTCTGTTGCCATTACTAATCAGTAAACTATGACCTTTAATACATCAAGTCAAGTCAAGTCAAGTCAAGTGGGTTTTATTGTCATGTGGATAGCTTAAAAGGAATCAACGCAAAAACAGAGTTAAATAAAGAGTTCTCAGCCCCATCTTCTCGGTTCTTATCTTTCTGTATTAGTCAAACATTTCTGTGCCAGTGGAAACAAGCTTGAAGAAAACTGGATATGGGGCAAAAGGAACACTGAAGACCCATCTCACAAGGCTGCTTTGTGCCTATGTGGTTAAACAGAGTGAGCAGTCGATCACACTGTGGACAGAGTGAACAGCTCTGTTACAGCAGACTGATTGGCGGGTAAGGAGGAACCGGAGGAAGACTTACTTGACGAAGCTTTCCACATGCGCCATTGATTCTTCGTAATTCTTCCCGCCCACTTCTTGACAGTGTAACGCCACAAAGTGTGGTTTGTGTGTGTGCACCGTCTGTGGAGAACAAAAACAAACAATTATATAAGTAAGATAAACACATTCATGATTGCTGTTGTATGACTGGAACGGACATCTGGGACCAGATAGACGGACCACCGGATTGTTTCAAAGTGGCCTGAACACTGGACAAACTTTCAAACAAACCTCATCAGCATCAGATGCTGTGTATGCCACAGAGTCGGAGTGTGTGCGTGTGTTTACTCCTAAAACTTCATGTACATCTCTCTCACCCTGCACAATAACCATCACACTCCATCTATCTTGCACACACATCAACAAATATGACCGTGCAAACTGTAAACACGCTTCAGAAGAGTAGCTTATGAGACAGCACACACACTTATTGAGACAGAGCTGTTGTATTTCAGGGCGCGCACACACACACACACACACACACACACACACACACACACACACACACACACACAAAGCCCTTCTGGGAATTATAGAGTGATTAGACAGTAGCTTTATTTAACAGCGCAATACCAACTCCCCCGGTCGTCATCTGTAAACTGTGAACAATGTAAACACCAACTCTGAAATAGAACCACTTGAGCGGTCTAATGCACTGCCACTATGGCCCAGGGGGTGAAAGCAAGCATCCCGGGCTATGGCACTTTGCCATCAGAAGCCAGAGTCAGGGAGAGCACAATTGGCCACTCTCTTTCCAAGTGGGTGGATGGCACTTACTCGCCTCATCCCCTTCCCAACATAGAGTGATGTCGGCCAGCACAGGCATCTGTTTGCTGGTGCGGGGCAGCTGGGGACCCGACACTTTCCTTCAAACATGTCTGCTGCGTGGTCATGCCCCATAGGCGGCAGTTTGGAAAGAGGAGGTGGCTGGCTTCACATGTATCAGAGGACACGTGTGTTAAGTCTTAATTCCCCTAGTGTCTGGAGCACTGCTAGTGCTAGGGGCATCTACGAATGGGTGGGTTTATTGGCAGTACCAAATTGGGAGGAAAAATGGGGAAAAAAATTGTGTTTCATATTTGAGTCACTTGAGATTCTTCGCTGTTATTGTTAAAGCATGTCCTGGGCCCCCCTACAGTCGAGAAGTGTAACTTGAACTTTGAGACACCACTTAAGGAAACACTGTGCACAGCATTTGTTGACAAGCTGAGAGATCCAGAACCCATATGGGAAGTGAAAGAAGTATGTGGACTTGGGTAGTAGAGCTGTTTAACAGAATTTTACACAGATATGATTCAGATCGCTGTACTGCCCGCTTCTCCCAATTCACACAGTACAGTTAGCAGCATGCTGAACCCAGAGTAGCAACAACAGAGACCAAACTCTCACTATTATAGTCAGTGAATTTCAATCTGAAGCATAGTGTTTCTTTAAGAGCTCCTATTTTTCTTTTCTTTTCTTTTTTTTTTTGGTTTGGTATATAAGTTATTCTGATACTAAATGTTATACATACATTATTTTAACCATGTTGGTGCCACTATACTAAGTTTGTTTATTTTCTGTATAGAAGTGCAGTATTCACTGTATATTATGTTATTTTTGTACAACACAAAAGTCACTGTACTGCGATTATAGACGTTAGGATTACTTGTTTAAAAATAATCGTTTTCAGAACATTTCAGAAACTCTGAAGAGAGCTACGGGGTCACTGCTCAGTTAAATCTATTTCTATTAACAAAAAATATCAGTAAATGATAAAAATGAGTAGATTATAAATCACACCATTTAAGTACCATTTACAGCCCTGAACAAAACATGCAAATATATAATCTGCTAGTATCCAGAATTCTATTCAAACATGACACAAGACCACATTTAGATTTATTTGCAATTAAAGTTTAGATAAAATAAATAAATGTAAATAAATAAGTAAAACTTTGGTTTAACGTATATATAAACATGTTCTGAATTTATTAAAAAAATAATAATAATAAAATAAAATAAAAAAACACTGCATTGTGGTGCCAAAGCCCACATACACAGCTTATTGTGAAATGTGTGTATGATTACAAGTCTACTGTTGCGTTCAGTACCAGTTCAGCCTGTATTGCTGTATTGCAGAACCGGTACTGTTAAGCAGGTGTCGAGGCATCTGGTGTTCCCCAGTGGCACAACTGTAAGAATTTGCCCTTGTGCTGCGAGATCACTGGTTTAAATCCCGTGATATAACAACACGTTGTCTAGTTACATTTTATGCAGATTCGGAAATATCTGCTAAAATTTCCTTGCAACTGATAGAGTAAACAGATCAAGAAGAGAGAACGAAAGCATAAAGAAAGAGAAAGAGAGAGAGAGAGAGAGAGAGAGAGAGAGAGAGAGAGAGAGAGAGAGAGAGAGAGAGAGAGAGAAAATGCTATAAAAGCAAATGTATGACTGAGCGAGGAGACCTTGAGCATGGCAGGAGGTGATCACCCTGCAGTCACATGACGGAATGGTAAATGGTGTTTGCGTGTGCGGGGCGAGGGAGTCCCGCTGTTTCGAGGTGTGACCTGGAACGGAAAATCCATACTGCAGTGAATTACAGCACTCATAGGCACTCATGGGTCGGGGCTTTAGATGCTGGGCAGGCCATAGATCACAGTCACCCGAGATTTGTGTGCCCCGGGGGGCTGTAAAGGCCGGGACGGGCACAGGCTTTTAGGCCTCCTCCACTCGCCGGCCTGCATTATTTCCACTAAAAGCCAAATCAAATAAAGGTAATGTACAGCAATAACACTATGGATTTTCCATCAGCCTATGGCGTGCTACTTAGTTGGATGACCCTCGATAGACTGGAGTATCTAGATTTCCAAACAGCTTGGGATCAGTACACCTTTCAGTCAAGACTAGTAAGATCAGCCCTCTATAGCTATTTTTAAAGTAGTTTCCTCCCAGATTGGAGTGTGTGTGTGTGTGTGTGTGCGTGTGTGTGTGATTATGTAAAAGTGGTTGCTCAGGTGAGTGCATCGGGTGGGCTGAAGAAAGAAGAAGCAGTGAGAAATGGCGTTGGGTGATGGAGTGGTGCCAGGGCAGCTCTGTCCAAAGCTTCTTTGGCATTCATCTCTGTGTGTCCAGCAGTGGGCGCCAAGGCCAATAAACAGGCTGCTCAGCCCACTGACCCACAGTCAGTTAGACCTCACTTGACACTACAGAAATATACTGCTAATAGAAAAAGAAACAACAACACAAACATGAAGTTGTGTACTTTCCACCTCCTCTGAGCAAAGCTGCTTCATTATTAATGCACACTTGTGGCTATTTGGTACATGGGCAGGGGTATCAGAAGGCTAATAAATCTGGTTAGAGCCCACAGAAGAGCTACAAATTTCAGAAAAGGTTAATGCCTCAATGGGTCAGAGATGTTTTGGTGGCACAAGGGGCCTACACAACATTATCCATCACTCTACAGTGTGCCGTTTAGTTGGAAGACCCTTGGTGAGCCATAGTTTCTAGACTTCCAAACTATTAAAGACCAGTACATCTTTCAGTCAAGACTAGTAATACCAGCCTAATAGTGTGCAGATTTACATGAGTGGTTCTTAACAAAAAAAAGTCCAAATGCAGACTGCAAAACATTAGATAAAGGTCTTAAGCCTCCCAGCACTGCGCTGTGACGCAGTATAACTGTGCTCTCTGGAGTACCTTTGGAATGAGTAGGAGTGGCACATCTGTGATCCAGAACATCAGCACCTGACCATGCTAATGTATTGTGACTGAAAGTAAGCAGATCCTCCCGACATGTTCCAACATCTTTTGTGAAGACTTCTCAGCAGACTAGAGGCTGTTAATGCAACAAGGATGTCACAATACATTAGCATGGTCAGGGTTCAACTCCCTACTAATACCCTTATTTTTGGTTGCATCAAACATAATCTAGCTGCTCAACTCAACTGGACAAGCATTAAAAAGTCAGTACAAATGAAAATTAAATTAAAGAGCCTAGTCTTAGCCAGAGAATCTGTAGTGATAATGTCTTTAGAGTTGGGCAGACACCAGAGGGCGCTCCCAAGCGAGTTCAAAAATGAACAGGTTGGACCTTTTTATTGCTTCATTTGTACGAGACAAAATTTCTCAAGAAAAAAAAAAAGAATACCATTTCAACATGTTTTCAAACACTTCAAATCCACAGAAGAGTTTTTGTACATTTTTTTGATGCGATCCATAGAGGCCCCAGCTCACTTACAGGACTTAAAAGACTAAAAGGATCTGGTGCTAATGCCTTGGTGCCAATTACCACAGAACCCCTTTACATGTCTTGAATGGTCAGATCTGTTGTGGTGGCACAAGGGAAAACTTCTCATGTAGGTGGGGGTGTTCCTGCTGATCGGTGTACAAGCTGGCACTGGTCATTATATTTACATTACACTTACAGTAGTGTTATTTTTTTTGTTTTTACCTGTTTAGCGCCACTCTCCTACATTCATTTTGGGCTCATTCGTTGGCGCCCTCTACTGTTTAGAAGTATTGTTTCTGGTTTAATTGGAAGAACAGGAGGGGGCAAGGCTCCCCCTAAACTTAAACTGTTTCTAAGAAAGGACCTACATATTGGTGGGGCAGATTCATTTGGTGACGAGATCATCTGAATATACAAGTGTCTACAAGCTACAACTATTTATTACATTATGTACTTTAATGTAAATCCCTCTGAAAACACTATTATTCTCATAGACTTATGAATGAATACCACTGTTGAAGTAAATACTACTGTAGATGCAATGACGTGTATTTGCAGATGGGAAGTAGCGATACAAACAGGACTGCACTAAACTACTGGTGATTTTTCCAGCACCCTGTAACACACGGACACATACACATTCTCAGGTAGCCTAGATCACGGATGCAGGACAGTAGTAATATTTGCCAAAGAGGAGTGTGTTCCCTCCATCTGTCCGTAAAATGTTTATACTCGTATTCCTGTGCACTAGATCTTCCACTAATTGCTGTTTACTCTGGGTACTGGGTACACCGTCTGTTAGATGGGCAAACAGATGAAGAAAAGGTAGAAATTCACACCATGACTTTCACGTCACGTTAGTAACCGAGGCCTTGGGGACATCACCAGTGACTTTCTCTTGTGTAGGAAATACAGCCATTGGGAATGGTTGATTATTGCCTTGGTTTTTATGACCGGGTGCATTGTTGAGATGAAATTCACAAAGAGCAGGCACTGTTCCCATCTGTCAGTATTGTGTCTTTACTCCTTTTCACTTCATCAAACACCTGCTTAATAGTCATTGCCATCAGCAAATCATTTAACAAAACAAACAAAAAAAAGCTGACTGATATTCAATGTATTGACTGTACCTCAGAAGAGCAGAATGTTTAGGTGACTCTGAACTGCTGGACTAAAAGAACTGAATTATATTACTGCATTTATAGACCAACAGAAATAAGCTACATTTCTCCATAACGTTAATCCAATTTTCTACATTGTATAAACATATTTTAGCACTGGGAAACCCTGAGGGCCTTCTAATGGTTTCTAAGGAATGTATTTAAATTTGAAAAAATAAAAACAACAAAACAAAATACGTCAATTTTTTTTACAATTTTTATTCAATAGAATGATGTTCTTCATCTATATGTGTGTGGGTTTAAGAGTTAGTGACATGTCTTTTTGTATGCCTGGTTATTTACCCATTTGACCACAAAACAATAAATGAAAATAGTATTTGCAGCTCCGTGTCGGGACTCCTTATTGAACAAATAACTGTTGAACAAAAGCTTCAAATAAAACAACAAAAAAGGTTTCAGATGTCCATGTTTAATCTAGAACACTGTAAAAAAAAATAAAAAAATAGGGGAATATAAAATAAAATATAGGGAAGCATGCCCTCATATGGGGGCTAGTAGAAATTAGCATCATGGTACTCAAATGCATAGCAAAAAAGTAGGGATACTGTGTTATGTTGGTAAGTTCCATAAGAGTAAACCATGTAGAAATAAATGTAGTAACAGCGTAGTAAAAAACATTTTTAAAACATTTATTCATTTGGGGGTGGGTTGGGGAGGGCAGAACGGCCAGAAACTTTATTAACAATCAAATTAACATGGGGATGTGCCCTGTTAAAGTAAATACAATAAAAATATAAATAAAATTACAATAAAACCAGCGTTATTGTCCACAAATAACAAAACAGCAACTTTACAGTAAAAGAAAAAAATCTTACTAACTTTTAATAATCAATTAAATCAATGTAAGAAGATTTTTTAAAGATTTTGGAGAATTTCTATTGGCCCATTAATCATGAAATTTAGTAAACCGACACAATGTAAAGAACGCCTGCCAAATTCAAATGACAACAAGAGTCAAACAATAGCAAAAATGGACAAACAAGGTTTTTGCAACACAGCAATCATATGTTATGTTGTGAATGCTGGTATGCTGGTCACCCAGAACCGCACCAGCATCAGATCAGTCTAAACCAACCTAAACCACCTTAGACCACCATGAAATTCAACTGGTTACATTCCATGCTATCTTTTTCAACACAGTAGGTTTACTTTTAAGGCGATGGGACTGGAGGTAAAAGGCACAACGTTTAGTAACAATTCAGCAGCACACGGAGGAATACAAACAAAAACATGTTTAATTATTCAAAAGCAAGCCGAGCAGTTCATCTGCAGTGGATGTAATAGTGTGGACGTGCATATGTAGGGTTATGGGCGTATGCTCAGATAATCAAGCCCCATTTTCATATTCTACACCACAAGAAGCCAAGATGAAAAAACACTGACCAACAAAGTTATCTAAACATCTGCTCATTATACCCTCAAAGAGCAAAAATAGTCAAAAATAACTCAGCAAGGTTTGCCACTCTGAAAGAGCTTCCTGATCCTGAGCCTTTAAATCATTACCTTTTCCTTGAAGCTCAAAGCAAAACAGAATCCCTCAAATGTAAATGGTGTGTGGCTCAGATGACTCAGAGCCCTGGCCGCCACAGGCAGCTGTCCTGCAAAGCCAGTGGCCTCTGGGTGTGTTCCCATGCAAATCAACCCTAAGATCAGAGATCACACTCCTGACCATGAAACGATGCCAAGCCCGATGCAAACCACTGTTTATACTACAGCCTAGAAGAGCTAAGACCAAAATCATTGCACCTTATTCTCCCACTGAGAGACAGACAAGCAGAGCCTTTGCGTTGGCTTACAGCGGTACACGGCAGAAAGCTTAATAAAACCATCTGAATGACACACTGAACATATGATAGTAAAAAGCCCACTGTAAAACTCAGCAATAAATCTTTAATGGGCATTTACACACAGACACAGCGCACATTCTGCTACCGGCTGTGAATGGGAACATGTTTTATACAGGATGTTACACCCCAGTTAAAGCCTCAGACACCCTGAACCTGTGACTTCTTTCTAATTAGGTTAATCTGGCTCTTGTAAAAAAAACACATGTGCATGTTTAATTCATCCCCAAGTGTCTGGATCCCATATCATTGCTGTCCAATGTAAAATATGCATCTCCAAAATGGGGAGTTTACAGACCTTTACAGGCAAAAATGTTCTCAACTCTGAATAAAAGTAAATGCAAAGAGTTTATTCTAAGTAATTTAGAGCATTTCTATTGGTCCGTTCATCCAGAATTATTTGCACAGTGTACAGAGCAGCTACAGGGTTCAAATCATGGAGAAAACTGAAAACGGACATACATGTTTTCATCGAAAATACCAGAGTGTATATGTGGGGCAGCTGTGGCCTTAAAAGTTAGAGAGGCAGGTTTGGGGCCATGAGCAATCAGATTAACTAGAGACGGGTTTACTAGTCACATTCAGTGACCAAGTGTAAACAGGGTCCCGGTTTAGCAGCAAGAAAACTGGAGCATTTCATTTAATATGCAAACAATACAAGTGAGAGTTGAGGTTGACCTCTGAGCACTGCCACTGAATCACTGAATCAGGTAAGATCTCCCTCTTCAAAACCCCCTGGCCACCGGCAGTATACCGTGTACACAGTGGTTTATACAGAAGCACAATATGCAGCCTCATCTAGATATAGAGGAACACATCAAGATAAATTGCAACTTTACAATGCAACATAACCAGTATGACCAGCATCCTCAGAGGAGGCGTTCAGTTCCCGCACACGTTTACCACTAAAACCTGGTGGGTTGGAGACACTGACAGAATAACTTTACTAATGACCTTTTCTTCCTGTAAAAGTCTTTCTGTGTTAAAGGTTTATGACCAAGCTGAGTCTATGCAGCACTATACGGACAGAAAGAGAGAGAGAGAGAGAGAGAGAGAGTGAGTGTGTGTGTGTGTGTAAGTAAACCCACCCAAGCATGCACTTGCAGCCAGATCATAGTTTAGAGTTCTACCAGTCACCCGTGGTGTTCTCATCAACAAAGACAGAGAGAGAGAGAAAGAATGAGAGAGAGATTGAGAGATTTCCATGACGTCATTCGTATGAGGCCTGGCATGAGCTTACAGGCCTTCCCCGTTCTCTCTGAACAACACACACACACACACACACACACACACACACACACACACACACACACACACACACACACACACACACACACACACACACACACACACAAAAGTCATAAGACAAGAATCACTCTCAGGCTGTTCCTGTTAACCTCAGAGCTTGGCCACTGCGTACGCTGCAGTGTGTGAGAAATGCAGACGTCTCGCATTCTAGAGCCCTCCATTTCTCCTGCTCCATTAGAGCATCTCCTGCTCCCCATCCAACAAGCAGTAAAAAAAACAACATAAAAAGGGTTTTGCTTATGAACGATTAGACTGGAAAGGAACTCTATCATAATAGATCATGTGCGTTTTTTGCTACACTGTTAATTAGGGCTAAGCGATTAGGTAAACAATAAATAATAATAATAAAAAAAAATATATATATAAAAAAAAAAAAAAAAAAAACTTATCACAATGTTTAAAAATGTTCATGATGCACAATATTTATCGCGATACATGTGCTAAAAGACAAAATGCATGAGCAGAGACGGATTCATAAAAACTGCTATTCAATTATTCATAATAGTGCCGTGTTTTTTCCTCACAATGTGCTGCACTCCATTCAGTGAAACAGGACTAATCACACTGCTTGTACTGAACTGTCCAGTTGATCATCTAAGCACTGACCATAAAAGATGAAATATCTTCAATATCTGCACATCTTGCTGTAAGTGATATGTACAGTGTGTAGTAATGTTTTAAACAATTATACCTAAATTTGGGGATATTATATTCTAATATATTATAATAATCTATTATTTAATTGAAACTGTATCTCGCAAGTATTATACTTCTAAATAACCTGAACTGTACACACTATTCTACATAAAATATGCATATTTCTATGTGGGTTTATGTGCCACAAACAGTCAGAAGTAATTTTATATGCAACCAATTTTCCAACCTATCTTCATCCCACAGAAGTCAAGTCAACTTTTATTTCCATTCCAGCACAAAAGCTGCAATGACAACAGCACATACACATAAACACACCCAACATCTCAAAAGCCCCAAAAATACATACATCTAATTATTCAGTCAATAACTGCTGAAAAAGTTCTCAGCTTACACTGTTCTTCTGATTCTTCTCACAGCAGGTTAAACTACTGTACCATGTTGCAACAGAGAAAGTGAGCACACTCTTTATAAGTGACCAGAGCATTCCCTCACACTCTCAAATCTAACTCTCAGTGTCATTTTAGAATATATTATCTCAGTTCAGATCAGTAGTCTTTAACTGTACTAAGAATTGTACACTCACCCTTTCCACCACCTCGTCTGCCAATTCCTACACTCTGAACAGTGGGTGCTGTGGGTTTACTAAAATGGTTGCAAATGATCTTAAAAGAAAAAACAGGCTGGTACTGGACTTTTGAGACTGCTATGTCAAAGAGCTCCGTTCTGATTGGTAGCCATGTATTGTGCCTCACTCAAAGAGTATTACGGCGTGAAACACATCTTATAACTTAAGCATGAATGAGTGGGCCTAGGCTGCTGTAGTCTGAATAGGCAATGCCCAACAAATCAATTCCAAACAGTCTGCGTTTGCAGCTTAGCGTCCATCCCGGACTGGATATACAGCATACAGCAGGGTTTACATTTGACATGTATTTTAGGTAGTCAATTAATTTGTAAATGTACTTTTAAAAAGTAAAAATCATTTGACAATCACATTATATGGAGCTATATATCTTATGTGCCAGTCTCTGGTAGTCTCAGGCCTAGGACTGGATGTATTCTTATGACGTGTGTGTCTGTGTGCGTCTGTGTGCGTCTGTGTGCGTTTTCTTAAATAATAAAAATAGTTTAATTTTGTTCTTTTGTTCACAGCCCCTCCCCCTCCAAAAAAAAAGATCTGCTCAAAGACAATGCTTTCCACCAAACCACACAAAAACACACACCACTTGCTTTTGTCCTGCAGCCACATTGGTCAACATTATACAGCACACAATGACAAGATACACAGTGCCTGCGGCACACACCACCACACCATGGAGCTTCGCAGGTATACTACTCAAGCACCATCACCTATAACACTGGCTGCTGAAAGGACCTAGTGGGGAAATACCTAATTTAAAGTTTGGTGTCCAAAGCTAGCTTCTTTAGTTTTAGTCTAGAGTTATTTTCCTTAACCAGTAAGCACTGTTCACCACGTTGCAATGATCAGTAATCTTCGATCACAGTGTTTCTCTAAAAATGGACAAATACCATCAGATAGCTAAAAGCAGAAACAGCTTCCATCCTGAAACCTTCTACAGCAGCACGCCAGAATGTCAAACAACAAGGAAGGTTATTCGAGACTTGATGTGGTTTGAGGCATGTGTGTGTGTGTGTGTGTGTGTGTGTGTGTGTGTGTGTGTGTGTGTGTGTGTGTGTGTGTGTGTGTGTGTGTGTGTGTTGGGTTTATACACACAGTCTGTGTGATGTTAAATGTTGTCGTATAAGATAGCATTATGGATTTGCTACATTAGCATCACAGCTCTAGATTAAACTAAAGAAGCCAAGCTTGGACAGAAGCTAACATAGCTTCAGACACAGGACAGGACAGGACAGGACAGGACAGGACAGGACAGGACAGGACAGGACAGGACAGGACAGGACAGGACAGGACAGGACCCTTTTCAAACTTATGATTCCTACATTTTACATTTCTATTTTAGCTCATTATTTCAGTGATTGTTTTAAATGCTTTCATCATTGCTTTGTTCTATTAATTGTTGGACTGATTCATTAATTGTTCTTTCATTTGATTTAAAGGTGTTCATCACTGGGATTTCCTTAAAGCTTGCCCTTCCTTTTTCAAGAAAGGTAGGCAAGCCACAATCACTCTCACAATCACAATCACTCAGTCTTTTCACTGAAAAGAAAATCAGACAAGACAAGACAACCATATACACCATTGGTGACATTTTTGTGACACAGATGGAATTAGGCTTCCGCCTTTAACCCATCCGTGCAGTGAACACACACAAACACACCAGTGAAACACACACAGTGGACAGTCACAGAGCACACGTGCCCGAAGCTGTGGGCAGCCATTGCTGCGGCGCCTGGGGAGCAGAGAAGGTGATTGGTCTTGCTCATGGGCCCAACAGTGACAGCTTGCCTTTCCCAGGTATCGAACCACAACCCTGTCATCAATAGCCCGGAGCTCTAACCGCTGAGCCACCACTGCCCCACCAGGCATGACCAAAACAGTGGTCACACAATTTCAAAACGTCTGTCACTGTTATGTAACTGTTTTGGCTTCATGCCCTTAAAACTGACGTACATCCAGCCCACACGTAAAAGCTGTTTGAGGCTAAACGCAATGGCTACTTTGGGAGAATATGGAATCTAAGCTAAAAAGGGTAAAACCTAACGCTTGGCCAACCGGAGGAAGCGCTGTTGTAGATATCCATGAGCCATATATTGCGGAGAAGTATGTTGAAAGCTATGCTACGCTAGGCTATACTGCTCCTGTGAGACCTTACGGTGATGTAAACCAGCCAAGAAAAGCAGAGCATATCCTTTCCCCCGCCCCACAAGCCCACTATAACATGGAAAACAGGAATATCAGCTGGTTTTATTTAGATGGTAAATAACAGGGCTGTAAATAGGTTTGTAAAACCAAATATTTTGTCACCCAAGTATAGTCACAGAGTTACTATTTATTTTTATTTATTATTTCAAAATTTAGATTTATTTCTAATTTCACATAAAGAAAACAACCTCCCTGAGAGTAAACTGAGATTAAATAAAGAACACGATGATGCTGATCAAACGCATGTCTGAAAAAGCAGTAAGGTTAAACTGGTTGAAAATTGTTTCTTAACTTGCTAATGACCTACTTTACACAGTGTGATCATTAGCGGTACAATGACAAGTGGAAAAACACACGAGTGACACGCTAACCTAAAAGCACTCGCTCTAATGAGGCCTTCCATGGCAAAATATGTGGTAAAACGTCATGCTGGTCTCTTGTTCACAGAATGAACGCAACATGACTATCAGGTGATGCTCCTGCTTCAGGTTTTCTGAGCAAGTAAGCTTACGAAACAAAGAAATTCACCTTATTTAGTTCACTTAAATATGTGGTACAGTATAACAGTATATGCCCAAGTTACAGGAAAGAGCAAGCTGTGCTGATGGAAGCCACCACCTATACATTTAATATCTAATATAAAGAACATAAACACTGAATTGTAAAATAAAGAATTCTCAGCCCAGCTCCTGGAGGCACCCTGTCCTGCACTTCCAGCTTTAACACAACCCTGCAATTCCAAATGATTAGTTAAGGTTAGTCAGGTGTGCTGGGAGCAGGAAGAAGCACTAGAATGTACAGGGCAGGGTGCCTTCAGGAGCAGGGTTGAGAAACACTGCTTTATGGGATCTTCAATTTTCAAATGCAATGGATGCCTGTATGGTTCTTTACCTTGTCAAAGGGTTCTTTTCACATTGGTGGAAAATCTTTTGTAGATGGTTCTATACAGAACCTATTATTAAAAAAGGGTTCCACTGCCGTTACAAGTCAAAGCAACCTTTTTCAGAGTGTACATCCCTAATACTTTGCATTTTCTCACGGTCCCGCTTTCTTTCTGTTTAAATGCCACCATGTGTGTTAGCTCAGGGCTGTAATTTCACATCCTTTGAGAAAAAGATCTGAAGATCAGACTTGGAGCTAACAGACACAAGCATGTGTGCACACTGAGTGGACAGGTCAGTGGCAGATGGCGAGCAGAGAGATAAGGAGACACACACTGCCTATAACTGCCTCTAATCTCTCAGCTCAATTAAATAGCAGCTGCAATAATTCCAGGAAACTCACCATCTACCACACACACACACACACACACATTATCTCTCTCTTTCGCTCTCTCTCTCTCTCTCTCTCTCTGCATAACAGTCTCTCTCTCGCTCTCTCCCCCTCATTTCTATCTCCATCTCGTTCTCGGCCTCTCCTGTCCTTCTGCATTCCAAAAGGACGACATATGTGAGGTAGCATGCCGTATTAAAGTAGCTGCCATTCAACACGTTTCCTGCACAACAGACAGCACTCTCTCTCGCTCTCTCTGGTGTGAGCAGTATGTCTGGCTGCTCAGTTGGGAACCACATCATACAAGCTGGCTCAAATTCACAGATGTGACTAGATAATAAAGCCTGAGGAGTTTAAACATAGTAAATGAAAAGAGATTAAAAAAAAAAGCTAGCAGCTAGACAGACAGTAGCTGTATAATTTACAAGTTTATAACTAGTAATGATTTTTATAACCACAATATTGACACTAGCAATCACAGTATCGCAGCATCAGAGCCAAAAGATGAGGGCCCAGTGAAAAGGGAGGACAAAGAAGACCAGATCATTGGGAAAGCAGAAAGTTAATAGAGAGCAGGTAGAATAAAAAGACGAATGAGATCTAAAAATGTAAATCTAATTAAACCCAAAGGCTAAATTATCCTAATATCGGCCTGGACCCTACAGCTAACCATGCCAGTGCCTATTAACGGGGATGGGCGAAATGGTAAAAATACTATATCACAATATTAAAAGACATTTTCAGGAGATGCAGTATTTACCACATTACAACAATACATGCAACAAAGATCAACAAAGTGAATCAGTAGCGACTGATTCTTAAAAACTACTGTTCAACTACTGGCCCATACATTTCTGATCAAATCTGCTGCACCTCAAATGACACGATTTATGATAAAATGCACAGGTGATCAATGTTTCTTTAAGGCCCGGTGAGATCCTCAATCTGCTTAAAAAAGGATATTGAGTATCACAATAACAGATCATAATAGGATAAATCCATTCTCCTATAGATCTACTAGTACTCCACACCACCACCATCACCACTCTGCTAAGTGTAAAGCCAGGCTTACACAAGCTTATATGCAATTTTCCCTCTATAGTCATGTATATTAAACATTTGTTGTGAAAGGATCCTGTCTATAGTCCCCCCAAAAGAAACTGAGCAATAAAAGTGCAGTTTTCAGTAGTTCAGGCAATTAAAAGGCATTTTTTTTTTGTTTGTTTTAGGTTTACGTTTAACCTTAAATGCTGCAGCAGCTACATTCAGACGCTAGCGTATGTCCGGCACTTCAGCACCATATACCGTGGAACAGATTATGTATTTTTATTATTTTTTTTTTTTACACAGTACTTATCACGATACATGTAATTACAGAATAAAAACATCAGTAGTGACAGATTCTTATAAACCACTACTCAGATACTCTCAATGTACTGAACCAAGTGATTTTTATTCAACTTCTGCTGAACTTCATCTAATTAAACCAGTCTAATTACACTGTTAGTAATTAACCTGCAGCTGATCAGTGTTTACCACCATACCTTATTTACTATTATTACTACCAGTATCTTCTATATGCTTAGAAAAGCATATTGTTATCATGATAACAACATTTATCATCATACAATAAAATATCATCATATTGCCCAGGTCTAATCAAAAGGCTATCTCTGCCTCATGCGCAGTAGGGTAGCCTCCAATACGTGCTGTGCTGCTCCCCACCTACTCCCTCTGCAGTCAGTACAGACCATGCTAACGCTGTCTTCCTGACTCAGCCTCACCTAAACGCGTTTTCCTGTTTCTTTCGTTTTGGGTCAGCGAAAATGGCGGCGCATATTTGAATCTCCTAGGTAATGCGAGGCACATGTGTTTTGGGGTGTGTTCAGCTCGGTTCAGTCACAGGTTGAAGTCGTGCAGTGTATGATCCCTAGTTGTTTAGTGTGCAACGGATATTTTTCAGTCACCATTAAAAAGCAGCAAAAACAAAAAAAAAAGGGTGAGAAGAGTGAGATACCTATGAGATACCCATGCTTTTTTTATAATGTACTGCGACTTAAAAGTCGTTTAGTGTACTCAAGGCTTAAGCCAGTCTTCTGAGGACTCTAACCAGTCCATATGAACTCATTTTGAAAAGTTATTTTGTAATTTAGATTTTTCTCTGAGGTTAAATGGAGATGAATAAAGAATATGATAATGCTGATCACATGTGTTGCTACATTTCTAATGGCCTGATTTAAACAATGTGATTATTATTGGTAAAAAGCCTCCAGCAGATTCACACCTACCAGCACTCCCCACCACAACCATCACCACACTTCCCCTCCTTTATTCTGCTTACTGTAAGCCACTCTTATATTTTCTGAGGAATCGAATTAGTTCTTTTTAATGGCTACTTGCTGTTGTAGCATAAATTCATTACGGCTAATGACATACTTGATCCACACCCTTAAAAATAAACGTTGCTTCATGTGGTTCCTTGAGCGATGCTACAGAACACATCTGACACTTCTGGTTCCAAGAAGAATCAGGTTTGTAAAAGGTGCGAGTG